>NW_024081097.1:814125-1546050 GCF_003009895.1 Hyaena hyaena | reverse complement strand
AAAAAAAAAAATGGACACCCTTGTCTTTTTCTTGAGTATAAAGGAAAATCTTCCATTCTTTCACTATTGAGTATAAAGTTAACTGTTGATTTTTCATATGTAGTCTTAACATATTGAAGATCTATGTGTTATTTTAAAATGGAATGGAATGCCGTCAAATAGCAAGTGTTTTTGTGCTTTAAGTATTTCAGATCAGCTTGATGACATACTGATTGGCAAGCATATATATTTTTTATTGGTTACAACTTAATTAATTGGTACTTAATTATATTTGTATCATAAGTAAAATTATTTCAAGACCTGCAGTTCATGGCTGTTGGTGTCAGGGGAGAGGGGGTCAACGTAACAATTATTGATAAGGAAACATTAGAAAGGATTAGGATATGATATAATGCAATATATGGTGAGAAAATCAATGATTTTCCTTCTTTTGTATAGGTAGAAACATTTCATTTCTCAAACAAACATGAAAAAGTGTATGGTAAGAGGGAATATAATGAAATTCTATGAAATTATTAAATTATGGTAAAAGTAAAAACAGACCATATCATTAAATTGCTATATATTTTTAATCATGAAAAAATAGTTTTTGAGCAAATGAAAAGTGATTCACACCACAATGTTTGCATAGGCCAAATATAATCAAATCCTGGAAGAGTTTGGAGGAAACTATGATACCAAAACTGGAACCAGGTATTAAAGGAAAACCAGAGATAATAATAATAAATATTTTGAGAGAACTTACTATTAGCCAAGCACTTGTATAAGTGATCTCTGTATATTAATTTATTTTAACGCTCACAACTATCCTGTGAGGTAGATGCTATTATTTACCCTGATTTTACAGACGAGAAGATTGAGATGCAGAGACTTGAAATAACTTGCCCACTGTAGTGAAGATATGACTCCAACCTGGAAAGCTTCAAGGAGCTTTCACTCCTGTGGTCAGCTGAATAATGGCCCCACAATCTTAATCCCAGGAACCTGTTAATTTTTTGCTATTTGGAAAAAGGATCTTTGCAGATGTAAATAAGTTACAGATTTTGTGTGAGGATACCCTCAATTATCTGGGTGAATTCTACATACCATCATATGTGTCCTTGAAAGAGACACATAAGTAGGTTATATGACTCACAGGAAGACACACAAAGACAGCCAGGTAAAGGTGGAGACAATCAGTGGAGTGATTCTACCTTCATGTCCTCAGAGGGAGCATAGTGCAGGTGGACAGAACTGTGAGAGAGTAAGTTTCTATTGGTTTATGCCACCAAGGTTGTGGTTATTTGTTACAACGGCCACAAGAAGCTCAAAACACTCCCATCCAGGGTACTGATGAGATCTCACACTGGAAGGTTTCCCCTCGGCAAAAACCATAGCAGCTACTGCAAGTGTTCACAAGACCTCTATGAAGACAAAGTACACAGGGTTGGGTCACTGGTTAAACACGTAGTTCAACTGCCAGAGGAACTTTTCACAGTGCTTTCCCACTGACCATATCATTTGACCATTTGACACTCCCCCCACCCCCCACAGTCTCCTTTATACACAAGAGAAAAAAATAGGGTCACTTTTCCAGTTTTTAAACAGGAGCTGTGACACGCACCCCAGCTTGCTACCCCAAAGCATTTGCCCTTCCCACTGCACCACACGCCACCTCCAAGAAGAAAGGAGTAACAAGGGGAAAGGGGAAATGTAACATCATGACAATCCTGTATACCCTACAGTGGTCGTGCATCTATATTCTTCCCTTCCTGCAACAATGGAAGTTTACTCTTATATTCCCTGTTCTACAGATGAAGAAAACAAAGGCTGAGAGAAGCCTGGCAACTTTCTGCAAGACGCACGAGGACCAGAAGTGGCTTCATCTTTGATCCAAGGCCAATTCTTCCTCCACAGCTAGTCTAATATTTTGCACACACAGGGGCCCAGGCCGAAATGCACAAGTGCCATATCCAAAGGCACATGTTGTTGTGGGGATTTTTTGCATTTAAAAATAAAAATAGTCTTGATGTAAAGTTAAAAACAGGAGAGTGATTTGCATAAGACCCTGAGCTCTCAATTACACCAATTACTTTATAATTACAGGCAATGCCATCTTGGGTTTTTCAAAACCTACGTCTATTCTTAAAGAATCTGTCAGAAAGAAGGCTTCTTCTCAGGGAGAGGCTCCAATTAGTATGCATGTTGTATGCAGAGGAAGAGAAAACCTGCTGGAGCTCCAAGGAGGAAAAAAAGAGACAGGAGTTTGAAATGCCCCCAGCTTAGCAAATGGACCTGTTGAAAAGCAAGACCTTTGGAGAATCTAGCCACTCTCTGCTCTGGGGGAGTGGTGTGTCAAGGCTAATTCAGCCCAAATCGTCTTGTCCTTGCTTCCCTCCTCCCACCTCTCTGGTGCCCCAGCTGCCACAGATATACTTTTAAGGAGGGTGGAGACTTAGCCTGCTGGACTTAGATCTCCTATAGACACCCTTACAAGCAGGGGAGAAACAAATGGAATGCGTCTACCTCAAATCCCTCTTGCTGAAATCACTGGCTTGTCTTTCTGTTGCTCAGTGCCTACACCATCCTCTCTATCCAGGAGGTACTGGCTCAGAGAACTTCTTGGAATGTGGTGTGGGGGAGTGGGCATTCACAGTGAGTAAAAGCAGCATTTTCATGTCTACAAGATCCCTTCTCTAGGGTCTGATTACTTTCCAAGCCCCAAGTGCCCTGCTACCAGGTCAGTGATTGAAATCTTCAGACACTGTTGCTCCAAGCACGGTTTATTCTCACGAATCCTGATTTACCATAGGTGAGAAGGAATCTCAGCAAGGTGGAATATCAGGAGACTTTGGAGATCCCTGAGGACAACTCCACATTCTGTGTGAAGGAGGGCATTTTGACTCTGTCATTTTGGGGCAGGATCCACGTTAACACTACCGGTTCAAATGGCAGTGGCGACATGTAAAGTCTCTTGTACAAAGCAGGTAATCTGAGCCTCACCCCCTGTAGAAGCCACCTGACAGAGGTACTGTGTTTTGCTCTGACAAATGGACCTCACACTATCTTGGCTGCCAGTGCAAGCAGGTACACCTGAGCCCTGCACAAACTTGATGTTCAATACTGGGGCAGGGACCTTGGAAGAGTCTGTTTTTCTGTCTTCCATTCTCTATAAAATGAACTGCTGCCTTCCTATACTTCTCAATCTCTAGGCTGAGACTGACTCTTTCAGAGATATCTGGTCCACATCTGAAAACTCACATTTCCTCCACTGTTAATGCCCCTCTACCACACTGCATTTCTTTAGCTGGCACACCTCTAGTCACAGTTTCATAAGCACCTTCATTCATGTTATCTCAGTCTGCAGAGCATATCGTTACTGAGAAGTCAGTTTCCGCTCTATTCCTCCACTATCTGCTCTCTCTGCTTCTACTCTTTAGAAGACCGCTTTTTAAAAAAAAATAGAAAGAAAGAAAAAGAGAAGAAAGGCAACAGGCATGTATTTGGAGAGATCGGAGTTCTCAGTAAACTAAGCCTTGAGTGTCTCCTCTTATGCAGAATACAGAATCTGAGCAATCTGGCCAGACCTTGCACAGGATTAGTGCCTCTTCTCTCCTCCCATCCCCTAAATTCCAGCCACTTTTCATAATGCAAGGTCCTTCCCTGCTTGAATCACCAGGAATTTGTATTTCTCTTTCTTTGCTTCCAAAACATATGGTGTCCCTATTAAAAATAGTATTTCTTACTTTGCCCCTTATCATAGTCACATGCCTATGTCTCATTTTCCCTACTAATTTTGAGTCCTTTACTACAACTGCTAGGTATCGCATCACTAATACTGGTATTATCACTCCTATTTTGCAGATGTGAAAAGTTAACCTCAGAAAAGTTAATCAATTTCCCTAAGACCACATAATGGATAAGGGGCAGTGCAAACACTAGCCTGAAGGCAGAATGAAGTAGTGGTGGATAGCATGGATTCTGGAATCTCTCTGCCTAGGTTCAAATTCTAGCTCTACTCGACCAGCTGTGTGATCTGAGTCAGTTTTTAACCTCTCTGTGCTTCATTTTCTTCATCCATAAAACAAAGATAATAGTGCCTATTTCCTAAAGCTGTTTTGAGAACAAATGAGTTAATGCATATAGAAAGATTAGAAACATGTCCAGCACATAGAATACATTCACTAAACCTTAGGTAGTTTTGTCCATCGTTGTCCCTGTTCATTTCCAGGCACCACAAGCAGCCCTCAAGCCCCAAATTCTGACCCTAGCGGACTCTGCGCATCACTTTTTCTCATCTCATCTCATCTCCTTCCCTCTCTGTTTCCTGACACCCGACCACTCGCCCTCCAGAATTCAAGCCAGTCATGTTCTCACATTCTCCAACTTCTGCCTCTAAACTAAAACCCGGCTCTTCCCTGAGGATATGGCTTCCTGTTCCATCCTCTCAAAGGCTCCATTGGCCTCTGGCCCTCCCAGAATGCATCTTCCTGCTCCTTAGAGCTATCTCCCCAACTTCCCCATGTCCCCCTTGGGTGGGATCTCATGTCACCTGAAAAAACCACCTGCTTCCCATCTTTGTTGCAGTTATCTTGCGCCCCTTTTACCTTGAAGAATTTAGCTCCTGATAATCCCTGTCTCTGATGCTCTTCTTTACTTCACTTTGGTGATTTAATAGACAAATAATCATGCTTCAAATACCCCCAAACTCCACTGCTCCATGCAGCGTTTCCTCTTTCCTAAGTCACCCAATCACCTTCGATCTCATCGTTACCAAGGACTACAGTTTCCCCATATGCCAAATTTCAGATGTGCTGCATTCTGACCACCATTTCCTAAATCGCAAGACTACCTCCTCAGGCAGCCCAATTCCAGCCGTCATCCTACCCGTCCACCCCCCAAAATTTTGGCGCTTCGATTCTCTAACTGGTTCCCCCTCCCTTACTTCTTACATCCCCAAGGTAAGTGCCATGTCAGTGTTTATGCTCTACCCTTTAGTGCTCTTTCCCTCCTTCTCTCCACTACCACTTTCTTTCTTGCACTCAGCTAAATCCCAGTCCCACTTGCAGCGGCTGCACCTTCAATGAATAGGTTTAAGAGAAACACACAATTGTGCTGGTAACCAAGAGGGCCTATGATACTGGGCTATGGTGCACTGGCATACTCTCCTGATCTGCTAGTTGGCTTTGTCATGCATTCTCATCCTTAGTGGTGCATAGCACCTCACCAAACCTCACTCGTAGTGATGACCTTGTTTCTATTTGATTAAGAAGAGTGAAATAATATGAGAAGAGCAGTCATGAGCCCCCACCACCCATCTATCCACCTTCCAGCTTTTGGGCATGTAATGTGCCCTTCTCCCTATCACTGTGAATGACTGTACGCCTGTCTAAGGCTAGCCTTCCCCTGGTCCATTTGATCCCATTCCTCCTCATCTATTCAAGGATGGTGCTCTAGCAATTTTCCCTTCTTTCTCTTACAGCATCAATTTTTCTCACTCTACTGGATTTTTTTTCCATCAACATACAAACATACTGCTGTTTTTCCCATTTAAAAAAATCTCTCAACCATGCTTCCTCCTCTGGCTCTTCCCCATTCCTCTTTCCCTAGAGCAAAGTTCCTTGAAAAGCTTGACTGCGCCTATTGTGGCATGTCCATCTCCTCCCATTCTGTCTTGAAATCATACTACTTCCATGCCCTCTCCTACCTTTCCAAAAACCCTTATTAAGGCTACCAATGTCATCCATAGCTAAAGCCAAGGTTAATTTTCAGTCTTCATTTTCTTAATTATCATTAGTATTTACACCGTTGATCACTTCGTCCTCCTTAAATACCTTTCTTCGCATGACTCCATGGATCACACACCCACCTGGTTTCCAACATTTTGTCCAACCTTTGTCAGTTTCTGCCCTCGCTTCCATTTTGCTTCACCTCTAATCTCGAGTGCCCCAGGGCTCAAACTTTCAACCTCTTCTCTATCTACTCCCACTCTCTAGCTCTGATCAGCTAGTCTCTGGTTTTAAATATCATTTCTGTACTAATGACTCCAGATTTGTATTTCTAGCTCTGCCCTTTGCTCCAAATTCAACTCATTTATCATACTGCTGATAAACAGTCCCATAAGGACGTCTAACAGATAACTAATACCTAATATGCTTAAAATCATGCTCTTTATGTTCAAACTGTTCTTCCCACTTTCTTCTCAATATCAGTTAATGCAACTTCATCCTTTCAATTGCAAAGCCAAAAACAACCTCTTCCCCAACCCACATCCAATCCATTGGTCAATACAGCTACCATCCTTTTGCATATACATAGAATCTGTCCACTCTGGAGTCCTCTGCCCCCACACTACTGCAGGCCCCATGATCCATCCACTCTGGGATTATGGCAAGACCTACTGGCCTACTTCTTCCTCTGCCCTTGTCACTCCACAGTCTGTCCTCAGCACAGCTCTCAGAGCAATGTTAAAGAGGCCAGATCATTTCAGTTCTCTGCTAAAACCCTTCAAGCTCTAGCTCAGTCCAAGTGACCTTACAATGCCTTGCTCTCACCTGCGAGGCCCACGTGGTTGGCCCTCCCCCTACCTCTGGGAAGTCCCTTGTCAGCCCTGCTCACTCTCCTCTGCTCACACTGTCCACTTCACTGCTCCTGAATCAGGACAGGTATTCATCTATCTCCAGACTCATGGCCTTACTGTTTCCTCCCCCTGGAAGATTTTCCTCCCAAACCTGCTCAATTCCTTTAAGTCTTTGCCTAAATTTCATCAGCAGTAAGAACTCTCAGGGAGCCTGGATGGCTTAGCTGGTTAAGTGTCTTGGTTTTGGCTCAGGTCATGATCTCACAGTCATGAGATCCAGCCCTGTGTAGGGCTCTTTGCTGAGTGTGAAGCCTGCTTAAGATACTCTCTCCTCCTCTCCCTCTCTCTCTACACCTCTCCTGCTTGCACTCTTTCTCTCAGTTAAAAACAAACAAACAAACAAACAAAAAAACCTTCTCTGGACATCTTATCTAAAACTTCAGCCCTCTTTGTATTCCCTTTTTCTCTATTCTCCTAGGCACTGCTCTTTTCTAGCATACTATATAGTTTAGTTACTTATTATTGTCTTCCAGACTGTGTTCCATCAGGAAGAGTTTTGTCTGTTTTGTTTCTTGCCTGACACATAATAGATGCACAATGAGCAGTGGCTAAATAACCAATAGCCATTACTGTCTGTCCTTCACTCCTCTTTACCCTACCACTCTGGGTTGCTGAAATAGCTCTTCACTGTCTTTACTGGGTGCCTCCTGCACACTCCCCCACCTCACTCCTGTCGCCACTTTGGCCTCCATCCATCCCCACCCAGCTTCTCCAGTGTGTGTGCATGCCTTTCCCCTGAATGCTTTCCTAGTCTTTGGCTGGTGGGCTTTCCCCCTCAAGTCTCAGTTTAATCTCCTTGGGACACCTTCCATGACCAGCCAGACTACCATGTCTAGAGTGGCCCCCACCCTCCACCCACACACTCCCTCCCACTATTCCCTTTACCTAGATTATTTCCCTCCAAACACTTATCAAACGTTAATTACCTCATTTTCTATATGCATGTTTCTTTTCTACAACGCCACTGAGAGTGTGACATCCTTACAGGCAGAGAAACAGTACAGAATAAGGAAATAATAGACCCCTAAATGCACAAAAGGATGCGTGAAAGTGAGTTTGGATCTGCGGCAGCCCTTGAAGCCATCAGCTGTCGCTCACTGCCCCTAGGAACAGGTGTTGTACTGAAGCAATGATAAGGACCAAACAAGAGCTCCTAAAACATCTGGCCTCCAAAGCTGAGTGATCTTACTTTCTGCTCTTCTTAGCCTGTCCTTGGTCTTTCTCGGGAGCAATTTCTCTATCTTAGTTTTGTGGGAGTGAGGGGACTCCACTCCATCAAGCAGTATCATCTCAGACAATATTACTTGAAAGGGCTTAAGAAGCAAGAAATAACTCATCCTAAAATAACCCTTACTTGGCTTCCAGCTGCTCTGAACAGCTGGATGCTTTTTCTGAGCCAGATAGCTTCTGTTGGGAAGCTAATAAGATGGGGAGAAACCAAACACACTGAGATATGCTAAATGGGGTCATTGTCGTTAATTCCCTTAGGAAGATAAATGCCACTGGCTTTCTCCATGCAGATTTTCAGTAAAAAGTTTTAAACTCTGTGCTTAGCATTGGGCTGAGTACAATCAAAGAATCATGAGTACCCATTGTCATGAAATTTATAAACTAGATGTGCTGAGAAAAATGGCACACGTTGGATAATTGGCAATCAATATGATGGAACATAATTAAGCACTAACTAGTGTCACTCAGGTTCAGAGAGGATTGAGGACTAGAGACTTTTAAAAAAAAGGCTTCTTTGAGGAGTTCCAAGCTACATTTTGAAGGGTATGGATAGTTGAAGTAAAGGAAGGCCATCCAGAGGGGAACCATTTGCCCAGTCTCAGAGGTGGAAAGAATGTGGGGTGGTGAAACTGGCCTGACCAGATTTAGGAGGGTCCGCAGGCAAGGTTTTAGAATCCAGATACCTGGGTTTGTCTCAAATTTATCACTCACGCAGCATTAGCACAAAAGTCCTTAACCTCTGGGAGGACTTTTCCTCACATGCCAAGTAGAAGTATTACCTGCAGTCCTTCCTTAAGTACCTCAGAGATCCCTGGTGGGATCAGAGGACTGGCTAGTGTCAAAGGGCTGTGCCCATAGGAGACACACAGGATGTGAAGCAGCTGTGGGCATGGGGCCAGCCCACACACAGCTTGAAAGCCAAGTTGATATTTAGAATGTTTGCCTTAGGACACCAGTGAAGGTGACTCAGCTTAGACATAACAAGGACATACACTTGGTGGAAACACATTTCTTTTCTCATGTTGAATAGAAGATGACTGGTAAGCCAGGGCCACATGCTAGCAAGCAACAGCAGCTTCTTGCTCAACAAGTGAGAGATTTTATAAAGGGCATCACCCCAGGATTGAAAAGGCATCTGGAGCTCTTTCAGGAAAGCTATTATGCCCTAAAGTTACATTTTTTTTTTCTGCTCCCTGGCTTCCTTATTGTATTGTCTCTGGAAACAAGAGTTTGGCAACTTTCTGTGGTAAGGCTTTGTTCCCTCCTAAATACCGCCATCTGTATTCAGAGTATGAGCAAACCACCAGTTGGTTTGGCATTTTGCTAGCCTCCAAGAAGGAAGACATGACCTTCGAGGAATGAGGCAAGCCACAGTGTGGAGCAGTGGGGTTGAGAGTAGCTAGCCAGAGCCAGCAGAGCAATGGTAATTTGCTGAACACCCCAGCACTCCCCCCTTTTCTGGATCTGTTCCTTGAGTCCCATAGGAGACTGTCCTGGCATAGAATGCTATATGTCATGATTCCCCACAGAGTGCTTCTCAGCTCCTCCCCTGCTGTATGAAGTGCCATAATGCAGCCTCCTTAGTGAACAGAGGGCTAAGTTTGGAAATGAGTGAATCCGAGCTCGGGACCTGGAGCTACCTGGGTACCAGAAAATTGTCCTGAACCCATTATCATACACTTTCATCTCAGGACCTAACTTGCCCCCTCTCTAATAGGAGAGACTTGTCTGCTTCAGCATATCTCAGATTTAACCAATTACCAGAATTGCCTGTGAAGCTTGTCTAAATGCAGGTTCCCAGACCCTACAGGAAATTCTCATTCAGTCCACCTCAGGCATCGCTTCATGACCTGTATTGTTAACATGGGCCCAGGGTTGATCATAACACTGTAACCGCTGGGGCTCCGAGATGCCATCTGCCCCCAGTTTTCTCTAACCCTCTGCTTTGACGCAACAGCCTAGGAGGAATGAAGAAGGCACAGGAGCCCTGTTTCTGTTGTAAAGACCCCCTGAGCATTTTGCCATTACTTTTGCCAAGCAGAATTCATTGATTCCTGTCTGCCTTTAAACATGTGCCCAGTTTCGGAGCTAGCTGCATGCTCATCTCTCTCTTACAGTCTGTGAGCAATTTGAGGGCAGAGGACATGTCTTATTCATGTGTCCATCCACAGCACCTAGCACTGTGCCCGGCATGGAGTAGACACACAACTGAATTTTAAATGATGATGCCCTTAGTTCTGTAGGTCAATATTCTTCCCCTTCTCTCTACCTCCCACTGTGACCCAGGAGACACTTGAATTAGGATCAGAATTGGCAAGCCAAATGTCTACAGTTTCAATCTTGGGAAGACACGCTGGTGTCACCAAAGGCAGCATGGCCCCTAGAGGCTTAGCTGCCTTCCCCTCTCCCTTCCCAACCCTGGTCCAGCCTGGGCATCCAGGATGGGGGTGGGTTGGACAATCCAGGGGGCTCTGCAGGTTCTGACTCAACCCACCATTCTGAGGCATGTTCTGGAAAGAAAACTGGCATCCTCCCAGCAGTGAGCTGTGTTGTGGCCCCTCAGCCATGGGCCTCTGCTCTATAGCCTGCTTGTCTTTTTCAGCTCGGCCTAGCCCTGCACCCGTCTCTCCAGCCAGCACTCCTCCTGAGAGAGGAGTGTGTTGAAGATTCCCTGCACGGGGTGTAAGAGGTGATTCCAAGCATCTTGTTGCAGAGTGAACTAATCCCACCAGGTTAATTCTCCCCTCAGTTCATTCCATCTTATTAGAGCCGGCAGGCACCCCGTGATGCTTCATTACCTGTGCCACTCCAAGGCAAAGCTCTCTTTTGATGAGCTGAGCAATGTGGGGAGCTCCCTGCCAAGCACCCCAGATGGATGCATTTGTCCTGAAAAGAGAGAGGCCCTGAATCCCCCAGACCAGTCCACAGGACAAAGCTGTTAAGGAGAGGAATGGATCCCACCGTCTGCCCACCTAATCCAACGGTAGCCACAGTCATCACACCCTGTTTTCTAACAGAGAAAGTGCCATTGCTTCCCAGAAGTCTCCTTGCTGGTGCCTTCAACATTCACCCAGGAAAGAAGGAAAGAAATGGAGTTTTGCCTTGGCAAGCGGGGAGAGAGAGCGTATGTGTGAGTGTGCACGCAGTCTGCCGGGTGTGGGCTGTGGGTAGGTGATGGCGTGGCCGCAGGGCCAGGATGGGGAGGCAGCTCCAGTGCCCTGTGTCTTCATCCTTAAATAGCTCTGGCCTTCCCGGCGAGCCAGCCGTCCGTGTGAAGGAGATCCCCACTAATTAATCAAGTCCTCTCCACCACAGTGAGTGAGGACTCCCACCGGAAGATAAAATAATGCTGCAGCCAGCAGAGGATGGCTGACTTGGCATGGCAAGCCAGGGTGAGGTGGAGGATACGTCAGGAGGGCACAATAATTTCACCAGCATGCTATGCCTGTCTTCCCAGAAACCTGGGCTGCCAGCGCACCCTTGCCCACTTACACTCTCTTGCTTTGTCTGACCTGCATTTTATGCCCCTCATCTCTTTGCTCTCAGGCTCCCTACTCTTGCTGGGTGGCATTTAATTTGGTATATCCCCTGTGCTGGGCTTCATGAGCTTATCTCTGTTCACATTTCTGCCTTTCACGACATTTCTCAATTTTCATTGTCCAAAGTACAGAGAGAAAAAAGGAAGATTCTGTGTGTGCTGGTAGGGCAGCTCCTCCCGGGAAAGGGCCTTTGCATGCATTGCACAGAGGGAAAATCGCAGAGAGTGAGTGGACAGAGAGAAGAAAATATAGAAGAGTGTATAGCTCTCTGAACACACTATGGCTTCCAGCATAGAAGGGTCATGGACAGAACAGCTCCTGTGAGGCAAGCAACTTTGCAGAAGGAAACCAAAGTAAAAATATCCCTGTAAAACAAAACCAAATGGTCTCTGGGCACCTGCCAGGAAATCAAAAAGAATACAGACATATCTCAGAAATATTGTAGGTTCTGTCCCAAACCACTGCAATAAATTGAATATCATGATAAAGCAAGTCAAATGAGTTTTTGGTTTCCCACTGCATATAAAAGTTATATTTACACTATGGTCTGTTAAGTGTGCCCTAATATTCTGTCTAAAGAAAAAATGTACATACCTTGGTTAAAAGAGATTTTGCTGCTAAAAATGCTAACTATCATCTGAGCTTTAAGTGAGGCATAATCACTGATCAAAGACCACCTTAAAAAAAAAAATAACAAAAAGTTTGAAATATTGCAAGAACTACCAAAATGTGACACAGAGATACAAAGGAAGCAAATATTATTGGAAAAATGGCTCTGATATACTTGCACGATGCAGGATTGCCACAAACCAAAAAACACACTATCTGTGAAGCTCAATAAAGCAAAGTGCAATAAAATGAGGTATGCCTGTAATGAGCTTCTAAGACTGTTTTACAGTGTCACTGGTTCCCCATCCTTTCACTCTACCACCACACCCCAACTTCTACATAGGTTCTTCTTTAAAAAAAAAATGTTTATTTACTTTTGGGAGAGAGAGAGAGAATGTGCACACAAGTGGGGAAGGGGCAGAGAGAGAATTAGACAGAGAATCCCAAGCAGGTTCTGCACTGTCAGCTTAGAGCCCGATGTGGGGCTCAAACCCATGAACCAAGAGAACCTGAGCCAAAACCAAGAGTCTGACACCCAACTGACCTAGCTACCTAGGTGCCCCCTACATAGGTTCTAGTCTCACGGCCCTTTGGCTACCACTGAAGATGCCTGGACGGCGTGTGTACCAGAATGCGGCCAGTTTCCAGGCGAGTTGTAGAACTTCTCAGTACCTCAGTTTCTCTTTCTATTAAAGGGATACTCTGATAATGTCCCCATCTACATCAAGAGACTTCAGAGGGTATTAGTCTTTTGATGTGAAAGTACTTTGAACTAGCTCGGTGTAGAACGCTATTCCAACAAGGGAGTTGAGTGGTTTTACCACCTTTAGGAAGAACGAGGGTGAAGAGTTTTAGTGGAGAAAGTATTTGGAATTGTAGATTTTGACTTGCACAGTTCCACCAAGAGAGAACCACTGAAATCTCTGTACAGTTTGCCAACAGCCCAAATCTTGTTCTTCAACCTGCTCCATCCCCCGCAGTGCATGTCCATGCTACTCACAGCTTCTGCCTTCTCCTGACTCAGGACAGTGTTACTTAAAACATCAGATTCTCTTCTCCGTAACCTCCTGACCTCCACTCCAGGCTCCACATGTGAAGGGGTGGTTTAATGAAAAGGCCATATAGGCAATGCATTACTAAATTCTATAAAGAGCAACCCCTTGAAGGTTGAAGAATCTTAGTGACCATCTGTTCTGCACCTGGGCCCATGTGGGGTTTCTGCTGGCACAAGAAATGGCCCAGGCTGAGGACAAGGAGAAGTTCTTTGAGTCATCAAATCACAAGAGATTGGAGCTGGATGAGGTTTCAGGCCATTCCCATAACTGGCTCAAATCCACCTACAATACAGCAGAGATATGGTCATCCAAATTCCGGGTGGAACTCCTCTGATGTGGGAGACTTCAGTTCTCCACAAAGTGTTCCACTTCATGACTGTTATTTGTCAAAAAAAAAAAAAAAAAAAAATGCTCAAGCCTGTCTCATTTAAGTATTATCTCAGCCATCCCCATTCATTCATTCATTCATTCACTCAGCAAACATGTGCATATCACCTACCATGTGCCAGATGCTGGTCTACGATGTCAGAGATGCCATGGTGAACAGGACATGCTGATTCTGTCCTCGCAGAATGCTCAGTCCTGAAGAGATACACACCAGCAAACAGGCACCCACAGCTAGTGCTGCAACAGAGAAGGTGCAGGGATCTTTGGAGACAAATAGGAGAGAGGCTAGCCAAGATATTTTTGTGGATTATGGAGATGCAGATCAGGAAAGGCTTTTTGGGAGGAACAACCTCTAAGCAGAAACATGATCTCAGAGTTAGCAGGTCAAAGGAGGAATGGGGGTAGGAATGAGGTGGGGGAGGGGAGAAGTCAGGACAAGAGCTGGTCCTGGGGACTTGTAGGCCATCTGTAGAGATGACCAAAACATGAACTAAGGTGGTGACAGCTAGGGTGAGTAGAGACATCCCATGAGCAGTGGAGCCCTTATGAATAGCTCCCAAGTTTTGTTCGTGGCCTGGGCTCTATGCCCCTTCCCTTTCCTACCTCAATCACAGCCTCTCTACTCATCCGTGACCTTTCCCACTTGCCACAGCTCTATCCCAGGGCCTCATACCACCTCTCATCAGACTCCTTAGGCTACTCCTCAATTCTAGTTTGATGGCATCTCCATGCCATTTGCCCTTCTCTGTCAGATCATAGTTCTCAATGGCCCCAAGGTCTCCAAGAACCCCTCCCCAGGGCCAGCCTGTAGACGGTTCTCAAGCCCATCAGAAGTGGGTTAAGAAGTCTGTCGCATTGACTCCAGTCTTCCTGGTGGGATGCACGGAGACTAGGTCCAGCTCTTCCCTGAGAGCTTCTAAGGTGTTTCAAAGCCAGACTCATGACAGCCCTCAGGGCTCCTTTCCTCCAAATGAAACAACTTTATCTCTCATTTCAAATTACCCTTTCTCGGGGCGCCTGGGTGGCTTAGTCGGTTAAGCGTCAGACTTTCGCTTAGGTCATGATCTCGCGGTTCGTGGGTTCGAGCCCCGCGTCGGGCTCTGTGCTGACTGCCAGCTCAGAGCCTGGAGCCTGTTTCAGTCTGTGACTCCCTCTCTCTCTGACCCTCCCCTGCTCACGCTGTCTCTCTCTCTCTCCTAGAAATAAATAAAAAACATTATAAAAAAAATTAAAAAAACAAACAAAACAAATTACCCTTTCTCTGTGATGGTCCTTAGTTCTCTGGAACTAGTTCTCTGAGATTTCAAATGAAAACTACCATTTTTATAAGCAAAATGTTGTCTAGCTACAAAGTGAAATATTATTCAGCCATAAAAGGGACTGAAGCATTGACTCGTGCTACAATGTGGAGAACCCCTGAAAACACTGTGCCGAGGGAAACAAGCCAGACACGGAAGGCCACATGCCATATGGCTTCACTTATATAGAATATCCTGGACAGTCAAATTCACAGATACAGAAGGTAGATGAGTGGTCACCAGGGGCTGGAGGGAGCAGGAAATGGGGAATGACTGCCAGTTGGGGGTGGGTTTCAGTTTAGGGTGATAGAAATGTTCTGCAACTAGATTTTGCTGATGGTTGCACAACACTGTAAAGGTACTCAATGCGACTGAATTTAATACGGTTAAATTGTGTTATGTGTACTTCATTGCAATAAAAAAAAAAAAAACCCTACCATTTGTTCAATTCTCTGTACCTTATAAGGCATTTTCATATAAGGTAGAGTATAGCACCTACTTCCTACCTTCTGCCTGGTTATCATTCCTTTTTTTTTACAAATGAGGGAGCTGAAGGACTCCTACCTTGGGATCCCAAGCAGGATCTGGGGATAAGGCCCAGATCTTCTCACCCAGTGTCCACAATCTCATCACTGCACATCCACACTGAGGCCAGGATCTGGACTGCTTGATCAGCATAGGAGGGGCAGTTACTGACATACGCTCTTATAACAAAGTTAAACAAAGCAGGGTTAAATGTAATGTGCTGGTAAAGAATTAGCCACTTTGCAATGAGGGTGTATAAGCAGGAAGTCTGGAATGGGAAAGGAGACAAACTTGAGTAGAACAAAAGGAAAAAACACCACATTGCCTCTCCCCCATATTAATGGCCCAGCCTGGAGCCAATGGAGGGGACCGTTTCTTTCGTACGGTGGGGAACACCCTGCTAAAAAAGACAACGGTAGAAGAGCAGGTGGTTGAGGGAAGGGAAGAAGGTGATTAGCCAGGACTTGGGGAAGGACATTCAGGAACAGATAGGAAGAATATGGAAACGTAGAAAATCGGGAAAGTTATAACATGAGGGAGGAGACGCATGTCCAGGGAAGTAGCAACACTAAACTAAACCAGACGCACAGTCTGGAAAAGGAAATGACACAGAAAGAGATTTCCCTTTTCCCCAAATCTGTGATGGGGAAAGGAGGCTGCATTGTATGGAACAAGAAGCTCACTCTGAGGGTCCTTTATGGTCTGACAGGCAAATAACTTACGAGAGCAGCCAGAACAAAGGCAGGTGAGGGGATGGATAGAGAATAACAGAGCCAGGGCCAGGCTGACGACTGGGCTGGACAGAGGTTAGAAGGCCATGAATCACGGGGAGACCTGGAGGGCTAGAAGGGACCATCGCTGCTCAGGAGCCACCCCACATTCGGCCCTGGGAGGGTGGCCAGATCTATGCCCTTCAAGGACACACAGAGGCAGGTCTGTCACGGAAGAAAAGTGACATGGAGGTCTCAAGTCTTCAGGAGTCACATTACCAATCTCTGCATAATATGACAAAATCATCAGCTAGGTACTCGCAAGTGTTATCTGATTTATTCTTTATAAGAACAGATCAGAGCAGCAAGGCTTAGGATGCATAAGGAGACTTGCTCATGCACACACAGCTAAAACACAGAGATCTGAACCCAGGTGAGTAACGTCAAGATCCCTGCCTTGCCCCCAATGCGGTTTGACTTGAGGTCTTTGGGTGAAAGACAAGGAGAGTGAGGGCAAGCTACAGGCAAGCTTACGCTCACAGGCGCTGGGGGCCCAGGCAGAGGAACTGAAGGCACAGGGCTGGGAGTACATGTCACTATAGCTGTGGGAGGCAGAAGCCAAGGAGAGCATTTGTCTTCCACTTGCAAGCACAGTCACATGCACCCACAGGCACAAAAGTCCACCCAGAAGCCAGCTGTCTGAGCACACTCCCTCTAGAACAACTGCTTAGAACTGCCAAATTGTCCATTTCCTCCTTAGCTGTGGAGCCCTGTCTTCAGGGAGGGACTCTTCCATAGCTGTGGTCTGACTTCAGTCTAAGGATACCTGTCTCCTGACTAAGGAGACCTGCCCCATAGGTCCCATCTCACAGATGGGGAAATGGCCACAGTGGGGCCGCCTAAGACGCCCAAGGCCACACAGCTGATAAGAACAGAAAGAATACTTAGATCTAGGGCAGTCTGACTCTTTCAGTCGTGCTGCCTACAGATATCTCACCGAGATCATTCTTGAACACTCATCCTTGACAAATGTCTTCCCAAGAATCAGATACAAAACAAGACTGCGGTGCACAGCCCACGAGCCTGAGCACTCTGGGGGGCTGTGAGCAGTGGTGTTGGTGAAGGTCTACCAGCAAGTCTGCTGCCTCTAATTCACAGCCAAAGTCTCCTGTCCCTGGGGCTGGTGCCACCACCAGCATGATGTTTTGAAAACCAACTTGTGAAAGAAGCCACCCAACAGGAACCACTCACGTCTCCACTCCAAATTTAGGTACTGTGTGGGTTTGCAACCATAAGCTGTGGTTCAAAAGCCTAACTCACAGATTTTGATACAGAATTCAATGCCAATTGTCCAGTTTTTTTTTTTTTTTTTTTTTTTTTTTTGCTTTGGATACCCTCCCTAACACAGTGAAGACGTCTGTGTCAGGGCTGTCTTTCTCCCATGTTGCAGAAATCACTGCCTTCAATCCTAGAATATCTCCTTCTATCTAGATACATCAAGAAGGCATTCAACCACTTTGTGCCTCACTTTTCCCATCTGTAAAATGGGTGAGAGGAACCAGATATGCATCACACAACTCCTGCTCTGCTGCTCTATAGATGTGTGGTCCCTTTCAAGGCATTCAACCTCCCAGAATCTGTCTCCCCATCCATAAAATGGAGAAAATAACCATCTTTTTTTTTTTTTTTTTTTTTTTTACTTTTGTGTCTGTTCAGCATTCATCCTCCCTAATTCTAGAAACATCATCTTCACTCTCCTTTGGGATCTGATGGGACAATTCCTTCCAGGAGTTACAGGGCTTGTCTTGTGACTCAGGTCTGACTAATCAATATACTCCATCCCTCTGGCCATAGTGAGTTTTCAGAAACAGGACACATGCATGGCCATGGAGCTCAGTTCCAGGATGTTTGTTGGAAATGCTGAGAAGAAGAGGTCTTCTCTTTGCTGCATCTGCTGGGATCATTTGCAGTAAGGATGTCTGGGATCACCCTAAGGAAAGAACTCATCCGAGAGTGAAACCAACATAGTGAAACCCAGAGCCATGATACACAAGGAAAGAGGCAGAGGAAGGATGAATAGGAAGAGAAAGATAGACAGACCATGTCCCAGTGACAATGTTTGAGTCTCCGGAGCCAGCTAGAAGCCAGTCCTAACTCCTTCACTTTTTGTTTACATAAATGAGTCAAATTGGATTTTTAATGCTAAAACAGAAGTGATCCCTGTGTAATAGGTTGGCTGTGAGGCTTGGTTAAGATAATATAAATGAAGCACTTACCCCAATGCCCAGCACATAGTAAGCTCTCAATAAATAATGATAGCTGTTATGGGCAGCAAATGAGATGATGGATGTAAAAACACTCAGAAAGGCATAAAGTGTTATATAAAAGTAAGTTACCTATTATATGCTTTCCTGTTCTCCAGTGATCTATGCCTCCCATTGCGGCTTTATCGCCCACTCTCTCATTCTCTAAATATTTCATGTGCCCAATTAGACTGTGAGAATCTCACGGTAGGGACTAAGGTTCATATTCTGTTTTAGCCATCATAGAATATAACATGGTTGTCAAGCATATCACAGCGTAGCAAGGTGGTTGACATCAAAGATTAGTGCCTGGACACCTGGCTTCAAATGCTGGCTCTGCCCCTTACTGGCTAGGTAACAACAGGGAGCTGATTTCACTCCTCTGGGTCCCAGTTTTCTGCTATGTAAAGTGGAGGCAATGTTGGTACCTACCTCATTTAATTTTTACAAAGATTAGATTTATTAATAGTTGTAAAGCATGTGTAATAGTGCCTGGCCCATAGTGCGCCCTATGAATGTGTCTAAGTAAACACTTCCCAATTATTTTATTATTATAATTCAAAAGCATTTACTGAATGCTCAAAGGATATACAACCCTTTCCTTAATACTGTAATGAAGACAAACTTTTGCCTTTAAAACAATAACAGCTACCATTTTTAAGGGCATACACTCTTCCTTCATTTTTATTTCTCATGTTCTAATCACGTACTTTAAAGCTAGAAGGAGCTAAAAGAGACTTTTCACTTTGCAGATGAGAAAAGAGAGTCCAGAAAGGCTCTAACAATAATATAACCAAGTTGGCACAGTTCACTAGAAACAGAGGAGGATAACCCAGGTCCCCTAACTCCAGGCCCATTATGCCTGCCTCACTACACCACACTGCCTAAGGACATGATACACAGCATATGGCCAAAACGCACACACACAAACAACTGCAGATGTACAGAGATTTCTTCTTTCTTTAACAAATATTTATTTAGCATTGAAATATGTACAACTGCCAAGAAACTAGGGAAACGGACTAGAGTGAAACAGAACCACTCCCCACTCTGTTTTCTTGTAAAACAGGTAGTGTAGTTACATTTCTCATTCCTTTGGCAAATATTTAAGCATTGATGATTTCTCAATCACTGCTGATAGACACAGTATCAACATAAAGAAGATAGTCCTTCCCCCACAGAGCTCAAAATGTCATGAGTTTGGCTGCACTATAAGTGCTCAGTGTTGTTCATTGAATCAATGAATGAATAATTAAATTTCCAACAAATGGATGGATGATGGATGGATGAATGGATGGATGGATGGATAGATGGATGATTTGATAGATGGATAGACAGATGCATTGATGGACTGGCTTTTCAAAACCCCACATATCCTTGAGCTTTGTGCATAGAACATTGCACAATTGTCTTCCCTTGATGTTCCCCCAAAGGATTTGACATGTAGCATGATAGATGAAAAGATGAAACCGGGAACCCCAACACTCTAATTTTATGGATAAAAAAGCAGCACTCAGATAGATGGATGTCACATATAAGTTCAATTCTCTGACCGCCTTTACAAACATAGCTACCCAGCAGCATAACACGCCAAGTCCTGGAATGGGATCACATCCTAGGAAGGTTCAATTTCATCCACAGAGCCCCTTCTTGACACACAGGAGCCATGCTTCAAGAAGACCACCTGTAGATTGTGCTTACCCAGGACTGTTGAGCAAGGCTTTGTCCCATCAGGACAGAGTAAATCCTGCCTAAGGACTCATAGATCATCAGATGGGTCTGAGAGCACCAATTTGTAAGGCTGCTACTAAAGTCCATCTGCTTGCAACAGGGTTTTTTTTTTTTTTTCTCTTCCTGTGATTACTGTTCAATTGTTCTTGAGGGAAAACATCTGTGGTTCCTATCCCACTACTGGTTGTCTTCTCCTATTTGTCTTCCCCCTAATGCCAGTCCAATCATAGCAGGCGGGTGTGCTGTGGCTCAGCAGTATGCGGCTCTGGTTTCCTCTTTCTTTCCAGTTGCACCCTGTCCCATTGCTAGTCCTTCCCCTCCCTGGCTGAGCTGTATTTTCTGTTGCTTCTTGCCCACTTAGTATGTTGACTCAGGAAGCATCTATTTTAACCCCAAAGTACCGAGCCCTGTTTCCTAATTTCCTAGACTATCTTGAAACCATAACATTTTCAGGCACCCATACTTGGCCATACCACTAAAGCAGACCTTTGCAGCTTTTGGAAAATACATTAGTCTTTTTTATTTTCAATGTAATCACCTCATGAGAAAAAGAATTCCAAACTCACCACAATAAGTACTGTCAAACTGGAGGCAGGGCATCCATGTCTTGAAATTTTATTGCAAACCACCAAGGCTAGTGTAGGGTTCCTGAATGCAATTTAACTGCTGGAAGGCAATGAAATTCCTTATACCCTCCCTGTGAAAGCAAAACATCAAATGACACATGTTAAGAAATGCAAACCTAGCCACCCGCTGTGCTCTTCAAATATTTCTAACGATTTTCCTGATGCTTTGAACTGATTTAACCCAAAGTGCATTTGGCCCCTAAACAGTTATTCCTTTGATTTTTAAACTGGGATGTAATTTAATTCAGAGGCCCAGCTCTCCTATACTTCCGAGTACAAGGCTGGAAATAGACCTCTGAATCTAGTGGTACTTTTTTGATTAGGACAAAAAAATTATGGTTTGTTTCTGTCCAAAGAACACGACCTTAGGGAGGAAAATGAGCAAAACTGCAAAGCTCCAGGGACAAAAATAAGTTAGGCTGAACCTGAGGGAACCAGGTAAGGAATATGGAGATATTTGACTATCGAGCGGGAAATGTGTCCTAATCTAAACCCCTGTCTTGCTTCTTCAAGACATTCCTGTTCTCAGAAGTGATGGGTAGCCTTGGGGATACTGAAAACAGTGACAAAAACTGGAGATCATTAAGGAAGACAATTCAAAAATTAGCCTATCCTCCTGAACTTCTTTTCATCTCTGAACCAGGAGATAAGCTGCCACAACCAGGTTTCAGGTGCTCCACATCTCACGAGGTGGTGCAACAAAATAATCATCTCTCCATGGGCAAGGTAGGCAGAGGCCAGGCAGGGAAACACAGCATGAAATGAACGGAAGCAAATACTGAAAAAGGAAAGGGATGCCAACTTGAATTTGTAATGTCCAGCCTCTAGTGTGATCATCATTCAACTAACTCCATTTATTTGTATTGAAGAGATAGTGTATTTGTTCTCAAAGCAAGAGCTTCCCCACAACCACATTCAGAACCATTTGCTGAGCCTGTGTCCTTAAATGTTCACAGTATTTTTATCGAACATTAGGAAAGCCCTTGGTAATTTGCAGCAATTTAGTATGCTTGCTTTGCTTTTAGAAAATCCACAGCAATTCAATAAACACCCAGTCACTGTGGCTGTTAACACACACACAGTATCTCTCCACAGCTGCCTGCCAGCTGTCACTCCAGGAAAGCTAGCCATCAGAGCCTCCCCACCACCTCCTGTTTCTCTGTGACCCTCACTCCATCCTTTCTTCTATCCAAAGTGAAGATCAGCCCCAGAAAACTGCATCCCCACAGCTGGCATTCCCCTCCTTTCTGGGGCATTGGGAAACCCAGAGCACACTGATGAGTGGGGTAGGCCCATTGAGTACCCCAACTTGGCCTCATTTGGCGGTTAGGGTCCATCTGTTGCATTGTCAGGGTTGAGCAAGACCCGAGAAGAAGGACCCACCTCTCCATCTGCTCTCTTTAGCGCATGCTGGTTTGGATTTGCCGAGCCTCATCCCAGATGCACACATACAAAGGCAGTAATCTGGACTTTACCGCCAAAGCCTGTTTCTTCTGCTAGTTCCTAAGTTTAATTGCTAGTCTTTTAATTTCCTAATAACCTTTTCTTTACCTATTTTTACCACTTGCCCTGAAGTTCTGGGGACAACCATGAAGATTCTCCCTAAAAAAAATGTTCTAATCATCACTTGTTACCAAACAATGTTCTCGTAAAAACTAGCCAGTAAGATCGTGCTGTCCATGAGATCACACTTCTGTTAGAGACCTTCTGCTTTTTAGGCCCAGACCACATCTTTTAGGCCTTGTCCCCATGCCCTTAGCATAAGGGCATATGATAAATATTTAGTAAATATGTATTGACTTTAATAAAGGAAATCATTCATTATGAAGCACCATTGTCTAATTACTTAAGACAGCAGGGCAAAAAAAAGTCAGTGACTTTGCATCTTGTTGTCCCTTCAATGAATTTAAACCCAACACCTTCCTGGAAATCTCTATCAGCAGGTTTTAGGATCTCTGAATTCAGTTAAAACTCAGTATTGTCTCCAAATAAGACTAAAAATCATGTAAAAGGGCCATGCCATGTGATGCCATGTGTCCCCCCCAGCAGTCACCCCAGACAGTGGTTATCACATAACAGTATTTACTCACCTACAGCCACCAGGTGACTAAAAACAGGCTTCTGGCAATGGTAGCCCTGCCATGGACAGTGGATTAATGGACTGGCTTGTCAAAGCCCCACCTATAGGTACATCCACATTGCAGCCTCCACCATGTTCTCCCTTCTGACAAGCTTACTACAATGACCAAAGCCTGTGCAAATCTGGTGGACCCCCACCTATCTCTAGCACTCCTTGAGCACAGAGGCAATTGCTTGTCCTCACGCACGATGCAAAGCCGTGTCTCTGTGTTCTAACACGGGTGCCCTCTAGCACTAAAGGCTGAGGACTACCTTCTAATGGGACCACCACCTCCCGGGGGATGATGCGAACTACAAAGGCTGATTCAGGAGCCCTGCCCTGCCGTCCTCCATCCCAGGCCTTCCGGGCTGGAAACCGGCACAGCCACAAATAGCTGTCAGCAAAGAACCAGCTACTTTTTTGAGCTGCGTCATGTTTTGGGTTCAGTGCGCTGCTTCCCAGCTGCAGATACACATTATGATTGATGCCTGTGAGGTATGCCAATGTCCCAGATGGCCCCCACCCCCAACTCCATCCTCCAAAAGCACAGCATCCCCAACGGCTGCCCATTCTCATAGCCTCCAATGAGCAGTGTGCCAAGAAAGAGATGGGACAAGAATTTTAAATGGTACTTCCTATATCCATGGCCTAAATGAGAAGTCCCTAAAATGGCACATTTGATAAATTCATCCAAAAACCAGAGCCAACCAGGAGTGGGGTGAGGACAAATCCTTCACACACATATGGATTTATTATATATTTAAAGTTGCTACATAGATCTAAAGAGCCAGGTTATTTATTTTTGCAGGGTTGATCAATCATTTGTTTCCCTAAAGAATGCCAGACCTTTAACTACTCATCTAATTATGTCTGTGCAACCACATTGCTGCTACCCTGGCACTTAATATTTTATCCACACAGCTCCCTGGCAGAATCGTGGCTGCTTGTCCAACAGGACTCCTATTTGCTTTGAGCCATCATTGTGCCCACTCCCATCGCGCTCAACTCCCCCCTCCCCCAAATTAAAAGGAATTTCTCTTAAAGAAGAGAAATGGAATAATAACTGTTTATTTCTTTCCTTCTCACTTCAAACAGGAGATTTACTTTCAAAAACCCCATTAAGAGTTTGATGTGTTTGCTGAAAAACGGCTGCTGAGTTAAAAAGCACCAGCAAATTACATTGGCCTGCAGCTTCCAGTAGCTGTAAGGCTTCAAGATAAGGCCGAGTTCTTGTCTCAGCTGCAGTGGTGTGGTTTGAATTGATACCAGCCCAAGCAGCAATTACCTTTCCACATGTTGGGTGGCAGGAGGGATTCCATTATTTGTCAGTCTCCATGATAATGATAAACAGGTGTTAAGTGCCAGCAGGTAAGCTAGACATGGTACCGGATACAGAAACAAGGACACTGCCCGCAAGTCGCTTCAGCCAAGGAGAGACAAGGCAATGAATCTGTCACAGGTTTGGACTCCAGCCTCATCACAGATTTCTCTTCCATTTGGCAGCCAGTTATTTCCTACAATGTCATGGCAAAGGCTCACTCATGTGGTATTACTGATTATTTGGTCTAGACTAAAGCCTACCTTTACATTGATCTATTAAAAAAATAGTGGGAGAGAGGTATTCTGTGCAAATGGATGGCATAAATAAGAGGGGGAAGAATTGTACTACCATTGGAGAACCAAGTTGATTTAACTGCTGAACAACAGGCACTCATGTAATCACCAGTAATGTCCTAATTCTATGAGTCAAGTGGAATCATTAGACACTATGCATTCAAGTCCAGAAGCAAATGATCTTTGCTCACATTCGAGCCGGAAAGGGTATTTCAGATCTAACATGATCCTTTTACAGATGTGAAAATTGAGCGAGTAAAAAGGACCTTCCCAGGAAGTCTGAGTGTTTCCATTATGCTCATTACCAGTGTTTAATCTCGATCACAGGAATAAAGGAAATTGAGTATTTGGAAGCCAGTTTGAGATAGATCAGATAAACACACACACACCACCACCACACCCTTATTCCCACACCAACTGCACCTTTCCCCTGGACCTCTACTTGGGCAGGCATTCCCAGCTGTGAGCATAATCATCTGCCCTAGACAAACTCACAATCTAATTAAATGATCTGGCTTAGGAAAAAACTACAGGATGGAAATCCATTATATTACCTGTGAAAGTGTATAGTGTGGGCTCTGAGGGTCTCAGTATAAAGTGAAGGCATAGAGACCTAGTGAGCGTAACCAACAATAGTGACAATGGGAAGATGTCCGAGCACAGGTGGCCAGACCTTGGCCACACATCTTGATTATCATCATTCCACCTTGATCCCTCCCCTGGGCTGCAGAGATAACCCTGAACTGGTCTCTCGGCTTCTACTCTTACCTACCACCCCCAGTCCCCTTCTAATTCATTCTTGGTAAAGGAGTCATAACTTTTCAAACATAAATCATGTCACGTCATTCTTTTGCTTAAAGCTTTCCAGTGGCTTCCTGTTGTACTTGGAAAAAAAGTCTTTTCCTGACATCTAGGGATCTTTATGATCTGGCCATGCTCACCAACAACCTCGCTCTCTTGTGCCCTCCTTGCTCTATTCCTTTGCCCAGTTCCTTAAGCAACGCCAGGGACGTGTGTCACAGAGTCTTGCCACTGGCTCTTTCTTCAATAAGAATACTCTTCCAAGAACACACCTCTGACCGCCCTATTACCATCTGTCACAAGACCCTGTTTTGTTTTCCTTTACATCACACACACTTTGAATTATTTTAATTTACTTCTATGTTTAGTATCTGTTTCCCTGCTAAGTGTTTCTGGTGGCCTATAGACTGGCAGGGAGAGAACACATATGCATAGTGGAGTCAGGTTAAGTTTCAAGTTCCACCTTCTCAGAGCAGAAATGGTCACCCAGAGTGGCAGCTGATGAGGGGTCCCACAGTTTTCGGTGACATGCTCCACACAGGTATGGAGAGTTACACACTCCATACTTCCGAGCTGAGAGGCTCAGCGCTTGCTGCTCTCTATTCCTTTACACTCAGAGCTTCTCCCACCATTCAAAAGGCACTTGCAATGCAAGGAACCATTTACAAAGTTAAGATCTCCTGATCCTTCATACAGGTTCATTTTTGGCAGGACCACGTATACATTGGGGTAGAGAGAATACACTCAGTACCCACATGTTTCTATCTCCAATTTCTTGACATCTAGAAAGTGCATTTTTCTCACCTCCCCCACCTGAAAGATAAGGTCTAGAAGAGACAAGGATTCTGTGTAGGTTATTACTCCTAGTACCTCCAAAAAACTCTCCCTAAATGAGGGTCATGTGCTAAATAGGTGTGCAGGAAATTCTCCCTAAATGAATTGAAAATTGGTAAAGATACTCACAAATGAAGTCCACTAAATCAGACAATTCATTCTGGACTTCCCTTCAGTTAGGTTAATTTAGTAAGATTTATAATAAGTGGCTCCTCTCATCCTCTGAGTAAACCCTATAATAATTCCTAATTCATTGACAGATTTACTTTGTGCCTGAAGTCACCACAGATTTGCAAGAAATCCAAAATAATTGAGAAATTGGGGGTGAGGAGAAAAGATGGATGAGAATTCAATGAGGTCCAGTGGCAATTAGTTCACAGAAATACACATAAAACAGAACCACCCAGGGGTGCTGGAGGTCAGCTGTACCCTTGACTCCATGTTTCCTAGCAGCAAAGTAAATATTATGCATCCAAACACCACCAGTCTGCTCCTTGTTTCCAACAAATCCTGTAGCGCTCTCAAGGGTCGGTACCCATCTGCCCTGCCCTGCATGTGGATACGTATCACTATCTGTATTTCTCTTAGTCAGCAATCATAATACACTTCTTTCTTTTTCTTTTTTTTTAAATATTTTTAATTTTTTTTTAAATTTATTTCTGAGAGACAGAGAGACAGTGTGAGCAAAGGAGGGTCAGAAAGAGAGGGAGACACAGAATCTGAAGCAGGCTTTAGGCTCTGAGCTGGCTGTCAGCACGGAGCCCAATGCAGGGCTCGAACCCAAGAACCGTGAGATCATGACCTGAGCCGAAGTCGGCCGCTTAACCAACTTAACCTGAGCCACCCAGGCGCCCCACATCTTTCTGTTTCAAAAATGGGAAGGGGCTTACTATTTTTTGAATTATCTTTTCTCTTTTCCCAAAGTCCTCAGTTTCAAGCCTATTGTCTTTTAAGTGTTTTTGGAGGTCCCTATAAGTCTTTGGTTACATGCCACACAGGATAAAGCAGTCAATGATTTCCACTTGTTTGTTGCAATCTGTTTGTAATAGCAAGACTAACTTCCTTATCAAAGATTAAGACCTAACCTAGTTTCTGAACATTTATTTTTTTTTTATTTTTAATTCGTTAACATAGAGTACAATTATTGTTTCAGGAGTAGAATTCAGTGATACATCACTTATGCTTCTGAACTTTTAAAACAGAATTGTTTTTAATGAGTGGGTTCACTCATTTATTCTGTCAGTCATTCATTTGCCATGATGCACTGTGTGGTTGCAAAGTCGTTTTCCTTGGACCTCCCCTTGGTGGAGTATGTAAGCCACATAGATGGGACAGAGACACACCAGGGGCTGAGAAGCAGCGAGGACTCACATTGGAGCACAACAGATATTAAATAAGGACTGTGAGTCCCAGCCTAATTGCAAAGTGATGGCCCCGCTAAGTAGGCCCAGGGTCTGAAACAGGACTCAGTGCAATCTTGAAATCATGTAATTTTTCGCCTCAATGAGCATGCAAATGTATTAGGGGGAGAAAAGAAGAAAGGGGTCTTGACTCAAAGACTTCTGAAAATGACAAGGATGAATGATAAAGGAGCTTAGATTACAGACACAATGAATTGGCACCCATCCTCCCTCCCTTTGCTCAGCACCTTAAAGAGGGTAGGACCCCCGGTGCACGAAATCTTGTGCCTGGCCTAAGAAAGACAATCATGACTTGGGATTCAGGATTCAGTAGGGAGCTGCCTACTAAACCCACTTATGATCCTCCTGCTGCACTAAGCACCACTCTGGGGCAGATGGAGGGGCTGCCAGTTGAGTGGCAATGTGGAAAGTGGAAGGGGAACATAGGCCAGACCCCTGCCTTAAAGGAGGCATGATAGGCAGGGAAGATGAAGCTTTGGAGCTGAGCCCACACAGATGTGCATCGCCTATGTCTCATCATCTTAGAGAACAAGCAGGGTGCATTTTCACCTTGGAATTTTTCTGAGACATGGGCATTCTCTAGATAATTCAGATATGCCCTAACCATATAACTAGAAGAGTCCAGCAGTCTTAAAGGAACCAGTCTAAACCAGAAGAGGAAAAAAATATTTGAAGAATTTTCTGACCATGTCATAGGGGTCAGAAAAGACAAAAATCAGAGTACTTCTCTAATTTTCTAGAATATGCCACTTGGATCCATCAAAGGATGGGGAACTGCCCGTGTTTCTCACCAGCATCTGCCCCAATCCTTGTATACTCCTGATGAGCCAGAAAGTGCCTTCTGTACGTGGGCTGCCCCATCTGAAAGAGCAGCATGCTCAACCTCGGGATGAAATCAAGAAGCTTTGGGCCTGGTGCCTGCACAGGGTGGTATCCACAGCACTTATTCCCTTAATTCCAGAAAGCCAGTTCCTGCATAACTCCAGGAACTGGAAAATGTAATCTCTGGATCTTTACCCTAACATAAATAAGGAAAACATACACTCTTAGGACTAAGTGACAAGTATAGAATGTTACGCCCTCCAGAGTCCTAGAGGAGGTAGAGCCCCCAGTTTCAACATGGGGAAGAAAAGTAAGTAAGAGTGATGTCTGATGCAAGAAGATATCTTCTCCATCCTGGAAATCTTATTTCCCTGTTTTGCAGGAGTTAAGACTTTGGTGACAACATATTCATCAATAATTTAGATTATAGGAAGGGGAGAAAGCAGCATATTCCCAAGAAAAAGCATGCCTCTTCTCCTTCCTATATTCTTTAATTCCAAAGTAATCCCATTTTAATTACATTTATAAATTTAAAATGGTTAATGTAGGACCATATTAGACACTCACACCCACCTTAAAACTGCACTTTAATTTCCAACTCAATTGCACATATAAATTTGAAAACTGAATCCCGGGCAGATGAGAACAATTTCACAGCCTCCCTCACATGTGCTGCTTTGAAAACCACATTGCACTTTTAATACCTTCAATTGCATGTATAAATTTTTAAAAAGTTAATGCCATACTGTAGAGAAGAGCTTTAATTGAGTGTTAACGAGCTGCCAGATCAGCTTCCAGCCAGCCCCATTACACAGTGGGGAGCCGCACAGGGGTCCCCAGGATACAGAACTAAATGCATCTAAATAAACCATATGCACCAGCCACCTTTCTATGCAGTCCACGCTGGCACTAGGCTCTGGATTTAGATGCTTGCCCCTAGACTTGGTCTCTTCTCTGAAAGGAAATTGAGTCAGGCACACTCTAGAGAGCATCCACCGCCACAGGGGAGGGCAGCTCTAGGGCAATCAGAATTTGAGGCCATTCTGTTGAAGGTGACTGTGGCACTACTGTAGCTCTGTAAGACCCTGGAATGTAAGGGCCAGAGATAACCTAAGAAGTCTTCCAGGCTTACTGCCCTACTTTGTAAATGGAAAAAACCAGTAATATATGTCAAGGTCACACAGTGAGTTAGTCATCAGAATCAGAACTTGATCGCCTTTTTTCAACTTGTAATTCACTGCTATATCAAGGCACTTTTACATTTCAGATTTCACATCATTTCAGAAAAATACACACACGTTATTTTAAAACACAAAAAGACCTATGATGTAAACGGGCAGCTCTCTGCCCCACCCTTCTCATTGCTGATCCCCATTCTTCAGAGGCATCCATCCCAACCCCTGGAGGCCTCCATTCCTGAGTTCCAAGCTTCTGGAACCCACTGCATGGCTAAAGTTCTCATCCACTTCCTTCTTTAAATTCCCGTCACTCCGTCTAACAGTTTCCTGAACCCTGGATCTCCATCTAAAGATACTATTCTAGCTTCCAAGCTGCCGTTAGCAAGACCAGCCCCATTCTGACCCCTTCCATCCAGCTCACTCTCCCATCCACAGCTGCTCACTTCTCAGGGAGTCTATAGGAGCTTCTCTTTATCACCAGTATTTAAACATTGGCAATGGTAAGTTTGCGGGTAGGAGTTTTCACATTCATTGTATTGGTCACTTGGTTACTCCTCCCAATACAGTCTCATTGCCTTCAGTCCTGGGATATTCCAGGAAATATTTCTTTGAAAAATATCTTTTCTCTGTGTAACTCCCATTAATTAAAGGATGAACGTTCCAGATTGGTCCACGTGTTTTCTTTTCTATATCTGACCTACTAGATATTTTGTACTGCTTCATCAGCTTTATCATCAAATGCTTTCACTGATTTTAAAATTCCTTTTACCATATATTTAGTTGTCAAGAGCAATCCCTTCTTTTTTGATTGTTCCTTGTCACTGCTCCCTGTTCTTTCAGAGGAGGCAAACATTTTATTCTGAGATCAACTGGAGAATTTTTTAAGTTTTCTTCTGCTCCCTGCATTGTCTTTCTTCTCCTAGTTCATTTTTTAAAACAGTGTTTGCATTGGTCTCTGTTTTTCATATTAGAGCCTTTGTTGGGCATCTTGGCTCTCCATTCATGTGTAAGAGGAAAACACTAAAAAGCTAAGTGGAGATTTTGTGTGCACGAGCTGGACTTGCATGATAATCATCGAGGCCATGCACAGATCCCTTTTGGTACTCCTTCTGGGTCAATGGTAGGACTTGTGGCCTCTTAAGTTATCTGTGGCCACGTGACTTATATTGACCAATGACTTGTGAGCAGAGTGGTATGTCCTCTTTCCCTCTCCCAGGGCTGACAGCAGACCTCCAGATGGTGGCTGTAGCAGCTTTTGTCTTGACGTGCGAATGACTCAGAGCAGAATCCCTAAGCAATCCACAAGAAACAGTTAATGTGAATAAGAAATAAACGTTGTTAATATAAGCCACTGAGACTCTAGAATTGCTTATTACTATAGCATAGCCTATACTATCCTGAAAGTATAGGAATTGACACATGGAGCTGCCACATCAAATACCTAGAACATGTGGCATCAGCTCAGTGGTGTGCCAGTGGGCAACAAAATTTATCGGGCATTAGAGGAATCGTGACGCACATTAGACAATGGGAAATATTTGACAAAACTTTTACTGGAGATACCTTGAGAAACAGAATATAACTATGATGATTAATTTTATGCGCAACCTGACTGGGCCACAAAGTGCCATATACTTGGTTAAATGCTATCTGGGTGTGTCTGTGAGGGTGTTTCTGGATGAGATTCACATTTGAATCAGTAGACTGAATGAAGCAGATTTCATTCCCTAAAGTGGGTAGGCCTCATCCAATCTGTTGAGGCCCTGAATAGAACAAAAGACTGAATAAGAAAGAATTCTCTCTCTGGGCCTGACTGTATTAGAGCTGGGACATAGGTCTTCTATCTTCAGACTTGGATTTAGACTAGAACTTACATCATTGTCTCTCTTGATTCTCAGGTCTCCAGTCTCCTTTTCTAGATTAGATGAGAGAGAGAGATGGAGAGAGAGAGACAGATACTATATAGAGATATATATTATATATAGATACATAGAGTGAGAGATGAGAGAGAGAGACCCTATTTGTTTGGTTTCCCTGGTGAATCCTAATACAATAACCTCATGAATTTGCAGTGCTAGAGCAGAGGATTAGGACTGTGCATTTGTTGATGTTGGTTGCATTTGGCATAAAGATTGTAATGAGCTTAGAAAAGAACTGTGGGTATCCAACTAGGAATGCAGAACAATGGAGTCAATAATTTGGGGACTTTTATGGTTGGAAGAGGTAGCTGCTTCTCACACCCAAATAGGAATAGAAAAAGCTGATAAAACACATGAGAAGATAACATTTTATTTATTTATTTATTTTTTGCCTACAAGAGACTCATTTTATTTTTTTTAAATAGTTTATTGTCAAATTGGTTTCCACATAACACCCAGTGCTCATCCCCACAAGTGCCCTCCTCCATGCCCATCCCCCCTCCCCCCCACATCCATCAGTCCTCAGTTTTTGTCAGCATTCAAGAGTCTCTCATGGTTTGCCTCTCTCCCTTTCCCCCACCATTCCCCCCCTTCTTCTCCCCCTTGTTCCTCAGTTAAGTTCCTCCTAATCCTCCTATACGTGCAAACATATGTTATTTGTCCTTCTCTGCCTGACTTATTTCGCTCAGCATAACTCCCTCAAGGTCCATCCATGTTGCTACACATGGCCAGATTTCATTGTTTCTCATTGCCATGTAGTATTCCATGGTATAGATAAACCACAGAAGATAACATTTTAAAGAATGATTATAAATCAACCTTAAAGTAAGACCCATGAAAAAACATGGCCACCAACCCAGTTTTAAAACTCCTGAATGGACAAAGATACTCATTTAAAAATAAAGATATGGCATCTAGAACATTCTTCCAAATGAAAAGATGACTTAAGGAAAAGTCTAGAGCTGTGGCTCTCTCACCAAGGCCTGACCAGATTTTTTCAAAGAATCTGTAATTAGATTTAGAAAGAGACATGAGAGCAAGTGAGCAAATAAATATAGCACATTTAAGAAGTTTTCCTATAAAAGAACTGTGTGTGGCTATTCACTCATGGAGAGGACTATAATCAAATAAATAATAAGCTAACTATGTTTTGGAGAGCTATATATTGTCAAAGGAACTATCAGCCTGGACTGAGACGCTTCAAAACTTAAAATGATCCCTGAGCTTCCATTATCTATGAATAGGAAGTAGGATAAAAGTCTGCTCACTTCCAAAGAAAAGCATATTCCCCAAAATCCACCTCAAATGAGGCAATGGAGGGCAATAAAATATAAAGAACATTGAGAAAGGGAGAGCAAGGAACCACAGAACACAATGGGCAAGGAACAAGCAGAAAAATGAATCAAGATATAATCAAGGAGCATTTCCCCGTTTTAGATCAGGGGACTTTAAACATGACTCCCCTCCTTTCTCCTTATTTCTAAGTAAAAGTGTTCTTGGAGTCATTCTGTCCTGTTCCACAAGTATACATTGGATACGTGGAAGGGAGGTAAACAACTTGTTTATTTTGTTAACTTGGCTTTTTGTTTTGGGTTGCATATGTATTTATTTCCTGGATCATTAGACTACTAGGAGCCACTTACAGACAAGAAGTAGAGATCCCTGGGCATCATCTCTTGAAAAGACTAGTAACATGTCCTTCTGTTTTAGAGGTTAAGCTTTATGAGACAGTAGAGAGATCTACCTCCAGGAGAGATAAGTATACTTTGCATGTGGAAAGAAGAGTACACAGAATATTTAGGGACCAGATGGGAAGACTGTTGTCCAAGTTATTCACAAGTATTCTGGTTCTTCTCCTTCCAGGCACATGGTAAAGTTTCGCTCCCTCACCAGCTGTAAAGTTAGACAGGCATATGACTTGCTCTGACCAAGGAAAAGTGTATGGGAATGGTATGTGTCACTTCCATAGGGAACTTTAGGGATCAGTGCAGAATCCACAGCACCATTTCCTTCTGCCATGACTATGGCCAACATGCCTGGTAATAGCTGTTCCACTGAGTGCCAGGATGAAGACAACTCAGAGCAGAGTTCCTGGCCAGCCAATGATACGCATGTAGCTCAAGTGGGCTTCACTTTGATTAGGCTATGCTCAATATCTGAAAATCTTGTATTAAATGCCAGTCAGGTTCCCCAAAAAGGAATCATCCAGTATCCTGCTAGGAGGAATGGTTGCCTGATTCAGGAGGAAGATGAAAGAAGGGGACTGGAAGCCTTGCTGTTTAGTATGCAAACTTTCACTTAGCGCTGCTTTATTTTCCAAAGAAGGTCTTACCTCGTCCTCCCCTGTGTATACCTCCCAGTTTTTGCTGGATTTGGAGCAGTCACACAGCGACACAGGCAGAGGGAGTTAATGTGGGTCTGCTGCTTTTTAGTAATTTGACCTCTTCTCAGCCATAGAGGTAACTAGGGCATCCAAATCCAAGGCCCAAGACATTTCAACGTGGTGGTGTTTGTTTGACACACCCATGTGCACACATGAGCTTAAGTTTTAACTTATCCATTTTTTCTTTTACTGCCTTCTATTCTAGCTCCTAATACATATAATCATCTCTCACATGCTGTGGTCTCTCTTCTTAACCTCCTTGTACTTACTGATATTTTTTTTTCTTTTGTTTTAATCTTTTACTACCATTTTAGTGAACTTTGGAGGCGGAGTCAAGATGAAATCATATGTTCACACCACCAAGTATAACCAAATATCCTCTACCAGTCATTAATTCCACTTAAAATTCACAGCATCCCTTGCTGCCAGGAGGGAATTAGGCTTATTTTTCAGTCAATATTTATTTATTTAGAAGTACTGACCGAGAAATTCACATACCATATGGAAGATACCATTATAGAAACAAAAAAGGAGAGCTAATTTTATTATTACCATTATTATTATTACTATTATTATTATTTAGCACTTACTCTCTCATCCTGTCTTTTTCTCTCTTTTTCCTGAGTTCATAAGAGTGTAAGAATTATGTATCACCCAACTTTGTAGCTCCAGGACCATCTTAATGATGATTATTTAATAATCAATAAATGTTTGTATAGTATCTATGACATAGCTCCACCCTCAAAAAGCCTCAAGATCATCTAAAGAATAGATATGTTAGGGGCGCCTGGGTGGCTCAGTCGGTAAAGCGTTTGACTTTGGCTCAGGTCATGATCTCATGGTTTATGGGTTCGAGCCCCGCACCTGGCTCTGTGCTGACCGCTAGCTCAGAGCCTGGAGCCTGTTTTCAGATTTGGAGACCCCCTTTCTCTCTGACCCTCTCGTGCTCATGCTGTCTCTATCTCTCTCTCAAAAATAAATAAAAAACATTAAGATTTTTTTAAAAAAAGGATAGGTATGTTAGTAGATACACAGATACAGATAGATAAATACAAGGTGTAAAATTTAAAGGGATTAAATACAAATGAAGTCAAGCTCATTTTTTTCAATAAAGTTTTTTCAAAACAAAAACCAAGGCTCAGCAAGATTAAGTACATTGTTCAGCCTCACAAAGTACTATAATTACTATCCTCTTATGTATTTATACCCAACCTTGATCTAAAAAGAGTTTAAATAGGCTAGACCCCAGTTAGCTACTGGCAGAAACAGCTTTTTACACTCAAGTCAGTACCTTTACTTTTATAAAGCACTTCTTGGAACCCAAGATTGATTTTGACTAAGGAGTTTTATGAGAGGAGGTGGGTTTCAACAGTAACCTGAGTGATCAGGAGAGTGTCACCATTCCCAAAGCAACTCTGGGAGAGGGTTCTCCATATTAAGTAACCCCAGGAGAATTCATTTATGTTAGAAGGAGTTAGGAGCTTTCATAGAACCATGGAAGTCGCTCTGCCCACAAACCCCGGCCATAGCCCCTTCTTCTAAATTCCAAAAAGCATGAATAAAAGTGAAGTCTGTGTGTCCTCAGGGGAAGCAGGAAAATCTGAATGATTTAATCTGAGATATGAGTGTCATTTATGGAGTGCCCTCCCTGGACTATCATTTCCCACACTTGACTCATTAAGTGTGACCCTCCTGGCAACCCCACTAAACAAATGGAGAGCCTGAGACTTACTCAAGGTCAGGCTTCCCAAATTCCAACCCAGAAATTTGACCCCAGGTCCATTGCTTCTCTTGCTAGTGTGTACTGCCTCCATACACTTCATTTGAAATTATGGTATCTGGTTTCTCTGGCATCATTTTCTTTTCCATGTCCCTCTGCCCTTGCCCTACTAGAGGCAAGCACCTAGGGGTGATGAGATAGCCCAAAGGTGGGAAGAGAAAGAACCAGAAGCAGTGTAGCTCCTGAACGGCTAAACTATGTTTAACCTTGGGGCACCTGGGTGCTCAGTCAGTGAGCATCTGACTCAGTCAGCAACCAATTCTTTATCAGACTGGACATGGAAGCTGCTTAAGATTCTCTCTTTCCCTCTCCCTCTGCCCCTCCTGCACTTGCTTGTACTCATGTATGGTCTCCCTTCCAAAAAGAAAAAACTGAAACATGCTTAACCTTAAAGCCCAACTCTAAGCAATGTCAAAACAGCCAATCAGATCAGAAAGATATTCTGACAATTTAAGTGATATCAGGAAAATGGCATAGAACCAGGGCTTTTGAGGATGCCTCTTGTTTAAAATAAAATGGGGAAATACTGGGGGACAGCAGAGCTCCATGCAGATGCTTATGAGAGAGTAGGAAATAAGGAGGAGATGATCGACAGAGAGAGGGGAAGAAAGTTGGGAACCCTACTCTGGAGAGGAGAAAGGGCCACCCTGGGCTTGCCCAGATAATTCCCTGAAGAGCATCACAGAGCTTGCACAGAGGCTGGCCTGTGAACTCCCTCTCAGATAGTTCCAGCATATGAGGACAGGAAGCAGCCTTTAAACCCTGCCTGAACTCACAGATGGGAGTGGGAGGGCTGAGTCAGAGAGGCTGGCGAGGAGCCACAGTGCGACGAAATCATCCAGTCTTCAAATCAGGTTGAAAATCTCCACTCCAGTGGTCTGATTACCAAGACTTTGATGGCTCATGTACTAGTTTTTAAAGTCCCAGGAGTTCAGGCTCCCACTTCTAATCCTGGCTGGAATTAGCCGTTGAAGGCAGATGTGTGAGTCAGGCAGGGAAATCAAAGCAAACTTGTACAAAACGAGAAGTCAGGGAAGTAGTAGGAGGCAAGAATGCAGCTCTGGAGACCTCCTCTCCAGAGCCTCACCCTATCTGCTGTGGCTCAGAGGTGCTTGCAGTTTGACTTTTTTCCCCCCCTCAGTTTTGTTATTTATTTGTTTGTTTGCTTATCTATTTTATTGAAGTGTAAGTAACACAGTGTTATAGTAGTTTCAAGTGCACCTATGATTCAACAATTGTATACATTTCTCAGTGCTCATCAAGATAAGTGCACTCCTTAATCCCCTTTATCTATTTCACTCAAGCCACCACCAACCTTCCTTCTGGCAACCACCAGTTTGTTCTCTGTATTTAAGAGTCTGCTTTTTTTGTTTGTCCCTTTTTTATATTTGTTCATTTGTTTTGTTTCTTAAATTCTGTATATCAGTGAAATAATATGGTATTGTCTTCCTCTGACTTATTTCATTTAGCATTATACCTTCTAGGCCTATCCATGTTGCAAGTGGCAAGATCTCATTCTTTTTTATGGCTGAGCAATATTCCATTATATATACACCACATCTTCTTGATCCATTCATCTACTTACGGACACTTGGGTTGCTTCCATATCTTAGCTATTAGAGATAGTGCTGCAATAAACATAGGGTGTGCAGTTTCATGTTTTAAAAGCCTCTAACCAAAAAACTAGCCAAAATTGTTTTGGCTAGAATATCTTTAACACCCTGGTTGTTCTAAATCAATGGGTGAGGTCAGATAATTTCAGTCAATGCAAGTAAGGATTAAAGACATAAGATAAAACCAAAAGGAAAGGAGTGAGAATTCATTTAGATGAATGACAGCCATTGGATTAAGACCATTAAATAACATTTACTAGATATTTACTCTATTCCAGACAGCAGTGTTAGATGCTTTATAAGCATTATCCTATTTAATCCCCATGAGAACACTCTCAAGAAGGTATTCACAGATGAGAAAACTGAGGCTCAGAGTAGTTCAGTGGCTAAGCAAGATAACAATTATAGCAAAATTAGCATTTGAGCCCAGTTTTCTCTGATTCCAAATCTTATATTATCTCCCCTACGCCATGTTCTACAATTCCAAATCACATCTATGGTAAGCAAGCTACTTCATCGCACTGTCTCCCATGATAAGAGTTTAAACTGGAGTGCATCCTAAAGCACAGGACCCTGAGGACGCTACTTCATATCAACTCTTTTTGCTATTTCATAGTTATAAATTAGGATGGGCAAAGGATTGGGCAGGGAGGTCTCTCTCCCTCTACCACCATAAAAACAAGAAAAAGTAGAAACTATTTTTTTATTTAGGAGTCTCTCTCTCTCTCTCTCTCTCTCCCCCTCCCTCCCTCCTTTCCTCATATGGTGGGTGAAGTCACTCAGTTTTTGCCAACTCATTACCCCCACCCCCCTCCCTAGCTCCAACAGTCTCTCTTGCCTTCTGATCTTCAGCAATGTATTCATGTATTCATTTAAAAGTTCTGTCTGTGCTGAAGCCGGTGCTGCTTGTAATTGCTGGCGGCCAAAAGCTGTTCTGTTTTTTCTGGCTGAGTGTACCAGGCAATCATCAGCTGTAATTATTTCGAGTCTTGTTACAGATGGAACTTCGAGGTTTTCAGTCTTAAACAGAATTCATTATTCAAATGTCTCCAGAGTTGACAGCAAGGGGCAGGGGGTGAGCCTCCTGTGAGCTCAGGAAACTACAGAAGGTTCAGGAGAAGAGGGCTAGCCAGGTCTCTGACACCATGATGACTCAATGTGTCTTTTGGCCCCAAATCTGAAAGCCTGAGCCCCCGAGTGCTCATGCCATTATTTCACCTTTGGAACTCCAGTTCAGTCCTGTTAACTCTTCAATTTCTTTACCTCAAACTATCCCTGGGACATAAATGTGACCTCACACATCTCCCTTCTCCAAACCCAAAAAACGACCATGGTAGGTGTATCTTTAGCTCCACAAAGTGCAATCATTGAGTCTCAATCCCTCAGAACCTTCAGTGAATTAACAGTGAGTTTCTTGGGAACAGAGCTCTTCTAAGAAACAGGGCAATTTCAAAGCTCTGAGGGAGAGAAGTTTTCGTGACATCAACTCCACTGGCACCAGGCTACAGTCCAGCTTTAGAAACTTACATTAGTGGGTCTCCTGGCTCCTGGGAGTTTCATGAGCAGGTGGTGCAGATGCTCCTGCACCTGTCTGAGTAGCCCCCCAGCCCTAGCAGGAAGGAGCCTCCAGAGAGGAGGATTGGTAGATGAAAGACGAAGGCTCCAACTCTTAGGACATCTTTGAGGGCAAGATTTGCATGGAGAGCAACTGTAGGGCTAAGTTATAGAGGAGAATTTGGGGACAACAGTTCTTGAGTGACTGGGCCATTTGTCCTAATGGCTCTGTTGGCACATCCCTCCACCCCTGTTCCAAAATGCTGGGGAACAGCATTCTCACAATCTCTCCCCATCTCCTATCCCAGAGGGAAGGGCCAAGTGCCCAACAAGAATCCAAATGAGAAGAAACCCAGTGCTCTTGCAGAGGATTACATTTCCTCAGCCCAGATTCTTCTTCCACTGCTCTAGGCAATTTCAAACTTATCTTCAGTCTGCTGTTCAGCTCCTGCTGTGTCCTGGTCTCAGTCTCTTGTCGTTCTGTCATCCAATCTCAATTGTGGGATATAGATTCTCTCTTATATAATTACAGGACTCTCTCTCCTTCACTCTCTCAAACACACGCACATGCGTGCGCTCACACGCACACAATCTCCCTTCCCATCCTTCTCTCCCAGCCCCCTCTTTCTTACTCCATTTCTCTCAGTTTACCCTCTCTTTCTTGCCTTTCTTACCCTCACTGCCTCATTTTCTTTCTTCCTCCCATTTTCTTTTTTTAAATGTTTTATTTATTTCTGAGAGAGAGAGAGAAACAGCATGAGCAGGGGAGGGACAGAGAGAGATACAGAATCTGAAACAGGCTCCAGGCTCTGAGCTAGCTGTCAGCACAGAGCCCGATGCGGGGCTCGAACCCACGAACTGTGAAATCATGACCTGAGCCAAAGTTGGACGCTTAACCGACTGAGCCATCCAGGCGCCCCCCTCCCTCCCATTTTCTTGCTTATTCTCATTTTTCCACACTACCTCAGACTTCTTATCTTCCTCATACACAGGTCCACACCCTTTTGTCTGGTCACATCCCTCCCTCTTGGGGTTGCACAAGGTCCTGAGAGCGGCAGTCCCTGACTGAGGCCTTCAAAGTGGAAGACAGGATGGAACTGAGGCGGAAGAAAGAAACAGCAGGGAGTTGCAGGAACATATGGCAAGTCAGCTCTGGTTGCACAGAAGCGGAGGCAGCCCCCACCCCCAGCCCACCGCCCAGAGGTACCAGCCCATCACACTCCACTCCTTCCGTGGCTCCAATCTGCCACCACAACAAGCCTTCGCCTATTCCACCTGGCAAGTAATCATGAGGGTCCTACTATGTGCTTAGGTTTGCCAGGTGAACAAACAGGCAAGAAAAGCAGTGAAGTGGTCAGAGGCTCCTCCAAGTGGTTGATCTACAACCTACATGGGAAATCTACAATTACATAAAGCTCCCTGGCAGCTTTATGTTCTGTGTGCTTCAACCAAGAAACAAGACCCGGGGAAGCCTCTTAGGTCACTTCTAAGTAAAACTGGGAGACTAGAGCTTGTGACTTTCTGTGTTCTACTCTTGTTTTATTGTGTGGGTAGTAAGTAAAGAACATTTGACAGTAGAAATCATCTATTAAAGTAGCTCTGTGATCATCAGAGGGGAAGGGAACTAATATCTATTGATAATTTTCTGTGTCAAGTGTGATAATAAGAACATTGCCCATATGATCTATGTAGTCTTTATAGCAACCCTGTTATATAAATATCCCCCATTTAACCCATGAAGAAATGGAGTCTGAAGTTACTATATGACTTGCTGATAAGTAATGGAACAGAACTTGACCTTAGGTCTTACTGAGGCTAAAATCTGGGCTACTAGATGAATCTAGACTACTGGATAGATACATGCCAGTTCACCTCTGTACCCAACACCAACATTCTGCCTGGTCTTGGGAAAGACTTTATAAATGGGGCTCAAAGGCTGCTACACAACATGGCTTGGTCCCTGCTCATAAAAGGGACATAGTTGTGGTTGCAAATACATGAAATAACTGAGCACTTGTGCAGGAGCCTATACAATTGAATGTCAAGGTAAATAATCTACACCACAGAGATCAGAGAATTCAGTGGCCAGACTGGTCAACAAGGCACCATGAGCGAGAAAGGAAAATCACTGAGCCCTGGATGTGTGTAGGTGAAAGAAGAAGCAGCAAACGCCCTTTCAGGGGAAGCAGCATGAGCCTGTACTGACTGGGAATAGCGCTGTGTACACTGCAGAGAGTGAACCCACACATGGTCGAGAAGATGGGCCCCACACTGGGAAAAGTAGCAGGCACAATGCCTCAGACATCTGGGGTGACCCAATCCCATGCTCCAGGCCAGTGACAGAGATGGCATATATTGAGAAGCAGCAAGGACTGATCCTAAGTAGAGTAATGCCATATGGCAATAAACCTCTTTTCAGGAAGATTAAACAGGTAGTGGGTAGAGAGATTAGCAGGAAAGAGAGTTGTCAAGAGACAGTTGTAATCATCCAGGTATGAAGTAATGAGAGCTGAAACTGACATAGTAGAAGCAGAAGTAAAAAGAAGAAAATGGATACAAAACAAGCTTTAGAAAACCATAGGTTCTGAGGACTTTAGGCGATGAAGGAATGAGAGGAGAAAGTCAGAAAAAATACAACTTCGGACAGTAAGGCAAATAAGGGGGGTTGCTAATGGAATGAGGTATCAGAGAGAATACAGCTGGTGGACAGGAGGACAGCTGGGAATTCACACACTGATTTGCCTAGAGTTTGTTGAACACTTCACTTGCCACAAAGGACTGTACTCGGCATCAAGTTGGAGAGAAAATATATACGTATGAAAACAACAAGAACACAAACTACATATAGAACGGATAAACAAAGGGAAGACGCTGTAGTGTCAACTCTGTACATAAATACCAGAATTGCATTCATAAAGGGAGCCGAGTCAAGCTCAGTAACTTTTCATGCATTTAAAAATAAAAGAATAAATTGAACAAATTTTGAGCAGTGTTCTGTTCTCCTCTCCTTGTCTCTCTTAATGTCTCCCTTCCCCCCTTCCTCCTTTCCCTCCATCCCTGCTTCTACTCCTCTCCTGCCTCACTCATGAATTTTCATGCTCACACCACCAAGAAATCTGACAGCAGGCCTCAATGACCTTTGATGGGCTCTACTTCTTTCTATTCCTACCACACCCAATGTTCACAGAATTTTTTTATCTAGTTGAGTAACAATTCTGAGTTGGGGGCTGCAGACAGATGTTTCTCCTTTTTGAGCCTTGGGAGGACTGAAGAAGGGATGAGAGCCAGAAAGTAGATGCAGATAATAGTGAATGTCACTAATCAAGCACAGGTTAGTGAGCTCTTCTGGTATCTGCCTCAGGAATCCTGACAAGTCAAATCCACACTGAGAGCTGGGCAGGCGGGAGGCCTGGAGAGGTACCCAAGGGAAATGGCAACATCAGGCCATGTTTCACCAAGGACAAAGAACAGGGGGATCAGAAGATGAGTGAATTCCACTGGTTGGGAAATCAGAGACGACCGTACTGGAAAGCACAGAGAAGGTGGGTGTTAGGGTTAAGGCTCCTGGAGGTTTGTCCAGTAAGAGCAAGGCCTTATTACCAGACTGGGGAGCCAGAACAGTGCTCCAGCAAAGAATGGCAAAAGGAAGTAGAGCCACCGTTCTAAGAAGGGCTAAGGGAAGTGATAAACAATTACTTCCACATTATATGTGGAAACCCTCTCTTATGACAATTCCAGACTCTATACTATGTCAACTAACCCTAAATACCAACAATATATCACTATGAAGTAATATTATTATCCTCACCTTGCAAAAAAAAAAAAAAAACACAACTCAGAAAGACTATCATTTTGCCTGAGTCACACATAGCAAGGCACAAAATAGAGACTCAAACCCAGTTCTATCTTATCCCAAGAACAGGAGTTTTAGAGAGACAAAGTAGGAGAGAAACTATAGGAACTTGCTTCTAGAGATGGAAGTAATGCACAAAGCCCAGATGAGAATTCATAGTGGCTCCAGGCTGGGCCCAGTGCGTTTGATTAACAAGGCCTGTGATCCCACCTGCTTGAGAGCAGGGCTGGACTTGGGTTCTGGGGATTCACCTGGGACTGCATCCGGGGCCAAACTGACCAGGATGGGAGTGAAGATGGAACCCAGTGGCTGGGAACCCAGCTGGGCTTGATTTTATTGGCTCAAGATTTTGGAACTACTGGGGCGTCTGGGTGGCTCAGTCGGTTGAGCCTCCGACTTCGGCTCAGGTCATGATCTCACAGTCAGTGGGTTCGAGACCCAAGTCGGGCTCTGTGCTGACAGCTCAGAGCCTGAAGCCTGCTTCAGATTCTGTGTCTCCCTCTCTCTCTGCCCCTCCCCCGCTCACACTCTGTCTCTCAAAATAAAATAAAGACACAAGAAAAATTTGGAACTATTTCTTTATGTCTTTATAAAAAGAGACTGTGTGAGTGAGTGAGTGAGAGGCAAGTGAGTAAGTGACTAGATCTGGATCCCTAACAGTTCTATATTTCAACGAGATAGGCAAACTAGATGTGGTGAGCATTGCATAACATATAGAATTATCAGATCACTATATTGTATAACTAAAACTAGGATAGCACGGCATATCACCTGTACTTCAATAATAAGATTTTTTTAAGTAAACAGATCACATCTGCACCTTTGTTTCCCTATGTAATTAAAAGAAAAACAACAACAGCAACTGGGTCTGGCAGAATCCTGGCCACTTAGTAACACTGACTTTGTCTTATATATGTTTATTTTTTAAAAATAAATTTTTAAGGCCCTGAAGAAATGCGATTAAAATATTATAATTATTTGTATTTGTATATTTGCTTTTACCAACCCCTATTAAAAATATATGCAAATGTGGAGAGGTTTTAGCATCCTAGTGAGCCTTCTGCCTCCTACCAGGCCCAACATATTCACTTTATGGAAATGTGTTGGTTGGATTCTTTTAAAAATTATTGTTATTTGGTTTTAAAGGTTTTCCCCCACTTCTCTCTAAAACTGGCAAAATAATTAATTAGTTGCAGAGGGTTTTTGTCTTTGTGTGTTTTCCTTCCTTTCTAGCCCAGATTGGCAAATCAATAGAAAGGAGTCTGACAGAATAAGAAATGCAAAGAAGCGTCATTCTCGGATGAATTGCCAGATATTTTGAGATCCCTAGGGCTGGCTAAAGGGGCTAAGCCCAGATTTCCATACTATCTTGGATTAATTTTTAATCATTTCCCCAAAATCATCAAAGCACTTCATAACATTTTATTTACTCTAAACATATCCCAGGAAGACAGCCAAAGAGCGGGAACTGAAACGAGGAAGCTGAGGTTCGGAGCCCTCAAACCTGCGTTCTGGGTCTCATCGCCAGGGCAGGGCCTACACAGCGACTTGGACAGCGGCATTACCGGGATCGATGGTGGAAGCTGCGGACCCATCTCGGCAATCAAAAGTAAAGTGGTCCTGTGTTTCTGCCTGAAGCCTCTCTTTATATCACTGGAATGTCCTCTTCTCTCAGATCTGATCATCTTCTTTGGTTAAAAACAACCAAATGGACATTTGTTAACTTAAGTTTAAGAGAAAAAGAAGTATTTATTGGAAGGACACTCGCATTGCTTTTTTTTTTTTTATATAAATAGTTTATTGTCAAGTTGGTTTCCATATAACACCCAGTGCTCATCCCAACAACTGCCCTCCTCCATGCCCATCTCCCCGCTCCCCCCCACACCCATCAGTCCTCAGTTTGTTCTCAGCATTCAAGAGTCTCTCATGGTTTGCCTCCCTCCCTCTCCCCCACTATTTTTCTCCTTCTTCTCCCCCACAGTCCTCCGTTAGGTTTCTCCTAATCCTCCTATACATGCAAACATATGGTATCTGTCCTTCTCTGCCTGACTTACTTCGCTAAGCATAACACCCTCAAGGTCCATCCATGTAGCTACACATGGCCAGATTTCACTGTTTCTCATTGCCATGGAGTATTCCATCGTATAGATAAACCACATCTTCTTGATCCATTCGTCTGTCGCGTCGCTTCTTGAAGTAGCCTTGGGGAAAGTAAGGAAGCCGCGCGAAGACTCGGGCATTTCTCCGGTGTAGCCCCTGGATGGCTCCACTCCGACCGTCTTTGCCTCACGTCTTCCCTTTGCCTAAAGCAGATTATCGGCTGTAACGTGACCTGGTTTAGGTTACGACTTTAGCCCAGTACTCAGGAAAGCAGAGCGCTCTGTCAGCCCCACCAAAGCCTATGTTATAAAGAAGGGTCATTTCCCCAAAGGAGGGGTTAGTGAGTGTTGTAACTACAAAGAGCTGGAAAAGGATATTGGTCAGATGACCACTATCCTTCTAGTCTAACAGATGAGGATCCCCTCATGGTGAATGGAGCATCTTGCCCAAGATCACATCACTAGTGAGAAACCCAGCTGTCTCTCCTGTTTCATTACTCCTCACCCGGTTACACTGGAGGCAACACTGTGAGTCACTTTTGACAAGTCTTATCCCCAGAGACAATAATCTCTGAGATTCTCTCGCGGCTAATGACATATCAAAGGACATGATAAGGCAGAGAGGGGAATGAGGCATAAAGGGCATAAGCAAGCTATTCATATATTCAGATTTTCTATGTCTCTCTTTCCCAAACATCATTTCATTTCTGTCAGTTGCTAGTTCTACGAGGTCTTCATTATTTCTAATTGTCCACATTGCTTTGTTTTCCTTGCTGGGAACAGATTTGCCAAGTGCACTCACAGTCCCAGGCAGTGAAGAGTCAGAATTAATTTTCTCTTCTCATTTATTAGTGGGTCAATTTTTCTCTCTTGAAACTCTTTTCCCCTTAATATAATTTCAACTACAAAAAGACTGCCTAAGTCTCCTCGGGCAGTTTTTCTAGCACTGTGGGAGCAAGGCCTTTTTTCTATTGTGATCTTGTCTTTTGCTCTCGGCTTGCTTCTGCTGGGGAAGTACTTTGAGTGTATGCTGGCCTGCACATTTCCAAGAAGTACATGTTCCTCGGCTTGGCAACCTCACCCTAAGTCACCTTTAATGAGGTGAGGCTGAAGGGATCATATCCCTGAATTCTTTATCAAAAAAGAATGGAAATCTTCTCTGCTTACAAAGTTCTTCAGAAGGCCTTTGTTTTGCCTCCACAGATACAATTTCACTCTCCCTGATGTTTCTCAGCATTTTCTACAATTTCTAAAGTATTACTTTAATGAGTTAATAAGCCCAAGGGTTCCCTGGAGACTGGATTTCAGGACCCAAGCCTCTCTCCTCGTCTGCTCAATGACTATTACTTAGGGTTTACATAGAACCATGCGAAAGTATAGTCACTGAACCTGTAAATGACCATGGCAAAGAGACATGGAAGAAACTATGCACGATAAAATGAGTGGCTGACCAGCTGAAATTACAAGCAAAAGTTAATCATATACAATGTAACATATTTAAAAAGGTGAAGTACATTTCATGGGTCAAAAGAAGAGAGAGAGAAAGAGAAAAATAAGCCCACTGTGTGGTTAAGAAATATGTGCCTTTGAACCAGCTTATGGGAGGAAGACTTAGACAATAGCATATAAGCTGACGTATATTGATCTGTTATCTGTTGCTGTGTAACAAACCATCCTCAACTCCAGCAGCACTTTTTGCAGAAATTGACAACAGATTATAAAATATATATGGAAATGCAAAACATCTAGAAAATCTAAAACAATATTTTTAAGAAATAACAAAGTTGGAGTTCTCATACTTTCAGATTTCAAACCTTACCATAAAGCTAGTTATCAATCCACAGAGAAAAAAATAGAGATCAATGGAACAGAAGTAAACAGAAATAAACCTTATGCTCATAACCAACTGATTTTGATAATGGTGCCAAGGAAATTAACTAGGGAAGGGATAATCTGTTTAACAAATGGTACTGGGACTGAATGTGGAAGAAATAAACTTTGACCCTCACCTTGTACCATACCAAAAAAACTAACTCAAAAAAAATTGCTCCACATTAAATGCATAGGAATAGCTTTTTTTCTACATGATCCAATGGGGGAGAATTAAGAAACAACAGATGGAAAGTACAGGGAGAAAAGACCCAAACATAAGACAAGGAAGAATTTTCCAATCAAATAAGGAAATGCTGACCTAAGATGATTCAAGAATAAGCAGAGTACACCTTTGACAATGGTAGAAGTTAATAAAACTTCATATTAAGAACTAATTAATTTTATTTTTGAAAGTTCTTTATATACCTACTGCTCATTTTTCCACTTGACCTAAAAACATAAATTATGTAGGAATCACTATGAAGGTAGATTTAGCTATTTCTTCTCAGATTTCTATCAATTGTTATATCATAGATTAGGAAGGATTTTTAGAAATGTACATACATTTAATACTTTCTATCTTCTTGGTAAATTGAACATTGTTCTTTGATAGTGATCCTCTCCATCCCCAAAAATGCTTTAATCTATTTTATCTAATATTAAGAGAACCACACTAACTTTATTTTGCTTGATCTGTCTTCTTACATCTTTCACTTTTTATCTTCGCATGTTATCTCAGATACAAGCAACTTCCCACTGAGGTCATAATTTGTTCCTGCCAATCAGCATCTTATGTGAAAACTTAATCAGGAGCTTAATCTGCTTTATTGCATTTTTCCAATAGCCCACTACACATCAATCAAAACCTCTGATCTATTTTCTAACACACAAATGAATACACTAAAATACATATAAATCAGTGACAAGCTTGTTTGATCATAACATATTTAAAATATCCATTCTCAAGTACCAAAAATCAACATGGTTGTTAGCAAAAGTTTCCTCATTTGCAGGAATATCTCCTCCATTCAATTAATTCTCTTACTCTTTTTGCTTCCCTTTCCACAATTTTCTCAACTTTCCTGTGGACTTGTTTTACAACATTAAGCTAAATATGAAAGGCAGTGTAAAAACATGTTCAGAACAAGTGTACAATGGCAGAGAACTGCTCAGCTGAGAACGATTCTGAGATGCTTCTCAGCAAATTCCAAGATGAACATTCTCCTTTCTAACACTTGTCAAGAGTTTCAAAATCTCTACACGGTTTCACCAATTGTATTTATAACATGTTATTTTTCCTGAAATCATTTTGCCAAAAATTGAATTGAATTTGGTGGATATAAATATAATTTTCCCCATTAAAACATTGGATGAAAAATGTTGTGCTAGGAAGTATATGTTCTATAAAGTTTGGCTAGTAAAAAGAACTTTCTACCAAGAACATCTGAACCAGAGAAAATTCTCCAATTATGCATATAACTGGATATTTCCTAGCCCACCCTATCACTATTTGTCTTGTAAACAGGAAGTTTAGTCTATTTATATTTATTGTGATAATGATATATTTGAACTTGTTCCTACCATATAATTTACTTTTTAACTTTATCTCCTCTTTCAAAATCTATTCTTAGCTTTTAAAACTACTATTGTTTCCCCTAATTAAATAGGAATTTTAGCTCATGCTTAGGTTTTTTAAATCTCCTTCCCACACTCATCATATTTATATTACTCTAGACTTTTAGTTCTCGATCATCATTAATATATTTCCTTTTTTTAAAGGACAACATGGTTAGTTGCTTTTTATTGTTGTTGGGTTTTTTTTACTTTTACTTCTTTTACATTGGCAAAATATTCTGGATTATTCTCTCCTACTATTTAAGTATTTCATCCAAACTGTTTTCAGTGTGGATCTTTGTGTGACAAAGCCTTGTATGTCTGAGAATATTTTTATCATACTCCCATATTTGAATAGCAACTTGGCTCAATATATTCTAGAATAAAGTATTCTTTCAAAACTTTAAAAATACTATTTGAAACTTCTGGTTTCCTCTCAGGAAGTAGAGATTGGGGAAGAATGATAATCCCAACCCTACAATAATATTTTTTTTAAGTGGCACAAACAGCAAGTGTATGATTTTTTCTGCACGAATTGGAGTATTAAGATCACAAGGCAACCAACAAGTCCAAACTCCAGAGGAATGAGCCAACAGGAGAGATGAGATGCAAGAACTGGTTTACCTGACAACACCATCCAGATACCAGTAAGGAGAATTCAGCTAGAAGTATTAGCAAATTGGTGGAGGATGAAAGAACACTACTGATAAATCGATTATTATGCCTGTACGTGGCACAGGAACGGGGGAGTCCACACACTGTTATAGGCTTTTTCTTTACAGACTCTACCTGGGTGCTCATAGAAAAGCCTGGGAGATTTCTGAGTCTCATTGTGGTATAGACCTAAAGAAGGGGACGCTGTAGGGTGGGTAAAAACTCACTGTTACTTTTATTTTCTATCTCCTTTCTGGAACAAAAATCCTAACAGGTGAGGGAAAAGACAACAAACACTGTCACCCTTAGGGCACTAGTGAAGACCCACTGTAGCTGAGCAAAGGTAACAAGGGGAAAAAATTCTTCTATCTCTAGATAAAGGGAATCGTGCTGGGGAAGGAAGTCAGCATGGAAAAAGCCACATGCCCAAAGATGGAAGCTTAGTCAGAACAAAAAAGAATGACTCCTACTCCTATATCCCTATGGCTATGCTAACAAGCATGAAATGGCAAGTAAGTTGCAACATACATATCTTTTCTTGGGTGCAAAGCACAGTGAAGACCTCAATCCAGAAGATGGATAATATACTGAAAATATTATCTGTCAAATCAGCCCCAACCTTAAACACAAGGTATTGTTTAATCACAGCAGTAACAAATCCCAAATCCAGTCTGACTCGTAATGAGATTAACTCAAGCTCCTGTATTAAAGTCCTAGCAGAAGGAAAGATACGTCTTTTTTTTCAAGCACAGAAAATAGTTACCTCAGTCTCTGCTGTCTCACACAAGATGTATATCTTTCTACAAAAAGTTACAAAGCATCCAACAAGGTAAGTAAAGGCAACACAGCCCCAAGATAAAAAGAAATCATCAAAACCAAATTCAAATATGACACATGTTGAAACTATATGACAGTGAATTTGAAATAAGTATCATTAATATACTTAGGATGATACTGGAAAAAGTAAAGCAAATGCAAGATTTTGTGGGTAAAATCAGTAGAAATTAAATTATAAGAAATAAAAATGAAATACCAGGAAGAAAGCACAATAACAAGGATTAAAATGCCTTAAACTGGTTTATAAAAGATATGAGAAGCTGAAGAATCAAAGAATTTGAAGATCTCAAAAAATTACTCAAACTGAAGCATACAGAGAGGGATTTGGAAGGGAAGGAAGGGAAGGAAAGGAACAGAGACTCTAAGAGTTTAGGAACAAATGAAATAGTCTAACAAACAGGCAAGTTGATACCAGGAGGAAAAAAGAGAGAGAAGAGAACAGAAGAAATATTTGAAGAAATAATTGTCAAAAGTTTTAGAAGATTAGTGACAGATACCAAACCACAGATCTAAAAACCTCAGAGATTACCAAGCAGAATACAGTAAAACCTTGGACTACAAGCAATTTGTTCTGTGAGTGTTTAACAAGACAACCAAACATTTCTAATAAATTTTAACTTGATTAATGTATGATTTCTTGCAATACAAGTAGTGTGTGATGCCAAATGTCACATGATCACAAATGGGCCAGTGGTTTTTGAAAGTTGCTTTGATATATGAGTGCTATGGATTATAAGCATGTTTCCAGAACAAATTATGCTCACAAACCAAGGTTTACTGTACACACCAAAACAAACAAGCTAACAAAAAACATAGCTATCAAAGAATAGACAAACTGCTGAAAACAAAAGACAAAGAGAAAACCTTGAGAGGAGTCAGACAAAAAAAAGACACCTTGCAAATAAAGGAACAAAGACAATAAATTATAATTTTCTTCAAATATCATGAAAACTAGAAAAAAGTGCAGACAGAAGGATTTTCAAAAGTGCTGAAGAAATAAAATTTCTCAACCAGAATTCTATACAAAGTGAAAATATCTTTCAGGAACAAATGAGAAATAAAGTTTTCTCAGGCAAAAACTGAGAAAATTTGCTGCCAGCCGACCTACACTACAGAAAATATTGAAGAAAGTTTTTCAGGAAGAAAGATAATGATATGAGACAGAAACTTGGATCTACACAAAGAAATCAAGAGCACTGGAAAAAGAATAAGTGAAGGTAAAAAAGAATTAAGTTTTTCCTTATTTTTACTTACTTTTACTCTAAAGGATCACTGATGGTCTAAAGCAAAAATAGTATCAATGTACTGAGTGCTTATAACACACATAAAAGTAAAATATGTAACAACAATAACACAAAGAAAGGTAAGGAGATATTGAGAATATATGATTGTAAGGTTCTCACATTACACACGAAGAAGTATAATTTTATTTGAAGACAGACTCTACTTAATTAAATTTGTATATTGTAAACATTTGGGCAATTGATAAAGAAATATTTTAAGAGGTATAAATGAATCAGTAGAAAACACAAATGGAATAAAAATTGTCCAATTAACCCAAGAATACAGAAGAAGAGAGAAAAATGAAAGACAGATGGAGCAAATAGAAAGCCGCTGGTATCACATCAACAAAAGAAAAGATAAAGCCATATGATCCTGTCAATAGATGCAGAAAAAGCATTTGACAAAATACAGCATCTCTTCTTAATAAAGACCCTCGACAAAGTAGGATTAGAAGGAACATACTTAAATATCATAAAGCCATCTATGAGAAGCCCTCAGCCAACATCACCCTCAATGGGGAAAACCTGAGAGCTTTCTTCCTCAGATCAGGAACACGACAGGGATGTCCACTCTCACCACTGCTGTTTAACATGGTGCTGGAAGTCCTAGCATCAGCAACCAAACACCAAAGGAAATAAAAGGCATCAGAATTGGCAAAGAAGAAGTCAAATTTTCACTTTTTTGCAGACAACATGATACTCTACGTAGAAAACCCGACAGACTCCACCAGAAGCCTACTAGAACTGGTCCATGAATTCAGCAAAGTTGCAGGATTAAAAATCAACATACAGAAATCAGCCGCAATTATATACACCAACAATGAAGCAACAGAAAGAGAAATCAAGAAACGGACCTCATTCACAATTGCACAAAAAACCATAAAATATCTAGGAATAAACCTAACCAAAGATATAAGAGATCTGTATGATGAAAACTATAGAAAACTTATGAAGGAAATTAAAGAGGACACAAACAAATGGAAAAACATTCCATGATCATGAATAGGAGGAATAAATATAGTTAAAATGTCATTACTACCCAAAGCAATCTACACATTCAATGCAATCCCAATGCAATGGCACCGACATTCTTCTCAAAGCTAGAACAAACTATCCTAAAATTTGTATGGATTTGTAAACCTCGAATAGCCAAAGTAATATTGAAGAAGAAAACCAAAACGGGAGGCATCACCAGCCCAGACTTTAGCCTCTACTACAAAGCTGTCATCATCAAGACAGTCTGGTATTGGTACAAAAACAGACACATAGACCAATGGAATAGAATACAGAACTCAGAACTGATCGACAAATGTACAGCCAACTAATCTTTGACAAAGCAGGAAAGAGTATCCAATGGAAAAAAGACAGTCTCTTTAACAGATGGTGCTGGGAGAACTGGACAGGAACATGCAGAAGAATGAAACTAGATCATTTTCTCACACCATACACAAAAATAAACTCAAAATGGATGAAGGACCTGAATGTGAGACAGGAATCCATCAAAACCCTAGAGAAGAAAGTAGAAAAAGACCCCCTTGACCTCAATCGCAGCAATTTATTACTTGAAGCATCCACAAAGGCAAGGGAAACAAGAGCAAAAATGAACTATTGAGACCTCATCAAGATTAAAATCTTCTGCATGGCAAAGGAAATAATCCATAAAACCAATAGGGAACCGATGGAATGGGAACAGGTAGAAAATGACATATCAGATAAAGGGCTAGTATCCAAAAATCTAGAAGGAACTCACCAAACTCCACACCCGAAAAACAAACAATTCAGTGAAGAAATGGGCAGAAGATATGAAAAGACACTTCTCCAAACAGGACATCCAGATGGCAAATAGACACAAGAAACGATGCTCAGCATCCCTCCTCATCAGGGAAATACAAATCAAAACCACACTGAGATACCACCTCACGCCAGTCAGAGTAGCTAAAATGAGCAAATCAGAGGACTCTAGATGCTGGCGAGGATGTGGAGAAACAGGCACCCTCCTACATTGTTGGTGGGAATGTAAACTGGTGCAGCCCCTCTGGAAAACAGTGTGGAGGTTCCTCAAAAAATTAACAGTAGAACTCCCCTATGACCCAGCAATAGCACTGCTAGGAATTTACCCAAGGGATCCAGAAATGCTGATGCCTAGGGGCACATGTACCCCAATGTTCATAGCAGCACTCTCAACAATAGCCAATACATGGAAAGAGCCTAAGTGTCCATCAACGGATGAATGGATCAAGAAGATGTGGTTTATCTATACAATGGAATACTACATGGCAATGAGAAAGAATGAAATCTGGCTATGTGTAGCAACATGGGTGTAACTTAAGGGTATTATGCTGAGCGAAATAAGTCAGGCAGAGAAGGACAGACACCATATGTTTTCATGGGAGGAACTTAATGGAGGACCATGGGGGAGAAGAAGGGGAAAAATAGTGGGGGAGAGGGAGGGAGGCAAACCATGAGAGACTCTTGAATTCCTAGAACAAACTGAGGGCTGATGGGGGTGGAGGAGACGGGAAGGGGGTGAAAGGCATGGAGGAGGGCACTTATGGGGATGAGCACTGGGTGTTAACTGGAAACCAAGTTGACAATAAACTATTAAAAAAATAATAAACATTTTTAAATTAAAAAAAAAGAAAGCTGCTAGCAAGGCTTAAAATTAAATCCAAATATATCAATAATCACATTCATTCAAATTATATGTGAATGGCATAAAATAATAGTTAATAAATAAAAATTATCAGATAGGATTAATTTAAAAGGCAAGGCCCAACAATAACAGGAAGCTTACATTAAATATGGAAATAAAAGTATGAGACTTCTGCTTCCAGGAAGCTGAGCTTATAAATGTACTTTTCCCTCTTCTTCCCACTAACGCCTGGAAATTATATCTAAATCAAACATTAGAAAACCCTGAAAGGTGAAGAGAAAAAGGCAAACCAGCTATGTACCTTAGGATCTCACACTATGGTAAGTTCCCCATATTCTCCTTTTGCTTTGTATATCCCAGACTTGGAGATGAAGAAGCCAGGAACCCAGAAACACCAATAAATAAAAACAAAATAAGCCCCTAAAAAAGCCTGCTCTCGCTACTCAAAGGACCAAGAAAGGTCAGTCTAGCAAGAAAGAATATTTCTTGACAACAACCATGCTATTCCAGACAAACATTACAGAAAAGGCTGTGACTGTGCCCAAACCCATGACAAGCAAAAGTCAAGTAGGGAACCTAGATTTCCACCCTCACCATGCTATACAAAGGCACTTCAATACTCCCGCTGAGTTGGTGTCAAGAAAATCCAAGTAGGGGGTCAGGACTTGATTTCCACCATCCAGTAAAGAAAACTCCCAACCAACACAACACAAGTGGAGACCATATAGGATGACCAAACATCCACTTGAACCCATCAGTAACAACAATTTCCCTACCATTTTCAGTGGACTAATATCAGAGGATACCCTGATAGAAATCAGGAGTTTTCACTACTACCCAGTAGTAAAAAGACTACATCACTGAGGAGTCAATGAAACTACATGGGGAGCCAGAACTCCTGCTCCAGCCCATCAGTAATGAATCACTCCTGCCTTGGGTATCAATGGAGGTTAAGTGGGCAACCTGGAATTCTGTTTCCACTTAGTGGTAATAAAGCAGCACCTTTTTTTTCCCTTTGGGACATCTTATAAAATTCAATATCACAACCAGAATACTGACATTGATACAGTGTCAGATAAAGCCAGCTAAAATAGATTAAGATAAGATACAGAGTCTCTTAGATAAATATCCAAGTTTCAACTGAGAATCACTCATCATACCAAGAACCAGTAAAATCTCAAATTCAATTTTAAAAGATGATCAATAGACCCTGATGCTGAGATGTCAGAGATGTTTGAATTATCTAGCAGAGATTTAAAAGAAGCCATGATGAAAAATGCTTCCACAAGCAATTACAAAACTGATGAAACATGTAAAAAAATGAAAAGCTTCAGCAAAGAAATAGAGGATATGAAGAACCAAATGGGAAATTTAGAAGTGAAAAATACAATAACTTGGAGGAAAGTATTCAATGAGTAGGCTAAAAAGAAGAATAGAGAAGATAGAAAAAATAATAAGTGAACCGGAAGGTAGAAAAATATGTTATCTAATCTAAATGAAAAAGATAAAACAGACTGAGGGGGGAAATAAAAGTAGATAGAGCTTCAGTATTCTATGGAACTATAGTAAGAAATCTAACATGTATGATATTGGAATCCCAGAAAGAGATGAGAAAAAAGAATAGGACTGAGAAATGAATAAATTTGCACTTCAAAAGGTTCGAAAGGATAAAAGATGAGTTGCAGACTGGGAGAAAATATTATAAACCATGTATTTAATGAAGGACTAGTATACAAAATATATAAAGAACTCTCAAACTTCAGTGGTGAAAAAAAAATCCAAGTTGAACATGAGCAAAGAGAGAGAAAGAGAGAGACAGAGAGACAGAGTGAGAGAGAATAGTGAAGAGATAATTCACTGAAGGGGATGTAGCAAATGAGCACATAAAAAGATGTGTAGCATCATTAACCATCAAAGAAATTCAAATTAAAACCATAATGACTTATTACTACACACTATCAGAATGGCTAAAATAAAAGAATAATGACAACACCAAATGTTAGTGAGGATGCATAAAAAAAGGAATCACCACATACTCATTGTTGGCAGACACATAAAATAACACAGCCCCTCTGGGGGAGGAGCCAAGATGGCAGAACAGCATGGAAGCCTTTTTTCCATCTCACATACATGAAATACAGCCAGATCAACACTAAACCATCCTGCACACCTAGAAAACTGATTTGAGGATTAACACAACAATCTGCACAACCTGAACCACAGAACTCAGCAGGTAAGTGGTGAGGAGAGGTGAACAGGGGGAGAGAGAAGCTGCGGAGGGCAGGGAGCTGTTTTTGCTTGTGGAGAGAGAACAGAGATGTAAGAACCCTCCACAAAAGCAGCTGGAAAGAAAGTGGAAAAGTGGAAACAGCCACAGGGACTGAACAAAAAAGGGAGAAAGGGAAAAGGAGAGGATTTAAATTCCACTAAGACTCTATAAGCGGGGGAGCAGAGTCTGAAACTCTGCAGCTCAATACCTGGTGGTGCTCTGTGCAAATCTCCAGGAGTGCAAATCTCCAGGAGCAGAGTGGCATCCAGGAGTCCTTGGACCACATGGGGAAAAGCAGTTCCACTACTAGAAGGCCACCGGTCCAAACAGACCCCAGAGAACAACCACATTTGCTGGTGCTGGAACAAGGCCATTAAGGGTGAAGTCTGGTGTAAGATGTGTGTTGTGATTTTCCATAATCCCAGATACGCTGCTGCTACATGATCAAGTGAACTTTTTCTGGGGTGGGCTGGCACCCAGCCACAGTCTTTGGGCATCGGCAGCAGCATGGTCCCACAAACATTCCTGGGTGGGGCTGACACCCTGCCATTGCTTGGTGAGACCCTCCCACAGAGAATCTGAGCGGGTCAAATCTGTGGTCCCTGAGACATGAGGTTTCAGGAAACCCAAAAGCATCTGAGATAAAACTCAGGAGGGAGGTGCCACCTAGCAACTTGATGGCTTAGTCACGGACGGTGTAAAAGTGGGGAGTGGATGGTAGCTGGAGACAAAGGACAGGTACACAACTGCTGGTCAGGGAGAGCACAGAGTTCTGAGACTAGAGACTAGGTGGCTGGGTGATGCCATTTTCACCCCACCTGCGCATGGGGATACACACCTACAGGCACTACAACAACCCGTCACAGTAAGCTAAGCAGCACCATTTAGTGGAGAACAGTGTGATTACACTAAGCCTCACCCACCTGGGCCAACCTCACTCTTTAGGAACACCACAAATCTCTCTGCCTGCTAAGTTTACAGACTACAAAGTGGTTCATAGTTTGACTTCTAGGGGAAAACAATGTAATATCAATCGTAGTTCAGTCTGTCCGCTGGTCCATTATATTCAAACTTCTTTTTTTTCCTTTGTCATTTTTTTCTTTTACTTGAATACAGAAAGAGAAAATTTTTCTTTTTATTTTCAATTTTTATTAAAATTATTTTTATTTTTTCTACTAAATTTTTTAGTTTTTGTAAATTTTTCAAATTCTATTTTACTTCCATCATTTCAATTTATTCTATATCATCATCTTCATTTTCTCAAATTTTCAAATGTTTGCCTTTTTTTCCTTTGTTTTTTCCCCCTTTTTTCTCTAATCAGTCAAGCTCCATTCAATAATCAAACCAAAGTACACCTAGGATCTAGCATCACTTAATTTGAGTGTGTGTGACTCTGTGTGTGTGTGTGTTCTTTTTAATTTTTTAATTTTAATTTTTTCACCTCATTAATTCCTTTTCCTCCTTCAAAAGGACAAAACGAAAAGAAACCTTCTAACCCCAAAAGAAAGAGCAGGAAGAAACAACAGCCAGGGATTTAATCAACACAGATATAAATAAGATGTCTGAACCAGAATTTAGAATCACGATAATAAGAATACTAGCTGGGGTCAAAAATAGACTAGAATCCCTCTCTACATAGATAAAAGAGTAAAAGCCAGTCAGAAAGAAATAAAAAATACTATAACTGAGCTGCAATCTCCAGTGGATGGCATGGTGTCTAGGAGGGATGAGGCAGAGCAGTGAATCAGCAATATAGAGGACAAACCTATGGAGAATAATGAAGCATAAAAAAAGAGGGAGACTAAAGCAAAAGAACATGATTTAGGAATAAGAGAAATCAGTGACTCAGTAAAAGGGAACAACATCAGAATCATAGGCATCCCAGAAGATGGAGAGAAAAAGGGGTAGAATTCTGGCTTATGTGAGCAAATCATAGCAGTAAACTTTCCTAACTTGGGGAAAGATACAGACATCAAAATCCAGGAAGCACAGAGGACTCTCACAAGATTCAACAAAAACCAACCATCAACAAGGCATATCATAGTCAAATTCACAAAATACTCAGACAAGGAAAGAATAATGAAAGCAGCAAGGGAAAAAAAGTCCTTAACCTACAAGGGAAGACAGATTAGGTTTGCAGCAGACCTATCCACAAAACTTGGCAGGCCAAAAAGAAATGGCAGGATATATTCAATGTGCTGAATAGGAAAAAATATGCAGCCAAGAATTCTTTATCCAGCAAGGCTGTCATTCAAAATAGAAGAAGAGATTAAAAGTTTCCCAGACAAACAAAAATTAAAGGAGTTTATGACCACTAAACCAGCCTGCAAGAAATTTTAAGGGAGACTCTCTGAGAAAAGATGAAAAAAATAAAAAGGCCAAAAGCAACAAAGACTGGAAAAGACCAGAGAACACCACCAGAAACCCTAACTCTACAAGAAACATAACATCAATAAATTCATATCTTTCAGTACTCACTCTAAATGTCAATGGACTAAATGTTCCAATCAAAAGACACAGGGTAACAGAATGGATAAGAAAACAAGATCCATCTATATGCCATTTACAAAAGATCCACTTTAAAACTAAAAACACCTTCAGATTGAAAGTAACAGATGGAGAACCATCTATCATGCTAATGGTCGACAAAAGAAAGCTGGAGTAGCCATACTTACATCAGACAATATAGACTTTAAAATAAAGACTGTAACAAGAGATGAATAAAGGCATTATATCATAATTAAGGGGTCTATCCACCAAGAAGACATAACAATTGTAAACATTTATGCTCCAAATGTGGAAGCACTCACATTTATAAATCAATTAATCACAAACATAAAGATACTCATTGATAATAATACTATAATAGTAGAGGATTTCAACACCCCAGTACAGCAATGGGCAGATCATCTCAACAGAAAATCAACAGGGAAACAATGGCTTTGAATGACACATGGGACCAGATAGACTTAATAGATATATTCAGAACATTTCATCCTAAAGCGGTGGAATGTACATTCTTTTCCAGTGCACATGGAACGTTCTCCAGAACAGATCACATACTGGGACGCAAATCAGTCCCCAACAAGTAGAGAAAGATCGAGATCCATACCATGTATATTTTCAGACCACAGTACTATGAAACTTGAATTCAACCACAAGAAAAAATTTGGAAAGGTAACAAATACTTGGAGACTAAAGAACATCCTCCTAAAGAATGAATAGTTCTACCAAGAAGTTAAAGAGTACATTAAAAAGTACATGGAAGCCAATGAAAATGATAGCATCACAGCCCAAAACCTCTGGGATGCAGCAAAGGCAGTCATAAAAGATGGAAGTATATAAAAATCCAGACCTTTCTAAAGAAGGAAGAAAGGTCTCAGATACACAACCTAACCTTACACTTCAAAGAGATGGAAAAAGAACAGCAAATAAAACCCAAAAGATAGGAAATAATAAAGATTAGAGCAGGAAGCAATGCTATCAAAACCAAAAAACAGTAGAACAGATCAATGAAACCAGGAGCTGGTTCTTTGAAAGAATTAACAAAATTGATAAACCACTAGGCAGTTTGATCAACATGAAAAAGGAAAGGATCTAAATAAATAAAATCAAGAATTAAAGAGGAGAGATCACAACCAACACAGCAGAAATAAAAACAATAATAAGAGAATATTATGAACAATGATATGCCAATAAAATGGGCAATCTGGAAGAAATGGACAAATTCCTAGAAACATATAAATTACCAGAACTGAAACATGAAGAAATAGAAAATTTGAACAGATCCATAACCAATAAAGAAATCTAATTACTAATCAAAAATCTGGTCCAGGGCCAGATGGCTTTCCAGGGGAATTCTACTAAATATTTAAGGAAGAGTTAACACCTATTCTCTTGGAGCTGTTCCAAAAAATAGAAATGGAAGGAAAACTTCCAAACTCTTTCTATGAAGCCAGCATTACCTTGATTCCAAAACCAAAGACTTCACTAAAAAGAAGGACAATAGACCAATTTCCCTGATGAACATGGATGCAAAAATCCTCAACAGATATTAGCCAACTGGATCCAACAATATGTTAAAAAATTATTCACCATGACCAAGTAGGATGTATTCCTGGGATGCAGGGCTGGTTCAATATCCACAAAACAATCAATGTGATCCATCCCATCAATAAAAGAAAGGACAACAACCACATGGTCCTCTCAATAGATGCAGAAAAAGCATTTGACAAAATACAGCATTCTTTCTTGATAAAAACCCTTAAGAAAGTAGGGATAGAAAGATCATACCTCAAGATCATAAAAAGCCATATATGAAAGACCCAAAGCTAATATCATTCTCAATGGGGAAAAACTGAGAGCTTTCCCCCTAAGGTCAGGAACAAGACAGAAATATCCACTCTTGTCACTGTTATTCAACATAGTATTGGAAGTCTTAGCCTTAGCAATCAGATAACACAAAGAAATAAAAGGCATCCAAATCAACCAGGAGGAGGTCAAACTTTCACTCCTCACAGATGACATGATACTCTATATGGAAAACCCAAAAGATTCCACTGAGAAACTGCTAGAACTTATCTATAAATTCAGCAAAGTGGTAGGATATAAAATCAATGCACAGAAATTGGTTGCATTCTTATATACCAACAATGAAGCAACAGAAAGAGAAATCAAGGAATTGATCCCATTTACAATTACACTAAATATCATAGGATACCTAGGAATAAATCTAACCAAAGAGGTGAAAACTGTAGAAAGCTTATGAGAGAAATTGAAGAAGACACCAAAAAATGGAAAAATATTCCATGCTCCTGTATAGGTAGAACAAATATTGTTAAAATGTCAATATTACCCAAAGCAATCTACATATTCAATGCAATCCCTCTCAAAATAACACCAGCATTCTTCACAGAGCTAGAATAAACAATTCTAAAATTTGTACGGGACCAGAAAAGACCCCAAATAGCCAAAGCAATCTTGGAAAAGAAAACCACAGCAGGAGACATCACATTCCTGGACTTCAAGCTGTATTACAAAGCTGTAACCATCAAGACAGCATGGTACTGGCACAAAAACAGGCACTCAGATCAATGGAACAGAATAGATAATCCAGAAATGGACCCACAAACATATGGCCAAATAATCTTTGACAAAGCAGAAAAGAATATTCAGTGGAATAAAGACAGTCTCTTCACCAAGTAGTGCTTGGAAAACTGGACAGTGACATGCATAAAAATGAACTTGGACCACTCTCTGACACCATACATAAAAATAAACTCAAAATGGATGAAAGACTTAAATGTAAGACAGGAAGCCATCAAAATCCTAAAGGAGAAAGCAGGCTAAAACCTCTTTGACCTCAGCCACAGCAACTTCTTCCTCAGTAGGTCTCCAGAGGCAATGGAAACAAAAGCAAAAATGAACTATTGGGACCTCATCAAAGTAAAAAGCTTCTGCATAGTGAAGGAAACAATCAGCAAAACTAAAAGGCAACTGACAGAATGGGAGAAGATATTTGCAAATGACATATCAGATAAAGGGTTGGTATCCAAAATCTATAAAGAACTTATCCAACTCAACACCCAAAAACAAATAATCCAGTGAAGAAATGGGCAAAAGACATGAATAGACATGGACACTTCTCCAAAGAAGACATCCAGATGGCCAACCAACACATGAAATGATGCTCAACATCACTCATCATCAGGGAAATACAAATCAAAACCACAATGAGATGCCACCTCACATTGTTAGAATGGCTAAGATTAACAATTCAGGCAACAACAGATGTTAGCAAGGATGTGGAGAAAGAGGATCTCTTTTGCACTGCTGGTGGGAATGTAAACTGGTGCAGCCACTCTGGAAAACAGTATGGATGTTCCTCAAAAAATAAAAATAGAACTACCCTACAACCCAGCAATTGCACTAGGTATTTATCCAAGGTATGCTGTTTTGAAGGGACACATGCACTCTAATATTTATAGCAGCACTATCAACAATAGCCAAACTATGGAAAGAGCCCAAATGTCCAATCAATGGATGAATGGATAGAGAAGATATAAAAACAGGGAAGGGGACAGAACATAATAGACTCTTAAATATGGAGAATAAACAGAGGGTCACTGTAGGGGTTGTGGGAGGCTAAATGGGTAAGAGACATTAAGGAATCCATTCCTGAAATCATTTTTGCACTATATGCTAACTTGGATGTAAATTTTTTAAAAAATTAAATTAAATTAAATTTTTTAAAAAACACAATCACTCTGAAAAAGTTTGGCAGTTTCTTAAAAAAGTAAACATACAACTACCATATGACTCAGTATTTGTTCTCCAGGGCATTTCTCTCAGAAAAATAAAGACTCATATTTACACAAATACCTGTGAATGAATATTTTTTCGTAATAGTCCCAAACTGGAAACACCCCAGATGTCCTTCAACAGTTGAATGAAGAAATGGTACATCCATAGCAGAGAATACTATGCAACAATAAAAAGAAACAAACTGTTACCACATACAATTTTTATGGACATTAAGGGGACTATGCTCAGAGGGAAAAAGTCAATCTCAGAATGCCACATCCTGTATGATTTTACTCATACACTTTTGAAATGACAAACATTATAGAAATGGAGAACTATTTCTCTTTCATCAGGGATAAAAGAGGAAGTGGCCACAGGAGGGAAATGGGTGTGGCTACAAAGAGTTAACATGGGGGATTTTTTAGTGATGAAACTGTTCTATATCTTGACTTTATCAATGTCATTATCCTGGTTATGATACTGAACTATAATTTTTCAAGATATCATCAGCAAGAGAAACTTGGAAAAGAGTACATTGGACCCCTCTGTGTTATTTATTATAAACTGAATGTAAACTTATAATTATCCCAAGATTAAAAGTTTAATTAAAATTTAAAAATGTAGAAGTAACAACAAAAGATGAAAATGATATTCCATGTAGGTTGGGGGTCCTCAAGTCCACCACATGTCTGGATATTTGCTGGTACTTATGGACTCAGCATACAGCTATACTCACAGTTAAGGTTTATTACAATAGATAATAAGAACACAGCAGATCACAAAGGCTTCTAGAAGTGCTCTCCCTTCCATGAACACTCTCTTACCCCAGCAGTGAAAATGCAGCAACATATGTGCAATTTTTTTTGCCCAGAGAAGCCCAATAGAGACCAAGCACTCAAGGTTTTAATTGGGACTGGTTATGTAGGCACCCTCTGCTTTAGTGTGTACCAAAATTCTAGACTCCCAGAAGGAAAACAGGTGTGTGACATAAACCATATTGCTTGTACAAACAGTCTAAGCACAGTGAGCCTCCTTTATTAGTGAGGCAATGGTAGAAATACCTCCAAAATCCAAATTTCCAGATAGTACCCAAAAGCTAACCTTGCCCATATGTGTTTCTAAGAATAGCAGGCTCAAACCTACCATGTTACTTCCTTACTGCACACCATGCAAACACTAGCCAAAAGAAGCTAGAATAGACATTTTAATACCAGACAAAGAAAACTCACAAAGAATATTATCAGAGATAAATAGGGACATGACATAATAATGAAGGGTTCAATTCTCAAAGAAGAAATAATAATTCTGTGTATGCAACCCACAAGAGAGCTTCTAAATATATGAAGTAAAAACTTATATAATTGAAACAGAAATAACCAAATCTACAATTATAGTTGGCATCCTCACACAAAGTAATTAGCAAAACGAGTAGGCAGAAAACCACTAAGGATATAAAAATCCTGAACAACACTATGAACCAAAATTGACCAAATTGACACATGATCCACATTCTTCTTAAATTTACATGGAACATTCACCAAAATGCATTATATTCTTGGACTTAAAACAATGCTTTGAGAAATTAATAGGATAGACATTATACAAAGCATACAAAGTCTCAGACCATAAAGGAATTAAACTAGAAACCAGTAACAAAAATATAATTGGAAAATACACAAATACTTGGAAACTAAACAAGATGGTACTAATAATCTATTACTCAAAGAGAAAATCTCAAGGGAAATTTTGAAATATTTTAAGCTTCATGAAAATGAAAATACCGTGTGTCATCATTTTCAAGCAGCTAAAGCAGTGCTTAGATGGAAATGTATAGCATTAAATGCTTAAGTTAGAAAAGGATAAAGATTTGCAATCAATAATCTAAGATTACATCTGAAAAAGAGCATATGATGAGACCCAAGAAACAAGAAAAAAAGAAAAAATACATTTCAGAGTAGAAATCAATGAAACTGAAAATGGAAAAATGATAGGAATAAAATCAATGAAAATTCAAACTGAATTTCAGAGAAAAATCAATAGAACTGATATATTTCTAGTCAGACTGACCAATGAAAAAATAGAAAAGACACATATTGCCAATACGAGGTATGAAAGAGGGGCCATTACTGCTGCCCCTATAGCTGTCAAGACAATAATGAGGGGATATTCAGAACACGTTCATGCCAATAACTTCAACATCTTAGATAAAAGACATAAACTACCACAGCTCGCTCAAGAAGGGATAGCTGGAATAGCCCTGTATCTATGTATCTATTAAGGAAATTAAATTTGTAGTCAAAACCCTCCATGAAAATAAAATTCCAGGCTCATATGGTTTCACTGGCAAATTCTACCAAGCATTTCATGAAGAAATAATACCAATTTCTGTACAACAGTTACCAGGAAATATAAATTCATTTGATGAAGCGAGCATTACCCTAGTAATATTAAACCAGAAAAATACATTACAAAAGCTTAATGTCAATAGAATCCAATGAATTGTATTTATTATATAGATTATATGGATTGTTTTTATATTTATTTTATTTCGGTGATGTATCTGAACACTTTTTGCCTAACCCAAGGTATCTTATCTTTCCATTAGAAGTTTAGTGATTTAGGGGAGCCTGAGTAGCTCCGTTGGTTAAGTGTCCCACTCTCAGTTTCAGCTCAAGTCATGGCCTTGCCGTTTTGTGGGTTCAAACCCCACATCAAGCTTCAGCACAAAGCCTGCTTGGAATTTTGTTTTCCTCGCTCTCTACCCCTCCCCCACCTGTGATGTTTCTGTCTCTCTAAAAATAAATAAATCAATAAACAACCAAAAAAGTTTAGTGATTTACACAAAGTGTCCAATAAAACATATACACTGCATTTCTGATTTGTTTCCAGAATATATAAATAACCTTCAAAGCACAAGGGAAAAGATCCAAATTAAAAAAGACAAAAGATCTGAACAGACACTTCATCCAGTGGATGTCAAATAAGCATATGAAAAGATGCCCAAATTTATTAGTCATCAGGGAAACGAAAATCAAAACCATGATAATGTGCCACTACATATCTATTAGAATGCCCTAAAAAAAAAAAAAAAAAAAAGGATGCCCTAAATCATAAAGCTTACCCACACTATATGTTGGTGAGAATGTAGAGCCACTGGAACTCCCATACAGTAATTACTTTGTCATGAAAGTTATTCAATACTGGAGATAATGGATTAGTACTTTTTAGCTTTTTTTAAAAAAATGTTTATTTCTTTATTTGAAAGAAAGAGAGCACAGCAGGAGAAGAGCAGAGATAGGGAGACAGAGAATCTCAAGCAGGCTCCGCACTAGGAGCACATGAGGCTCAAACCCATGAAGCGTGAAATAGTGACCTGAGCTGAAATCAAGAGTCCTCAACTGACTAAGCCTCTCAGACACCCTTAGCTTTTTATTTTCAAAGAACTTGAGATTTTAGAAGAGTTACAAAGACAGAAAAGAAAGCTTCCTCTTCCCTTTACCCAGGTTTCCCTAAAGTTAGCATTGTGCCTAAATGTGGTAAAATTAACAAAACTAATAGATTAACAATGATACAATATTATTAAATAAGCTATAGGCATTATTCATGCATCACCAATTCTTGGACTAATGTCCATTTTGCTATTGTTGTTCTGCATCTGACCCAAGATCCCACATTGCACTTAGATAACCTTCCTCTTTAGTGTCCTTCAATCTGACAATCCTTCAGTCTTTCTCGTCTTTTCATAACAATGACACTTTAGAAGCATACTAGTCACGCATTTTGTAGTATTTCCTCAATTTTTCTGATGCTTTCTAACAATTCAATTGGAACTATAGGATTTGAAGAAGAATACCACAGAAGTGATGTGCCCCTTTTAATACATCATATATCAGAAGTAAATAATGTTGATATATTACTTGCTTACGGTGGCATCTTTCAGGATTTTCCACTACAAAGTTATTCCCTTTGTCATTAATAAAGTTTAGAGTTGTCCCTTATCTCTCCATTTTGGCACATGAGCTCTTTCATACAGCCATCCTCTGAGGTCATCCTTTTCTTTTAATCCATTATTCCTCCCAAGAGTTTTTCTTTCCTAATTTTATTTCTCACGTCTTTAGATTCTTTTGCACTGCTGGCTTTGTGGTACCCCTATTGGCTGGAATTTCACTCCTCTATTGCTTTTTCCATCTCTCTCAGCTTTTCTATTTCTTTGTTCTTCTTATTTTCTTGCTCAGATATGCCCTAAATCTGATATTCCAAATTACTAATTCATTCCTCAGCTATATCTTCTTTTGCTCAATAACCCCTCCTTTTCTACCTATTATGTATTTCATGCCTAAATTTTTACTTTGCCTATTTTATGTTTTCCTGTTCTTATTTTATGTTTCTCTCCTTTAGTATAGTTATTATTAGGATCTTTTAAAACCTTGGTCCATACATTCTAATATTTCTGCTTCTGATGGAATCTGTAATGCACTATTCTTAATGCTATTTTCTTCAAACTATACTTCTCAAAGACTCATTATTTTGGCTAGTGAGTTCCTTTTTCCTAGCATTATCTGCTCTCTGCCAAACAATGAGTGTGGGCAAGCCAGAATCCCAGTCAACATTAGCCTAATTAACTCAGATGAATGAACCCCAGAGTGGAGAATCTTAGGTACCAGTGAACTATAGTCTATTGCTTGCTGCTCTCAAAACCAATCACCTAGGTCAAGTTTTACTTTCTGTCAACACAAAGGAAACATCAGTAATGGGGGACCCTCCTTAAATAATAATTCACCATGTGGTAGGCGAGGGGAGTGGGGAAGGAAGCAAGAAGCAACTGCCCAAAGTACAGGAGGCCCCACCTATTTTTGTCAGCTCCCAATAAGCACAGTTTTTGTGCTGTGCTAATTTATTCTTGAGAACACCTAGACTAGAAATTGAGTTTCCATAAGTGTGGGAGAGGTTCTGTATTTCCTGAATTAATGATGGAGGGAAAGCAAAAGCAACCTCAAAAGGAGTTCTTATCTTCCCACTGTTGTGCTGGCTCTCCTGTCCTACATCAAAGCTGTCACTCCCTACTACCCTCACGTTCAAAACTCCTCTATAATCCCAAGAATTTCTCACAGTTGTCTCTCTAACTTCCTATTTTCACTCTAGAGCAAGTTTCTCAACCTCAGTACCACTGATATTTTGGACCAAATAATTCTTCGTTGCGTTCAACCGTCTTATGCATTGTAGGATCTCTGTAGCATCTCTGGCTTCTTCTCACTACAAACCAGTGCCATCTCCTCTCCAGCTGAGAAAATAAAAAATGTCTCCAGATATTGCCAAAGGTCCTTGTGAGTGTGAGTGTATGTGTGTGGTAGGGGGCGGGGAGGGAGAATCATCCTTGATTGAGAGCCACTGCTTTGAAGTTCTTCAGGGGTTGGTTTTAAAGGCATGAGTCTGCACTCATTCTAGTTTGGTGTCTCAGGAGGAACCACTAAAGAACAATCTCTGCACCTGGTAGTTGTTCAGTAGGTACTGCTTCTCTTCCTCCTGTGCCCACTCCCCTAAGGTAAGATGGTAAGAAAAAATCAGTCGTTAAATCAGACCCACAATGATGCTAGGGACAACCAAGAGGAGAAAGTATAGGGGAGGTAATTCACCATAGTCTTTGAGGATGCACAGCCCTGCCAATGTCTTGAGGTCAGGGGCTTCTCTGCCTACAGATGGTGCAGGGTCCACTAGTCACTGCCAATCAGACTTCCCTGTCTCCTAAGACCCACCGCAGTCACAGGAGCTGAGAAGTCCATGCTGGACAGCTCACAGCATCAGCTGATGGGCTGTCTCATTTGGGCAATGCTCGGGCTTCAGCTCCCCTGCATTTAATTGGTATTAAAGATTAAAAAGCAAATTACCAAAGCAATCACACAGAATCCACTTGTCTATATCTCGCTACGGCTCCCAAGCAGTTTGATATTTACTGTCAGCTGGCATTTAATTACTCAGCCAGATTTGGAGGCCATAATTGACAGAATGCTGAAGACTAATTCTTTAAAAGGACGCTTTTCCCATACAAGAACACTTGGGCTCAGAGGTGACGCTGTCTTCCTGTTCCAAAGATCAGGGAGACAGACATCAGAACAGATTGATTCCTTCTCCCTCACTCCTCCCTACTGTTCCCTAGCTGATTTAGGTCTTCATGCCTGCTGTAGTCAGTAGGGAAAAGCAGATGAGACACTGAGACATGAAACATTTCCCCTTTCTGCTTGCCAAATCCAACCTGGTCTTGATTCTACAGAAAACACCCATAGCCAGGAGGAGGGACAGGCCCTCAAGGAAGAACTACACATCCAGCCAAGAGAACCACATCTTTGCCCAATACAAAGGCAAAAACCCCAGTCAGAAGTAGTTTGAGGAGCATCACAGTACCATTGACTATTTGGTTACATATTTTTTAAATGTCACTGCATGTAAAATTCCCCACCTCACCCGTACTGCCCACATGTCATTCCATTGCACATTGTTTTAACTTCATAATCCTGCATCAATTACCTCATATACCACTTAATAATTTAGACATCTCAGATTTGACTGGGCTCAACAGCATAAAATACAGAAAAGAGGGCAATGCAGTTCTAAGGAATATGAGAAAAAAAATAGTAACAGATCAGCTATTTCCCTTTCTTCTCATTCAAGGTTGCTGTCCAATACAGTTCAGTGCTGAATTAAAAACACAGAAATCTTAATACAAAGAAAGCTGTTAGCACATTTATCCAAGCTTCTTTTTTTTTTATTTTAATTAATAATACCAAAAAGGGGGAAATTTTTCAAAACGGAGAAATAAAATGGTTTTTTGAATATTCCTAATTTCAACTAATGGTTCATCAAGGTCAACCACACATCTGAGTAAGTGACCTTTTTGTCTTCTGGGACTTTCCGCCCCCTTAAACATGGAGACTCAAGAAAAAAAGTACTGAGAAAAAAAGAAGGAAAAGGCTGAGAAAAAAGGCTGACTTTGGAGAGATTGTTTCATTTTGAAACATGTGCTCTCCACCATGAGTTTATCCTGGTCTCAGCTCCCACTGGGCACCGAAATCTCTGTCTTTCCTTTTCAACATTACAAAACTGTAGGTTCTGTTGCAGTCATATTTGAATCTGTGCAAGCCAGCTCTCCAGGCCAGGATGAAATAGCATGCTTAGGAATTTTATGAATCAGATTTGCATGCAAATCCGCCTGGCTTTCTGTGCAGAGAGGCCGACCGGGGCTACTGTGTATGTCCCATTTAAAGAAAAGAGGGAGGGGGTTCTGAGCTTCCACTAGCAGTGCACCTGAACAAGATCACATGTGGCAAGTGCTCCAATGTGACAACAGTCTGATGGATTAGGTACCTGGATTAGCTCCAGCAACTGTGACCACACACTCACCCAGCCAGACCCCTGTCCTGATTTCTCTCACACACCTTTTCCCAAAGTGCTCTTCCCAGAAACTTCCAAGGGCATGGCCTCCATTAAGATTTAGGAATCCTAGGGGCGCCTGGGTGGCTCAGTTGGTTGAGCATCCAACTTTGGCTCAGGTCATGATCTCACGGTTCGTGAGTTTGAGCCCTGTGTCTGTGCTGACAGCTCAGAGCCTGGAGCCTGCTTCAGATTCTGTGTCTCCTGCTATCTCTGCCCCTCCCCTGTTTACACTCAGTCTCTCTCTCCAAAATAAAAAATATATATATTTTAAAGCAATAAAAAATATATTTTTTTAAAGATTTAGGAGTCCTAAAGGGAGTTTATATGTAACTGGCTGATTGCCTGTTTTAAGAAAGTAATAACAGAGGAAATATCATCTATTCTTTCAAAATCTCTTTGTGTTAATACACGATGTCTGCTCATACACTGGTGATAGCAGGCACCTGACTCAGTTTTCACACACTGTGTTCACTCTTGGGCTTCCTAGCTTTGGTCAGGGAAGCTGTCACCCTCTTCCTACTCACACAACTGGAGGTAGCTTTAATTCTTGGTCCCAACCTACCAGACTGGCATGCTGACATTCAGGTCTCAAAAAAAGAATATATGCTTTAACACACACACACACACATACACACACACACACACACACACACACACACACAGTAACATTATTAATAAACATCCATCTAAAAATAATATAAAAACCATAATTCTCATTTTAAAAAATAAAGCAAAATACAATCCCAAGCCCTATTAACATTGTGATGCATTTTCTTCCAATACTTTTTAAATTTTTTTTTTAATGTTTTATTTCTAGGAGAGAGAGAGAGAGAGACAGCGTGAGCAGGGGAGGGTCAGAGAGAGAGGGAGTCACAGACTGAAACAGGCTCCAGGCTCTGAGCCGGCAGTCAGCACAGAGCCCGATGCGGGGCTCGAACCCACGAACCGCGAGATCAGGACCTAAGCGAAAGTCGGACGCTTAACCGACTAAGCCACCCAGGCGCCCCCAAATACTTTTTAAAATAAATTTTATTTTTTACACTATTAAGATTACACATTTATTTTTGTACTCTGCATTTTACCTATTTTTTTTACATTTCCCCATTGAAAAGTACTCAAAAGCTCCATTTTAAATTGAAACATAATATTCCCATAAAATAAAGTCACCTTCATTTATTTAATCATTCTCCTGTTGTTGGGCATTTAGGGTGGTTCCATTTATTTCATTATAAGGAATAACCTGGAATGAACATTTTAGATGTAAATCATTGCCCTTATCATTGATTACATTCTCAAGTTTCTAAGGGTGGGATTATTGAGTCAAAGGATATGAAGATATTCAAGCTCTTAAAATAAATTGCCAAATTTATATCCTTTAAGGTTGCTTCAATTTACACTCCCACCAATATGTATTATCTTCATTTTTAAAAATCTTTAATAATCAAATAGGCCCCAAATTGTGTGTAGTCAAAGTTATTGATCTGTTTCTTGGCAATCCTTTTTACCATTCCAATGCTAAGAAAGATCATCCTCATTCAGAAGACAGAAATAGCCACCTAAATATTGTTTTTTTCAAGGATTCATTCTTTTACATTAAACTCTATAATCTATGTGAAAATGAGTCTCTCTTTTGGAGGGTGGAACCTCCATCTCCCACTCCTTTATGCTTCCATGTGGACAGTGCTCTTCCTCCTGCTCTTCTGCCCAAATCCTCACTGCATATGGTGATTTAATTCTATTGGTGCATGTGGGAGAAGCTCAACCCTTGCCCATGTCCTCCCCCATTTTGCTCTCCCACTGAGAGATTTAATTCTGGTCTGCTCCTCCACAAGAGCAACTCCTGCCCTCCCTCAAGACCTGAAGCATTTAGTGCTGCCAGGGACTCATCTGGGCAAACCTATCTAGTCCAGGTGCAAAATATAGGCATCCCTGTTTCCAAAAGATCTAGACCCACATTCTCCACCCAGTCATTACCAGGGACCAGCATAACATCCTGATTTCTATCTTTCCGACTGTATGTCCATCTCTCAATTCATTTTGAATGTAGTCAGTGAGAGGAGTTTATTTATTAAACAGCCTAGTTCCCAAGATTTTAATGTATTTTTTAAAGCAGTACTTCCAACTAAATAATAGTTCCTTTCCTCACCAATCCATGAGTCTTCCTTCATTTCATATTTTTGAATATTTATATATTTAAGTTGAAGCAATTTAGTCTATTCTATGTTCTATTTATGATATTGATTTATTCTTTTCTACATTATAGATGTATATATTTATGATATACAGATTTATAATATGTTTATTATTTGTGTTTTTAAAGATGAAACGATGATATTATTCATTTGATTTGCCAAAGAGTAACACACAGGATGGTGTCTCCCAAACTTTGCTGCAAGTTAAAATCATCCGGGGAGCTTGTAAAAATAATGCTACTAAAATTGTGCTCTAAGTCATCAATGAAATCTGAATGTCTGCAGGTGGAAACTAGGCATTCAGATATTCTTTAAAATGTCCGGATGATTCCAATTTTCAGCAAAATTTAGGAACCACTGTCTTAGGAGGAAATATTGGCGCAGTCAGAAGACCAGGAATGAAGGGTTTTAATGCCAATTCCTTTACTGCCCCCTCAGTCTTCACTTGTACAACATGGGTATATTAATACTTGACCACTGCTTCCCATGCTGAAAATATCTTCCATTAATAAAAGAATTCATTTTCAACAGTTTTCACCACCCAAAAAAGAAATATACCAAATTAACTTTAGTGATAAACTTTGCCTGACAGTACAAAGTATTTTGATATAAAACTGGTTCCTGTTTTCCCAGGAGACTGGATGCTAGAACAGACAATAGAAATGTAAACCAATAATAAACATAGACTGCATCACAAAAGCATGGTGTTTAAACCCAGGAATTAAAAATAAACTACTAAATAATTACTGCATTTATTTTACCAATCAAAGTATTGTGACAAGTTCAAGGAAAATTTCTTTTTGGTTTATCAAATTTGCAGTCTTCAACTTGGTTCAGACTACTGGGAAAAAAAACCCTAGAATTTATATAGCAAATTTCTCTTTAAGGAGTCATCATCTCCACCCCCAGCCTCAAATGTGCATCTACCGTTTTAGCTTTCTGTGTCTCTCATTACATCCCTGTGGACCAGAACCCCTATAGCTTCCTCAGCACCCTGATGCTGGACTGTGTCTGTTGGGGCAGAACTTCTGCACAATGTCCTGACACCCTCTGAGCGCCCCAGGTGCTTGCATCATCCTCCAGGTCTTCCGTGACCAAAGAAGGATCCCCAATCTGGCCTCTTTCTCTGAATCTCTCATTTCTTATTTCATAACCCACACTGTGCTCTGGGCTGGCTGCAGTTCACAGTCACCTCGATGTAGTTCAAAGAAACGTGCCCACATGCTTCCAATTCTGCCCTTCACATTGTCCTACACCCCAACATCCTACCCATTGTTCAGCTTTGGGCTTGATTTGTCCTTCACGTTCTCACCTGGATCCCCTTTCCCTAGGCTGAGTGTTTTCCTCTGCTCCTTGAATGCCATTAAGCAGAAGTACAGTTGAGTCAACCCCTCAAAGGTGACTGTAAACTGGCCTGTGACTGACCTCAGCAAGTCCTCCCTGTTTGGAGCTCATGCCACTCAATTACAGCTTTTTCTTTTGCAACTTTTTCTTTTGCACCAGTGTCAAGTGAGACACTGCTATCAGGATCTCTGGGTCCCCATTTTCTTTTTTTTTCTTTCTTTTTTTTTTTTTTTTTACAAATAGTTTATTGTCAAGTTGGTTTCCATTAACACCCAGTGCTCATCCCCACAAGTGCCCTCCTCCATGCCCATCTCCCCTCTCCCCCCCCCACCCATCAGTCCTCAGTTTGTTCTCAGCATTCAAGAGTCTCTCATGGTTTGTCTCTCTCCCTTTCCCCCACCATTTCTCCCCTTCTTCTCCCCCATTTTCCTTCCAGCCAGTCCCTGCCTAAGTATAGGAGCACCTGAGAGCTTTGTCCGCATCTGCGTCCTGCTGGTGTTCGTAGTCTGTCCCTGGGCTAGCTTGTTTACACTGGTAGCATTTACAGTCACCCAGTGACAAAGCTGTCAATCTCCAGTATTCTCCAGAGCTTCAGGTCTGTATCTTTGCCAGAGACCCTCCCATGAATGCTCTAAAATCTTTAATTTCAAAGATTCCAAGGCCAAATGCTTTCACTTGCCCTGTTCCTCTGGCGATACTCTTCCTTCTTTTAATGACTCAATTTAGACAGCTCCTTCAACCATGACCAGAAGCAAGGTATTTTAGTAATAATAATAACAACAACAAGTGAGAGTTCCATTGCGGGGGGGCGGGGGGGAGGCTTACTGTGGGGCCAGGCACCACACTGAGCTCTTTACATGAACCATTGCATTTAGTTCCTAGAGCCACCCGGCCTGGGAGGCAGCACCACCTCTCCATTTTTACAGCATAGACAGGTTAAGAACCTTGCTCCATGCAACATGTAGACTAATACACAGTCTCTGAGTCCAGGCTGTGCCAGGTGCTGAGTTCCCATTACCTTCCCAGCACCCCATGAGGAGAGTGTGTGGGCACTGCAGACAACTCCTCAGTATTCATTACACCCTGGATGATTTAAGCCAGTATGACACATCTCTCCCTTTGTGGTATTTAGTTCAGGGATGAGCCACTGCCATGAGTTCAATTGCATTCCTCCTAAAAAAGATATGTTAAAATCTTAACTCCCGGGATCTCAAAATGTGACCTTATTTGAGACAGTGTCTTTACAGAAGTAATCAAATTAAAATGAGGTCATTAAGGTCAATATGACTGATGTCATTATAAAAAAATGGAAATTTGGGCACAGACAGCACACAGGGAGAATCCGTGAAGGGTGGAGGTCAGCTCCCAAGAGAAAAGGAACTACCAGAAGCTAAGAGAGAAGACTGGAAAAATCCTTCCCTAGAACGTTCTGAGGGACTGTGGCCTTGTCCATACTTAAATTTAGACTCCTGAAGCCTCCTAGTTTGTGGTCCTTTATTATAGCAGTCCCAGGAAACTAATCCAGCTGCACTTGGCCACTTTAGAATATGACACAGAGGAAAGCTACTCAGGAATTTTGATAAATCACTCTTCTCCTGCTGGTTGTGAAAGCTGATACTGGTGGCCATCGCACAAGCATGAGAGGATCTCTATGCAGTCGGCCAGATTTCCTGCTCCCCTGAACCTGAGCCTGCCCCCATTTGGAACCTCCTGTCTTTGACAGGACCCTTGCTGCCCAGTGATGGCAGCAGCATACCTAATGTCCCTATTTTTAGAGGGCTTAGAGGTGAAGTATCCTGCCCAGGGGCCCACAATGAATATGTGGCAGAGGTAAGACTTGAGATCAAGTCCATCCACACCCAGATTCAGTGCTCTCATGCTCTATGCAATATTGACTTCCGTTCCAAAAAAGGGATATTTTGGCATCCTTGGCTGCTTAAGGCAGCAGATCTCTGTTATTCCTAGCTCCTCACCTTATTTCATATTTTAGTCCACTCCTCCCTTTGTTCCTTCGCCTGGAATCTGATGCAAATATGCTGTTCTCTTCTTAATCCTTGGTCCTTTCCTTCAGACATAACACTGACCTTCTGGTCCCCACTCCCCTCTGTCTTTTCCTTCCCCTGCCACTGGAGCCTTAGCCCAGGCTGAGCCACTTCCTCCTCCTCCACCAGGCTTACCCTTTCTCAGGCTGTCCCAAGAGAGAAGAAACTTCTTCTGCACCCTCAGTGCACTATGGAGTTATTCTGACACATTTGCTCCCACACTAGATTGCAGTCACCTTGAGGGCAGAGGCCACTGTATCTTTGAATCTTTTAATCCTGACTTGGATTTCAGGCCACTTGAAAATCAAGTCAGTATCTTGTCATTTTGCCAAAGCACACACTACCTATTCATTTAGCAAATATTTGAGCCTCTACTATATATGAGGCACCATTTTTGGCAGGATAGCAAAGATCCCTGTCCACACTGAGCTAACTGTATAGAGTACAGAGAGAGAGAGAGAGAGATGCACACGAGACTTATTTAAGGAAAGCAAAATGGTTCCATGTGTTTGGTACATGGAGTTGTAAAAGATGAAACTGGAGAGAGTAAACATCAGGCCCTGGGCTCCTTAGAAGCCACGTTAATTGCCTGTTACATAACATTACTTAAAACCCTGTCACGTATTAAGTGTTACTCATTCACACTAAAATACATATAAATAGAGATTCCTTTCACCACCAGAAGGGGAATTAGCAGCCCAAAAAATGCCTGGGCAACAAAACAAGTTAAGGGACAGATGCCCCCTCTAAGTCAGGGCTCTCCTCCTTCCCCTCCCCACCCGTTCGGCAGCAAGTACTGCTGATCTGGGGGAAGAGATAAAAATTTGACTCTGCAAAAGCTCTTTCCTATCAGCTTTGCTGGGCTTGGCCCCGACCCTGCTGAGCTGTAGGGCATTGGGCTGTGTGAGAACCGTGTTGGAAGTGACTCCTTTGATGTTTTCAAAGGTCGGAGCACATCTCTCCCCTTTTGGAGTGTCACTCAGCTGTAGGTAGAGAATGTTTCGGCTGCTGGGAGAGCCAATTAGAGCCAATTAGAGCCCAACTAACCTCCCCTGACACCGAAAATCCTTGTAGAACTTGCCCGTTTCTTGCAAAAATAGTGTGCATCTAGGGCTAACTCCAGTGTGGAGTGTGCCTGACGACAGAAACCGTGGGTGGCTTAGTCCTCGTCCACTCCAGCTGCACATTACAATCACCTAGCAGATTTTAATTGTCAACACCAAAACCCATGCCCAGAGAGTCCAACTCAGTTGGTCTGGGTTAGAGGTTCAGGCATCAGTATTGTTTAAAAGATCCCCAGCATTGAAAAACAGCATATCTGAAATCACCCGAACAGCTGGCTCTCTGAAATCCAACCTCTGGATCTCCCTTCTCACTCTAGACACATTTTTCTGGATTAGTTGGCACCTGCTTCTATTAGCATCAGGTCCTTATTTCATATTTCTTTATTATCCACTCCAATTTTTATTAACTCTTTCAGATATGTTCCTAATATATTTGCATTTTCTTTTGATTTCATGCTTTCTTAACCAAAGCTTTCAGATATCTTGAACCAAGCAAGTGGACAAATTAAATAATTTTTTAACTCTTTCTCAAGGTAGTTGAAAATTATTTCTTTTTGTCTAGTTAACAGGAAACTGAGTCCATACCATCCAGATATAAACTGGTATCTTTTACAATTATAGGCACATGCTTGCTATGACTGTGGATATGTTCTTGTATTTATCTGTAAACATATATCATTATTTCTTATACATACACAAACACAACACACACACACACACACATACACACACATGCCCTTGCATACACACACACACAAAATCTTCCAAAGCACTAGGCTTTACAAAGCAGATATTCAATAAGAATTCTTGAAGAAAGAAATTAATGAATACACACATGGATGGATGCACAGAAGCTGAAACTAAAAGATAAAAACTTTTATTCACATATATAGATATATGGATATGTCACTTATATGTAAATACAACCTTATTTCCAGTTGGCATATTATAAGAGGACATCTGTTATAAATTTCAAGTTCTTTACTCAGTGTATGTAAACAACTGATATATGCATATAGCAGGATATGAGTTTTAATTTTTCTAATCTTAGTGTATCACATTGATGTTTTTAATAACAAATAAGTAAAACTTCATTATTTTATTACTAAATGGGTATTTCCAAGATGAATCATAAAATGTAAACGGGCCTCAATAGACTCGATGATGAGAGGAAAAAAGTCACTTCCAGAACAAATCAAGTTCCAGATCATGAGAATAATACCAAACATCACAGACAATTAAGTCCAAAAGTTTTCAAAGATCTTGCTTTGGTTTATATCAGCAGAAGTTTCTTCAGACAAAGCCTTATGGGGCACCTGGGTGGCTCAGTCAGTTAAACATCTGACTTCAGCTCAGGTCATGATCTCGCGGTTCGTGGGTTCGAGCCCCCTCGTCTGGCTCTGTGCTGACAGCTCAGAGCCTGGAGCCTGTTTCAGATTCTGTATCTCCCTCTCTCTCTGACCCTCCCCTGCTCACACTGTCTCTCTCTCTCTCAGAAATAAATAAAAAACATTAAAATAAAAAAATTTAAATAAATAAGGTCTTATGAAGAAAACCGCTATACAGAATACAATACCCTCTTTGAAGTGTGGGGGTCGGGCGTCAGAGCAAGTGGTCCTAGCTTCCCTCCAATCTAAAGAAGCGAAGTTTGGAAACCATTAATCCCTTTAAATGATTCTCTTTCCTGGCTGTACCTTAGAATTACTTGGCAGGGCTCTTAAAAAAACATCAGTTCTAGACCCTACCCTGAGGTGGAGCACTGGTATTTTGCAAAAGCTCCCCTGGTGATTCTAGTATGCAACCAGGGTTGGCAACCACTAACCTAGCACAACTCCTCTAACATACAAACAAAACACTAAAGCCCCGTGAGGTATGGTGACATGGCAATGACATTTCAGCTAGTTGGAGGTCATGCCAAGACTAGAGTCCAATGATCCTGAATTCTAGTCTAGTAATGGTACTGTGCTCCCAGTAGACTCTCAGAAACCCTTGCTCTCTGAGGGGATTGAGGATGGCCGCCAGAAAAGTCTGTTATTACCACAGCAGGGAGGAGGGAAGTTTAGCATGATCTCCCAGTCACAGACATCCAAATTTGACCACAAGATATATAGTCATGAGAAGCAGCAATCAATCATGGAAAGTTCTCATTAGGAGAAAAGACTGAAGAAAGAATGGTCAGCAAGCATGGCTCTAATGATGTTGTCTCTCAGGAGAAAAAGAGGACACGTGATTGGCACAGCAAGTAACCTTAATAACAACAGGTGAGATGGATTCTTCTACACATATTCTCTCATTTAGTCTTTACAGAAAACTAATGAAGTTGATAACTATTTGGATGAGGAAACTTAAATTCTTAGCTCCTAAAGAGCTGTGGTAATTTGCCTAATGGTAGAGAGCTTTGCCTGGCTGAGCTAAGAGATAAACATGGGTCTGTCTGATTCAAGAGCCTGAGTTTTCAAACAGTAGAGGATAAAATGGAAAACATAAAATTATTCACATGCCTCAATTTTAGGGTCCCTAAGCTTGAACCCAAAGTCCTGAAAGGATATTCCCATCTTTCCTTCATAAAATGTTGAGTCTTAGGCCAAGTTATACACAGCTTCACACCCAGAAAGCCCATCTCCTGATAGAAAAACCTTTCAAGCCTCCTTGAACAAAGCTTTCTATAAATGACTCACATTAGCTCTCTTTGTTTTGTGTATTTATTTCTCTACTATTTGCTCTCATTATCTAGAAATCTATATTTTAACCCTAATTGTCTCCCTGAGGTAATGATTAAGGCATGACTCTGAGATTTGCATTGCAAACACCATGAGGCCTTCAACAGGAGCAGATGAATGCTGAACTTGGCATCTAATGGCATTTATTGCTTCATTTTCATGTCTTCCCATTTTCATTTTGGGCCAAATTTGTTAATATTTTTTTCAAGTTCCAAAAGGATGGGGGGTGGCATTCAGGATCATGATTTCAGGCCTACCCTGACTCTACCCAGTACATCAAAACTGAGCTTTTTTATTCTTAAGACCATATCTTTGAATAAAAAACCCATGGATCAGTGCCTTATGTACATTTTACTAATGAATATTTATAGGACCACCCACAGAGTGTACAATTTCATACAAGCTACTCTATTTAGACAATGGTTATTTGGGAAAACCAGAAAGGGTTTAGAAAAAGCCATGCTATAAGTGGGATGCATTTTTATCCCTCCCAAAGGGAGAAGTCTTCAATGGATATCTGCACTTTTTTGGTTTAGTTGTCTTAAAAGTTTTATTTATTTTAGAAATAGTTACAACCTAGCCAGGTAAATGTATCGCCATAAATTCCATTTAACTTTTTCCTTCACTGGAATAGCCTCATAAAAGACAACAAAGACCTGCAGAAAATTCAATGAGGGAACAAGATTGTCAATACAGTGTGTGTATTTGAAAATAGAACGGTACAATCAGGTACAAAGAAGAGTCTGTATTCAAGTTAATAAAAATCAATCTAGAAGAAAGCATACTGCATTTTGGTGTCTAAGTAATCTTATCTTTTAATAACAATAAAACTTACACTTTACAGGGCTCTTTCTTTAGAGTCTCTAAGAGTTTGCTCACCAAGAACTAGAACGGGGTTGATGGTGTACCCAGCAACTAAGGGTCTGTTCCAAAATCTTCCATCCAGCTTCCTTCCAACAGTACAAGTGGTCTCTGCTACGCAGGAGGTTCCCCACTATCACCATTCCTCAACCTGACAATCAACAATGTCAACAAGCAAGTGTTGTTCCAACTATGATTTCTAGTATAATTAGAAGGAAATGGAAAATCACAGGAAGTTATTTGCATTGGGTAGCATTTTGTTGCACAACAAAACGAACTTAATAAATGGTGGCTACATCATATGAATCCAGTGACTCTAAGTATCCAAATGAAAAATAATAAAACTGACTTTTTTTCATTGAACTACTATATTTTCAAGTCTTAGGAAGCCATTGATTGCATGACATACCATCAATTTAATAACTTTTCAGGGGGAAAAGGAAAGCAACTACCACATTGAATGCACACATCAATTATAAGAAATATACTGATTTTAGAAATGTTAAAGCATAGCAAAAAATATGTCTTAAAAGAAAGAAAACACAGCAGAGCATCTGTGTGGCTCAGATGGTTAAGTATCTAACTCTTAATTTCAGCTCAGGTCATTATCTCACAGTTTGTGGGTTTGAGCCCCACACCAGGCTCTGGGCTGATGGTGTAGAGCCTGCTTGGGATTCTGTCTCCCTTCTCTCTGTCCCTCCCCTGCTTGCTCTCTATCTCTTTCTCAAAGTAAATAAATAAAAACATTTTTCATTTTTTATGAAAGACAGAAAACACAGCTAACCTAATACTTCATTTGAAGAGCACTTTTATATTATCTAATTTAACTTTGCCACAATTTTGTAAGGTCTTATGATTATTATTCTCATTTTACAGGTAAGAAAGCCAAGCCTCTAGGACACTAATTTGCTCAAAATCATACAATTAGTAAGCCAATACTATAACTCTCCGATTCTAAATTCCATACAATTTCCACTACCCCATTACCTTTCTGTCTTTAACTAATAGAACTTTTTCACCTAAATTATTTTTACTGACCCCTAGTAAGGAAAGATAATGTTTAAAAAGACTGCTATAGTAGATTTCTCATAACTGCTCTTGAAATTCTTTCATGTTTAGGTAAGACTGTCTTCATACCAGCCTATAATCATAGTGGGCTATTGGGTTAAATAGAGAAACAGCTGTCCCAAAAGGATGCAGTACTCCAAGACTATATTTGGATCACTGACTGAAAGCTCTAATGGATCCTCATGTATCTTTGGAAGAGAGATACCTGCTTTTGCAGATTAAAACTTTCAATTGGCTACATAAATTACCCTTGGTCAATTGTGAATCTTAACTTCTTTCTGAATCCCTGCCCTTATGAATGTGCAGTTTCCATAAAGCTTTTATTAAGTAGATGTGCAATCAACTATCCCTCAGTATCTTTGTGATCAGAGTTGAGGTTTGTAAATGGATTTCTCCATTAACTAAATTGCTAGAAGTTGGTTCTGTTGTGGGAGTTTGGCTGTGCCTGAATATGAGCTCATGGGAGTGCATCAAATATAGATTTGGAGGTGCATTTGCTTCATAAAGATATGTTCCATGGTGGCAGTATTCAGGGCTTCTATGTGGGATGTATAGCACTAGCAGACATCTGTCATCCTCCAGTGCATGCAGTGGTGGCTGCAATGTTGTGTAAGCAGTGAAACATTAGTGTACCTTTGTCAACACAATTAGTTCCTCAACCCAGAAGAAAACTACCTCCAAGAGAGAACAGAATGTCCTGTCTGCTTATACCCTCAAACCTGTAGTTAAAGCTCTCAAGCCTGATCACTGATCAATGTTTACCAAAAGGCAACTGGGTTCTGTAATTCACTCCCCCATCTCACTGAAGGGATAAAAATAAGTGGGGAGTGGGGTGCCTGGGTGGCTCAGTCGGCTCAGTCAGTTAAGCATGACTTTAGCTCGGGTCATCTTCCCAGGGTCATGGGAACGAGTCCCACATCAAGCTCCACACTGAGCATGGAACCTGCTTAAGATTTGCTCTCTCTCTCTCTCTCTCTCTCTCTCTCTTTCCCCCCTTCTGTCCCTCTCCCCTCCATTTACCCCTCTCCCCCTCTCTGTCAGTCTCCCCCATTTGTGCTCTCTCTCTAAAAACAAAAGGGGGATGCCTGGGTGCTCAATCGGTAAAGCATCTAACTCTTGATTTAGGCTCAAATCATGATCTCACAGTTCATGAGACTGAGCCCCACATCAGGCCCCATGCTGACAGAGAGGAGCCTGCTCGGTATGCTCTCTCTCCCTCTCTCTGCCCCTCCCCCACTTCCTCTCCTCTCTCTCTCTCTCTCTCTCAGTAAATAAACTTTTAAAAAGTGGGGAATTTCTGTTTTTTGTCCCAATAAATACCAACAAGTAAGTAGGGCTATTTATCTATGGCTATTAGTGAATGATTCCTCCCAAAACTATAAGTTTAGCAGTGTTTATCTGAGAGTTTGGATTTGCTGTTAGCATTCAAGGGCTGGCTTTGTGCTTTGGACCTAATACTCTTAATAAGTCACTTCTTACCATTTAGTGGAAAAGACTATGGCTGAGTGAATAGCACAGCAAAGGCAAAGCGAATGAGAACCAAGAGAATACCAGAGAGAGAGAAGCCAATCATAAAATGTGGAGCCTAGTGGAGATTCCCAAGGCAGCACCAAACTGATTTCCCCTATGTAATAATCAGATCTTTTCAGAGACCAGGGGACCTTTTGAATGGCCTCAAGGGAAAATAGCACAAGCAGACAGCTTTTAAAATGCAAGAAAAAACTTATTTTACTTCATCTTCTAACATACTTTGGAAATAAAATGAGATACTTACAAAACAAATAAGAAAATTGAGTTTGTCATTAAAATATGCCCTGACTATTAAGAAAATCCAGAGTAGTTACTTCAAGAGAAACCCCCAAAACCATTTAGAGTGGGGATCCGTGGTGTTATCCTCAGCCCTATCCAGAGGCCAAGGAAGGCACAGATTACCTCAACAGCCCCCGTCGCCTTAGGAGACTTGGATTTTACTCTTCCCACTGTTGTAGAAAGGGAACAGATGTCCCCTAGGCAATTTTTCTCCAAAGGACCTCAAAAAGTAACAGCTGCTACAGGCTTCAGCCATGCCTTACAGGCGCTTCTGAAGATGAGGGAATTTCCTTCCTGCCTTCACCACCCTCCTAGATTCTCCACCCACAGAGCCGAGATTGCCTGGTCTGCTCCACCACAGAGCGCGAGGACAGATCTGATATACATAAATCAACATATTACTCATTTTCTAGCACTGCCTTTGACAGCTGTTACATGAGCACATTGTTAGAAACTGTCAAGCAGTGATACACAGTGCCTTTTACAACATATGTTGACTTTTATCTAATGTAGTTCCATAATTAGCCCCAGGGAAAGCAAATCCGGGCATCCACCTGGCTGTGTGATCTCAGTTAACCTTTGCTTTCTTCTGAGGAAAGTTGGCAGGGTGGGGGTGGAGACCCAGGTACCTGAGCCCCCAAGACTAAATCAGTTAAGTGTGTGAGCTGAGTAGGGTAGGGCACACTTCTTACATCTCCCTGACCTCTACCCATTCTCCATGAAAAATCTGTTTGTAGTCAGAGGTCAAAGGTTCTGTAGAGCTTCACAGGTTGTTCAGGTCCCCCAGGCCTGGATGCGAACAGAAATCGTTATTGGAAAAATCACCCTGGAACCTAGACCATTAAAGATTTTGAAAGAAAAAACTAAGCATTGCTTCAAATGTTATCCTTGGTCCTTCTTTCAGAAAAGCGTCTCTCTTGAAAAAAAAAAAAAAAGACAAAACTTACAGCAATGAAAGCATATTTTCACTGAACTTCAGAATTCCGCAGGTAATTTAGCAAGGTCACTTAGCAAGATGATATAATAAACAGAATATATGCTTGAGGTAAGAGACTCTAGACTCAAGTTCAAGCTCCTTCATTTACCAATAAAAGAACCATGGCAAACCTTAAAACTTGTCATGGCCTCTGTTTCCTAGTTTCAAATGAGAATAAAGGAGGCAGGCACCATGTCGATGTCATTAATGCTCAGTCAGCACCATGGACAGTGCCTAGATCAGGAAATACTTTTAATGAATGAATTCATACGCACGGTATTCTAATAAAGACCAAATGAGATGTAGAAACATTTTGAAGACTGAAAATCTGTGTCCAAATATGAGTTATCTGATTTAACTTTCTATGTCTGGTTTTGGAAGCCAAGTCAGAGATACAGCCCTAGTTATCTCAGATGCAGTGAACCAGAATAGATCTAAGGAAGCCTGAAGGGCATGAATTGAACTAAAGAACTCTCTAAATACTTATTTTAAATATTTGAAGACAGCTAGCATAGACACATAGACATACTCCAAATAGAAATTTGCAGAAAAGAGGATCTTCTCCAGTATCTCTATCTTGGTCCCATCAGCTGCAGATCCTATGTAAGCCACCCATGAGTCTTCCTCCTTCAGTATGCACCACTTCATGCACTGCAGTGTCAGAGCAAATGTGGGAACTCACAAACCGTATAAACAAGGTACTTGTTCTCAAAGGAATGCATTCTGCTAGTCTCTGGGTTACAATAGTCTTTGGGGATGCAATAAAGACAGGATGCTGTCCTTGACCTCAAGAAGTTAATGGTCCAATGAAAGAGTTCAACAAAGTGATGATATGATAAGAGCTATGCATGGAAGTACAGGGTTAAAAAAAGGGCCAAAGACAGAATCCCATAGAACAGACATTTACAGTATGAGTGAAGATGAGAATTCAAAGTAGGAAGAGAACTAGGAAATAAAAATGTCATAGAAACCAATAGAGAAGAAAATTTCAAGAATGATTCCTTGGCGGGGACACGTAGGTGGCTCAGTCACTTAAGTATCTGATTTTGGCTCAGGTATTGATCACAAAGTTCACGAGTTCAAGCTTTGCATCAGGCTCTGTGCTGACAGCTCAAAGCCTGAAACCTGCTTTGGATTCTCCCCCTATCTCTCTCTCTCCCTCCCTCCCTTCCTCCCCCCCCCCAAATAAACTTTAAAAAAAAGAATGATTCCTTGCTTAATTTAATTAGATGCACTTCAAGTAAGATAAGAACTGAGAACAATTCAGTGGACTTACCAGCTAGCAATAGGTATATTATTTTGTTGAGATGTGAAAAATCAAGTAGCATTATACCAAAGGATTTTCTAAGGGTAAAATGGTAAAAATTATAAATGCTATAGGAACACAGAAGAGAGGGAAAAAGATCTCTTGGGATTGTGAGCTTAAAGGGTAATTCATCTAGAAGGTATGAAGTGAGACTTGAAAAATTAGAATTTGGAGGGAAAAAAAGTGAAACTACAGTTTACAATTAGCAGTACTGGTCTGAGTAAAACACTGGGCTGTGGGTGTTCTGGTCCTACCCTACAAACAGAAAAGATTATTTGTTGGGGGTGAGGCTGGGAAAAAACATGGAGTCAGACTCCCAAAGAGAGGGAGAAAGGACTTAGATGCCAGATTCCCAGTTGATCCCCGTTGGGGCAGGATATGGGATAACAGACTATGGGATAGATAACAACAGAGTATGGGATAGATTGGAGAGGAGAAAAGAAGCTAGCTAAGGAAACAGCACAAAGAGAACGAGATTAGAGTTTAACCTGGCAAACATAAAGGGTTACTCTTTCATCTATGTAAGGAATAAGAAGCCATTTGCCCCATAACATGGTATGGAGCAAATCTCCTTGTCCCTTAAGTCAGGTATGCAAGATTTCCTTAGAACTTAAGGACATACATAGTCTTGAGAGTCATACAGAGCCAGTTCAAAACCCCAATCACTGATTCACTAGCTACAGAACCTTGTTATGTTGCTTAATTCCTCTCCTGAGATTTAATTTCCTCATCTGTAAAATGGGTAGGATCTAGTCCAAGGTTTTTAACTATGTTTAAATAAAAGGTAGTCCATGACAAAGAATAAGCACTCAACAAATGTTATATCAGAATATTTTATTTTTACAGAATATTGTTCAACCATATCAGAAAAGTATCTGCAAATAAAGAATATATGAAATAAATACCTCAAGAAACACCTGTCAAAAACAGACATAAGAGAAAGTACTTAATCTTAGACATTCAAAAATTAAATAATGTAATAGTTGAAAATTAAATCCACTGATAGTACCAAGTGTGGCAGGCAATTCTATAATGATTACAAAGGCCCTGGTGTATACATCTTATGTAATACCTTCCCCTGAGTATGAGCAAAAACAGTGAATATAGTATCTGCCCTGTGATTAGATTAGACACCCACTGATTTTTTAGTTAATCAAAAGAGAGCTTATCCTGATGGACCTGACCTAATCAGCAGTGTCTTTAGAAGAAGGCAGAGAGGCTTGAAGATGTAGACTCCTACATGAGTCCTACAGCTGCAAGGAAATGAATTCTACAAACAACTGTGAGAGCTTGGAAAAGAATCCAAGGCTCCGATGAGGCCCCAGCCCAGGCCAACACCTTGATTACAGCCTTGTGGGCTGTTAATTTAATTTGTACCCAGACTATGGCTCATGCAAATTGTAAGGCAGCAAATTTGAGTTGTTTTAAACCACGATGTTTGTAACAATTTTTTATGCAACAATAAGAAATTAAGTGCTGAAAAAATGTAAAGAATTAGGAAATTGTACCTACTATTTATGAGAATGTACTTGGATTCCATTTGGAAAGCAGTTTGACATTATCTAGGAAGTTTGAATATGAACATTCACCATGTCCATTCAAATTTGAGCTTTAGTACACACCCTAGATAAACTCCTGCCTAGTGCATCTGTATAAGAATGTTCATCAGGGGTGCCTGGGTGGCTCAGTCGGTTAAGCTTCCGACTTCGGCTCAAGTCATGATATCGCGGTTTGTGGGTTCGAGCCCCACATCAGGTTCTGTGCTGACAGCTCAGAGCCTGGAGCCTGTTTCAGATTCTGTGCCTCCCTCTCTCTCTGCCCCTCCCCCCACTTGTGCTCTGTCTCTCTCTGTCTCAAAACTAAATAAACTATAAAAAACATTTTAAAAATTTAAGAAAGGAATGTTCATCACAGTGCAGCTTAAATAGCCAGACACTAAAAACAATCTAAATTAAAAATATATCAAGAGGAGAATAAATAAATTGCAGTACATTCAGAAAATGGATAACTGATCAGCTTTGAAAATGAACAAGCTATAGTTACATGATAATATGGATGAATCTCAAAAACAAGATACATAAAGAGGCAAGATGCAAAAGGGTACACTAATTCCATTTCCATAAGGTTTGCAAACAGGCAAAACTAGGCTGCTCCTTTATACCAATACATACAGTGATATTAAAAACAAGGATTTTTTTAGAGGCAAGGAAGTGATTTTCATGAACTTCAGGGTAGTCGGGATGGGAGTGGGGGGAGAAGGTATTATGTATAGGGATGGGAAAACAGGGATTTACCAAGTCTTGGCAAGGTTTGTTTTTCTTTTTACACTGGCGTTTGCTTTAAAAAAATTTTAAACTATACGCACATACTAAATGCATCTCTGTACAGAGGATATATCTTACAATAAGAAAGAGGGGAATAAAGACTTCTGAATAGTGTATTTTAATACCATTCATAAGAATGGCCTGAGAAAGACCTAGAAACACAGATCTGGAGGCTCCTCTGATGTGTGGAAACCCAAACAGCCTGCCATGAGCTTGGGGCTGATGGCTCAGTGTGCCTCCGCCTCATCCCTGCAGTGCCGTCAGCCTCCTGACACCTGTACCAGGCTTGGCAGCTGCGGCCGGAAGGAAGGAGCCATCAGGAGCCGTCACTAGCAGCAGACTAATAATAAGATTCATTTCTTTGAGCCTCCCAGGACACAATCAGGGAGACTGGAGAATGCTAATGCTGCCTGCTAGGGCTCTAGGGGCTGCTTACTTATTTTTATTTTTTAAGGTCAATTGTTTCAGGTCGGTACACTTATTAGAGAGGGGATCAGTGGAAAAACAGTGTGTGCCTCTGTTCTAAGTCTTAAAGAAAAAAAAAAAAAACAGACAAAAGGAAGACATTCATTCACTAATCATATCTGAGTCCTCTTTTCTAGAGGCTGCCGGAAGTGGCCAGGGGCAGAATCAAGACCTGTAGTTGCTCCAGAGCTTAGAGGAGGGAGAGCCTGAGTCATAAGATTGAGACTGAAAATTTGGGAGGGGTTTCCCTGGCTCTTTCTTTCCTCCAGCCTCTCCTAAAGTTCATTTCTCCTCCTCTTCCCCTCCTCCCCCTCCTCCTCCTCATCATCATCATCACTGTATTAGTTTCCTATTGCTGCATAACAAAATGTCACACTGAGGGAATTAAACAACATAAAATTATTATTGCAAAATTTCTGTAGGTCAGAAGGCTGGGTCTGCATGGCATAACTGGGTTATCCACGTGAGAGAGACAAGTGTTGACCAGGCCTGTGGCTCCCTCAGGGGATGAGTAGAATCTTCTGTTCAATCAGACTTTGGTAGAATTCTACTCCTTGTAGTTGCACAATGGAGGTCCTTGTTTTCTTTCTAATTGTTATACAGGGGTCACCCTCACCTCCCAGAGGGTGCTCATGTTCCTTATTCCTTATTTAAAGATGTCCCCTTCCTTAATGCATGTGAGGGGGGAAAAAGATGGCCCCCTCCATCTTTAAAGTTAGCAACTGAGAATTTCTTGTGGGTCCAATTCCACCATGCTCTGAATCTCTGATTTCAACAAAACAAATATATAGCCTATGCAATAGGACAAAATATTTGCAAATTATATATCTGATAATGGGCTAATATCCAAAATACCCAAAATATATAAAGGAGTCATACAAATAAATAACAAAATACCAATTAAAGAATGGACAGTGAAATCAAATAGACATTTTGCCAAAGAAGACATGCAGATGGTCAACGGGCACATAAAAAGATGCTCAAGCTCACTAATTACCAGGGAAATGTAACTTTAAAATCACAATGAGATATCACCTCATGCCTGTTAGAATGGCTATCATCAAAATGACAAGAGATAACAAGTGTTCATGAGGATATAGAGAAAGGGAACCCTTGTGCATTATTGGTAGAAATATAAATTGGTATAGCCACTGTGGAAGATAGTATGGAGGTTCCTCAACAAACTAAAAATGAATTGTCATATGATCCAGAAATTTTACTTCTGGGTATTCAAAAGAAATCAAAACAGTATATTGAAGAGATAACAACTCTCATGATCATTGAAGCATTATTCACAACAGCCAAGATAGGGAAACAAGTGTCCATCTATGGATGAATGAATAAAGAAGATGTGATATTACATACAATGGAGTATTGTTCAGCCATGAAAAAGAATTAAATCCTCTCATTTGGTACAACATGGATGACCCTTAAGTACATTATGCTAAGTGAAGTCAAATAGAAAGACAAACACATGACATCACTTTTCTGTGGAATATAACAAAACTGGACTCATAGAAACAGAGAGTAGAATGGGGCTGGGGATGGGGGAAAAGGGAAGATGTTGGTCAAATAGTACAAACTTATAGTTAGAAAATGAATAAGTTCTGTAATATAATCCATAGCATTATGATTACTGATACCAGTATTATACTATATATTTGAAAGTTTCTAAGAGATATCTTAAATGTTCTCACCACAAAAAAGAAATCGTAATTACGTTGTATCATGTAGGGGTTAGATAAAACTAGTGCCGTGATCATAAGTGTATCAAATCAAGATATTGTATACCTTAAAGTTACACAATATTATACATCAATTATATCTCAAAGCTGGAAAAAAGAGAGAGAGATGCACAAAACTATAATATCCACTTAACAAATATGTAGTGGGTACCCACTATGAAGCAAGTGTTGGATATCTAGGATATTGTGGTGAATAACTGTGACAGGTACAAAGTAAAATGCTGTAAGTTATAGCACAAAAGATGTAAGTCTCAATTTAGAGTTAAAAAAGAGCTTCTTGGGACTGCTGGCTGGCTCGGTCAATGGAGCATGCTACTCTTGATCTTGGGATTGTGAATTCAAGCCCCACTTTAGGTATATAGATTACTCAAAAAATAAACTTTTATTCTTAGATAAAAGAGCTTCTTTAACAGATTGTTAACTATAAAGAACAAACTGATGTTATCAGAGGGGAGATGGGTGGGGGATGGGTAAAACAATTCTCTTCTTTTGATGGGGTTTTAGGAGGGCACTTGTTGTGATAAGCGCTGGGTGATGTATGGAATTGCTGAATCACTATACTGTGCACCTGAAATGAATATAATGCTATATGTTAACTATACTGAAATTAAAGTAAAAATAAGTAAAGAGCTTCTCAGGCAAGGGAATATAGAGCAACACCCTTACCAAAAAAAAGAAATAATGGGATGTGCTTTATTTTAAGAATAAAAAGTAGGGATATAAGAGGAATGACATACTAGATAGAGAAACTGATGTGAAGAGAATCCCAAAGGTAACAAACAGTAGAATATCTGTATAACAACATATATCTCACTTTGGGTAGATTACAAGAGATATGAAGGGATTATACAGCATAAGAATATAAAGGAGGCTTGGAGAAGATTTTGAAGCATATTTAAGGGCAATGAAAATCCACTTCATCAGAATGTGGCATGCCCAAAGCTTTACTCTGAGAAGATCAAGTTAGTAACCCTACGTATTTGTTCCTTCATACGTGACTGGCACACCTTTAGATGCTGGGGGGTTCAAGTTCTAACCTGCCCTCCAGACATTTCCTTTCTAGAGGAGGAGACAATAATAAACAATAAAATTAATATAGAAATTATAGAATTCTAGAATAATATAAAAATATTAATAAATAGGATAATAGAATAAATAATTTAAGATAATAAGTGTCATGAAGAAAAAATAAATCAAGCTAAAGTAATAGAAATTAGGTGAGAACCCTATTAAGTTGGATGTCAAAGACAGCTTGTCTAAGCAAGCGGCACTGGGGTGAAGATTTATGCTATAGGAGCAAGCAAGCCATGCAAAGATGGCAGGTGTCTCCCAGACAGAGGTTGAAGGAAGGGGTCCTGGTGTAGAATCCTGCATGTCACAATTAAGCAAAAACAAGCAGGTAGTAAGGGAAAATGATGTCAAAGAAGTTGCCATGCCCAAATTATATAGGACTTTGAAGGCCACGGAAAGTAGTTTGGATTTTATTTCAAAGGCAATGAGAAGTTACTGGAAGTTCCTGAGCAAAGGAGAGAAGTGAAATTGTGTGCTTTGCATTTTTAAAAGATCACTCAGGCCGAGATGGTGAATCACATGGAAGCAAAAGTAGGGTTATTGCTGTAGTCTGAATGAGAAGCAAAGTCCTCTCAGACTAGAGGGCATGGCTGAGGCAGCGGTCAGTTTGGGGACAAGTCTTAGAGATAAAGGCAAAAGGTCTGGTTGGTAGATTGTATGCGATTGTGAGGGAAACAGAAAAACAGAAATTAGAAAAGCAAGAACCTGGAGAGGGACCAAGTAGGAAACTACTACAAATAGGGCAGGAGAGCAGAAATGAGGGGCAGGGTCAAGACTCGCAGCAAGAGGAGAGGAGGGTACCGAGGAGGAGAATTCCAAGTGGCAGAATAGATAGGACTGAAGCAAAGGTGACTTGGAATTTTTCATCCTTGATCACGGGGGAACAGTGGTGCCTACTAATAAAACCATAGAATTCAAGAACAACATAGAAGGGGAAATAATGAGACAGTTTTGTATAACCTGTCCTTGCAAGAGGAAGGTTCCTTGTGTATAAAAATGAAAAGTTATTATGGGATTTCCTTAGCACCTGAACTTGCTGACTGCAAGGTTATCTCCAAGGTCTAGAACCAGGTCTACTTGAAGCTGCATGGGAACCATGTAAGGTCAGTCCTATTAGGGCCAAACACAACTCCCTGCCTTTACCTCCCCTAGGACATGTGTAGATCTGTCTGTGGACTTCTTCTAAAGGCCCAGGCCCAGTCCAATTCCTGTCCAACCAAGACAGGGCAGAGTGTAAAGAATGATCTCAAACCCACCATCCTTTGGGACTTAGAACTGACATGTTCCCTGCGCTCTGCATACCCAGAACAACTCGGTGCTTCTGCACACCTTCCGCAGACCATGCTGACTTGCTACAAACCCAGATGTGCTAAGAGTAAAGTCTGAGAACACATGTAGCTTTCCCTACACCCAAGTCAGAATTCTCTTCTTTCCCCTTGCCAATCCAGATCATAAGATCTGCCCACATTTCTACATGCACTGTTTCATACCCTGGATTCCAGCCGATACCTCAAAATCTGACACTCACATAGCTCCTGACAGCTCTCCTTAAGCAGGACTGGATGTTGTTGTCATTGTATTTTTTCACTCTGTTAGCATTATATCCTCTAGACAGACTCTCTAATATCAACACTTGCCCTACTTGACCTCCAATTCTCAGTTACCTGGCCTCCTCTGTTAGGATTCTTTCTCCTCATACCCACCTTTTTAGCTAAGATCTGTATACTCCTTGAACTCTAGACCACTCACCCCTATTATATCAGATCTTGCCAAGCTATAAGCATTTTAAGAACTCACATGAACATGGCCAAGGGGCCTGTGTGGTGGTCCAAATCATGAATGCAACCAACCTTCCTCAGTAGTGGGACATGCAGCTGGCCATGCGACCATCTGCTCTAAGACCATATGTGACCTTCTTCACTTTCTGCCATGCCTTGGTCTCCTCAGTGCCTCACATTCATCCCATCCAAAGTTGGCTGGACAAACCATCACTCAACTGAACCTCTCTCCCATCCTCTGGTCTCTCTCAATCTAGCCCTTCCAATACCTTACACAAACCCATGCACAACACTTTTTGTTAATTTTTGAAACTCTTTGCCCATAGTAAACACTACTGATAACAAGTAAGCCCTTATTCTAATTTAATTCCTTTGTAAGTGGCCTGTTTTCTCTCCTTAGATGAGAAATTTATTTTTATCTTTTTATATTTCATATGTTGCTATATTACTGTGAGGTATCTAGATGTGGATTCCTATTTGCCTGCTGCTCAGTATTGGAACACATTTTCAATGTGAAGTTTCATGTCCCACCCCCATCATACACAAATACGACCTTCCCATCATTAACATCCCTCACTGCAGCCATACATTTGTTATAATCAATGAAACTACACTGACATATCATTATCACCCAACATCCATAGTTTATATTAGGGTCCACTCTTGGTATTGTACATTCTGTGGGTTTTGATAAATGTATAGTGACACATGACCACTGCCGTAATATCCTCCAGAATTGTTTCACTGTCCTAAAAATTCTCTGTGCTCTGCCTATTCATCTTCCAAAGTGACCATACCGTTTCACATTCCTACCTTATTCCAATGAATAAGAGTCCCTGTTGCTCAACGTCCTTGTCAGCATTTGGAACTGTCAGTGTTTTGGATTTGGGCCATTCTAATAACTGTTCAGTGGTATCTCAATTTATTTTTTAAGCTTATTTATTTTGAGAGATAGAAAGAGAATGTGAGTAGGGGGAGGGCAGAGAGAGAAAAGGAGAGAGAGAATCCCAAGCAGGGTCCATGCTGTCACTGTGGAGCCTGATTCAGCACTTGATCTCATGAAACATGAAGTCATGACCTGAGTGGAAATCAAGAGTCAGACACGCAATCAACAGAACCACCCAAGAGTCCCTTGTTTTAATTTGTAATTCGTTAATGACATATAATGTGGAACATCTTTTCATATGCTTATTTTCCATTTGTATATCTTCTTTGATGAGGTGTCTATTAAAGTCTTTTGTCCATTTTTTTTTAATCAGGTTGTTCATGTTCTTATTGTTAAGGTTTTTTTATTTAAATGCTCTCTTAAGTAAGCATTGAGTAAGAAGGGGAGCAGCAGACAAAGAGATGGAAAGAGAATCTGAAGCAGGCCCCAGGCTCTGAGCTGTCAGCACAGAACCCAATGCAAGGCTTGAACTTATGAGTCATGAGATTATGACCTGATCTGAAGTCAGATGCTTAACTGACTGAGCCACCCAGGCCCCCCTTTTATTGTTAAGTTTTAAGAGCTGTGGATAACAGGCCTTTATCAGACGTGATATCTCTAAAAATATTTTATCCCTGTCTGTGGCTTGTCTTCTCACTGTCTTGACATTGTCTTTCAGAGCATAGAAGTTTTAATTATAATGAAGTCCTTCTTATCAATTATTTCTTTTGTGGATTATTCCTTAGATGTTGTACATAAAACACCATTATGCTAATAGCAGCACAGAGCCTGCTTGGGATTCTCTCTCTCTCCTCTCTCTCTCTCTCTGCCCCTTAACCACTCATACACATGTGCACACACACTCTCTCAAAAGAAAAACAACAACAACAACAACAAATAATTTTAAACAAAAAGAATGTGTTGACTATTCTAGATCTTTTGCTTCTCTACATAAAATATGGAGCTATCCACGAAACAACTCATTAGCATTTTTGGAGGGCTGCATTAAATCTATAGACCAAGTTGGGAAAAACTGACATTTTGACAATATTGAACTGTTTTACTCATGAATTTGGAATATCCTTTTATTTATTTATCCATTTATTTGGTTCTTCATTGGTATCGTTCATCAGAGTTTTGTAGTTTTCCCTATATAGGTCTTGTACATATTTGGTTAGATTTATACCTATTTCATTTTGAGGAGCTTTTGCAAATAGTAATGTGTTTTTAATTTCAAATTCTACTTGTTCATTGTTGGATTCACTTTTCTGCTTACTGAAATACATTCTTTAATATATCTTTTTCTGAAGGCATTATTGGAAAACACTATTGCCTGAAAACACTATTGTGTTTTTTCTAGCATTTGAATAATATGTGAATTGAAGCTAAAATTCTTGAGTTGACAGTGATTTTTTTCTTTACCATTTTGAAATATTACCCCATTGTCTTTCAGTTTCTATTATGTAGTAGATACAATACATGTTATCCCAGCAACGCCCCCTCTATCTGAGCTAATGCCTATTCCCCCAGCTTCTGTGAGGACTGGATGCTAACAGCTCACAGCTACACTCTTCTCAGGAGAGTTTCCCTTGGCTGAGAGGAGCTGGATCACCCTGAAATGACAAGGAGACTGTTACCTCCAAACCTCACTACCCCTTCTTTCCCCCATTCCTTTTGCTTCATTCAGTAACTGACTGATACAGGTGTAGAAAAGCTAAGCTCTGCTGCCTCAAGGTGGGAATCTCTGGGTGCCATTTGTAGATCCCCAAGGACTGGACTTAGACTAGACTTCAGCTCTTGTCTAATGACTAGACTCTAGACTGTTCCCTTGCCCTACCTTACTGACCTCACTCCCTTACAGGTTTCCTCCCGTCAATAAACAAGTTGCATAAGAATCCCCATCTCAAGTTCTCCTAGAGAACTCTACCTAAAGCATATTTTTACTGGTAATAATGATTAGAATAATGGCTACAGATTATTGAGCACTTAATGCAGACCAGACACTGATAGATAAGTTTTTTACCTATATTATCTCATGTAAATCTCACAATGATCCCATGGAATAAGAACGCTATTATTTCCACTTGCATTAGTTTTCTGTGGCTGCTGTAACACATCACCACAAACTAGATGGTTTACAGTAATAGGAATTTATTCTCTCACACCTTATGGAGGCCAGAAGTCTTAATGAGGGTGTTGCCAAGGCCACAATCCCTCTGGAAACTCTAGGGGAGAAACCAATATTTGCCTCTCCCAGCTTCTGGTGGCTGTCAGCATTCCTTGCCTTGTGGCCACATCATTCCAATCCTCCTCCTTAGTCACACTGCTCCCTCCTCATCTGTGTGTGAGTCTGATAAAAATATGCATGATTGCACTTAGGCTCACCTGTATAATACAGGACAAGCATCTTCTCTCAAGATAGTTAATTTAATCACATCATTGCCAAGGAGGTTAATACTCACCCTTTTGCCAAATAAGGTAATATTCATACCTTCTGGGAATTGGGAATTGGACATCTCTTTTTTTAGAGGCTATCATTCAGCCTACTATTCCAGTTTAGAGATGAGGAGGAAGGGGCAAAGCGTAAAGTACGTGGTATCGTACTTTTTACAAAAGATACAGAAATCACAAAATAAAATGGAAGAAATACATCATTAAAAGCTATAAATTTAAATGGCCAAAGCATCTCAGAATGGCATTAAAAAAAAAAAAAAAAAACAACTTGGGCTAAATATGGTTTACAGAATACACACCAAAACTATGAGATTCAAAAAGGTTGAGGGGAAAGAGAGTGAAAAGGACATGTCAGAAAAAGCCAGAGAATTTTTTCAGAGAAAAGCCAGAAGCAATTAAAGCTGGAGCTGTAGTAGCTATAGTAATGACAGATAAAATCAACTTTAAGGCAAAAGACATTAGTAGGAATAAATTGGAAGTATTGGTCATGATAGGTTATGTTAAGCTGCAGTAACAAACTATCCAAAAGATTACAGTAACTTACTCAAAAAAGACTCATTTCTCAATCAACAACATGTCCATCACAGATAGACAGTAGCTCATCTTTACAATACATTCACCCCCCCCCCCCACCTTGGACCCTGGCCAATGGATTAGTCTCTATCTAAAACTTTGCTGGTGTCATGGCCAGAAGGAAAGAAAAGGACATTATGACTTTAAAACTTGGCTCTTAAATCTGGTTGTAAGTAATGCTTCTCACTTCTACTTGACTTCACAGCCCAAACCAAGTAACACAACCAAATCTTATGTTGAGGGAAAGAGAAGTAAAATTTTACCTTAGTGGCAGGAGTAAATATTTTAACAATAATACAGTCTATCATAAGGGACCACTTATGATCAAGAAATAATCAAGACTGATTAAGAAAATAAGTAATCAGTGAGTTACAAAAATCTTGTTATTTTATGCAAATAATGAGTTAACCTCAAAATATTTTTAAAATAACAAAAACACATTTGGAAAATAAAAATTTTACAATCACACTTGGAGATTTTAGAATATTTCTATCCAATATGGCTAAAGGAAGTACATAAAATTACTAAAGATATTGAAGACTCAAGAAGCAAAGTAAGTAACTTTTATCAGACAGACATGTATCTAAGAGTGCTGCACCAACAAACAGAGAATATCTATGGAGCATGAATAAAAACTGAACTTGAACCAGTACAGAGAACTGCTCAGAAATTTTAAAAGTGTCAACATCATACAGAACAAATTTTCTAAATTATAATTATATCAAAACTAATTATAGATAGACCAAGATAGTTTAAGAAATACATATGCTAAAAAAAGAAAATACATATGCATTCTTAGGTAACCCTTGGGTATAGTAAATCATGAAGTATTTACAACTGAGCAAAAATATATATAATGTATTAAAACCTATAAGATGCAGCTAAAGTTGTATTTAGAGGAAAATATATAGCCTTAGATATGCATTTACTAGGAAATAAAGATTGAAAAATAGGTAATAACAAGAGTGTAGAAAATAACAATGTAATATATATAATTAAAAAAACAAAATAGAGGAGAGAGGGCAAGATGGCAGAGAAGTAAGGAGCTCCGTACTTGCACTCGCGCCCATACATCACACAGAAAAGACCTGAAGCCATTGGAAACCTTACAAAACCTGAGAGATTGGGAGGAAAAGGACGCAGAATCCACTGAGAGAGCCTTCTAACGTGAGTGCGAACTGGGGAAGATAAAATCGGGCCGGGATCGGAGACTCCAGGGTGGGAGGCGATCCCCCTCTACCCTCTACCGGGAGTCAGAGGGGAAAAGGAGAGAGTCCGAAACAGAAAAACCTCCGCACGGGGGAGAAAAACCTCCACTCGGTGCATAGAAAGACCGTACTTGCCAAATACCTGCACAACAGGTCGCCTCGCACCAGCTGGTCCTGGGAGGGGCTGAGCACACAAACTGCTTCTTTGTGCTGGTTCCTGGAGGCTGGACTTCAGAGTGGTGGCACGCCTGCCGCCATTGTAGCTCCCGGGTGGCTGGGGCCCCTGAAAGAGCCGCGCGGACACCGGGCGTCCGCGCTCCTGGCTGGCTGGAACTCGAGAGGGAAGGCAAGGATATAAAAACTGGGAAATTAGCCTGTGAGTTGGTGTTTTGGGTGACAAGCCTTAGAGGGACCCGGTTTTCCTCACTCCAGCGGGCTCGGGCTCAGAACACCCTGCAGGCAAGGCCCCGCCCCTGGGCACCAGCCTGACTCAGAGAAGGAAGCAGTGATTCTGACTCCACACCCAGAGCTCCGAGGGGGCCTGGAATTGCCTGAGGGGGTAGCCTGGGAAGCTGTGTCTAAGGCAATTTCAGCGGGGCGCGCGGACGGGGATTTGGAGATTGGAACTGGCCTGGGTTGAAGAGTGCAACCAACTTTGGCTGTGCCCCCAGTACGGGGAGTTTACATGCCCAAAAGAGCGAGGAGCAGCGCTTGCTTCAAGAAGGGACTGGAGCACCATCACTCTCCTCCCCACAACCGCAAAGGCAGAGCTCCCACCTGAGGCATTGGATCACGCCACGCCCATCCCTGCCTGAGAGGGCTACCTCAAGAAACAAGCTAGAGTGCACAAGGTGGAGAGTCCCAAATATCACTACGAATAGGAAAATAAAATAACCAAGGTCCCAACAAGAGAGACCAGGGGATACCATTCAAAAAACACTCTCAGAAAGAATAGGCCATGGAAAGTCAAAGAGTCTTCTTGGATATAGCAGCGCTCATAGAAACAAAGAGCATAACAGGTCTTTAAAACCAACAAGAGCCGAAAGCTAACTAAAATGACGAAACGAAAGAGCTCTCCTCCAAAGAAACTCCAAGAAGAAATGACAGCTAATGAACTGCTCAAAACAGATATCAGCAGCATCACTGAACAAGATTTTAGAATAATAATGGTAAAATTAATAGCTGGGCTTGAAAAAAACATAGGGGACATCAAAGAAACTATGGCTACAGACAGAATGGAAAATAAAAATAGGCATGAAGAATTAAAAAATGCGATAAATGAGATCCATAATAAATTAGAGGCCTCCAATGCACGGATTGAAGAGGCAGAAAGGAGAATAAGTGATTTAGAAGACACCATTATAGAAAAACAAGAAGCTGACAAAAAAAGAGACAAACTGATCCAGGAACAGGAAAGAAGAATTCGAGAGCTCAGCGATACGGTCAAACGCAACAATATCCGTATCATAGGAATCCCAGAAGAGGAAGAGAGAGGGAAAGGTGCTGAAGGAGTCCTGGAACAAATTATAGCAGAGAACTTCCCCGACCTGGGGAAGGAAGTAAATGTGGAAATACAAGAGGCTCAGAGGACTCCCCTCAGACGTAACTTGAATCGATCTTCTGCACGACATATCATAGTAAAAATGGCCAAATACAAGGACAAAGAGAGAATTTTGAAAGCAGCTAGGGAGAAAAGGGCCCTAACATACAAAGGGAAACCTATCAGAGTGGTGACAGACCTATCTACTGAAACTTGGCAGGCTAGAAAGGAATGGCAGGAAATCTTCAATGTGATGAACAGTAAAAATATGCAGCCAAGAATCCTCTATCCAGCAAGCCTGTCATTCAAAATAGAAGGAGAGATAAAAACCTTTCCAAATAAACAGAAATTGAAAGAATTTGTCACCACGAAGCCAGCCCTACAAGAAATCCTGAGGGGGATGCTCTGAAGGAAAGGTTGCAAGGAACAAAGATACCAGAGACACCACCACAAACATGAACCCTACAAAAGATACAAAGACTCTAAACCCACATATTTCAATAATAACACTGAATGTAAATGGGCTGAATGCTCCAATCAAAAGACATAGGGTAGCAGAATGGATTAAAAAACAAAATCCATCAATATGCTGTCTACAAGAAACTCATTTTAGACGGGAAGATACCTTCAGATTAAAAGTAAGGGGATGGAGAAATATATATCATGCTACAGGAAATCAAAAGAAAGCCGGAGTAGCGATACTTATATCAGACAAACTGGACTTTAAATTAAAGACAATCACAAGAGATGAAGAAGGGCACTACATAATAATTACAGGGTCCATCCATCAGGAAGAACTAACAATCATAAATGTCTACGCACCGAATATGGGAGCACCTAAATATCTAAAACAATTAATCACAAACAGAAACAAGCTTATAGATAAGAATGTGCTAATAGCAGGGGACTTTAATACTCCGCTTACAGCAATGGATAGGTCAACCAGACAGAAAATCACTAAAGAAATAATGGACTTGAAAGACACATTGGACCAGATGGATCTGACGGATATATTTAGAACTTTACATCCTGAGGCCAGGGAATTTACTTTCTTCTCAAGTGCGCATGGCACATTCTCCAAGATAGATCACATACTGGGACATAAAGCAGCCCTCAATAAATATAAAAGAATAGAGATCATACCATGCACACTGTCAGATCACAATGCTTTGAAACTTGAAATCAATTACAGGAAGAAGTCTGGAAAACCGCCAAAAACATGGAGGTTAAAGAACACCCTTCTAAAGAATGAATGGGCCAATCAGGCAATTAGAGAGGAAATTAAAAAATATATGGAAACAAATGAAAATGAAAACACAACAATTCAAAATCTATGGGATGCGGCCAAGGCAGTCCTAAGAGGAAAGTACATTGCTCTCCAGGCCTATTTCAAGAGATTAGAAAAAGCACAAGTCCAAAATCTAACAGCTCACCTAAAGGAGCTAGAGGCAGAGCAACAAGAACGCCCTAAACCCAGTAGAAGAAGAGAAATAGTAAAAATTAGAGCAGAAATAAACAACATAGAGACCAAAGAAACAATTGAACAGATCAATGAAACCAAGAGTTGGTTTTTTGAAAAAGTAAACAAAATTGACAAACCTCTAGCCAGGCTTATCAAAAAGAAAAGAGAGAGCACCCAAATAGACAAAATTATGAATGAAAATGGACTTATTACAACCAACCCCTCAGAAATACAAGCAATTATCAGGGAATACTATGAAAAATTATATGCCAACAAATTGGACAACTTAGAAGAAATGGACAAATTCCTAAACACACACTCACTACCAAAATTCACACGGGAAGAAATAGAAAACCTGAACAGACCCATAACGAGTGAAGAAATCGAATCAGTGATCAAAAATCTCCCAACAAATAAGAGCCCTGGACCTGATGGTTTCCCTGGGGAATTCTACCAGACATTTAAAACAGAATTAATCCCAATTCTTCTCAAGCTATTCCAAAAAATAGAAGTCGAAGGAAAACTCCCGGACTCATTTTATGAAGCCAGCATCACTCTGATTCCCAAGCCAGACAGAGATCCAGCAAAAAAAGAGAACTATAGGCCAATATCCTTGATGAATACGGATGCAAAAATTCTCAACAAGATCCTTGCAAATCGAATCCAGCAGCATATCAAAAGAATCATCCACCAAGATCAAGTGGGATTCATTCCTGGGTTACAGGGCTGGTTCAACATTCGCAAATCAATCAATGTGATCCATCATATCAATAAAAGAAAAGATAAAAACCATATGATCCTGTCAATAGATGCAGAAAAAGCATTTGACAAAATACAGCATCCCTTCTTAATAAAGACTCTCGAGAAAGTTGGGATAGAAGGAACCTACTTAAACATCATCAAAGCCATCTATGAGAAGCCTTCAGCTAACATCATCCTCAACGGGGAAAAACTGAGAGCTTTCCCCCTGAGATCAGGAACACGACAGGGATGTCCACTCTCACCACTGTTGTTTAACATAGTGCTGGAAGTCCTAGCATCAGCCATCAGACAACAAAAGGAAATCAAAGGCATCAGAATTGGCAAAGAGGAAGTCAAACTTTCACTCTTCGCAGATGACATGATACTCTACATAGAAAACCCGACAGACTCCACCAGAAGCCTACTAGAACTGATCCAAGAATTCAGCCAAGTTGCAGGGTACAAAATCAACGTACAGAAATCGGTTGCATTTTTATACACCAATAATGAAGCAACAGAAAGAGAAATCAAGAAACTGATCCCATTCACAATTGCACAAAAAACCATAAAATACCTCGGAATAAACCTAACCAAGGATACAAGAGATCTGTATGATGAAAACTATAGAAAACTTATGAAGGAAATTGAAGAAGACACAAAGAAATGGAAAAACATTCCATGCTCATGGATAGGAAGAATAAATATAGTTAAGATGTCATTACTACCTAAAGCACTCTACACATTCAATGCAATTCCAATCAAAATTGCACCAGCATACTTCTCAAAACTAGAACAAACTATCCAAAAATTTGTATGGAACCACAAAAGACCCCGAATAGCCAAAGTAATACTGAAAAATAAAACCAAAACGGGAGGTATCACCATCCCAGACTTCAGCCTCTACTACAAAGCTGTCATCCTCAAGACAGTATGGTATTGGCACAAAAACAGACACATAGACCAATGGAACAGAATTGAGAACTCAGAAGTGGACCCAAAAGTATACAGCCAACTGATCTTTGACAAAGCAGGAAAGAATATCCAATGGAAAAAAGACAGCCTTTTTAACAGATGGTGTTGGGAGAACTGGACAGCAACATGCAGAAGAATGAAACTAGATCATTTTCTCACACCATGCACAAAAATCAACTCAAAATGGATAAAGGACCTGAACGTGAGACAGGAAACTATCAACACCCTAGAGGAGAAAGCAGGAAACAACCTCCTTGACCTCCACCGCAGCAACTTCTTACTTGACACATCCCCAAAAGCAAGGGAATCAAGAGCAAAAATAAACTGTTGGGACCTCATCAAGATTAAAAGCTTCTGCACAGCCAAGGAAACAACCCAGAAAATTAATAGGCAACCAACGGAATGGGAAAAGATAGTTGCAAATGACATATCAGATAAAGGGTTAATATCCAGAATCTATAAGGAACTCACCAAACTACACGCCCGAAAAACAAACAACCCAGTGAAGAAATGGGCAGAAGACATGAACAGACACTTCTCCAAAGAGGACATCCAGATGGCCAACAGACACATGAAACGATGCTCAGCATCCCTCCTCATCAGGGAAATACAAATCAAAACCACACTGAGATACCACCTCACGCCAGTCAGAGTGGCTAAAATGAGCAAATCAGAGAACTCTAGATGCTGGCGAGGATGTGGAGAAACGGGCACCCTCCTACACTGTTGGTGGGAATGTAAACTGGTACAGCCCCTCTGGAAAACAGTGTGGAGGTTCCTCAGGAAACTAACAATAGAACTCCCTTATGACCCAGCAATAGCACTGCTAGGAATTTACCCAAGGGATACAGAAATGCTGAGGCATAGGAGCACATGTACCCCAATGTTCATAGCAGCACTCTCCACAATAGCTAAAACATGGAAAGAGCCTAAGTGTCCATCAACAGATGAATGGATCAAGAAGATGTGGTTTATCTATACCATGGAATACTACATGGCAATGAGAAACAATGAAATCTGGCCATGTGTAGCAACATGGATGGACCTTGAGGGGGTTATGCTGAGCGAAATAAGTCAGGCAGAGAAGGACAAATATCATATGTTTGCACGTATAGGAGGATTAGGAGGAACTTGACGGAGGAACAAGGGGGAGAAGAAGGGGGGAAATGGTGGGGGAAAGGGAGAGAGGCAAACCATGAGAGACTCTTGAATGCTGACAAAAACTGAGGACTGATGGATGTGGGGGGGAGGGGGGATGGGCATGGAGGAGGACACTTGTGGGGATGAGCACTGAGTGTTATGTGGAAACTAATTTGACAATAAACTATTTGTAAAAAAAAATAAAAAATAAAAAATGAAAAAACAAAATAATAAAAACTAAGAAAAAAACAAATAAAAATGAATTAGAATTAATATGATCCACTTAGTTTGTTACAGATATAATCAATTTCTAAAACTCAGTTGTGCTCCTATACACAGATATTTTATTTTTTATTTTTTTAGAAAGAGAGAGAGTTTGTGTGTGCAAGTGAGGGAGAGGGGTAGAGGGAAAGAGAGACAGAGACACAGAGAGAGAGAATCTCAAGCAGGCTTCACACTCAGCACAGAGCCCAAAGCAGGGCTTGACTCTACATCCCTGGGATCACAACCTGAGCTGAAATCAAGAGTCAGATGTTCAGCCAACTGAGCCACCCATGCACTCCCATACAAAGATATTTTAAATAATATATTTAAAGGTTTATATATAGAAAAATAACAATGTCAAGAAAAAATAATAACAAAAGCTGTACATTACATGTCTGAAGAAAATAAAATTTTATTGAAAGATGTTAAAGAAAACATAAATGAAATATGTTGTGTTCATAAAGTAGGAAGATAATATTATAAAACTGGCCATTCTCCTCGAATTAATCTAAAAATTTTGCATCATTTCAATAAATTCAGATGAGAATCTTCAAGATCTCTGGGAAGTTGCTTCTAAAATGTGTAAAGAAACTCAGATGATGAAAAATTGATCAAAACTTTTTAATAAGAACAAAATGGGCATAGTCATTAAAACAAAAACTAAGACATCATAAATCTATAATTAAAATAGTGTGCAATTTGACAATATATTGAAAAAAGAAAAGTGTGGCATTGCTAAAGAAACAGAGAAAACAAAATAGAGGGTCCAGAGATAGAACTTTCACTATAATGAACATTTGCACCTGACATAGTGATGATATATATCACTGAGAAAAAATGAGATGATAAATAAATGCTGTTCATGCAAGTAGGCATTCTTGTGGGGGGAAAATTATATTCCCCACTCCATACCAAAAATATGTTCAACATAGATATAAAAACTCGATGCAGAACAATTCTTTAAAAACCTCTGGAATATCTTGATGACTTCAGGATAAGGAAGGATTTCTTAAAGCACAAAAAGCACCAGTCATGGGGCACCTGGGTGGCTCAGTCAGTTAAGTGTCTGACTCTTGATTTTGTCTCAGGTCATGATCTCAGGCTTCTGAGATCTAGCCCTGAGTCGGGCTCTGGGCTGAATGTGGAGCCTACTTAAGATTCTCTCCCACCCTCTCCCTCTGCCCCTTCTCTCTTTCTCTCTCTCTCTCTCTCTCCCTCCTTCCCTCCCTCCCTCTCTCCCTCTCTCCCCCTCCCCTCTTTCTCTAAAAAACAGTACCAGACAAATAAGTCCGACTTCAGCTCAGGTCATGATCTCTTGGTTCGTGAGTTCGAGCCCTGCATCAGGCTCTGTGTTGACAGCTCAGAGCCTGAAGCCTGCTTTGGATTCTGTCTCCTTCTCTCTCTGCCCCTCCCCTGCTCACACTCTCTCTCTCTCTCTCTCTCTCAAAAATAAATAAACATTTTTAAAAATCCCTGAAAACCTGTAAGATGAAGTTACCTTATACTGAAAAGACAAACCACAGATAAGTAAAAGACATATAACCAACCAAGGATTTATATCCAAAACAAATAAAATGTATAACTAAATAAGCAAAAGGCAAACAATCCTATGGAAAAATCAGCAACTAGAATAAATAGACAGTTTATGGGGGGGAGGGAGCTGAAGTGGTCAAAATATGAAAATATGGCCAATCTCATATTTACAAACCTACACTCATAGAAATGTAAATTACACTTCATATCCATCTATTTGGCAAAGATTAAAAAGTATAATAATATCAAATAATAGTGAGAATACGGAACAATTGGAACTTGCAGCAGCAAAATTAGTGTAACCACTTTAGAAAATAATTTGGCTGGATCCAGTTATGAAAATGTGCATAGCCTTATGATCTAACAACTGCAATTCTAAGATATTCCATGGAAACCCCATGTGTGTGCAATAGGGCCCATGCATGAGAATATTCTTGTAACGTTTTTTTATAATTGAAAAACTATAGGAAAAAAATTGGCAGATCATCAGAAGAATGGGTAAATTATGATATAATCACATAACAGTACTCTACAACAGTACAAATGAAAAAAATTAGACCTATAGTTGGTAACACAGACAAATCTAAAATATATAACATTGGCTGAAAAGGATATTAGAGGTTTTTTACAGAATAAAAGCAATTATATAAAATTTAATACCAAGCAAAAACAATAGTTTATGATGTTAATACAAATACTGAATACGGTAAAATTATATCTTAAAAACAACAAATGAGGGAGCACTTGGCCGGCTCAGTTGGTAGAGCATGTGACTCTTGATCTCAGAGTCATGAGTTTGAGTTTTATGTTGGGTATAGAAATTATTTTTTAAAAATAAAAACAAATGTAGAGCATTGTTATCTCTGAAAAAGGGAAAAAGAGAATGGAATTAGGAAAAAGTATAAGAGACCTTAACTAAACACAGCAAGAGAGAAAATGTTAAGATTTGATAAATCTAGTTGGTGACTACATGAATGTTCTCTATCATTCTCTTTATTTGGCTGTATATCTGAAACATTTCATAATTCTTTTAAATTTTCTTTTAAATGTAAATGGATAAAAACAAACATTGGAGACTCCTTTCCCAGCTTGCTCCTACATGTGGAAAGGTAAAATTCCCATTCTGTATGGGTTGCAGTTGATACATGAAGAGAAAGGAAATAAAGTTCTGCCAATCTCACTGAAACAGAGTACAGCTGGACTTCACAGAGACTGGAATTCACTCTCTTCCCTCTCTCCCTTCCTCCAGGTGGTCTTTTCTGTATCTGTTTCCTGCCGCTGTCTCTTCACCATGGGTCATCTACTCATAATCCTCCTGGTCACTCAAAGCACCCCAGACCCAAGTCTACATAACGTTTCAGTTCAAATACCTACACTCATTCCTTCTCTGTCTCTTAGTTCAAATTCCTGAGAGAATTTGACTGACCACTGCTATGGTCAGCTGGCCCTGGACCAAGAATCTACTTCTAATTCAACAAGCTTCAGTTGACAGAAGAGGAAACCACAATAGATAGGAATATCTTTTAGGGGTTGTAGGCAAGACAGAATCTCAAAAAAGTTTTGGCTAAAATACAAACTTCCCCATCCAGTCCATCAACCATGTTTAAGTCAGGAGTAAAGTACATGGAATGAGAACAGAAGCTTGCTCAGAAATAAAGAATGTACATGAGGCTGAAGCACTCTTGTGTGGTCTTTACACATTACTTCTTGAGTAGTCATCTTTTTAGATTAGTTTCTATGAGAAAAAAACGGAATTCCTCACATCAGACTTTACACGGACAAAGGACTCAATCAACAGATGAGATGTAGGTGGAAATATAGCATGACACAGAGAATGGGGAGAAAGTTCTCCATTTTGAGCAGACCCCTTACATGCAGTGGGTAAAAAAGAAGTCAAACATAAGACTAAAGCCAACCTTTGAGATAGCCATGACCCAGATTGAACTCATTATCTCTTCCCATTGGGATCCTCTTTTAGAACTCTTATCTCAATAAATGGTGACAATATTTATCTAATTGCTTTAATCAGAACCCCTAGCAACCCTTCTCCATTCCCTCTCATCTAACCCATCACAACATCCCGTTGTTTCTACCCCCTGGGTGCTTCTCTCCAGTGTTTGCCCTCTTCTTTGCCACCCCCCACATGTTTGAACCTGCCTTCATCTCACCTGGTGTCAATGTGATTCATGTATTCAATTGCTATTACATTTCCATCATATGTCAGCCATTGTGTAAGCACTGGATATGAGCTTGTTAGAAAAGTCACTGTGATCCTTGCATTTTTAGTGATGATAGCCATTAAAAAATAAACATGAAAATCACCATTAAAAATAAACATGAAAATCATTATAAGTTGGGTAAGTGCTCTGAAAGAAAAGATCTGTGTTCCTTGAGACTGTTTAACCAGAGAAACCTAATGTAAATTGAGGTTGTTGGCCAGGCCTTCTCTAAGAATGATTTTTGGCCTAAGTCTGACAGAGTCACAGTCTCCTTAAAACTTCCAATCATTTCCTCCCTTTAAAGGATAAAGGTAATCCATGAGAAAGTCAGACACAACTCAGCTGCTGTTTCCCTTCCCTGCCCAACTTCAACTTTACTTTCTCCCTAGCTCTCTATTCCCAGCCACCAGGACACCTCTCCAATCCCTGGAAATACCATTTTCTCCCTTGTGTCGGGACCTGCATGCATGCTATGCCCACATCAAGAAAAGACCTTCTTCCTGTCTCCTTTTCCTCAGTCCTTTTTAACTAGCCAACCAACTGTCAAATATCGATTTAACATCCCTTACTCTGGAAAGCCACATCCTAACACCCCTGACAAGAAGGTCTGTCTAGTCTGTGTGCCATATAAATTGTTCCTTTCTTACACCAAATGCCCTTGCAACTGTCTTGTCAACATCTGTTAGAACTCTGCACTCCATTATATGTGCAGGGGCATTTATGTCTTCTTTCTCACTGAATTCCCAGGGTGTGGATTATTAAGTAAGTAAACATACTTAATAATAAAGCTGAATAAACAAATGAAGGACTTAATGATATGACTATCTTGGTTTTGTAGAAATTCAGAGCCTTAGAATTGAAAAGGACCCCAAGAGTCACCTAAACTTCCTCCCACCAAATAACCAAGTCACACACCTCACAGCCTCTTCCAGACTTTGTACATGTCTCCCCAGGCAGCAGGGAGCTTCTCAAGGATGAGGACAGCAGCTTATTCATCTTGCTATCTCTTTCTTCTAAAGAATCACTAACTAGAGAGTTCCACGAAGATCATTATCTCCAGCCACAACCTAGACACCATGTGGCACAGAGCCAGTGAGTGACTTGCCTAAAGGGTATCCAACAGATCCAACTCCCAGTGTACTCATCCTGGCTCCTTCTGCTTAATTTCCTCATGTGTATAGTTTCATTGAGGGTCATTCTCAACTCATTGCCAACCTTCCCTGTGTGTCCTTCCATAGTATCCAAGATCCCCGCTTTACAACCTCCCATTTTCTTCCAAGAATCCCCTCTCTGAGTGTCACAGTGTGCCTCCGTCTCTGACCAAATGCCTAGCAAAGCCCTAGGCTTCTCCTCGGCCCTATGATCTCTAATATAGGGAATTAGCAATGAGCTAAAGACCATCTCTCCCTCTCTCCCTCTCTCTCTCTCTCTCATACACACACACACACACACACACACACACACACACACACACACCCCATGATCTCCAGAAATGGAGTTTATTTCATTTCCCCATCTTTAGGGCAGCCTCCAGCTTTAAGCCCTCCACCCTTGGCAGCAGCCTTTGCCTTTGGGAGACAGACAAGCAACTTTAGAGTGATATGGAAATCACCCCCCAAACATTTGCAAGCCTTGCAGGACTTGGAGCTGGTCCCAAACCAAATTCAATCAGCCCTTTTTTCCCCCCCACACTTGCTGCCTCCAGCTGAGCCCCATCTCATACAGTGGAGCCCAGTGAATGAGGTGCACCTGATAAGTCCCAAGAGGTCCCAGCCCCAAGAGAAAGAAGGACCGGGGGAGGGACTGGAACAGAGCCAGGTCTAGGCCAGCTGCCATACCCAGCCTGCTTTTGACAGCGGCCTCTGCCTGCACTGGGAAGGACCCCCGGCTATACCACAAATTTACACGGCAAGGAAGCAATCCTGCTGGACTGTTGGGCCCAATTCCTGAGCTTTGGAGACTGAAAATCTTCACTCTCAGTGTCTGACTCAAAAAGCCCTAAATCCCCCTGGCTTGTCAGATTAACAAATGATATTTGCAAGTGGATGTTATGATACTGATATTTCCCTCCATCTCTGATCCGTAGAAACCTAATTGTAAAGGATTCTCTGGATTCAGTCCTCTGATGAGACAATAAAATTTCAAAGAACCCATAAAGAGAGAAAGCCTTGAGCACACAGTCTTATGTGTGTGCTCTGAAAATGTATGTGCATGTGATAAATGTGTCACCCTTAGCAATAGGAGAATTTGAGGGATTTAAGAGCAGAGGGGGAATCAGAAAGACAAGACACTGACCAGATGAATGGAAGGGTAAGTGTTGAACAGTAATTCCATAGGACGAAATTCAAAGTGTTTACCTTAATCCTTCTCAATATTTTTTCCCACCATCACATGTTACAAACTCTGACAGTCACTGGTACATGCCAACCCAAGATTTCCCTAGCAAAGCTCCCACCAAATCCGGTGATATCAAAATAAGTAACAAAATATTCAGAAAATTCGGATACACTTACGTGATGTCTCTCTCCTCACCATGTCACCAGCTAACAGTCTAAAAAGAGTAAATCCAAGAGGACTGGGAAACTGAAGCATGAAAACACCTCCCACCATGCAGGGGAGGAAGTTTTCTCTTTTACCTTTGAAACAAAAAGATGCTGTGTTGTGTTGCTCTGGCTTCGGGTTCCATTATCCCTGTGTTTAGAGAAATACAAGATGAACCTAGGAACCAAACGGTCTTGAGTTTTACTACAGGCCCCATGATGCTGTAATCTTGGATAAAACACCTAACTTCTTAGAGCCTTGATTCCCTGGAGTAGGAATAAGGGTATGGATGAGATTAATATTGATTTATTTGGTTTATTTTGAAGACAATAATTGTTATCAATGACATTCATGATTTGTGACAGCTGTCATGCTCATCACAAAGTCTCTGTGATCACAAAATCCTGCCCTAGTCAAGAAAGGCAGTGCATCACTAGGACCTGCAAAGTTACAAGAATGTGAAAGCCATGTTTGTTGATCCTTACTGGTAAATGATACAAAATCCTCATGAATTATACAAGATGCCTCATGTGTAAACAGAGATATCATTTAAAGCAACAAAGTCATTTCTGAATTGTGCTCCAGTGACTATAAACTATGGATTCCTACATAGCTGCAACTTCTAATTTCCTAAGCAAATCCTGTCTCCCAAAAGGAACACTGAAAACATAGCCCTACCTCCTCCTGAGGACAATCATCTCTGAGAATGCATATGGTAGTCTCTACAGCACTACTCAGCTACCTTTTCCTCAAGGTTTTGTGCTGCCTTTCAGGGGCTACCCATTCTAGTGGTGGAGGCATTTCCCAAATCAAGAGCCCTTGTAGACTGCAGGAATTAAACTCATTTCCTGCCTGCAGTCTGTTTCACTCCTTCTGGCCCCTTCTCCCAACTAATACAAGGATGCAGCTGTGTTTGAGCTAACATTTCTGCAGGGGGAAGGAATGCTGCTACAAGGCAATAAGAGCATGATAATTAAAACAAACAATAAAATGAAAAATTTATCAGCATCTTCAAAATATGAGTTTCAACCAATAGCACTGTCCATGGAGGTGGGACAATTCTATGCTGGCAAACATCCTAAATCCTCTGAAGCAGGGAGACCACCTGTGTCCTTCTGGAGGGAGTCTGGCTAGTATCTCCAGGGATATGGCCAGGAGAGGGCACTTTCTCAGGGCATGTTTCTTCCTCCTGCTGGGTGTTTGCTGCTTTTGCAATGTGATTGCTGGGCCTCTGAGATATCAAGCCGCTAGGAGGCAAGCTGGAAGGAGAGGTAACAGTCATTGGGGCTGAAGCAGGACAATCATCTCTGCTTTAAGGAATGAGACAAATCCAAGCCACCTAGCTCCACGGAAGAAGATGTGGCCAGGCCAGACAGAACAAGAATGGAACAAAAGCTAAGGAATTCAATAGGCACCAAAGGGTAAAAGCTAGCCTTCAAACCTGACCAACTATCTCTTCAGAAGAGCCAATCAGAGCAGAGAGTAGAATTTTCAGGGTTCAGAGTTGGCAGCGTGAAATTTTAAATACCAAAAGCACAAGAAAGTTTAAAAATTCCCTACATTTTCTCCCTGCCTTCCAGAGATTACCACTGTTCATACTGATGTGTATTCCATCTTCCATATATAATTATATATAATTATTGCCACGAGTTCTAGTTCATGACATACAACCTGTTTTGTGATTCACTCTCTCCACATGAAACACTATGGATGCTCTTCCATGTTGCCTCTATCTCAGTCCATGGTTGTTTAGGGAAAAGGAAACCCAGTAAAACTAGAATCAAAGGGATTTATACAAATCAGGAATCTCTCCTAGAACCCAGGGAAGGGGCCAGGAAGGGCCAGCTCCAGCTCCCTAACTCTCCAAGGAACATGGCGCCTTGTCTCTGCTCTCTCTGCAGCCCCATCCCCCGACCCTGGGAACAGCAGCGACCAATGACTGCCCTACTGGACCTCTCTCATCCATAATGCATAACACTAACTGACTAAACTCTCAATCCAAATGCCCAGGGTAGGTGATCTGACTGACTCAGTTTATGTTATCTAGACACCCTGGAACTAGTCAGCCATGGCTGGCAGCAATGGGAAAGGCAGGCAATTGATGTACCAGTCCATTAAAGAAATGGACTTGCTTACAAACGTTATTTACTATTTCTTCAAAGGATATGCCAGGAAAACAGCCTGTATTAGTCAGGGTAGACTAACTGCTATTTACAAAAATCCCAAAGGCGATTTCTTACTCACATCCCAATCTACTGTGGACCAGTGGCAGGGGGGGTGGTGAGGGGCCAGGAAGGCACTGCTGGTTATGGTCATTCAAAAACCATAGACCCTTCCATCTATAGCTTCCCCACTTTTCAGGGTCACAAACTGGACCTTCCAAGCCTAGCTGGCAACCAACGAGGGGAGGAAAGGCTTAGAGAAGAACCTGGAAGGGGGTGTGCATTATCCCTACCCACAGACTTCTGGCCAAGCTAACCACAGCCCCCTCCATCTGATCTGGCTCTGGTTCCATGAGTGGTGACCTATGAAGAAAAGGTAAGTTGTTTGTCATATACAAACCCAACTTAAAATAGTAGAACAGGGACAAGGTAACTACAATAACCACACTAAACACATTAAATAGTCCCATCTGAGAGAAAAAGGTGGAATGGGAGACCAGTCTGAAGCAAGTCTGATACATAACTGGACAGATACCTTCTCCGTGATCCCCTACCTCTGCCCATCAGGAAGGTGTTCCCCGTTTACCATCTTTCTGGGCCATGTGTTAACTAGATGTTAGGGATCATGCCTCCTCAGATATTGGGAGACACACACTGCTGGTTCCTGCCAAATGGGAAATTTGAGACTCAAGGCTTTTTGCTTGCTTGCTTCCTTGCTTTCTGCAACACAATACCTTATGAATGTAGTAGCTTCTGATCCATTTGCTTCTAGTAAGTTTCATTTATTAAAACATACACACACACACACACACACACACACACTCCGTGGACTCTCCTAAACATACTTCTAAAATGTATGTGATTTTTATATTTCTTCCCTAACTCTCACACCTTTTCCTTTCAGCAGCTTGGGGAGGCTTCACAGTGCCACAGAATGAGACAGCCACACCCCCATTCTAACATTTTTGCTACAGGACCAAGTCACTTTATCCAAATGAAAAGTTTTGATGGGTCATTCTATGACACAGACTCTCTCAATCACACCTCCTACTGTGAAAGAAGCAATCAGCTTTTCCAAACCCTTTGTGGCAGATTTGTGTTTTCCAAAATACAGCCATGGCCGTAGCACGTTTGCTGGTGTCACATCAGCAACCTTGACCCGAAGCCATCATGAGGTAGAGTCGGCTTCCCCACCCTCCAAGTATAGGTGGGTCTTAGTGACTTGGAAATCATGAATAGCATGAGGCAGAAGGGACACTGCATGACGTCTGAAGCTATATCACAAAGGTGATACAACTTCTGCCTGGCAATCCAGATACCATGCTATAAGGAAGTTCAAACCAACCCACATGGGAGGCCAAATGGAGCAGGCCTGTATGGAGCGGCACTGAGGACCCCAGCCAACAGCCAGAATCCACCACCAGACTGAGCAAATGAGCCTCCCAATGATTCCAGGCCTCAGCCTTCAAGTCTTCCAGCTGAGTTCTGAACTCAGTGGAGCGAAGACAAGATGTTCCTGCTATGTCTTGTCTCAATTCCTTGTGCACAGAATCTTTGAGCATAATCTATCTTTGAGCTCAATATTAGCTTGGGCTATAGCACTAAGTTTTGTAGTGCTGATGGTCCTCTACTTATAGTGATTTAACTTAGTAATTTTTGGTTAGACGTGCTATGGTGCAAAAGTGATACACATTCAGTAGAAGCTGTACTTTGAGTTTTGAATCTTGGTCTTTCCTGGGGTAGCAGGATGTGGTCCAATACTACCCCATGATGCTCGACCCAGGCAAATGCAGCTCCCCGTCAGCCATGTGGTCACAAGGGTCCACAATCAGTACCATTACACCTGTTCTGTACCCATTCTGTTGTTCAGTTTCAGCGTGGTATTCAATACATTACATCATATATTCAACACTTTACACAAAACAGGCTTCATGAGAAATGATTGTGCCCTACTGTAAGCTAATGTAAGCATCCTGAGCACACATAGGGAGGCTGGGCTAATCTCTGAGGTTCAGTAGGTTAGGCACATAGGCATTTTTGACTTTATTGTATTTCACTTTATGATGTGTTTGTCCAGAAGCAACCTGATCATAAGTTGAGAAAGATCGATAATTTCTAATATAGCAGTAAGAGCTAGAAAATGTTTGATGCCCAAATGTCCATATTTTCTCCATCCCCTTTCATTTTGCTTATCGTCACCTAATTTTTTCCTAATTTCCTTTTGCTTGTAATACCTTGCCAAAGAAAGCATTCCTTCCATACATGAACATGCACACACTGCCGCTATTCTATTTTCCAAACACTGTTCTGAGAGCTGATCTCAGGAGTGTACCATCTCCCTTCCCAGTTATCACTGTGAGTTTCCCTCAAATGCTTGGCCACAGCAACATGAGCTCTCCAGCTTTCTGGCCTCCACATGCATCTCTTCACCACTTACCATCTGCCTGTCCAGTCAATGTCTCATGTTTTAGAATATTTGTGATGTAAGTGCACACTTCTTGGACCAGTTTCTATATTATTCTTGGACCTGCTATAACAAGGAATCCTATAATTTAACATCTTATGCTTTAAAGTCTTATTTGTTACTCATATCACAGCTGATGCATTGTGAGGTGAGGCAGGCTCCTTCTGTCTGGTTGACTCTCAATCAGTGTTCGGCCCTCCCCTCAAGCCTCTGCACCCTGCAGCATGGAAGACAGGTGGTGGTCTTGTGCCAAGGCCTGCAGATGGCAAAGCTCACTTCCACCCACATTCTGACTGGCACAATTCAGTCCTGTGGCTCCACATAACTATAGGGAAAGCTTGCATGGTTCAGCTGGGACCCCAGGAAGAAAGGACAGGTTTGATGGGCACCTGACCAGTCTCATCCACTGTGCACACAGTCAGAAAGTGCAGATACAACAGGGCCACACTACATCTATGCAGTGCTCCTCCAGACTCCCCTTCCCAGAGTCTCTGCTCTGTGGGGACCAGGCCTTCCTGGCAGCTTATCTTACAGATGTGCTCTAGGTTTGTCTAGGTACCACCAGGGTTGTAGCAGAAAACATGTCTCAAAGATGTCTACATCCTAATCCCCCAATTCTGTGACTATGTCACCTCACAAGACAAAAGACATTCTGGAGATGTAAGTAAGGTTAAGGACCTTGAGATGGGGAGAGTACACCGGTGGGCCTGATCTAATGGTATGAGTCCTCGAAAGCAAAGAAACCTCTCCCAGCTGTGGTCAGAGAGGGAGATATGTCAATGGATGCAAGTTCAGAGAGATGAATGGAGGCACTGGCTTTGAAAACAGGAAGGGGCGATGAGCCAAGGAACTCTTGAAGCTGGAAAAGGCAAGTGGAGGCAGACAGAATATCCAGAAAGGAACACGGCTCTGCTGACACCTGTTTTAACTCAGTGCGACCCATGTAGGACTTCTGACCTGCATAACTGTCCCGAAAGAAATCTGTGTTTTAATCCACTAAGTCTGTGAGTTTCTTTATGCCAGCAAGGGAAAACTAATACAGCTAGTGACTGTTCTCAGCTCTAAATTCCAAGTCTAATATTCAATAGCGTGTAGCAGCCAGTGCTCCACAGAAATATATGCCATGGTCTTCAAACGTGGATCTGGAAACTCTGCCAGAACTCTGAGCCACTGTCCCCATACCCCACTGCTCCATCGCCCCTCTCTTTAGTCCTCTGGGACATACACTACGTGCCCTGAAATCAGTGACCACTGGGTCTGCGTACTGTTCTGTGCCACACACTGGGAGTCATGGCCTTTCCCTCCTGGAGCTCAGCCTCTGCTGGGGCAGAGACCCACGCTGGCCAGGCACTGCTGGTGTTCTGTCCAAGAGCCCTCTGGAGAAGGGCAGGCCCAGCTTCCACACAGACAGATATACTGGTGTGTCCTACAAGAGACCATTGGAAATGTAGCCCTGTGCAGCTCTAGGAAAAAAATATGATCTTATGGCCACCCCAGTCCCACTCTTCTTCCCCTTTTCTCTTTTAGAAGTCACTCTCCCTCCCTCCAATTTTCTCAGCATCACTTCTCCCTACCACCTTCAATACCTCCCCTCCGGAAAGGATCTAGAAATTATTCCCCTTGATGGAAACGATAGATATGTATATGACAGATAATAGCTTAAAGCACTACACATTTTTTCAGATGCCCTTTACCATAAATCTATGATTTAAGCAAAAAATTAAAAAGTGAAGCGTGGAATTTTAGGCAGCTGGTGAGGTGAGAAAAAAGTTATTTAGGTTTCTGAGTTTTGCAGAATGCCTTAAGTAAACAATATGCTAACTGCCCTGCTATAAATGAACTCTAGCCCAGGCATGACAACATACACACATTTGAGGGATGAGAAGGAGATGGAGAGGAGAGCTGGAAGAGGTAAGAATTGAAGGCACAGGCACAAAACTGGATACCAGTCAGGCAACACGAGCCCCCTGCGGGGGTTTAAAGTGTGCTTTAAAGTCTGTGGGTAGGAAGAGAGCAGAAAGGAGCAGGTGGAGGCCTGGTAGATAGGCTGACACTGGGGTGAGGCCCCTTGTTGCAGAGTCCACTGGTTTGTGGTGAGGCTGCCATTCCTGCTAGCAGAGGGATGGCCCAAGCACACGGACTACCCAGCAGCCTCAGGCTTCTGCTGCTTCTGCTGGAACCACAGGCTCCTTGAATCCCTTGCTCTCCCAGCTCCTGCCAGGCCTGTTTCTCTTCACAGGGCTTTTCCCAGCCTCTAGGGTAACACCTCTTGGCCATCCCCCTGGTTGGGGCCAACAATGGCCTAGAATAGCACAGGAAGATTCCCAACAACCTTTCCAGATCCTCTGGGGAATTCCTGACAGAAGCCCAATTGGGATTCCCTGTGATGAGGCATAAAAATCCATTAGCATAATTAGATCAGACACACTATGATGTCATTACATTTCCTCTACGGTCTGCTCCCTTCATTAATAAACACACACTCCAAATGTAATTGTCTAGTCCCGTCGTCCCTGGCCCTGAATTAGTTCCTGTGTGCAGAAGGGATGGCAAGGAGAACAGAGTTAGCTAGCAACTTTTTACTCTGACACTCTAACATTCACTCTGACCCCGTCTCTGCACCTGCACATTCCATCCCTCCTCGACCAAGAGGAACAGGCCTGCTTGGCACTGGTTCTCCCGCATGGAGAGAAAACTTCACATTGATGCTGAAGAACCACAGCCTATCCCATTGGTCTGGGATGGCTCATAGAAAGGCCTTCCTAAGCCCAGAGGAGAATAAGGTCCAGGTGAGATTAGGAGAAGACGAGTGGTCAGGCACAACAGCATACAGAATCTAGAGACTTGGGCAACTTGACAATAACTGAGAAGTATTTCTGGCTAAATTATGGAGAGCAGTATCAGGAAGCGTTAGGACTGAATGGACCATAAACCTCATCTGGTTCACCTTGTTAAACTGAAATTATTGATGGGACTTTGTTACGCAGAGCCCCTTCAGCCTCATCTCTATTACAACCCTCAGAAGCTCCCAATGTCAGAATGCCCTACAACTATTCTACCAAAAAAGAAACCCCTTCATTTCACAATGAAGAAATAAGACAAGAAACATGATAAGACTCCAAGACTGGAGTGGTCCAGCCAGGTGAGGATAGAACAGCACCTGGAAACCAGGTATGCTGTTGGCCAGTCCAATGCTCTCACAATCGTACATAGGACTGAATCACTGTCTAAGGAACCAGGAAGAAACGGAGAGGAATAAAACAGTATTTCACAGCAAAGGCCATCCTTTACTTTCGTATTTACAGAGCTATCATTTCATGACCTCTGTGATGAGAGGTCAAATTCAAGATGCATCAACACTGAAGAGACATAAGAAGAGGCAGAGAGATTCTCTTTGGTGAGAACTGGTATTGTTAACAATTGTAACAAGTAAAACCCGATATTTATCGAATACTTTCAACACGTCATGCCCTCTGCACAGCATTTCTTTGTGCACCCCATCAGTTAACCCTCCTAACATCCCCATGACAGAAATATTATCATTATCCCTATTTTCCAATGAGAAAACGAGAGAACAGAAAGAGGAAGTAACTTACCTCAGGTCACACAGAGAAATACAGAGCCAGGACTCAAACCAGATTCGGGTGACTGTTAGCCTACGTGCTGACCTGATCCAACCCCTGGGAACACGCCCTCAGCTCCAGGCTTGCAGGTAGGACGAAACACCTTCAATTCATCCATACAATAGGCATTTACTGAATGCTTACTAAGTGGCCAACACTGTTCTGGACTGAGAGTACTTTGGCTGAAAAAAGCAGGCAAAAATCTCTTCTGTCTCCACAGACTACACATGTAGTGCCAAGAGGCAGACAATAAATATAAAACTTAGAAAATGACATACCCCACGACAAGATGGTGAGGATAAGCGCCATGGGGAAAAAAAGCAAGAAAAGGGAAATCAGAAATGCTGGCGCAGCATAATTTTAAATAGAGTGTTCAGGGAAGGCTCACCTAGAAACTGACATCTGGACAAAGAATTGAAAAGGTTAGGGAGGAAGCATGTGGTTCAGAAGTTGCTTATGAATTGCAACAACATGATTGGACCTCGAGGGCATTTTGCTAAGTGAGATAAGTCAGACAAAGAAATACAAATACCAAATGATCTCAATTCTATGTGGAATCTAAAAATCAAAACAAAACAAACAAAAAAATCTCATAGAGAACAGACTGGTTGCTAGGGGGTGGACAGCAGAGGGGGCAATGAAATAGAGATAAAATTGAAAGAGGATTTAAAATTTTTTAATGTTTACTTATTTTTGAGAGAGAGACAGAGACAGAGACAGAGCAGGAGCAGGAGAGGGCCAGAGAGAGAAGGAGACACAGAATCCAAAGCAGGCTCCAGGCTCTGAGCTGTCAGCACAGAGCCCAATGCAGGGCTCGAACTCACAAACCACGAGATCATGACCTGAGCTGAAGCTGGATGCTTAACCGACTTAACCACCCGGGCACCCCGCAAAGGGGATTTTAGTAACAAAGGCCCATTAATAACCCTCAGTCAAGAAGAGGATCTCAGCCCTGAAACAAAGATCAAATTAAAGAGGCTGCCTGTCCTTATGCCATAGGTTGAATTGTGTCCCCTTACAAATTGTATGGTGGTCCTAATGCCCCCGTATCCCTTCTTTGGAAAAGAGTCTTTACAGAGGAAATTAGTGAAGATGGGGCCCATTGGAGTAGGGCAGCCCCTAGCCAGTGTGACTGGCATCCTTATAAAAAGGAGGAATTTGGACAGAGACACCCACACAGGAAGATTTCCCTGGGATGATTGAAGAAGACTGAGGGTGATGCAGCAGAAGCCAAGGAACACCAAAGACTGGCAGCAATCCATCAGAAGTGAGGAGAGTGGCACAGAATGAATTCTCCCTCAGCCTGCTGACACGCTGGTTTCAAGACTTCCATCCTCCAAAGCTGTGAGACAGTCCATTTCCTGTGTTTGAGTCACTCCACTTGTGATACTTAGTTACAGGAGTCCCGGCAACTGAACACTCCTTCCAAGCCTGGCTCCTAGTGGCTGGTACTGAGAGAGAGAGAGAGAGAGAAGCATGGGGTAGGGGCAAAGGAGAAGAAAAAAAACTAAGCACACTTGAGATTATATCTTGGAAAGAACTTTGGTCTGTTACTAGCATTTGCAACCGAATTGAAGCAAATCGTTCATAAACCTGCCCAAGTGCATAGGATAATTTAACACCAAAAGAAACTATTAGCTAGCCCAAAGGAGCCCGAAAGTGGAAAACTCACACGCGCAGGAAGCAAGCTCTCAAATTTGTGCAGTTCCCACGAGGACAGTGTCCCCTCAGATGTGGCCACAGAGGGTGGTGGACAAAGGGCAGACCCGGAGCTTTGCAGAGCAACAGACAGGCACATCTTTCCCGGAGAGTAAAGCAGGGTGTTATCAAGGAACAAACACCCCTGAACCATGGTAAAGCGTCTTCGTGTTGCCTGCCCAGCAAGATTTCACCTCTTTCGTGGCAGCCTTGCACTGGCCAAATGCTGCATTGTCCTTGCTGCCCCGCCGTATCTTGGGGGCAGGTGTGACTGTAGTGGATAGTTTTTTTCCAGTTCTTAGGTAGCCAGATCTTAAGAAAGCGCAGGGAGGGGCGCCTGGGTGGCTTAGTCGGTTTAGCGTCCGACTTTCGCTTAGGTCATGATCTCGCGGTTGGTGCGTTCAAGCCCCGCGTCTGGCTCTGTGCTGACTGCCAGCTCAGAGCCTGGAGCCTGTTTCAGAGTCTGTGTCTCCCTCTCTCTCTGACCCTCCCCTGCTCACGCTGTCTCTCTCTCTCCTAGAAATAAATAAAACATTTAAAAAAAAAAAAAAAAGAAAGAAAGAAAGCGCAGGGAAACGTGAGCTTCCATCAACGGAACATGCATGAAAGTGCTGGGTGCCTTGTCCAGGGCATAGCTTCTCAGCATGTCTGAGCTCCCACCTTGCTCTCTTTCCTCTTCTGCTATTTTCACAAAGGGGCAGCAAGGCTTTCCAAAATCAAAGAATACAAGATGAAAGATCTTAAGTTCTTGCATCATCATGCTATGGAATGCCATATGCCAATCAGGAATTCCATATCAGACTGTCACACGAACAAGAAATAAGCTTCCAGTGTACTAACCCCTGAAATTTTGGAGCAGCTAGCACAATCTTACTTAATATATGCAGCCATCCAACCAAACTGGGGAATAGCAAGAACTTCTCTACCAAGACACATCAAGGTTTCATGAGATAATCCCTGGATTAAGATTTGGTTCTAGAGTCAGCTCTGCCATTGACCAGCCTTGAGTCCCAATTAAGTTCACAGGACTTTGCCCAAGAAGGCAGGTCTGCCCTAGAAGGCATGCCCCACATTAGGGGTTCTGCGGCAGCACCTCACAGGCTAAGCACCTGGGGCTCCAGACACCTGCCTCCACCACACAGAATTGTCTCACCTTTACCTGTTAGGTATATGTGGGATTTGAAGTAAGACTTTTGTCTGAAGAAATGAAATCCTAAGGAGTATGCTGATAAAAATAAAGTTTGAAGCCCCTGCTCCATGGGAATCTCTGAAGACCTTTATATTTGCCTTGGGCACTCAAATCCTTTTACCCTCTCTTGACCCACTCACACCAGCTCCCAGCTAGCTAAAACTCAGAGTCAAAACACAAATGTTACCTCTCTGAAAATCTGATCAGAGCGTGTACTAACCTAACATCCTTAGCCCTGCCTCTGAGAGCCTCTGGGTACCCAGGCACAGAGAGAGCAAAGACTCTTGTTAACAAGCCCAGAGGCCAGGGACAGCCTGGGACAGGCATCATCTTAATGCCTCCAAGGCATTACTCCATTTAATCCTCACAATGACCCCATGAAACAGGCATTATTTCCCTCTAATGCAGGTCTAAAAAGAAAAACAAAACAAAACTGAGGCTCAGAGAGATTTATACAACTTGCCAGAGTCCACATGGCTAATTAAGTGGCACAGCCAAGATTCCAACCCATATCCCTGTGACTCCAAAGCCTTTCACTCCAATCCAATGCCATGTCCACCTCACTCCCTATTTGGACAGTTGATAAGGACATGTGCTGTGTCTTCTTTCTGCGGGCATGTGTCCCTTACTGCGCTATCCAAGGCCACCAAAATAGGGAAGAGCTCTCCCTTCCCACCGCTCCTCTGGAGCTGCTCTGGAGACGAGGGTGGGAAGAAAGATGATCCTTATCCTGATCCTGTAGACAGGACAGACCCTTCCTCCAGGGCTCTGAGGAATGTTCTCCAGCTCAACACACTCACATTTACTAAATATCCACTATCATGTAAAGCAAATGCATATTTTTACAGACTGGTATGGAGCCATTTCAAACATTACCCAAGGGATTCAGGTAAACCATCTTATCCACTCTTTGCTCCTTTCCTGCCTTCTTCCCCTCCTTTCTTTTTTATTTTTATTTTTCACCTTAAACCTCCTTTGATGCCTAAGTGCGCAGACAACATGGGCTCATTATAATGGTTAATTTCCTGGCTAAAGAAAACAAAAATCATCTCAAAGCCAAATAAATCGTATTTTATTGTCATCTATTTTGCACTGCCCACGTCCCATTCTCCTCCAACAGCAATTGCAAATGGAGATTTAACTGAGAGGGGGGATGTCTGATCTTAGTGGAGAGGATCACAGCTTATGAAACACATTCACACAATTTTATTTGAGTGTCACATCTATGAGACGTGCACAGTGCAGCTGCCATTATCTCCACTTAATTGATAAGGAAATTGAGTCTCAAACATTTTAATGAAAGTCTTGAGAGAGTGAGAAATAGCATTGGGTAGTGGGAGAAATTTCTGGAGGACCCGCTGGGTCCCTGGTTCTGTGGGCAAGGTCTTGGGGCAAATAAGGGGTAAAGGCCGGCCTGGGAGGCTGGCTGTCCAACCTCTGCCTGCCAGGGCTTGCCTTGGTACAGGAAAGCTGGCCCATGACCAACTCCTTCCCAGTCACTTCTTAACCCCTCTCCCTCCCACAGTCTGTTGACAAAGAGTGAAATCAGAGGTCTCCATTTTCTCGTAACTTCGACAAAAGCCAATTCTGTTTCCCTCCCCAATGTACAGATGGAGAAATTGTAACACAGAAAAAGTAAGTGGTTTTTCCCCAAGACCCTTCCATGGGTGAAGTCGTCATCTTTAAAGGACATTTAATTTAATTCCTCTTTGGGGACAGAACTCCCCTTCAACCCCAGCATACAGAAAGAGACAACCCACGGCCCCCCGGCATTGGCCCACTCTGCGCCACCTGTCAACACTCAGGTCAGCCGACCTGGAGGGCAGGTAAAAAGTCACAGCAGCAAAACCCTTGGGCATACTGTTCTTTGAATGCCAGGGGGTGATGTGAGGAAGAATTTCAGACTTTGGAGCCAAAGATTGAACTTAGAAATGAGCTCGCATTGGAATATTAATGTCAGAGGTGGGAATGGAGGGACAAGGCAGGGAAAGCCAGAGAGGGAAAGAGAGCTGTCTACTTCTGTCAGGCGCAGGCTCCAGAGCAATAGAGATATACTGGGAGTTCAATTTCTGTTTGCCTGAGCCAGGGAGAAAATCTAATTAAATATGGTGTCTGAGTTTGGAGAAGCTGGGATGGGGCTGGAATATAAAGTGTGGCAGCTACCCATAGATCAGAGGGCAATATTAATAAACCCACAGAAAGGGACAGCAGGATCTGCTGGTGGTATTGATAAAATGCAAAGCAAAGACAAAGCAGGCTGGGAATATTGCATGGTAATGCTGATAAAAACACACAAGGGACGCCCCCCCCCCACCACTGGGGCCCCTGAACTGCTACAGGAGCAGAACCTTGGCTGGTGCCCTCCCCGCTCCCTCCTTCTGTCACTCTTCACCCTGACTCCCGTTTCACTGCTGCTCCCCATGAGGATGCAAACTCAGCATCAGTGAGCTTTTCTGAGAACCACGAAGCCAGGACAGCACATGGAGAATGAACGAGAGGAAGACCTGAGTCTCCATGTCAACAGTGAAGTTTTGGATGAGGAAGAAAGAATCAAGGCTACAGACAGAAGTGGGTTCTCTGCAATCTAAGGATGGGCATGTTGCACATTGGCTCTAATAAAGACGAGTCTTGCTTGGAGGCTGAGGACTGCCTAAAGTGACCTCTGTGAAAATGTTCTTTGCTCAACCACCCATCATGTGTGGGACACTTGCAGAGTTCCCCAACCTGCTGGCACTTCCAAAACCAAAGCAAAAAGCTCTACAGACTTCAATTTTCAAAGAATACCAGGCACTCCTTTCAAATTTTATAGAGTGGACTTTGGGGTTTTGGAGAAAAATTCCTGGAGACGGTTTGCCATTCCTTCCTGGTTCCTCTGGCTTCCTAAGAACTGTCTGGCAGGGCTGGGGCTGGGGCTGGGGCACATTTCTAGGTGAGTGGAAGTACCACCACCTGCCCAGCTCCCCACTGTGTGCTCATATCATCTCTGTGGCCGTTGGCACGCTCAGAGCGAGCCTCTGAGATCTTAGCTGAACTACATTGTTCTTTTGTCACCTATATTTAATCGCCATCAGCTGGTATGTTATGATTTGCCTTATTTTCCTAAGCTTTTGTGTTATAGCTAGCATCTGCCTGGAGTATTTTCAGCAATTTTTATCATATATTAAGCTGTGCTGTCTATAATGCCACATTATTTTCCAGGGACTGTGTGCGATCAAAACAACAGTTGTCACTCTAAGGAAGTCCATATCTGCCTACATACAATCAAATTTTAAATCAATACCTGACCTCCCCACCCCACCTTTCCATATCCCACTGGCACAAACACTTAACACCTTCTCTTTGGGAACTGAATTTATTTTTTTTTTAATTTTTTAATATTTTGTTTATTTCTGAGAGAGAGAGAGAGAGAGAGAGAGAGCAGGGGAGGATCAGAGAGAGAGGGAGATACAGAATCTGAAACAGGCTCCAGGCTCTGAGCGGGCAGTCAGCACAGAGCCCGACACAGGGCTCAAACCCATGAACTGTGAGATCATGACCTGAGCTGAAGTCATAGGCTTAACTGACTAAGCCACCCAGGCACCCCTGGGAACTGAATTTAGATTCAGAAGGTATTGGTTGAAAGTCAACCCCCAGTGTTTACCAGCTGTGTAATGTTAACCTCTCTGACTTCTCTGAGCCTCAGTTTCCTTTCCCATTAAATGGTAATAATAATGGCTTTAACCACGCTGGATGGGGTGTAAAAATTAAGTGAGATAGTCTATGAGAAAAGCGTTCTTCGAGTTCTGAGACTGTTATCTGGCCACTAAGCCTGTAGAAATGGGGAGCCATGCAACAATCAGAAGAGGGCCTAATTATTGTGACAGCAGCTTGCCTTTGTATCAGAGGTCATAGCTCTGAATAGCCCCTCACTTCATGTCAACAATATCTTACAAGGTTTGGTGGCAGACTATCATGTCCTCATTCAAAAGATGGAGAAACTGAATCACAGTGACACCAAGAAATCTTTTAAGCTGCAAAGCAGATCGTGTCCTTCTTCTGCTGTCCTAGGCTTTCACTTTTGGAAAAAGGAAGACCAGAATTATAATCAGAGTCTAAGGCTCACCTCACCTGACCCAAGGCACCCTCGCTGTTCTCTTAATGGGCTGCTTGCACTCCATGCTCCACACCAGTCACCCTGTCTTACCCATAGTCCTGAACATTCCAGTTCATGCTGAACTGCCCTCGATCCTTCTTGCTCACTCTGCTCCAGCCGCAGCAGCTATTTCTTGGACAGGCCCAGCCCCAACCTACATGTGTTCCAATCTTAGCATCTACTGTCCCCTCTGCCCAGATATTCATTGCTCATTTCCTCACTCCATTCAGTCCATCCTCAGATCTTACCTCTGCAGCATGGCCATCTGGGACCATGTAAAATAGAACTGCTCCTAGGCATTCTCTCTGTCCTCTCTCTGCTTTTCTTTCCTTCAAAGCATACAGTACTACCAGCCCTTCTATATCTATCTATCTATCAATCAATCAATCTGTCTATCTATCCATCTATCCATCCTTCCATCCATCTTATCTATCATCTATCTATCAAATTGCTTATAGTCTAGTGCTGTCCTCACTAGAAGAGCGAGCCAGGGCTTTCTTTTCTACACGATTGTAACTTCAGGTCCTATGTGAGTACCTAGCAAATAAACTGTGCTCAACACAACAGCAGCAGTGATCATTATTGTTATTGCACTTCACCCTCACAATAATCTCAACCACCTACAGGGAGTATGTTTAATGGTTAAATGCACAGGTTAGGAGCCTGACGATATAAGCTAAAATCTTATTTTTCCCTTTTTCTCTGTTTTATCACCTGTAAAGTGATGATATGGATAGCACCAATGTCGCAAAGTTGTTTCAAGAAGTAAATTATATAACTGAGCACACAGCAAATACTTAGTGGATATGATCTATGACTACTAGTACAACTGTCACCATTATTGTCATTGTCGCCACCATCACAAGTATTAACCCTATGAGTTAGTCCCAACAAATATAATTATCCTTTAAAAGTACATTTTTTTGAGAGGGTGCAAGTGAGCAAGGGGCAGGGGAGGAGGGGACAGAGAGAAGTGGGGTTCACCGAAGTAGTGCTCATGCTCATGCCAAGCAGGGCTCGAGTTCATCCCATGTGGGACCTGAACTCATGAACCATGACATCACAACCTGAGCCAAAGTCAGATGCATAATGATTGGGCCACCCAGGTGCTCTAAAAGTACATTTTTTTAAAAGGATGAGAGAAGTTCATAGAACAAAGTCACAGAACAATGTTCTACCACAGCTGGAACTAGAGCCCATTCCCTCTCCCCTAGACAGACAGTGCCCCTCCCCCTCCCTTTGCCTCAGTGTGATAAAGAGCACCCAAATGGTGCAGGGAACAGACTGCTCTCCTACCTCCACCCGACCCTGCACAGAGCACCATGCCCACAGTCATATACACATTGTCTCCCCAAGCCTCCAGCAGACATTACTTATTCCCTCTCCAGCCACCAATTTCTCTCCTTTTCCTTGTTGTGGAAATAAGAACTAGTTTAAGTTTGCTGGCTTAATACAACAGGCATGTCTTCAAAAATTGACAACAAGAAAAGTAATTTATGACAGTTAGCTGTTTTATATCTAATCCAAGTATAATTGTTAAATGCAGGCAATTTAAATAAATATGAAGAAGAGTTTATACTAAACTAACAGACTAAACAATGGATATTTATTGATATCTAAATCATTTCCAAATAAGATAAGCAGTAGGTGTTAAACATAAGTTTATCTACTTTTAGCTTTTCAATGTTTTACAAACAATTAATTAATAAGCATGTTTTGTGCCACAGAGAAAAATGTACTATAAGAAAGAATATAGTTCTGAAAATTATGAAATGCATTTACAAGTTTGCTATACCACAGGAAGCTACTGTATGACAGCCGGTTCACAATTGCCTGCTTCCCAGTTTGTGCTGGGAAGCAAAAATTACTAATAGCCAAAATTTATAATCATTTTGTAAAAATAAAACTACTGGAGATAATAAGGGTGAAAGAAAATGACTATACAGTAAAATCTTAGTTTGTGAGTAACTTGTTCTGCAAGGGTTCTGCAAGATGAACAAACATTTCTAATAAATTTCAACTTTGATAAATGAGAGATGTCTTATAATAAAAGTAGTACATGATGCCAAAAGTCACATGACCACAACTGAGCCGATGGTTCTCTCTCATTTGCTGCAGAATTGTGGTTAATCACCTCCCATGCTTGTATGATCAGTCTCAGGCCGTGGTGTTTGGCAGAAATCAGTGATTTTTCAGAATGTTGCAAGGTGCCCACAACTGCACTAGTATATTTTTTTATCACTTCAAAGCACCTATGGATGGTCCTTTACTTTGCTATATAAGAGTAAACTTAGAAATGTTTGCTTCATTCTAGGTCAGGCTGCCTGTAGATATAGGCCCTTTCCTCTGCTGCCTTATTGCAAGTTACATTAAATACAGTACATGACAAGAGTTTATCAATACTGTACTATAGTCAACATCTGTGTGAGCATATACAATTGTCCCCATACAGAAAAAGGTTGAAAAGAAAGGCAGTAAGAAGAAGATGATTACAGTGGCAGTTAATAAGAAAATCATCAAGAAATAGGAACAAGTTATGTGAGTGACCAAAATTGCAAGATTTTATAAGAAGTCTATGTCTGCATCTCATCTGCAGATGAGGAAAAAAGGCGGAGGAATCCCTCACTTCAAATGAGATTAGGGAGATGTGTAAAATGTGGGAGACAGTGCAAAATTTTGTAGAAAAGCACCACCCAAGTAAGGCTGTAACAGTGCAAGCGATGAATCTGTTTAACAACAATGCAATGTCACATCTCCGCAAAATCCTCAAAAGGAGGCAAAACCAAGTGTCATTGGATAGGTTCCTTGTTAAAGTTGCACAAAAAGAAAAAGATTCCACTGAGCTGATAGAGAGCAGTGATTCCGTTAGTGATAGTGAAAGTCTTCCTCCCTCCTCTCTCGTCATCCTCACATCAGCCACAAAGGTTTTCAAAGGTAAGTACAGGTTAATTCATTTTCTTTTTCTTCATATTTTATATTTTGTTTATTATTTTGTATCATATTATAGTATTATATTCATTTTTATATGATTTTGGGGGTTGTGTAATGAATCACCCGAGTTTCCATTATTTCTTATTGAGAAATTTGCTTTGATATACAAGTGCTTTGGATTACAAGCATGTTTCCAGAACGAATTATATTCACAAACCAAGGTTTTACTGTGTATTAAAAGTGGATAAGGAAAAAAGAATGTGTTTTTTGGATAAGGAAAGATATGAAGAACATGGGTTTGTTTTGTGGTAAAGGAAAAAAGAAAATAATTCTGTCCTGAAGTAAAATGATTTTTCCAGAATAAAGAAAAATGACAAAAGCTGCATGGATGTAGAAAGTTCTAGAAGGTCTGTAGAAAAAAGAATCTGGAGAGGGGCACCTGGGTGGCTCAGTCAGTTAAGTGTCCAACTTCAGCTCAGGTCATGATCTCATGGTTCATGTGTTTGAGCCCCGCATTGAGCTCTGTGCTGATAGCTCAGAGCCTGGAGCCTGCTTTGGATTTTCTCTGTCTCTCTCTCTCTCTCTCTCTCTCTCTCAAAACCAAATAAATATTTTTTAAAAAGAATCTGGAGAAAGGAATCTTATGTGTGATCAAGCTAAGATTGGAATAAACTCATTGAAGTTAACATCAAAACTATACTGGTATAAAATTAGAATTTGTTTTTTCTCTCTATGAAAATCACAAATATTTTTAGATTGTTGGTCTGTTCTTATTATGAAATTGTAAACAGGGACGTCTGGGTGCTCAGCTGGTTAAGCATTTGACTTCAGCTATGGTCATAATCTCATGGCTCATGAGTTCCACACTGGGTTCTGTGCTGACAGCTCAGAACCTGGAGCCTGCTTCAGATTGTGTCTCCCCCTCTCTCTGCCCCTCCCCTGCTGGCATTTTGTCACTCTCTCTCTAAAATAAATAAAACATTTTTAAAAAATTTTTTCTTAAATTATGAACAGTTTTCTTTCCCTTTAGTGTAATCTGCTAGAAAACAAAGATTCATGTGTTTTCCTTACCAGGTCTTTGATTACTTAAGAAAACAGTCTTCTCTGTTAAAAGAACTAAATTTTTTTACAACTATGCAACTTTTGCACATGTTATATCCCATGGGAAGCATATGTCCTGGTAGAATGTTACCAATCATAATTCCAACTATTATCTTAAACCTTGTACATCACCAAAAAACCAAAGTTACTTGTCAATGAGAAACTTTCTTTTAAAAAACAGGGAATATTCTAATTATTTTTTAAGTTTATTTACTATTGAGAGAGAGAGAGAGAGAGGAAGAGAGAGAAGCCCAAGCGGGGGCTTGATCCCATGATCAAGAGATCATGACCTGAGCTGAAATCAAGAGCTGGAGGCTAAACCCAGGCACCCCAATTGCATCCTGTTTTTGTGGTGAACTCTTATCAGATCTTCAACTACAGCTATCTTTAAGTCTTTCATTATTTACAGACAGTTTTTGTTCTATTCTGATGTTTTCACAAAAGTGTTCCTGCAAAAGCACTTCATCTTCAAAGAGCTTTATGGAAAACACCCTGACAAGTACTCTAAAATGCAGGCTTCTGATAACTTCAAGATCATAACATGAAATTGAGGAAGTTTCTAAAACTTTGATGGAAAACTGATTGATTCATAGAGCCGCTAACCCAAGATGAAGCAAAACAAGAATTAATTACACAAGACTGAGTGAACTGATAAAGATGATTATAATTTTTATTACTTCCTTTAAAACATTTCTGGTTCTTTAATGTTTTGTTTTCAGATTTAAAGGACCCCTTTTTGTCCTCTCTTTTAAGCCATCTATAACTTACAGCAATTTGGTAAAGTGTATCTTTGCAACAAAGGTTGAAGCATTTATCTTTTTCTCCCTACCTGATCCCTCCAGAATTCAGAAACTCTTATTAAATATTCTTGATTTTCATGACAATATATGTATTTGCATAACTTCAATTAAGAATCTGTTCTCCTTGTAGCAGGACACAATTGGACAAGTCCTTGGCTTGGCTTCTTAGCCTCAAGAGGCTTTTGAAAGTTTAATCTGAGATTCCTTATGAAAAGCTCCAGCAAAGCAGATTTAAAAGAACCTAGGATCAGTTGTTATTCTTGCTGCACTTGAGGAAATAATCAGGCCAAGCTTATTGAAACTAGACTTAATTTGCAAACAAATTAGTCTTATAGTGGTTATCTTTGATAGAAATGGGGGTGACTATAGAGAAAAAAAGTTGTTGCAGTAGCACACCTTGGTGGATCAGATCCTAGTGCTGTTAACTGTACGCCGGGTCTTGCTTTTCTGCCTGTAAACTGGGCTGGATCCGGATTTCTTCTTGTTTCCTCAAATATTTGGCTCGAACTCTCCAAGCTGACATTTCCAATTCTCTCCTGCTCTTTTGACTTGGAATCACTATGAAACCAACACTGCCCTTTTCCCAAAGCCGTGCAAGCTAAAGCTGGACAACTTGCTGTAAACTTCAGAGAAGTCCCCACAACAGCTCATGTGTGGACAGCCTTTGTGACTATTGCTGTGTGGCCACTCAGAAAGATCACCATTCACACTACACACTAGGAAAATCTATGCAATGGTCACTGTTTGTCCTCACTCTAACTAAAGATGCCTAGAACAGAACAATCTAGAAGATTTCTCAACTGGCTGCTCTCAGAACTCAGAAACTTAATTTATAATTTGCTTCAAATATTAACCTTAGTTTTCTTTCGTTCGTATAGAAATGCTTCCCATTAAATTGCCTGATTGCTCACATTACATAGAGGCCTAATTTAGGGGGGAGCTCACCTGTAAAATCACCTCCTGAAATAAAACATCCTATATTCATCCTGTCCTAAGTAATCATATGTGAAAATACGTGCTTGCTGATATATCATGGCTATGCATACGTAAGTAACTTTTTTAAAAACTACAACCCAGGGTGCTTGGGTGGCTCAGTCGGTTAAGCATCTGACTCTTGATTTCGACTCAGATCATGATCTCACGGTTCGTGACATCAAGCCCTGTGTCAGGTTCTATACTGACACCACAGAGCACGCTTGACATTCTCTCTCTGACCCTCCCCCGCTCGCACTTTCTCTCCCTCTCTCTCAAAATAAATAAAAAATAAACATAAAAATATAAATAAATAAAAATTTTTAAAAAACACTACAACCCATTCAAGTTATTTTGTTGGTTAAATCTTGGCTCCTTGGACTCTCGGCTCCAGGAAATTTTTCAGTCTTTGGCTGTTGTCTCCTTACAGTCATCATGTTGACCTTCCACTGCATTGAATACTCCCGAGGATTTTAAATGCCTGTCAGCGGTCACTCACATGCTGCCTGGTATCCATAAGAATCAGACGACTGCTTGAAATCAACAATAACCACATAAATGATGAAGATAGTGACTCTATAACCTTCTAGCCCTACGACTCAACTAATGGAAACAATGAATATGTGATTCTAGGGCCTAACTACATCATCGGTAATAACAAGAATAACACTACAGTGGTAAGAAAGGAATTGTTAAAACCAAAAAACAACAGAAACCAGCCTGGAAAATTCCCTGAGCAGACAAAACCAGCTTAGTCATATAAACAGAGCTTAATTGAGCTTTTTTGCAAGACTGGGTCATTTCTCGCTTATGCATCTGAAAATCATAAGCAAAACTTAAACTGGTTCCCAAGGTTGGTATGATATAACCACTAACCAATTCTTTATCATTTAAGAAAAGTCTAATATTGTAACCAATTACTGTAAAAAAAAAAAAAGTCACTGCCTTCTCACTATGTAAAATGTTTTATAACAATACACTCCTAAGCTTCATTCCATGCCCTGATTTGAGTGGTCCCAGCTTGCAAACTGTCTTTTTAGCATATGCACAATAAACGTTTACTAATTTCTACCTCAGTGATTCATTGGTTTTACTTCTGTAACTTATGAACTTGGACAAGACAAAGATAACTTCTAGAGTCAAACACACACTAGCAGTGATCCAGGAAACCATTTCTTCTACAGGCAACCTCTCATGTCTGGGCAGCACCTTAGGGGTGACCTAGAGTTGAGAGAATAGAAGGGAGCTGGGCTCGCACTCAGGTGATCATGACCAGGTAGCCAAAATGCACAGGACACCTCACGAAGGGTCCTTCCTCGGAGGAATTCTTCTGCCTCTTTGCCAAACAGAGCTGTATGAGTGGTAGATCCCCCTGTAATTGTTCTCTGTGTACCCTGATCACAAAGAATGGGGTAAAGGCTTACTCCTAGCAACAAAGCAAGCATCCAGATAGGGATTGTAATGCCGAAGGTAAGATTCGTAGAAAGATACAAATGGAGAGAGAAAGAGACCCACGAGAGGAGGAAGTCTGTTAAAACTGCATTATGCCCATCTTTTCTTTCCGTCTTCGTGTTCCTTAAGAGGCCTCTGTGTTCAGTACTAAGTAGAAACAGCCATCCCAAAAGATTGCCCCTAAGGCTGTTAATCGCTATAGGAATCATCATTCAAGTAAACTTTAGAAAGATGTTTTCACAGTCAGGATTCATTTCCAGGGGGACCCCCTCACACCCTTGCAAGATTTCACTCAGGGAAGGAAACACACAGTTTACACAGTGATTGGAGATGAGGGGAATGGGCCATGGAAACATGCAACCTTTAGTAATACAGACAGGGTGTGAGTTAGCCTGGGTACCAGAACATAACAAGCAAATAGGCTTACATTCCAGTGGGGTGGTTTATACTACACTGAATCACATCAAGCTCTACTGAGCACCTACTAAAGATGAACAAAACCTAGATCCTTCCCTAAGGAATCTTGCAATCTAGCAAGTCCGGCAGACTCATTACCAAAAAAAAAAAAACCTATTTAAAAATATAATGTAAAAAATGTGCTAAATACAGATATAGACAGCAAGATATAGAAATAAACCTGATCTTTGTTGACAAGCTGGGAGCAAGGAAACAAGAGGAAACATTTGAGCTGGGTCTTAAGGGCAAGTGTAAAGTTCAGAACAGAGAATGGAGGTAGGAAGGGCATTTCAGCCTGAAGCACAGAGTTGGAGAGAGGAATAAGCTACAGTGAGGCCCACAGATGTGTCAGAGAAGCAGGGTCCACTCCTGTCTGGAATGGGTCATCAATCTGTCCTGCTGGGCACAGAAGCAGAGATCAGATGAGCTCTGGAAATCCAGCCTCATCGTCTAAAATCACTCTTAGAAATTCAGAGATGCACAAACATCATGAAGAGAATTACACATATGCCCATTACTGCTTATGGAGGAAGCAAATAAATTAGTTGCCCAAACTGAACTTCCTGGTGCAAACCCTCTGGGTTCCTGGGGTTGAAACCAGAGGGGTCTCAGATTTGGGGGCTTGGCAGAGAGGCAGCCTCAACCTGCACTGTGGTTTTCTCCTCTCCTGTTGTGGAAATGAAAACAATGTTTCCACCCATCAGGAACTTGACAACATTCTCTTTGAGCCTTTTCTCCACCCTTTCAATGCACAGGGTGGATGATGCCTAGATAGAAACACAGCTTTTCTGATTTAAAATAGTCCTCAAAGAGATAGAGGCAGGAAAAGTCCATTGCTTCAGAGCCATACTGTTATAGCCACATTTATGGGGCCACTCAGTAAAGGTGCGGGTCACTATTCAAAGGTGTACATACACTTGCTCTGTTCCTGTCATGCAGACGTTATTCCCATTTTTCTCATGAGCCCAGGGCCACACAGTCAATCCAAGGTTTCATTCCCTCGACACAATTTATCGAACCACAATTCTACGTGGTTCTCAAGGTCAAGCCCCCTGGGGTCTGCTTGGATAAGAGAACAGGTAGGTCCCAGAGGACTGGAAAGAGCAAAGAACAGGCAGACATCAAGGTCTTGGCCAGGCCCCTAAAGCAGGAGGGAGCAAAGGGATCAGCTACATCAGAGCATCCATCCGTACTCCACTAATTTGGCCATGACCAATTCTGGGTGCAGGGGCTTCAACAGTCCCATTTTCCAGAGAGGTAAGCTGGGTCTAGAAAAACTGATTTGCCTGAATGCCTACCCTTCTGAACTCTGGAGGAAAGGAGTACAGGGAGAGGTCGGGATAGGTGACACCACTGAACACCAGCTCTGCCGGACAATGTGCAGGGGACCTCACACACATTGTCCCATGACACACATCTAGTGTCACACCAGCGTTACTCCTAGAGCTGGCAAAACCCAAGTCTAGAGAAGTGGGGTGGCTCAACCACACTCTCACACCTGGTGCAGGCAAGGCAGCGATGGACACAGGGCTGCTGCCTCCATCCTCCCCTCCAGCCCCTTCCGCTTGGCTTCGCAGACAGTCGACCAAGGGAGCCCAAACAGTGCAAACTCAAAGAAAAGCACCCTTTTTACTCCTTTTCCTTCACAAGACATTATTTGATGCTGATAATATGAGAGCCAGGGAAACAAAACACACATATGTGCACAAGGGCGCACGCGCGCACACACACACACACACACACACACACACACCTTCAGGAAGGACTCAGAACAAGCCAGAAACCAAGAGATCCTAGGGGAGAGAGATTACAGGGAAGGGATCAAGGAAAGGAGAGGAGTAGTTCATGGGCTCAAGTTGAATAAGATTACAGATACACCCAGTTTTCTAGGACCTGTTTCTCTCTCTGCTTATTTCCCTTTTGTTAATTCTTTGGGACAAAGCAGAAGTTGTCCTGAGGTAGACACTGGGGTAATTGGTAAAAGGAGCCCCCAAAGACCAGGCGAAGAAAGCAGCTGAAGTGAGTAGAATGTTATCCTGGTGCTGGCCTTGGAGTTCCCAAGCTCTCCTCTCTTCAGAAAAGGCAGTGGTTTTTAAACCTGTGCATCTCAACACATGGCTTGAGGACAGCTGTCTCAGAGTCACCTGCATGGGTCTGATAAAAATACTAGTTGCTGGGTTCTGTCCAAAGCCTACTCATCAAAATAAATCAGGTGGCACTCAAAAATCTCCATCTTTAACAAGTGCCCCGGTGCTTTGGGGGGCCTCGGCTGCCCACCAAAGCTGGAGAAACAGTGCTTTCTTCCAGCTCTGCACAAAGTGAACGTAGGTCCCAAAAAGGGGTTCTGAAACCCTAGGACTGATTCACAGTGATGATTCTCCTTCCCTTTTCCGCAGACATCCTGCAAAGCCTCCCCCTCATTCTACTCCCTCTCCTCACAGGGCATTCCCAGCAGCCCCAAGCAGTATGCAGGAAGGGGGTGCCACTCTGTGGAGTGGCCAAGTGACTGCATTCCCCAGGCCTTTGCTTGCAATTGAGGAGCAAGGCACTTTCTACTCTGAAAACTAAGGCTACAGTCCGCTGCTTGCTCCCAAACCAAGGAGTCTTGAATGGGCAGAGGAGCTTGCCCCACCAGAAGGACACACACGGGAGCCAAGTGCAGGTGCTAACAGAGCACTGGCGGCAGGGTATGCAGTGCACACAGGGCACACAGCTGAGAAACACGCAGCTTGGGGGTGAATAGGAGGGGGAGGCGCCATCTAGGGAACAGCAGCTGGCAACACTGGATCAACAGCATCACCTGCTGGCTACCACATGCCACACCCTCCTCCCTCCTGATCCAGGCCACGTGGGGGCCTCTCTCCCCAGAACTTAGGGGAGCCTGGGGCCAGAGAAAGCAGTGCCTTTTCTTAGTTGGCACAAGATCCAGAGACACTTATCCCCCAGAATGAGAGGGGATTCATCATGGACTCCAGCCCATCCCCAGGGATCATGTCCTGAGAGTCTGCAGAGCTGGGACTTGGGTGTTCTAGGCAAACTTCACCTCCTTGAAGAGGTGCAGCCCCTGACCTGATTGAGTGTAGATCCCCAACACATAGCCTCACACACTGGCTCCCAAATACAGTTTTATTTTCAGTTTGTATTCCCCCAGCATCTTTAGATGCACCTAGAATCTTTCATCTTCCAACATCAGCTCCTACAGACCAGGGACAGAGTATTCTTTCAGAGTGACTAGATCACCACCTCTCCCTGCAAAGTGCTGAGGAGAGTATTTTATTAATGTAAAGAATAATAGCTAACCATCCATCACCGTCAGAAAGGGGTTGAACCAGGACAGATGCCTCTTCCTGGAGATAATCACTATCATGGCCACCACATTTTGACAGTTGACAGTTTCCCAAGTGCCAGGTACACACTGCATGCTTGACAGGAGTGGTCTCACTTGATCTTCCCAAAAATTCAAGGAAACTGTACCACAGAGAGGTTAAGCAACTTGTTCAGGGTCACACAGCCACTAAACAGCAGAGCCTGGAGTCCAGTGCAAGCAATCTAGCACTTGGTCTCAGTAGTTATGCTTATATTACCTACCCAAAAAAAGCACACATGTGCACACACATTTAGTAAATGCATCCTCTTTAGTAAAACACGCCACACGTAGTTTCTCACCAGGCCTTCCGTGCACCCACTTATAAGGCAGGCACTGCTATAGCTGCTGGTCTCCCTGTAATGGCTTCTCACCGACCAGACCACTTCTCAGGGACCCATTCCTTCATCTGCAGGACTTCCAGGCCCACCCACAAAAAGGTGCTTTAGGGAGGGCACCGCAAATTAGAGCCCCTGCAAGGGTGGCGGAGGCCCCTGAATCAAGGTGCACACTAAGAAAATGGTAACACAAACCCTGGAGGCCCAGACCGGGCACCCAAGCCCCACGCAGCCACGTATTCCTTCCGTCAGTATTCACTGAGCACCTGTATCACTCAGTAGGGATGGGACGGGCACACCCGGCCCTCTGCAGGTGCACACTCTAAAGGAGCCGTTCACCAAAGAAACAAATTGATCGGTAACCACTGGCAATGGTTATGCCGAAAGAGTTGTTCCAAAGTTGCTGGTTTGGACCTTCTCCACTAACCAGCGGCTGCCTTTGCTATCTGATATCTTCCCTTTGAAGTCTCACCCACCGCCTCCCTCACTCCAACAGAGCTCACTCACCTGGACTTTAGGCTGCTGGTCTCCACCCTCCTTGTGAAAACCCAAGGGTACCTCCTCTTGCCCTGCGGCAGAATCCGCAGGTCCCGCCCACGGAACCCCGGGGGAGGCCTAGGGACTGGAGCTCAACCGCAGTGCTGGGGGCGCCGCAGAGGGGAGGCGGTGGAGGGAGGAGAAGTCGAGGTGGGAAGAGGGAGGCCGAGTGAAGTGGGATAAGGCAGGGGAAGCGCGGAGACCGAGAAAGGAGAGAGAAGGCGGGAAGCAGAGAGGAGGGGCGAGGTGGGGAGAGAGAAAGAAGGGCGGCAGAGGGAAGGGGAATGAGGCCGGGGGAAAGGAGCAAAGCAGGGTGTATGGGGAAGGAATCAGTGGGGAAGGAAGCAAGGCCGAAGAGGGGGGCGAGGAAGGGGGAGGTATAAGGGGAGAGCGAGGCAGGGGAGAGGGAGAGACTGGGGGCAGACTTTGAGGCAGGGGGAGGGGCCAGACGCGTACTAGTCAAGGCAGGAGTGGGGGCAGGGGAGACAGGTGCAAGGGTCGAGGCGCGCGGAGCGAGAGGTGGGCGGCTAGGGGCGAGGCTGGAGGGAAGCCCGGCAGCGCCCCCTGCCGCCTGCGCCCGCCCCGCTGGCTCAGTTCCGCCTGGCTGGGAGCAAAGTTTCCCAAGCTCACCCAGAGCAGCTGCTACTCTCCCTTGCCTTTGTTTTCCCCTCTCAGGATGGAAAATGAATTTCGAGCATCGCTGCCGAGCCTGCCAAGTAATTGGAAAGCGTGTCGAACACTGCGTCTGGTGGCTCGGAGGAGGTCTCCAGGTCGGCCCCCACCCTACCAGGCCGCCGCGGGGGTGGAGGGGGGGATGGGCACAGGTGGCCGAGCACCTGGCGAGGGGAGGTAAACATAAGCAGAGCCAGTCCCCGCGGTGCGGGGGCCACACGTTAGCATCCTCGGCTAAGTCACCCAGAAAGGCCTGGCCCAGGCCAGGTCTCTGCTTTGTCTTCCGGACTGTATCCAGCACCTGTGGCCCTTGCAGACCAGCCTGCCCCGTTTCATGTACTAGTTTGTCTCTGTGCCTTACCTTCTTCTCTAGGGATGGACCAGAGCCCCCCACCCCACCTCTCAATGGACACCCTCTCAGCCACTGGCTGGGTCTTCATCCTGCAATTCCCCACATTTGGTGCTGTTCATTACAGTATGTGGATCCTAAACCCCCTATATGCTCCACACTCTGCAGTAACAGACTTAGGAGGTATGGCTCCTCTCTCCCTTGGTGTCCCAAGCCTCTGCTTTGCAAAAACCAAATCTGTCCTCTGTGAGGCACCAGAGGCCCAAGGCTGCGTCTGTGTCACTATCTCAGTCTAGGATGAACAAGTTCCCCACTAGGACATGACACACACCTTGATGATGAGAACAGGCCAACCTCCCCCTTCCCCTACCACCACCACCAAGAAGTCCCAGGTATGACTTCTACAAGCATCAGCCTGGACCAGCCCCCACCCACCCACCTACCCACCCCCATCTCCCATGCCCTCCCCTCGCAGAAAGATCCATGACCCACAAAGCCTTTATTAGCTCTTTCAGCTCCATTTAACTACACAAATGGCTTGGTCACAGCTGACTGATCCCAAATTTGCCAGTGATTTTCTTTTAATTTACCATGGCTCAGTCCCCCTGTAATACAGGTAGAGGAGGCATATTTGTTCCCAAACTCCCCTCCTGGGGTTAATCATGCACAGAACAAAACTCCATTTGAGCCACTTAATGATTTCATTTCCACCCTAGGTTTGAAGGAGCTGCGGCTATAATACTAATGTAGGTCCCTCTCTCCCCAAACTCCAGATGTTTGTGTGTGAGAGAGCGGTGGGGGCTTGTGAGCTCCTTAACCATTACCTCCCAAGTCAGAGTCCAAAACTATAGGTCTCCTTTCCTTTCTGAGTGTGGTGGGTTCGCCTTTATTCCAAATGCCTGAAGCTGGAATCCTATGCATCTCTCCTCTCTCCTGAAAAGCCTGGCCTGACCAGCATTGCAGATTTGGCTCATCTTTTCCTTGGGATCTTACAGCAGGTTTCATGGGCTTATTTTGCACCCACCTGTGGGATCCCACCTGTGCACTTCTCAACCTCCCTGCCTGCTACTCTCCCCACCATATCTTGCATTCCAAACATTCAGGCTCAGGTCCAGTGCCCCAAACACTCTTCATGCCTTCCCATATGGGCATTCTCTTTGCCTGGAAGACCCCTCCTTCACTACCACAGCCTGGCAAAGCCTCTACTGAAATGTCACCTCTGCCTGGAAGTCTGCACCTTTTCTCTCAAGCAGAGAAAATCACTCCCTCTTCTGCTTTACCACATATATCCTTTTGATTCATTTACATACAACATTGAAAATTTGTTTGCATGTTAGCGCCTCCACCACTCTGAGCTCCCTGAGGATATATGACAGAATATTTGTTTGGGCATCTCCATACTCTATCTAGCACAATGTTGGGTGTAAACACTCAATAATTTTTATTTGAATGAATAGCCCTTACATAGATCATATATGTGGATGTGAACTATATCCATCATTAAACTGAGATACTCAAAGGCCTTCCATCTGTGTGGGCTTCCCAAATGGTGCTAAAATTGAAGTCCTGCCACGCACACACTGTCTGACTCAAAAGAGTAGTTCACCTTCAGAAGATGATTTTGCGTGGAAATGGCTCCATCTGGTGCTGTCTGGCAAAACAGCCTCTCAGTTGGATGGTGAAGAGGGCTTTATCCCTTCATTAAATTATAGCTAAAGAGCTCCTGCAGACCTGGCAAGGCGCTTGGCGCTTCTTGTCCTCCCAAGAACTTGAGTGGGGGGTTGAGAGGGCAAGGTCACCTCCAAGACTGCTGAGGAAGGCCTGCTTACCTCTTCCCCTACCTCTCTCCTCCTGCAGCTGTCGACCCTCCACTGCCATCCCAGTTCCGTCTGTCCATCCGCCTGCTTGACGTCACCACAGTGGTGTCCTACGCAGGCCTAAGTCATTACCCCAACTGAACTTATCTCCCCCAACCGAGACTCCCCTGAATAAATGGTAGTTCCATAGCCAGCTGCACCCCCAGGAACTTCCTTCTCCCAAATTCTTCTGGTGCCACACATTGCCAAGTCATGTCTGTCCCGTTCAAACCCTTCCATTCCTCTGCATCCCCCTCACCTCCCCCAAGAAACCTCTCCTGAAGTCCCTGCTTCTACCCTGTAGCACAGCCCACCTCCACATGTGTGATCCCCTTCTTCCCCCAACATTCCTGCACTTTTCATCTTTGCTAAGACAAGGCCCCCAGCCCACATGGCCTGGCCCTGACCCCCTCTCAACAGCTTCCTCTGTGGCCTTTCTTCATTCTGCTCCCATCCAACCACATTGGCCTTTGGCATTTTCTCTGTCACATCATGTTCCTCTCCTCATCTCAGAGCCCTCTCACCTACCACTGCCCACGTCTGCTCCCCTTTCCCCTGGCTCGTTAACTCCTGCTCTCTCCTTCATCTTCTGCCTCCCTCACTGGAGCAAGCAGGCCACCAGGCTGGAAGGGAAAGGTGATGGAGAGGGAAAATGCAGGCATTCCTGACCCCTGGGAGTAGTGGGGCTTGGTCGATAAGGACATGTCCTACCCCTCCCTCTCTCCCTTCTACAGTGTCTGACAGGCCAAGGCTCACCACCACCATCAACCAAAATGACCCCCCCCTCAGGGGTCAACTTAGCCCCACAATGGTGTGGTTAAGGGCACTGGATGGGTCCGTGACATCAAGAGAGCTGCTTAATCTTGCTGAGCTTCCAGTTCTTTCTCTATACAATGGGGATGATGATTTCTAAATAATCAAAAATAATCTTTTTTCTTCTCTGATTAGGGCAAGTTCCCACTATATATAGTACTTCTCCTTTATAGTAACTGTGAAAATTGTGACTGTTTAAAACATGTCTACCCTGTCAAAATGAAAGTCCAAGAGAGCAGGGAGAGGGTGGGTCCTACTTATTTCTGCATTCTCCAGGCCTAGCCCAGTTGCACATAGTGCAACAGTATAGTTGAGAGAAAAGGTTTGGGATCCAGATGCCAGGCTGTGTTCTCACATTCTGCTATCACCAAAATAACTCAAAATACTCAGTCTTGTGTTGTCTCCTCTCATGTAGTAATAGCATGTACATCAGAGGGCTGCTTGGGTAGTACCTGGCACACAGTAGGTGCTCAGTCCACATTAGCAGACACTCAATACAGACCAGAATAAAACTTGCAATTTGCAGTCTAATATGTGAAGAGCTTGCAATTGTCACTCCCAATCTTACAACTGGGGGGAAAAAAAGCTGAACAAACCAAAACCAACAACACTTCCTAGATCCATCAGAGAATTTAGGTCAAAGGGCAAAATGCTGACCTGAGAACTGGAGAGACAGACAGGTTATTAGAGAGAATGACATCTTAGCAGACACAGAAACCTCTGGGAAACAGCACTGAGTAGAGAAGCTTAAACGTAATTGATGAATTGCTGGTGGCTCAATGTGGACAAACTTGAGATTTAATGGGTCCAGGGGGCCCAATCTTAGAAGACCTGCCACTTTCTGAGTTTTGCCTTCAGGAGCCCAACCAGGTTCTCACAGTAAAGATGAGAGAACCCCTCATTCCTGCCCATCTCAGCAAAGGGAGAGGAAAATAGCCATTTTGAAACATGTCCAGAGCATTCTGTTCTCCTTAACAAAGGCCTTCCCTCAAGGCAGACTGTTTTTTCCAGAGCCTACCTAAACTGAGAGAAGGAAACATCCAACTGTGGCCCCCTCTGGCCTCCCTGCCTCTCCTGAGGTGGGAGTAGGGGAAGGGGAAAGGTGAGGACACAGGCCAGGGGCACAGGCTCCCTAAGAGACTGAGGCCTGATCAGAGGACCCTAGGACCCTCTCTCTCTCCTCTCAAACCTCACCACCACATCAACAAGCCCCTGTAGAACAATGGGGGGGGGGGGGAGTCAGCTGAAAGAATTATAAGCTTCAGACTCTATTTAAGAAGGAACCTCTAGGGAAACCTAACAGCAGCAAGGGAGGCAAAAACAAGGGCACACCAAAAACTGCTAGTCTCTGAAAATACATCTGCTGGAGAGAGTAAACACAGTCTAGCTCCTAACCAGATAAATCTAAAACTTTGCACTATCCCCCTCAACTCCTTTATCTCATGCAGCATATCTGGCTTTCAACAACAACAGAAAATTATGCTATATGATAATAGGTTAAAAAATACACTCTGAAGAGACACAGCAAGCATCAGAACCAGACTCAAATAAGGCAGAGATGTTGGAATTGTCATACTGGGAATTTAAAACTATGATAAATGTGCTAAAGAATCTGGTAGAAAAAGTGGACAATACACAAAATAAATGGACAATATAGGCAGAGAGAAAAGAACCCCTAAGAAAAAAATCATAAGGAGATGCCAGGAATAAACCCTGTTATAGAAATGAAGAATGCTTTTGATGGATTTATCTGTAGACTAGACAAAACCAAGTAAAGAATCATTGAGTTCAAAGAAATGTCAACAAAAGTTCTGTGACTGAAAAGGAAAGATAATAAAATGAATGGGAAAAAATGGGGAACAAAATGGAAAAAAAAAACTAAATGGAAAAAAAAAAACTATGGGGCAATTACAGAAGGTACAACGTATGCATAACAATAATACCAGAAGGAGAAAACTGAAGGGAACAGAAAAAAAATCTCAAAGTAATAGTAGTTGAAAATTTTGCAATGGTAGACTCCATACAATAGATCCAGGAAATTCAGAAAACCAAGCAGGGTAAACACCCAAGACTCTACACCTAGGCATAGCATATTCAGAGTGCATAAAATCAAAGATATGGGGGGGGGAAATTCTCAAAGCCAGGGAAGGAAAAAATCCTTACCTCAAGAGGAGCAAGGATAAAAATTATATGTAACATCCCTTCTTAAACCAAACAAGCAAGAAGAAAGTGGGACACATATTTAAAGTTTTAAAGAAAAAAATGCTAGAATTTTATATCCTTCAAAATTATCCTTCAAGAGTGAGGTAGAAATACCTTCTCAAGACATGAACAGACACTTCTCCAAAGAGGACATCCAGATGGCCAACAGACTCATGAAATGATGCTCAGTGTCCCTCATCATCAGGGAACTACAAATCAAAGCCACACTGAAATATCACCTCATGCCAGTCAGAGTGGCTAAAATGAACGAATCAGGAGACTATAGATGCTGGCGAGGATGTGGAGAAACAATCACTCTCCTACATTGTTGGTGGGAATGTAAACTAGTGCAGCCCCTCTGGAAAATAGTGTGGAGGTTCCTCAAAAAGTCAACAATAGAACTCCCCTATGACCCAGCAATAGCACTGCTAGGAATTCACCCAAGGGATACAGGAGTGCTGGTGCATAGGGGTACATGTACCCCATTGTTCATAGCAGCACTTTCAACAATAGCCAAATCATGGAAACAGCCTAAATGTCCATCAACTGATGACTGGATCAAGAAGATGTGGTCTATATATACAATGGAGTACTACATGGCAATGAGAAAGAATGAAATCTGGCCATTTGTAGCAATGTGGATAGAACTCGAGGGTGTTATTTTAAGTGAAGTGAAATAAGTCAGGCAGAGAAGGACATATCATATATTTTCACTCACTTGTGGAACCGGAGGAACTTAACAGAGGACCATGGGAGAGGGGAGGGGGGGAAATACTTAAAGAGAGGGAGGGTGGCAAACCATGAGAGACTCTTGACTACTGAGAATAAACTGAAGGCTGATGGGGGGGGGAGGGGAATGGAGTGATGGGCATGGAGGAGGCCACTTGTTGGGATGAGCACTGGGTGGGGTTTTTTATCTTTCATAGTTTATTGTCAAGTTGGTTTCCATATAACACCCAGTGCTCATCCCAACGAGTGCCCTCCTCCATGCCCATCACCCCCTTCCCCTCCCCCACCCCCATCAGCCCTCAGTTTGTTCTCAGCATTCAAGAGTCTCTCATGGTTTGCCTCTCTCCCTCTCCCCAACTATTTTTCCTCTTCTTCTCCCCTATGGTCCTCTGTTAAGTTTCTCCTGTTCCACAAGTAAGTGAAAACATACGATATGTCCTTCTCTGCCTGACTTACTTCACTTCACTTAGCATAACACCCTCGAGTACCATCCACATTGCTACAAATGACCAGATTTCATTCTTTCTCATCGCCATGTAGTACTCCATTTTATATATAGACCACATCTTCTTGATCCAATCATCAGTTAATGGACATTTAGGCTGTTTCCATGATTTGGCTATTGTTGAGAGTGCTGCTGTGAACATTGGGGTCCATGTGCCCATATGCACCAGCACTCCTGTATCCCTTGGGTGAATTCCTAGCAGTGCTATTGCTGGGTCCTAGGGGAGTTCTATTGTTAGTTTTTTGAGGAGCCTCCACACTGTTTTCCAGGGGGGCTTCGCCAGTTTATATTCCCACCAACAGTGTGGGAGGGGAGCACTAGGTGTAATATGGAAACCAACTTGAAAATAAACTATTAAAAAAAGGTATATTTAAAAACTGGAAAAAAAAGAAATAGTTTCTCAAACAAAAATCAAAGCAAATTGTCTCCAGTAGACCTGCCTTACAAGAAATGTTAAAAGTTGTTCAGAAAGGGAAAGGAATATAAGTCAGAAACTTGGATCTACATAAAGACAGGAAGAGAGCTAGAGAAGAAGTAAATAAAAATAAATACTTGAGTGAAACAAACAAGACACACTTCCCCTAGAAGCCCTCCTTTCCTGGCCCAGCCCAGCACCCCTTCTAGTGTTCCAGGAGCACCCTGCAAGGCCTGCTGATACAGCTCTGTGCAGGCCTGTTGTCTGCCTCCTCAAAATGCTGCAAGCTGTGTGTCTGCAGAGCCAAGCCCATGAGGTGTTCAGAGGCTGATGAATGAATGGATGACAAAGCGCTCACACCAGAGGCCAGGACAGTGATTAAATACCATGTCTCTTTATTAGCAGTTCAGCAGGAAGATTCCAGTGCTGCAATTGTCACAAAGAAAAGCTCACCCGCCAGATTCTATCTGTTCAGGGTGTGGTCGCTCCTCAGGTCAAGGGGTGATAAACGTTCTTCTGACATAGGCTATTCCTTGACGCTAAAGGATATGAACCTGGGAAGCAGAGGAATGCATCACAGAAATGCAGGATGGCTACAAGTCTTGATGATCATGCCTCAAAGCCCACCACCCTGACATTCATGCACATAGAGCAGAAAAACCCATGAAGGGAAAAGGACGATGGTGTATCAAAGATGGAATTGAAACTTGGCTTTCTTCGAACTTGAAATTTTCCATTTGAATTGACCTAAAGTGAAAATTCAAATTGAAATCTGCTTCTTCAAACTTCAGAAGGCCCTGCAAGCACCCCAGATTCCTTATCCCTTTAATATGAATAAACAACTGACATGGCACATCATGCCATTTACTAAGTGCTGAAAGCCATTGTCCTCAACACAGTGTTCTAAAGTCTGAGGAAACTGAGGCACATGGAGCTGAACTAAAAGCAAGTATCCACTCCTGAGGCTTGGTTTATCCTCTGTCATCTGTATAATGGGCCTGAATAATGCCCTCCTCTTAACGTTCTTTTGGATCAGATGAGAAATATTGACAATGCCTTGTGCCGGCTCTGGTAGACAATAAGTGTTCCATAAATGCCAGTGATATACCTCCATAGCCTTCCTCGAAAGTATGTTGGGTTCAACTGTGTTTAAATCACTCCTTCAGCCCTCTATAATGGCCAGTTCAGTCTCCACACGTGGCACGAGTTACAGTAACCGTTTCCTGTATGGATGGGCTCTGTAATGCATTGACTGTCATTGGCCTTCCACCTACCAAAGCTATGTAAACGGCCACTCTTATGACCACAGGTTCCAAATGCAGGCCAAGAAGCCATGGGACCCAAAGTCAAGTCCCAATTGGTGGCTGTGCCAAAACCTATACGTTCTTACTCCTGGACCCCAGTGCTCTGTGACCTTGTGGTTCAATGTGTCAGCAATGCCTGGGGGTGTTAGAAATGCAGAGCAGCAGGTCCCCCAACAACCTACTAACACAAGATCCCCAGGTGGTCCCTCCTCTGTGCCTGACTGAGAAGCACTCACTGTGACACCACAGCTAAAAGTGTCAGGCCAAATCTGAACTTGACTTCAAGCCCTTCCAGAAATTTGAGAGGCATGGCAGATGCCTAAGGTAGCCCCCTCATTCCCATTGGCCCCAAGTGCAAGCCCCCTTATGAAAAGGAAAGGTTAAACCTTTTAATCAAGCTCCCATCCCAGCACACTGTCTCACACCCAGGACAGCCACCTTCTCTGCACAGTTCCTCACCCTCTCACCTGTAGCTCTCAGCAGTCTGCATAGGAAGTTCTGTTGTGAATCTCCTGAGATGATTCATCCGTAAGGTTGTATAGGCTGCAGAAGAGGAACAAGGCAGAGGAAAGGCTGCCAGATGGCAAAGCCTGCCCAGAGCTCACACCTAGACCATGGAATGGAGCTGGGATGGCCACACAGCCCATGCCTGAGTCATTGCCCCATTTGGGTCCTGGAGCAAAGTCCCACAAAGAGGCACTCTGGAAGGAAGGGCTCCAGGCATGGCCAGGGAGCCTAGGTGTGGTCTTGAACCAGGGAAACCCACAGAGGAGAGGCCAGCGGCCACCCCCATCACCATCTGCCCCCAGTTAGGAGTACAAATCAACTTGTCCCAAATGGCTTACCTTCGTCTCACCTGCTCTATTCGTTCTTGCATAACATCCTCCCTCACCTCACTTGGCACTTGGAAGATACGGGTATGGCTGCAAGACACCATTCAAACATTTGGAATTCCTGTTTCTTTTTCACTAAGAATAGTGAATGGGTTAGAATCATATGAATGATACTCGGCTGCCATGAAATACTGATCTTGTCCTTCACTCTTCTTGCATGAGGCACACAAGGGTTGTGTTGTTTTGTTTTGTTTTGTTTTGTTTTGTTTTGTTTTGTTTTACTATCAAGTACCCCTGAGCCACCCAATAATCCTGGGCAGGTAGCAAATGGTCCTAAGGAGAGTCAAAGAAACAGAAAGTTTAAGTGCCATTACTAGAGTTGCACAGCAGGTGAGTAGTCTTGTAAGACATGGAATTCACTCCTTCTGAATTCCTCTCCAACTTCTTTATCAGATCTTTATGGCCTACATTGTGCCATATTCACTATGGTTTAGAGATAATTCTGGAAAGTTCTGTCACAAAGAAGCTGCTGGCCCTTCATTGCTGCTGTTGTTTTATTTCACCATTCTGACTTGCCTTCTTCTCTGTGCTGCAGTTCATGTTCTCCTCAACTCCATCCTCCCCCCACAAACCCTCCACTCCAGCAAAACCAGTGTGTCCACTGTATCCTCCATTTTTGCATCTATTGAAACTGCCTTGTTCTAGGTGCTCTGGGGCTTTCAACGTGAAGACTTGAAGTCTGGGAGAGATAAATGTGCTCATTTATCACTCACACAAGGTAGAGCTGGGTCAGTGCCCAAAGAGAGAGGCAAGAGAGGATAAAGGGATTCCAGAGAAGGAAGAGATTACTCTCAGCCCAAGGCACAAAGAAGGAGACCTCAGAGAAGGGGTCACAGCACTGGGCACTTGAGGCCAGATGGAATTGGCCAAGTTGCAAGGCTTTCATGATCTATTGAAGATTCCCTCCTCCCTGCTCCTGCTCATGGGTCAGTCCAAGCAAATGTCCTGCTAGAAACCTCTTCTGGCTACCCCAGGCAGCAATGTCTAGAATTTGTGAAAGCTGGATGTCCCATGCTATGCTCTTGTAAATCCTCTTCATGGCTTCTCTGACATTTTCTCTAACATCTTATCTACCTTGTTCACTTTTATCCCTTTGAAACTGGGAACTCCATCTTATTTTCACTCTCTTTAGAGGTCCTAGCAAACATCTGGTGGTCGGTACTCATCTACCAAATAAATGAGTATCCACTGATGCTTAATGAAGGGATATGTATTCCTTGACTACATATTTACTGAACCTAATAAAATAATACCAAGACTAGAGGCTTGTAGGGAAACTAGTCACAGTTTATGGATTTAAAAAATCCACAGAAAGTCCAGAGTGGAAAAATTATACATGGATAATTGACTGTGATTCCTGTAGCTTGTCTCCAAAGCTTTAACCTAGTTATGCCATACAGCTAAGGTTTAAAAAAAATATCTGAAGATGATGTTCATATTATCCAGACCAAGGAACTGCAACATTTACAATTCCATACAGTGCAGCTATGTCAGGCAGGGACTATCTCCCACATGTACAGCAGTGGTTATGTACTGTCCCCAACATTTATGACTTTAGAATACGTTTCCAATCCAAAAAGCATTTCCCAAGGAGGTCTCAAATTCCTCTATTTATTACCCTTTTCTATTAAATAATTACTGGGCATTTGCATCCTGTTTTAAAATGTTGATAGCACTGTAAAGGGTAAACAGAAAAAACTGGATATCCCTCAGCAGAAATACATTTCTTGAGAAATACGTCCTTCAAATGGTAGAAGTGAACAAAGCTGGTGATGAAAGCAGGGGAAGGAAGAAAAGAGTATAGAAATGAGGGGGGGGGCTCCTCCACAGTTTCAGGGAGGACCAGTTCAATCCCACATTTCTTTGGCTGGGAAAAAAAGACTCTGAGTGAACCCAAATCCTCAAAAGGAAATAAGGAAGCTCATGCCAGAGGGAATGAACTGGCTTCCAGGCCCATCTCCCTCCACCTTGGGTCTCAGCCCTCCAGAGCCAGGAGAGGCGGATGCAGGTGGTCCGTGCTCCAGCAGGCACAGCAGGAGGCTGGCAAAGCAACCATAATGTGAAACACAGAATTCTAGCCTCAGGCACTGAAAAACCTCCTCTCACCTCAGCTGCAGATGAGGGCTCAGGCTTTTGCATTTTAAGAGCTTATTTTCTTTTTGCTCTTTAAAGTACAGCCACTTCTGAACAAATCAAGTGCAAAAGTAACAGAAGTCTAAAATTTATTCAGAAGCATTTAAGAAATGGTGTGCAAGCCCAGTTTTGCAACCCCTCAAGTCATGTTAAAACTCAGGAATGAGCTGGGCTTTCAAGATAGCAAAAAATATTCCCTTAAGACCCCAAAGTAAGACTGAAAAATTTCTCAGCCAAAGAAGTCAACATCTCTGGAGAAGAATAGCTATGAGTTTGTGTTGGCCAGGAATACTGAAGGTGGGGGGCATGTGCCTCCCTCCCCACAAGGGGCTTAGGGCAAATGAGATGCTTTACCTCCATCTTATGAACTGGATTCTTGTTCTTTCCTCCAGGACCTCTTGACTCTGGTTTGCCAACAAATCAGATTTTGATAGATGGTGCTTCACCTAGGAAACCCAGGTGGGGTGCATGTAATTACTGTCCAGCCTGGCCTGGACAAGCTCTACCCACTTGCCCAAGACCCTTTTCAGTCAGAGCTTATTGCCTGCCCCCCTACCTATCTGCCCACTCCCCTAGGATGATTGCCTCAAACTCTCAATTACCACATCTCTGGTCACGTGTACATCTTGGCCATGTGTGGGAGGGCAGTTGGTGGACATCTTCTCCTTTATGTCCTGGGAAGCCTCTTCTTCAGTCTGAAAGGTGAGTAATTTCCCCTGAAAGTGTTGCTCTGTATCTGAGCCCAAGTCTGTCTCTTCTTTCTTTTCTCTGTTTTCCCCCTGTGTCACAGCTCACATACTATATGTCTTCTCCTACACACACTGTTTCTCACAGTTCTGTAGTAAGTAAGCTTGTCTATTCTACCTTCCTGTAGAATTCCAGGGGACTCATTAAGTCCTTGGCCCTATCCCAAGATATTACTGAGATGCCCTGTAGCTGGAAGTGACACATCTGAAACCCCTCATCCAGTATCCTTGAGAAGCAGGGTGGGGATAGTGATTATTCCAACACATCTCTGATGAGGACACAACTCCCAGCATATTCTAGGACATTTGGTGAATCAGACACAGCTCTAGGTAGGGTGTTTGGCAGTGAATTTCAGTTTCCCAGGTTTAGGAGGAAAGAAGTCCATATTCTGCACCAGCTGAGGCCAGCTCTCTAGAATTTGGGGTCCCTTGAGTCGTAGAGGAATCTTACTCACTTTTTTCAGCCAGTGCTGTACTACAGATACAGCCTCACTTTCTACAACTTCAATGTCCTGCAACAAATTGGTAAGTTAATGCCCTCAGAATACCTAGAGACCCAGACCTCCTCCACCATTCTTACCCAAAGTTATATATTATAAGATCTTTTTGGAAGGACAGTAGGGAGCTCAAAAGGGAAGAGATAGAAGAGAAACAATTTCAGCTCCACCTACCGAACTGATTTTTGGTGGAAAGGGGAACCTTGCACCTTTCCGGGCAAGAATGTACACAATCCATGTTGTAATTATCATTTTTGGATTTATGCCAGGCCTCTTTCTTGGCTCCCTCCTTCCATTGAAGCTGCCTGAGAACTCCTCTGGAACAAGGAAGTCATTGATAGGAGGTGCTCACCTGATTGGCTGGCCAATGATGATGTGACAATGGCCTCCTTTAATCTTCTGGGTCAAAGTGGAGATGGAAAAAAGAGGTCAGGAAGTATCTGCCTTAGTGATGGCCATAGCTCAGAAATGGAGAGATGGAGGGATGGGAAGAAACATAAGACATAACCAGTTCAACCTGAGGAAGACACATGGGGGAAATTATCAAAATCATAGAGATTTGATTGGGGCAAGGGGATTATGGCTGGTCACCTTGTTTTGAGCAGTGCTGAAACATAAAGAGATTTTATAAATCAAAAGAAGAAATTTGTAACAAAATGATCTGGGTCTTCCAGACATTTATGCAAACAATACCACAGGTACTTCTTATTCTTACATACAAGGAAAAAAAAGAATCTGTCCACCCACAAAAAATCAAAGATGGAAGATCAAAATTCTCAACAAGGATATTTTCTTCTTTTCTACTTTGTTTACACGAGTGATTCAAATCATTAAAAAAAGACCCAAATGATAAAAGATGAAAGTTCTATTTCTTATTTTAAAAATATTTCTTGATGATTTCCAGTGGGCTGCCTAGGTGGAAGGACAATAAAATGGAAATGAAAAGGAGATTGTGCTATGACTTTGGAGTTGGGGGAAAACATTGGTAGACTCAATTGGCTGCTGTTCCCATCTAAAACCTTCACCAAGAAATTGGAAGTTCAATATACCTAAAGGATCCTGAGCAAATGTCCAGCTGCTCTCAAAAGTAATTGTAGCCTAACCCTGAGACTATTCTCAAGATCCTAAAAACCAGGATTGTAATCCTGTCTTTACCACTAACTTGTTGTGTGATCTTGACTCAATTATTAGTCCCTGGTTCTAGTTTCTTTGTTTCAAAATAAGAAGAACAGAATAATGTCTGTAGTTTTCTTCTAACTCTAATATTCTATAAAGGTTCTATTCTTATTTTCTGAAAAGAATAGAAAACCTTTATTTCACGCTCTTGAATTCCCTTCATATAGCCACTATGTCTCCTCCTTCTCAACAAGTCACCTTAATTTTACATCTTCTCTACAATCAGAATACTCTAGGCTACATTGAGCTAAGAGAGTAGTTCCCAAATTAAAAAGATTTACTTCTCAGGGCACCTGGGTGGCTCACTCGGTTAAGCATCCAACTCTTGATTTCAGCTCAGGTCATGATCTTGCAGTTCATAAGTTCAAGCCCCACGTGGGGTTCTATTGCTGACAGTGCAGAGCCTGCTTGGGATACTCTCTCTCCTCTCTCTGCCCCTCCACTATTCGCACTCTGTCAATAAATAAATAACTTTAAAGAGGCTTACTTCTTACTTAGGGTGATGTAGGGAACTGTTGAATCACTATATACCTGAAACTAATACAACACTGTATGTTAACTGACTGGAATTAAAATTAAAACTTAAAAAAAAAAAAAAAGGAATACTTCTCACTCTCAAAGCCTTTAACAGAAGTTGAGCAACTCTCCAGGGCAGTTGTGCTCCATGTGGTGATTTAGAGATCCAGGAAGAATTCCATCCAATGGCTCCAACGTCTCATGATGTACTCTCCACAACTGCCGAAAGGTGAAAGAACACATGGAGAAATAAAATCAGCTATTCTGGTTCAGCCCAAATGTTTCTTCTTAAAGCTTTTTGGCCAGTACTACTCATATGGTCCCAACCTAACTCCCAGGGAGACTGGAAATTGTAAAACAGAAGATGAGATTACTTGACAACATCTCTGTTTTTGCCGCTAGCCCTTAAAAGTTAGGTTTCTACTCTGATTGATATAATTTTTTGAATATAAAAACATTCATGTGATTCAAAAGTTAAAACTACATGAAAAGATATACTTAACGGGTTTTATCTCCTCTCCTATCTGGTCATCCTTGTTCTTTCTTCAGAAGTAAGATTTTCGTAAGTTTTTAAGCTATACATCCTGTGTTTGTGTTTCCAAAATAAAAGAGATACATAAATCTATTCTCACATTTTTATTACTATGTTATAAAATGCACACAGTACAGCATACAAATACATGTACAGCTCAGAAAAACTAAGTGTGTGTGTGCGTGTGCACGCGCGCACACACACACACACACACCCCTATGCTAAACCACTTCCAGTACCCCAAGAGGCCCAAGTAACACTCTCCAGCATTTTGATCTCTATCAGCACAGGTAAGTTTTGCCTAATATTCCTTTGTATTAGCAGAACACAATTATTTATTAGATTTACTATTGATAGACATTGTGTTATATCTATTTTGATGCTTTTTAGAATATGCTGCTATGACCACTCTTATACCCATCTTTTGGTTGACATGGGCACTAAATCTTTTGTGTATATATGCCGGAGGCCGGCTCCAGCAGGTCCAGGGGTCCCTGAAGGATGGATGGTGTCGGCGAAGGAGGGATGAGGGAGCCACAAGAATCTCTGAACACCAGGCAGGCATCTCTGCTCTGACTGGGGCTCAACTTTATTTTAGAATTAAGTGTTTGGGGAATGGCACAGAAGTGACATTTGCCTTAGACAATGATTTCTGATGACAAACTTCTTTGATATGTAAGAATTTCCCAGAATTCATGCATAGCCTTTATCAATAGTGATTGAGGTAGGTGATTTAGATGCTTATCCTATGGGGAAGGAAGGTATCTTTAGCATACAAGACAATTTTTTAGCATAAAAAGGGTGAAGTTAGTTCTTTGTGAGCAGGGGTCAATAGCTTGTTTGTTTAAGGAGAACTATTAAGAAAAACAGGTCTTTCAGGAAACACAATGTTTGCTCCCATAATCACAAAAGAAGTTCCTCAATAGGTTCCTTCACAGGGTGCAATCAGCATATTCAAGGACAGAATAAGTCACTCCAAATACTGATCACAAGATGCCTTGGGAGTCGGTGCTCCAAGCCGAAACAATTGGATGGGGGTGCATATCTGTCCTTAACTCTAAATTAGGCCCTTTGTCTCAGGGCCAGGCTCAATTGTAACTCTTGTGTTCTTAATCCCCTTTATTATCTAAGACTTGTATCTGCAAGGCCCATAGGAAGAGCCTTTTGACAATCATCCACAGTGCTTTCATCTGAAATCTCTTTTGAAAAAGCAGAATGAGGAATCTGTGTGAGGAATATCGGTCTGATTTGGAATATTGTGAGGCCTGGTCAATACCAGCAGGCTCATTTCCAACATAAGCCAGTAGTAGCAGAAGGAGATACCATTTTTTCATTTCTCATGGCAGGAGCTGTGCAAACTCTACCATCTCCTCACTGTGACTGTCATCCAGAGAGGCCGGTGTGGCTCCCAGCATATATACATACCAGAAAGTGGAATTGCTAGGTTATAAGCTTTACATATATTTGGTATTAGTATATACCAAAGAGTATTGCAAAGTGGTTGTACCAACTTTTGCCCATAAGCAATGTATGAAAGTAACAGTTGCTCCATATTCTTGCCAATACTCAGTATGGCATTCTTTATTGAATATTTAATCCATAAATATTTAATATTTATAGTATGGTTTATGTACAGTTTAAGGAATGTTAAATATATTAAGTATATATAAATATATATATACTATTTATAGTATAGTTTATGTACAGTTTAAAGAATAACAGTACAAGGATACACATTTATTATTTTTAAATGTTTTATTTATTTCTAGGAGAGAGAGAGAGAGAGAGACAGCGTGAGCAGGGGAAGGTCAGAGAGAGAGGGAGTCACAGACTGAAACAGGCTCCAGGCTCTGAGCTGGCAGTCAGCACAGAGCCCGACACGGGGCTCGAACCCACGAACCGCGAGATCATGACCTAAGCAAAAGTTGGACGCTTAACCGACTAAGCCACCCAGGCGCCCCCAAGGATACACATTTAAAAAAGAGAACATTATTGTTACTTTTGAAATCCCTTGTGTTCCCCTCCCTGATTCTATTTTTGTCCCTTTATTTTTTATTATTAAGTGTACTTGGTATGTTATTTTTAGAGTTTAGCCAGATGGATGGAGACATATTGGTAATCAAGAAGAGTTTAATTTGTAATTAATTAATTAATAGTGTTAAACGTCTGAATTACATGGTAACTCTATTTTTGAGGAGTTGTCAAAATGATTTCTAAAAGGCAGCACTTTTGTATTTCCACTACAAATGTGTAAGAGTTCCAATTTATCTGCATCCTTGCCAACAGTGTTATCTGTCATTCTAATTTAGCCAGTCTAGAAGTGTGAAGTGGCACCCCATTGTGGTTTTGATTTGTATCTCCCTAATGATAACTGATGCTGAGCATCTTTTCATGTGCTTATTGGCCATTTGTATATTTTCTTTGGGGAAATGTCTATTTAGATTCTTTCAATTTTAAAATTGGATTATTTGTCTTTTTATTGTTGAGTTTTAAGTTCTCTATATATTCTGTGTACAAGTGTCTTCTCAGATAAATGATTAGGAAATATTTACTCCTATTCTGTGAGTTGTCTTTTCACTTTCTAGATGGTACCATTTGAAGAAAAAAAATGATGAATGAACTTAACATTCATCACACAAAATGGTGAATTGGACTCTCTGGTGAAGTGCAATTTATTTTTACTTTTGTTGATTGTGCTTTCGGTGCCATTTCTAAGACATGTCTATTACATTGTCATGAAGATTTATTCTTGTCTTTTTCTAAAATTTTAATAATTTTTGCTTTCACATTTGTGTCTATGATCCATTTTTATTTTTGGATATGGTGTGAGGTAGGGAATCCAACCTCATTCTTTTTGCATTTCGAATTCAGTTGTCCCAGCCCCATTTGTTGAAAATAATTTCTTTCTCTGTTACATGTCTTAGCTCCCTTGTCAAAAGTCAATTAACCATAAATGTAAGAGTTTATTTCTGTACTGTAAATTCCTTTCCATTGATATATGTACCTATCCTTAGGCAGGAAGGAGAGGTATGGGGACAAGAAAGGTCTTTCTTATACAGACAGTTGCATCAGGCTTTGGCTGCCTCTGGGTATGGCAGATGTCGATACTTGGCTCTTGCTCTCATAAGCAGTCATGCAAGGCCCTCACAGATCCCCCACAGGACCTTCCACTAGAGATCTGTTTAAGCATCCATACCTCTGTGTTACCCGGCTGTTTCTGGCTCCTCACTCAGTCTCCTGGACTTTGGTTGTCTGTCCCACTGTTGAGTCCAGGTGGCCTTTTGGAGAAGTTCACGCTTACAATTATATCTGATCCCCCCAGGATTATGTGTATTGTCCTGTCATTGGTGGGTATGCAGCTTGCTCCCAACACAACCATTGCTCTGTCTCCTGCCCACTCAAACCATACCCGAAAGATAGTTGTCTCAAGTGGGTGTGACACTAAACCTGGTGTTCTCTAAACCTCCAAGAACATATGACAGGGACATATTCTCTGGTGACTTTCTCTCTCAGCCCTCTACATAAATATCCCAGAACTTGTCAGCCTCAGCCCTCAGTGGATATTTGCTAAGATGAACCAAAGCATGGTTTGTGCATAGTTTCACTCCACTACCTCTCTGTACAAGCACCATCAGTTCCTGAGATCTGTTACTTTCTAACAAATCTGGTCTGCATATTTGACATTTGTCATTCTTGCTGAGGTATATCACAGAGATGGCATACAGGGGAAAGACAGCAAAGGAAGGCATTTTCTAGGAAGTAGCAACTTTTATTATCTTGATTTGCAATAGAAATTATTTTAGAGAGACATATATTACCACCTTGTTATCCCACTGTCTTGATTACTGTAGCTTTGTAGTATGTTTTGACATCGAGAAGTATGATTCTCCAGCTTTCTTCTTTTATTACGATTGTTTTGACTACTGTGAATTCCTTAAATTTTCATTGGAATTTTAATATCAGCCTGTCAATTTCTACAGAAATAATTTAAAAGTCTGCAACAGGGATGGCACTGGATCTGTTGATCTATTTGGAAAATATCGTCATCTTACAACATTAAATCTACCATTCCACAAACATGGGTATTTTTCCATTTATTTACATCCTTTATAAATGTTTACTTATTTTGAGAGAGAGTGCATGCAGAGGAGGGGTGGATAGAGAGAACTTTAAGCAAGGTCTGTGCTGTCAGTGCGGAGCCTAATGTGGGGTTCAGTCTTATGAACCATGACATCATGAGCCTGTACTGAAATCAAGAGTCCGACACTCAACCAACTGAGCCACCCCAGAACCCCTATTTACATCTTCTTAAATTTCTTTCAATAAAATTTTACAGTTTTTAAAGTGCAAGTCTTGCACCTCATTTGTTAAGTTTATTCCTAAGTAGTTTATTCTTTTCGATGATACTGTAAATGGAATTATGTTCTTAATTTTATTTTTGGATTTGTCAATTCGAGTGTATAAAAGTAAATTAGACTTCTTAATATTAATCTGTATCCTGCAACTTTGGTAAACACATTTATTATAATAGTTGTGGTTTTCTTAGAACTTTCTATGTACAAGATCATGCCTGTTGCTGTTAAAGTGAACCCCTTAATTGAAAAATAATGGAATCCTGAAAATTTGTATGGAGACATATGGAAACATCTTAATAAGGCTGGAAACATTTGATTCTTAAATAATTTCTACTCTTCTTTGCCAGTAGAAGCATTCCTTCCATCTCATCTGAAGAGATTGATCCTGCTTTGCCTGAGGTACTTGCCTTGAAAGACATTGTTCATTCTCCTCAGGAACCATCTTCATTATCCTGCTTGGCTCTTAGATTTATAACTACACTCAAGTCCCAGCAGTATGCAACAGGTAAGGTACAAAGTATGACCAATGAGGAGTTGCACTACACTCTAAAATAACAATATGATTTTTCCAATTTATACAGACATAAATTTGGGGGACATGTTTGTGGATGAATATAAAGAATAGAAGATAATGGTGGAAAGAACATAAAGTTTGGTCTGGCCACATTTATCAATATGGGCCCACTATCAGAGATTCTGCATTTAATACTGGAGCTCAGAGAGTTAGAAAGGGCTCTAATGGTTTGCTTGACTATTTGGATGAAACATAGATCAAAAGATGACCTACACTAAATGAATTTGAAATGCCAGAATTGTCTTGGTATATTATAGAGGAAGGCATCCAAAGGTTGAGGGAGATTGGAATGCTAGAGTGTACTGATCATGTAAGACACGCTCACTCACCCCTGGAGGGTCCAGAGGACATAATTTTTACTATGACTGTGAGAAATTAATTTGTGAGAGGAGCCCCAACATCCTTGAGGAGCTCTGGGGTCACTCTTCTCTGTCTGTCAGAAATTAAAGTGGGAACTGCTACCACTTACTTGGAGAATCTAAATGCAGTAGGGATATTTGGAGCCCAGGGAGCAAGGGCCATGTGGCAATACTTAATCATCAAAAGCAAGATGGGCATGATTATTATAATGGACAGTGGGGTCAAAGCAGTAGTCAGAAGAGTCTGACTTCCAGAGACATATTTTTGGCTAGTTGTTCATGGTGTCCTTAGAAGTGAAATAGATGACTGGTCTACTAAATTCTTGCCTGGTCTATATAAGTAGGAGAATTCTAGGTCAAGTGAACAGAAATATAACTTGAATCATAAAAACAATCATAGCTCTTTGACCAATTCTGAATTGAGCCAGTGTACAGACCCAGAAATCCTTGAATGAAGGAGAATCCAGATCCCCCTTGAGGAAGGACCCTCCTACACCACCCAAAATGCATACTGTCAATCTTTCTTCCAGCCTTCTCAAAGGTACTCACAGCCTTCTACTGGGGTGACTGACATGCTCAGCAATGAAGAATCCCCACACTGCTTCCCTAACCTGTGTGGTTAAGACTATTATGGTAGGAATGGCCAAGTGGAAGCCAGCAAAACTTCCTTTACCTGGGAAAAGAGTAAACCAAAAGCAACACCACATTCCTGAGGGATTACAGAGATTTGTGCCACCATTAAGGGCCCGAAAGATGCAGGAGTGGTGATTTCCACCAAATCTTGACACAACTTGCCTATTTTGTCTGTGCAGAAGACAGAAGGATCTTGGGGAATAGCAGTGGACTATTAACCATGTAGTTATTCCAACTGCAGTTGCTGTTTCAGATGTGGTTTCATTGCTTGAGCAAATTAAAACAATCCCTCATACATGATATATGGTATATAGAAATCTATCTAGCAAATGCTTTTTTTTAATACCTGACAGTAAAAGCCACCAGAAGTAGTTCTGCCACTTGGGCCATATGATCCAGTAGATTCAATGATGCTTGAAGTGGCAGTGGCAGATAGGAATGCTATTTGAAACCTTTAGCAGGCCTCCATTGGGAAATCACAGTGGAAACCATTAGGATTTGGAGCAAAGCTTTGCCATCCTCTATAAATAATTACTCCGTTTTTGATAAATACAGCTTTTCATTTGCTACAGGACTCTAGTAGAGAATGAATGTTTAACCATGGGCCACCAAGTTACCATGCAACCTGAGCTGTCCTTCATGATCTGGGTGATGTCTAATCCATCAAGCCATAATGTTGTCTATCATCAAATGGAAGTGGTATAGTTGAAATTAGTCTCAAACTACCCCTGAAGACAAAAAGAGTTACATGAGGAAGTGGACCAAATATCCATATTCCATCTTCTGGCTATACTACCTTCTTTCTGCCAGCACATACCTATGGCCTCGTGGGGAGCTCCCTATGATCAGCTGACAAAGAAGGAAAGACTCAGGACTGATTTACAGATTATTATGAATAATTAGTCATCAAAACCTGAAAGTATACTGCTATAGCAATATGGCCCTTTTCTGGGATGTCCCTCAAGAACAGTAGTGAAGGGAAATCCTCCCAGTGGCAGAACTTCAAGTAGTGCACCTGGTTGTTCATTTTGCTTGGAAGAAGTGGCCATACTTGTGATTGTATGCTAAATCGTTTGCTGTGACCAAATAGTTTGTCTGGAGAGTCAGGGACTTGGAAGGAATATGATTGGAAAATTGCTAACAAGGAGGTATGGGGAAGAGGTATGTGGTTAGACCTCTCTGGATGGGGGAAAAAAAAAAAAAGGTAGATATTCATGTCCCATATGAATGTTCACCAGAGGTGATCTCAGCAGAGGAGCATTTTATTAGTAAGTGGATATGATGACTTATTCTATGGATAATATTTAGTCTCTTTCCCCGGCTACCCTTGTTATCACCCAATGGTGGTAGGGACAGAGATTATGCATGGGTTCAGCAACATGGGCTTTCACTCACCAACATTGACCTGGCTACAGTCACAAATAACTGCCTAATCTGCCAGGAGCAGAAACCAATATTGAATCCCAGCTATGTTGCCATTCCCTCAGGTGATCAGCAGCTAGCAGACAACCTGCTGGTTGATTATACTGGCCTACTTCCATTATGTAGGAGAGAGTATTTTGTTCTTACTGGCATAGATACTTATTTTGCATATAGATTTGTCTTCTCTGCACACAATGCTTCTGCCAAAAGTACCATGCATGGACTTACAGAATACCTTATCTATAATCATGGTATTCTACACGGCATTGCTTCTGATCAAGGGAACTTACAGCAAATGGGTGAAGCAATGGTATTGCTATTCTCATGGTATTCACTCATCTCACCATGTTCCCTACCATCCTGTAGCAATTGGTTTGATAGAACAGTGGAATGGTCTTTTGAAGATTCATTTAGATTGCCAGCTAGGTGGCCATACCTTGTGGGGCTGAAGCATTGTTCTACAAGAAGTGGTACGTATTCTAAATCAGTGTCCAATGTATTATGCTATTTCTCTCATAACCAGGATTCACAGGTCCAGGAATCAAGGGATGGAATTGGCATCCCTAGTATGACTTCAAGTTATCCACTAGCAAAATTTTGCTTTCTATCCCCATAACCTTGCACTCTACTGTTCCAAAGGGAGGAGTGCTTCCACCAGGGGACAAAACAATGATTCCAATGAACTGGCAGTTAATATTATCACCTGGCCACTTTGGGTTCCTCATCCCTTTGAATCAAAAGGCAAAGAAGGTAGTTACTATATTGGCTGGGGTGATTGATCTGATTGCCAAGAGGAAATTGGATCTTATAGCAAATTAGGTGCAGCTGTAAGTGAAGGTGAGGAAGGGTATGTCTGGAATATAGAAGACCCACTAGGATGTATCTTATTACTGTCACGGCCTATGATTAAAGTCAATGTTAAACTAAAACAGCCTAATTCAGGCCGGATTACTAATGTCCCAGATCCTTTTACCAGTTTATCATTTTTTCTTTATATTATGCTTTTGTTTCATGTTTAAGGAAATATCCTTACCCTCAAACCATGAAGACATTCTCTTATGTTTTTTTCTAGAAACATTATTGTTTTAGAAGCTTTTCTACTTAGATCTATGATACATGTCAAATTAATTTTGTGTATTGTATGATGACTTATATATCCAGATTCATTTTTATTTTCCCTTCCAATAATTGTTAACCCACAGAATAAGAGTGGTGTCTTCATTATAGAGATGGCAGCGTATGTGTAGAGCTATTTCTAAGTTCTTTTTTTCTATTCTATTAATCTACCTTCCTCCCCCCTCCTCTTCTCTTACCCCACCCTCCTCCTCCTCCACCTCCTATTCTTCCTCCTCCTCCTTCTTCTTTCTTCATTTTATCATTGGTCTTGATATTTGGTAGTGTAAGTCTGACTGCTTTTTCGTTCTTCTTCATGTTTATGTTGCTTTTCTACATCTTTTGCATTTCTATATATATTTAAAATCAAATTGTCAATTACCACAAAAAAACCTTCTGGATTTTTTATTAGTATTTTATTAAATCTATAGCTCAAAATGGAAAGATATAACATTTTATTAAATGTGAGATTTCCAGGGGTGTCTGGGTGGATCAGCTGGTTAAAGGTCTGACTTTGGCTCAAGTCATGATCTTGCAGTTCGTGAGCTCAAGCCCCACATAAGGCTCTGTGCTGACAGCTCAGAGCCTGGAGCCAGCTTAAATTCTGTGTCTTCTCTCTCTCTCTCTCTCTCTCTCTCTCTCTCTCTCTTTCTCTGACCCTCCCTCACTCATGCTCTTTCTCTCTCTCAAGAATAAACATTAAATTTTTTAAATCAATATAGAGATTTTAATCCTTAAACTGCTATATTCTTCCATTTATTTAAGTCTTTAATTTTATCAACATGTTTTATAGTTTTCAGTGTAGAGGATTTGCATATCTTTCATCAGATTTATCTCTAGATATTTGATATCTTAGTGCTACTTTCATTTGTATTTCTGTTTTCACTTCAGTTCTATTTCAACTGGTTTTTGGTAATAAATAGAAATTTTTTATGCTGTCCCTGTATCCAGTAAACTTGTAAAATTCACTTAATAATAATTACATAGATATTTTTAGATTCTCTGCATATGAAATCATGTTGTTGTTGTTGTTTACTTGCCCTTTTTCTCTAGCTAGTATCTTCAGTAAAATGTTGAATCAAAATGGTAAAACTCTTTGCCTTGTTTCTAACCTTCAAAAAAAGTGTTCATTATTTCATCATTAATGCTGGTGCTAGGTCTTTGGTAGATTCTCTTCACCCAATTAAATATTTTTCTTCCTACTCCTAGTTTGCTGAGTTTTTGTCATGAATGTGTGTTGAATTTTACTAATTTTTTTCTGTGTCTGTTGAGATGATCATATGGGCTTTCTTTTATTCTATTATTATAGTGGATTCCATTGACTGATTTTCAAATGTTAAAGCAACATTGAAATTCTATGACAAATCCCACTTGTTCAAAATATATACACGTACACACACTTACATATCATACATATACATTAAAACCTTATACGTTGTGTACCTTATGTATAAATATGTAGTTTTATTAGGACTTTTCCATCTATGGTAATAACAGATATTAGCCTGTATTTTCTTTCTTTATTTTTGCAATGTTGCACTGAATTCATAAAATGAATTTAGAAGCACTCACTATTTCTATTCTCTAGAAGAATTCAAGTGAGATTTATTTCTTCCATGTGTGTTTGGAGAAATTCATATGTGAATCCATATATCTGGACCTGGAGCTTTCTTTATTGGATAGTGTTTAATTACAGAACTAACTTTTTAATATATATAGGATTATTCATATTTGTTTTACTGCTTGTGTAAATTTTAATATTGTATTTCTCAAGGAATGTATCCATTTTGTTATTGGCATAAAGATGTTCACAATATTCTTTTGTCATCTTCCTAATATTTGTAGAATTTAATGTGAATTCTACTTTTTTATTCATGATAATCATATATTTATGATTTTTGTCTTTTTATCCTCACTAGTTTTGCTAGAGGTTTGTCAGTCTTATTAATGTTTTCAAATAACTATATTTTGTCAATTTTCATGTGTGTATCTGTGTTAAATTTCAATAACACACACCTTTATTATTTCCTTTTTTCTGCATTCTTTAGGTTTAGTTTATGGTTACTGTTTCAGCTTCTAGAGATGGTGCTTTAGATCACTGATTTTAAACTTTTTTTCTTTTCTGAAACCTGCATCTAGGACTGAAAATTGCCCTGAGAACATTACCTTAGCTGCATTTCACAAGTATTTTTATTATTATCTAACCAAAATGTTTTCTGGCTTACATAGTAATTTCTTCTTGGAACTTTGGGTTACTTACAATTGATTCTTGACTGAGAAAACTTCAGAAATATTATAATGACCAATTTATAATTTAATTCCACTCTAGCCAAAGCACTAATCTGATTGCAGGCTTTTGATTAGTGCTCTGGCCCAGTGTATAGTCTATTTTGTAACTGATCCACAAGCACTTAAATATGTACACTACAGTTGTTGAGTGTAGAGATCTACATTTATCAATTCAAGTTAGTTGATCATTTGTTATATTATTCTAAATCTTTATTAATTTTTCCTTCTTTGTTCTATAAATTACTGAGAAAAATATATTAAAATCCCCAACTATGATTTTGTCTATTTTTTTCTTTTAGTTCCATCAATTTTGACTTCATACATTTTGAAAGTATGCTATTAAGTACACACAAATTTAGGATTGATTTGTCTTCTTATTAAATTTCCCACTTTATTATCATTAAAATAGCCTTCATAACCAAAAATATTCTTACTTTAAAATTGACTTTGACACTTTGGTGAAGGCAAGGGAAACAAAACCAAACATGAAGTTTTAGGACTTCATCAAGATAAAAAGCTTCTGCCCAGCAAAGGAAACACTCAACAAAACTAAAAGGCAGCCTACAGAATGGGACAAGATATTTGCAAATGACATATCTGATAAAGGGCTAGCATCCAAAATCTATTAAAGAAAACTCATCAGACTCAACACCCAAAAAACAAAGAACCCAATTATGAAATGGGCAGAAAACATGAATAGACAAGTTTCCAAAGAAGACACCCAGATGGCTAACAGGCACATGAAAAAGATGCTCAAAATCATTCATCATCATGGAAATACAAATCAAAACCACAATGAGATATCACCTCACATTTGTCTGAATGGCCGAAACTAACAATACAAGAAACAACAGATGTTGGCGAAGATGTGGAGAAATGGGAACCCTCTTGCACTGTTGGTGGAAATGCAAACTGGTGCAGTCACTCTGGAGAATAGTATGGAGGTTTCTCAAAAAACTAAAAATAGAACTACCCTACAATCCAGCAGTTGCACTCTTAGGTATTTACCCAAAGGCTACAAAGGGGTGCATGCACCCCAAGGTTTATAGCAGCACTATCAACAATAGCCAAACTATGGAGAGAGCCCAAATGTCCATTGCCTAATGAATGCATAAAGAATATGTGATACACACCCCCCCCACACACACACACTCGAATATTAATCAGCCATCAAAAAGAATGAAATCTTGCCCTTTGCAATGACGGGTGTGGGTGGAGAGAGAAGAGAGGGAAACAAATCACAAGAGACTTCTAACGATAGAGAACAAACTGAGGTCTGATAGGGGGAGGTATTGGGAGATGGGCTGCATGGGTAATGGGTATTAATTAGGGCACTTGTTGTGATGAGCACTGGGTATTGTATGTAAGTATTGAATCACTGAATTCTACTCCTAAAGTCAATATTGCACTGTATGTTAACTAAGTAAATTTTAAATAAAATAAAATAAAACAAAACAAAACAAAATTGATTTTGTCCACATCTGTGCCACTGTAACAAACAAGGCCATTGGGATCCTGTTTCATTATTTGATTAAATGGAGTCAGAATGATGCAGAGCATGGTAAAAGTCACTTTTCAGACTATGGTCAAAAGGAAAACCCCCAATTTAAAAAAACTCTCATAAAAATTTTTAAGGTAAAGTCATTAGGCTTAGGCCAATGAAAAATTCCGGGGTGGGGGGAAGTAAAGATTAATCAAGATAGCAAGCCAATAAAACTCATACTTATTAGGGGAAAAATGGTTTTGTCTGATTTAATAAGGCTTTGGTAACTCATTTTTTGTTAGTACCTCTGTGATATATATTTTAAAAATTTTATTGCTTCCCACCCACCTTTCCATTTACTTATATAATATGCTCCTATAAATAGCAATGGTTGTGGTTTTTAAATCCAGTTTTAAATGTTTGCCTTATTAAGGTTTCTTAGTCCATTTAAAGTCAAGATGTTTACTGGGGTACCTGGGTGGCTCAGTTGATTAAGCATCTGACTTCGGCTCAGGTCATGATTTCACAATTCATGAGTTTGATCTCGGTGTTGGGCTCTGTGTTGACAGCTCAGAGCCTGGAGCCTGCTTCAGGTTCTGTGTCTCCCTCTCTCTGCGCTACCCCCACTAGCACTCTGTGTGTGTCTTTCTCTCGAAAATAAATACACATTAAAAAACATTTAAAGTCGATGTATTTACCAATATATTTTAGATAGTTGTGAGATTAATATATTTTTATTTGTATCATCTGTTTTTATCCTTTCCTTATTTTGTTTTAAATCAAGTATTTTAAATTATTCTATTGTTTACTGAGTTATTGTTTGGCTGTTCCTTTCAGCAGTTTAAAGCTATTCCATTGTCTATGTTGAAAAGGCTGTCATTAATCTTATTGCTGCTCCTTTAAAGATAATGTTTTTTTTTTTTCTGAACCTTTTAAGATTTTTCTTTTTATCTTTGGCTTTCAGCAGATTGACTATGGTGTGCCTGGTGTGTTTTCCTTTGTATTTATCTTCCTTATGATTCGTTAAGCATCTTGAATCTCTGGGATATCTTCTACCAGTTTAGAAAATTTCTCTGACATTATCTCTTCTAATATGGCTTCTGCCCATTCATTCTGTCTGCCCTGTCCTTTCTTTTTTGACTCTGCACTTCAGCTTTGGATATTTCTTATTATCCTGGCTTCCGGCTCCCTAGCCCTGTCTTCTCCCACGTCCAGTGTGCTCTTCAATATATTTTTCTGCTAGAAATGTAGCTGTGCTCTTTGAAGATTGTAAGTTTGGCTCTTCAGGATCTTTGCCCCATATAGTTTCAAATTGTGGCAAATCCCCTGAGGAAAAGGCAGGCTGTGTATTTGAGGAGGCTTCCTCTCTATCTGGACTTAGTCTCCTTAAAGATTATGGGATACTTCCCTCTGCCTTTTCCAAGTCCTTGCCTAGCTTCCTAGCCTCCTGTGCACAGCCCCAAGCTCAGAAAAATGTCCTATGGCAAGAACTTACCATTCATTTGAGGCTCCTTGAGTTTCCAACCTGTCACACAGCTCTGTGTGATCCCTAAAGCTTCCTGACTTCTGTTTCCCAGTATTGTCCATCTGAGGGTCCAGGATTAGACATAGGAATGGTCTTAGAATCAATAAATGCCTCCAGTGTTGAAAATCACTGGCAGCAACCAGCACTCCTCAGAAGGGCTCCATTCCCTCTGCAATCCCAATGATTTTATTCCATTTTACTAACATGATCTCCAAAGTATTTTAAAATACACTTTTGTACTGTGTCTGACTTTTTAAAGTTGGGCTGCTATTATCTAACCCAGAAGTAGATTCTAAAATCTATTCTTATTTCCCCTTTTTCTTACTTAAAAGTGTACACACATGCAGACACACACACACGTGTACACACACACATTAGCCAGCCTTAAACATGCCTCTACCCACAAGACCCCTGTCCCTTGATACTCATGCTTTTGTACAGACTCCTCATGTTTTGACTATGTCTGGACTGTATGAACACAAGACAAGTTTATAAAAGGCATCACAGCCTCTGCGTTGGTCTTTCAGATTGCTTGATCTTGAGGAAGTTGGAGAACATCCAAGAAGTCCTACAGAGAAGTATACATGGACAGTAACAGACCTTCCACCAACAGTCAGTATCAACTTGTCAGTCATGTTGAAAGATTTTCCTGTCCCAGGAAAGGTTACATGAGTGTAGCCCCAGTTAACATCATGGCTGCAACTCCATGAGAAACCCTAAGCCGGAACCATCCAATTAAGCATCTCCCAACTTCCTGACTCACATAAAAGCAGAGAATAGAACAGTGGTTACCAGGAGCTGGAGGAAAGGGAAAATGGGGACTGCTCTTCCAATGGATGGAGTTTCAGTTATGCAGGATAGGATCTGCTGTACAAGAAAAGGCCTATTGTCAACAATACCGTACTGTGTATTAAAAATTGTGTTAATAGGGTCGATCTCATGTTAAGTGTTTTTACCACAAAAACAAACAAACAGGAAACAAAGAGACACAAGGAAACTTTTGGAGGTGATGGACTCACAAGGATATGCTTATGTCCAGATTTATCCACTGTACACATGAAGTATGTGCAGTTTTTCTATGTCTCAGTAAGGTTGTTTAAAAAAAAAAAAAAGAGCCAAGATGGGGCATCTGGGTGGCTCAGTTGGTTAACTATTTGACTTCAGCTCAGGTCATGATCTCAGGGCTTGTGGGTTCAAGCCCTGCACCTGGAAACTGCTTTGGGTCCTGTGTCTCCCTCTCCCTCTCTATCCCTCCACCACTCTCTCTCTCTCTTTCTCTCTCTCTCTAAAATAAATATTTTTAAAAATTTTTAAAAAGAGCCGAGACAATAAATATTTATTGTTGCTTCAAACCACTAAGTTTAGAAATAATTTGTTATGAGGCAATAGATAAATTACATTATGTCTACGTATACACATTCTTTGCACTTTTAAAAAATTTAATGATATATCCTAGAAATTATTCCATATGATTTTATTAAGATCTTCCTCATTTTTAACAGCTTACAGCAATATATTGTGTAGTTTATTGGACCATCTCTTGCAAATGTGCAATCCCAATATTTTCCTATTAGAAATAATACCAAAATTAATAACATTGTGCATATTTGCTGTTGCTGTTGTTGTCAGAGGTGTAGCTTCATGGTAAATCCATAGAGAAGATTGCTGCTTCAATGTATAATGCATTCTAGTTTTGTTAGATGTTACTAGATTTTACTCTATAGGGTTGTACCATTTTTACTCCCACTGGCAATATATGAGCATGCCTATTTCCCCATGGTCTCACCAACAGAGTGTTTTATCAAGTTTTAGAACTTTTGCCAGTCAGATAAATGAGAAACGGTATCTCTGTGTAGTTTAATTTGCCTTTCTGTAATTAGAGAAAAATAGAACATCTATTCATTTGTTCAAGAGCTATTTATATTTTTGTGAACTCTTCACATGCCTTACCCATATACCTTTTGAGTATTTAATTCTTTTACTTGAGTAAAAAAAGTTAATTGAGTTCTATGTACATTATATATATTAGCCTTCTGTGTATGAGGGCAAATACTTCCTCCCAGTTTATCATTTTTCATTTTGGTCTTGTGTATGCACTTTTAATTTCATTTTTGATCATATTTTACATGACCTTTTAGCCATGTAAAAATTTTGCTAATTTTTATGTAGTCAAATTTATTAGCTTTTAATTGCATCTGGATTTTGAGTCATAGTAAAAATAGATTTTTTTCTGGGACACCTAGGTGTCTCAGTCAGTTAAATATCCGATTTCGGCTCAGGTCATGATCTCGCAGTTTGTGGGTTCGAGCCGCACATTGGACTCTGTGCTAACAGCTCAGAGCCTGGAGCCTGTTTCAGATTCTGTGTCTCCCTCTCTCTCTGTCCCTCCCCTGCTCATGTTCTGTCTCTCTCTGTCTCAAAAATAAATATACAAAAACAAATTTCAAAAGTAGTTTTTTCTTACACTCCAAATTATATAGGAATTTATCCATATTTTTCCAGCACTTGTGAGGATAATATTTTTACATTTAGGTCTCCAATCTTTTAAGAGTTTATTAAGAATATCAGTTTACCCTGTGTATCAGTTATTGGTTGCCCCAATAATAAATACATTAAAAGTCAACCATAGAATGCCAGTGGCATAAAACAATAAGTGTTTGTTCCTTATCTATCTGCAATCAGTTAGGTGTCAACTAAAAACCTCTCCTGATTCACCCAAATAGCTGGGGACCAGTTGATCTTCTCTGGCTTCTAACATAGGCTGGCTTCACCTAGAGCAATTAGAGCAATGGGGCTCTGCTCCATGTCTCAGTAATTTCTCAGCAGGCTACCACGGGCATGTTCTTATGGCAATGGCAGAAACACAATAGAGCAAGCCTTAAAACACAGGCTCATTCAAGTTTTTGATTGTGCATTATCTACTGATATCCCATTGGCCAAAGCATGATACCTGATCAGTTCCAGAGTTCAAGAAGGAAGGCACTAGAAAACTATATGGAAAGGGGTTTGAACACTAGAAGGGATAAAGAATGGAGGGCATCTACTACATCTTACAGTCTCCTAGATTCAGTTCATTCTAGACCTCCTCTTATCATCCTGGGCTTCTTGAAAGTCTTTTTTAAAAAGTTTTTTAATGTTTATTTTTGAGAAAGAGAGAGAGTGTGAGCAGGGGAGGACCAGAGGGAAAGAGAAACACAGAATTTGCAGCAGGCTTCAGGCTCTGAGCTGTCAGCAGACCCCAACATGGGGCTCAAACTCACTAGTCATGAGATCATGACCTGAGCCAAAGTCTGACACTTAACGGACTGAGCCACCCAGGTGCCCCTTGAAAGTCTTTAACACTCTCTTCATTTCCTCATCTCCCAGTTAACCCAGTCCACTGCAATTTGGCTTCCTCTTCTGATCTTTCCACTAGACTTGTTGCAACAAGGTTGTCAGTAGTCTCTAAATTGCCAAGTCCAACATGCATTTTTCGGTCCCTATCTTATGTGACAGAACCTGTTAGTTGAGCATGAATCTACTTCTTACATTTTTTAGGCAGATCATGTTTATGCCAGATATCTTCTGATTGCCCCTAAAGATCCATTCTCCACCCCTTTCTTCACTCCTCTCTTCTACTATATGAGTTACATCAATAGATTCCTGTATCCTGTGGCTTCTATTTGGCTCCAGCCTGTGGGAATCCTTGTCAGGATATTAGAGAAGAAAGGAGAATGGGATCATGGTATTTATTCCCTTAGTTCCATACCTGTGAGGACATCTGGAGCTGGATGTCTCCCTTCTCATTGCTAACCTCAAGGTGGCCTGCTCTACATGACACCTTCTCATCCCAATTATGGTGACCTTTCCTTCTCTTCTTGACTTCAGGCATAGGATGGTGTCAGTCAGTCACTAACTGCCCCCTGTGCCTGAACTACCTCCCTGTGGTCTTCCTACATCCCTCCCACACTTATAAAAATAACCCTTTTATGAGTAAACCTTACTTTAATTATCTGCTTCTTATTAGAACTCTAACTGATACAGTGTAGATTCATTCATTGCTTCCCTCTCCATCTCAGTATATACTTTTACATTTAGGACTCTGATGCTGCTCCTTCTACTCATCTAATCACATCCAATAATCCATACAGAGGCAGCGAGGAAGAAAATGGAGAGTCCCTGATCCCTACACTTTGAAATTTTAGGAATTGAGGCATCCTCATGGGAAACAAAAATAAACTCCTAAAACAGAAGGAACTAGCATTCCATGTATGCAATAAGTGGCTCTCTCTAGCACTCATGTTTGCTTCCTTCCTGCTTATTTGGCAAATAAGACATAGAGTCCTTGAAATATATGATTTCAATGGAAAATTAATGTCATTTTACCCCATCTTGTGAAGACATCCAGATGATATTTACATGATATTTCTACTATATTTTGGCTCTACTGACCATTTCCTCCTTGAGACTCTCTACTCCCTGGTTCCCCTCCCCTTTCTGACCTGTCATTCTAGGTCTGCTTTTCTCTGCCTTTCCCTTAAAGATTGGTGATTCCTAAGATTCTATTCTTGGCCCCATGATCATTCCTATTGACATGTTCTCAAAAGTAATCTTGACAACTTTCATGATTTAACATGAGGCTCCATTTATTTCTTCCTCAGCAAAATGTTGACTTAGGCACAAGTGTTGGGAAAAACCCAGGATCAGGAGAGGAACTTGGTGGGCTCTAGAGGAAGCTTGGTGTACAAAGATACATGAGCTGCAGGGACAGGGAGTGATAATAGCCCATGAGATGATGCCTGTTCTCTTGGTCCTGCAAGGAGCAGAGGAAGAGCTGAACAACTGAGCTAAGTTTTCTCACTCCCCAATCCCAGAAGAGTAAGAGATGATCAGGGAGCTGAAAGGCTCACCTTGGTGCCTTGAAAGAGGGTTGAAAGCTCCCTGCTGCTATGTTGCTATCATAAGGAGTCAAAAATTGTATTTTCAGATAGGATGGTCCAGATACTATATCACATATGAATCTATATAAGAAAAACACTTGAGGAAAGTCTTTACTCTCAAAAAAAAAAAAAAATTAAGTCAAAGACTTCAAGATGGAGAATAATGTAGTGAATAATAAATACACACTAGTTGGGACACCTGGGTGGCTCAGTTGGTTAAGCGTCTGACTTCGGCTCAAGTCATGATCCCACAGATCATGGGTTTGAGCCCTGAGTTGGGCTCTGTGTTAACAGCTAGCTCAGAGTCTGGAGCCTGATTTGGATTCTGTGTCTCCCTCTCTCTCTGATCCTCCCCTGCTCATGCTCACTCTCTCGTGCTCCCTCTCTCTCTCTCTCTCTCTTTCTCAGAAATAAATAAAACACTTAAAAAATTAAAAAAAAGAAGTCAGTCAAAGAAAGACAAATACCGTATGGCTTCACTCATAAGTGGAATTTAAGAAACAAAACAGATGAACATATAGAAAGGAAAAAAGAGAGAAGGAAGCAAACCATAAGAGACTCTTAACAATAGAGAACAAACTGAGGGTTGATGGAGGGAGGTGGGTGGGAAATGGGCCAGATAGTTAATGGGTATTAAGGAGGGCACTTGTTATGATGAGCACTGGATGTTATATGTAAGTGATGAATCACTAAATTCTACCCCTAAAACCAATATTACACTATACATTAACTAACTAGAGTTTAAATAAGAACTTGAAAAAAGCTCCCAAATTTAATAAAAGAACAAAATAGCAATAAATAGTAACCAAAAAATACATAGCAAACAAGCAAAAATAAAGAAAAGGAAAACCAACAGACGACAAAACAAAATGAATAAAAATTACAAAATAAGAATCCTGTAGAAAGTGTAACAGTTGTTATTCAATGTGAATTAATTGAATGTTCCTTGGAAAAAGAGACACCTTTAGATTGAGTTAAGTAACATACTTATAGGGGCGCCTGGGTGGCTCAGCAGACTGAATGTTGGACTCTTGATTTCAGCTCAGGTCATTATCTCATGGTTCATGGGCTCTATCCTGCATTGGGCTTTGCACTGACAGCCCTGAGCCTGCTTGGGATTCTCCTTCTCCCTCTTTCTCTGCCTCTCCCTGGCTTACACAGGCATGTGCTTGCTCTCTCTCTTTCTCAAAAACAAATAACCATTAAAAGAAAATAAACATATATATAAATATACTATTTAGAAGAAAAGAAACAGCATACTTTAAACAAAACCCAAGAAAAAAAAGAGACTGTCAATTTTGGTACAAAGGCTGACTAGATGACCTAGAAAGCTTCCTGCCTCAAACATCTAGAATGCTGGATGAAATGAAGAACACATACTTCTGGACGCAGAACTGAATTCATTAAAAAAAAGTACTGGTAATTGCCAGTAGCCAAAAACTAAGAAGGAATTGGAAACTAAAATCCTAAGCTTAAACTGATTCTACAGATCACTTGAGCAGGCCAGGGTGCAGTGAGGTGGATGTGAAGGGAAGGGCCCTATCCTGTAAGTAAAGAGTTGGGGTTTTAACACCTGGGGACAAGATCCAAGCCATAGTCTTGTATAAGGCAGAGTGTTGACCCTGACATACCACATAGAGCCAGGACCCCTGCAGGACCACATCCTCATTGAAAATGAAAATCAGAAAATCCAGCCACCAACACAGGGAGACAGACATACTTGTCTGCCGCAGTCTGTGATTCACATTTATTTAAGCGTTCTCTTATGCCTTCAACTAAATTTTACCATTTCATCCATAAAGGTTAGATTTATTCCTGTGTATATTATTTTGTTGTTGTCATCACTGTTATAAGTAACTTTAAACTTACATTTTCTGTTGCTAGTATAAAGAAATAGCACTCCTCTTAAATCCAGCAATCTTACTTAGTTCTCTTACTATTTCTAATGGTTTGTCCAAAGATGCACACAGATTTTTTTTATGTAGCTATTCATATTATTTGAAAATAATGAAAGTATTGTTTAACTTTCTAATTTTTAAATCTCTGCTATTTTTACTTTTTTCAACTACACTGGTTGGATTCCCAGTACAATATTTCATAATAGAATTGATGTCTTATTTCTTTTCTTATTCTAGGCTTTAAAAGGATGCTTCTAATGTTTCGCCATTGATAATAATACCTTCTACAGGTTTTTGGTAAACATTCTGTTCTGAAAGTGCATGATCAATCACCAGCCCCAGCCTGGAAAGGATACCTACTGGTAAGCCTCTCATCCATACTGGTGTGCTTCACACCAACACATCCTTCTCTCCTGGGTAAATGGAGAGAGAGTCCTCCAACCTAACCAGTGGGTTTCCTGGTTATATTTAGTGGTCCATTCTAGCATGCCTACTTCTCCAAACCTTTTGATCCCTTCTTCCACAGTCTGTAATGGAGTTCTGACATATCTATTTCACTTCATGTGGGCCATCACATTCATCTAGCTTTCAAGATGATTCCAGAAGCTACTAGAATCACCTTTCAGAGCTCTTGCAAGATTGTGAAGTCCTATGTCATAGGAGAGTGCTCTCATGTTAAAAATTCTCCTTCAGAGAGTTTTATGTTCTAGCCTTCAGATCTACACTCTACCAGCTCCTGCCCAGATCATGTTACCCAGGCCCCAGTGAAACCCCTATCTTCTCAGCAGACTCAACAATTGCCCAGTGAGGTCACATGGAGGTTTGACTTTCATTATTTGTCTGACAATAAGAAGGGAAAATTAGTGTACCCACTAAGTCAAGAATTTCTACTTGTAAGACATCTGCCTCATTTGATGCAACTGCATAGCCATCAACCAAGGAAGGCTTTTATCTTCCAACAAGAGGAAATAGCCATTTCTGTTTGTGAGGAATCTGGAGGTTTAGGGTTTTCCATTGCATTCACCTATATGCTCTCATTCTGGATCTCAGGGGCTCAAACCTGTGAGCACAGGAGGCTCATCAAGCTGAAATTCAGCCTTCTCCAAAATTCTTTCCATCTCACAGTTAAGTCCTGAGTCTGGTCTTCAGCTTTGTTTGCCTTTCTGTTGCAGGAGATGAGTCTTCTCCTAGGTGCAAAGGAAGCATTTTGACTCACACTTTGGTTTAAATTGGTGATTGATTGCCCTGATCCTGCATTTTCCCTCTTTAAGTCATCAATGGCATTCTGCAACAGCCAGTCATCTTCACTTTCCTATAAGTATATTACCTTCCCAGTATCTCTCAAATATAAGATATTCTATGAACCAGTGTATCCTCTTCACCTGAACCCTGCCTCAGTTCAGCACAGGTGAAATCTTAGCAATTTACACTGTTGGCACATGCCTGGGGGTGAGGACATTTTTGACACTGTACCCACCACCATGAAGGGGTCCTATTGCCAGCACTTTGGTGAGTGACCCAACACTAGAATTTCATCCTTAGAGTCTCCAGGCAGCAGGTCTCAGAATGGGTTCCCTATGTGCAGAGCCTAAGGCAAGCAATTGGGTACATGTGATATGTGGTAGAAATACTCTCAAAGAAAAAAAAAACACATAAGGGGGTAAGAAAAGCTAGACAGATTTGACAAAAGAAGAATGTCTCAGCTGAATTCTAGTCTTGCCCTGATCCATGGAGATTACCAAAGAGGTGCCCCCTCTTTAGGAAAGTGGGTAGCTTTTTTTCCTGGTGTCAGTCATTGTGAGTCATTGTCTGTGAGTCACCCCACAGGGAGGGGTATATAACCTCAGAGTCTTGTGTCACTCAAGGGCACTTTTCCAGCAACAGGGAACTTGAGCCATTAGCTGCCACCACCAGCAAAGCTGATGGATGAATGCACCTGTCCAGTATAGAGGATCCACAGTATAGCACCCACTGTGCTCCTAAACCTTTAAACAATGTCCTGGGAAACTTCCACTTAGTGGTCAGCAAATTCTCCCATGTTATCAGAACTTTCTCTCTGCCTCCTAACCCTATTTTAGTCAATAGCCCACTTCAGCTGGACTGCTGTCCCCACCATTCCACTGAGGCTGCCCTTGTCAACACCGTCATTTGCATGCCTCCATGCTGCCCAAACCTGCAGTCACTTCTCTATATTTACCTGACTGTTCTTCACTCAGTGGATTCTAGTACATCTCTTACATATCTTTTCTCCTCTCTATCTCCCGGCTTCCTAGGATTTAAACATCATTTCTCTGAGGATAACCCCTCAGTCCAGATCTCTGGTCCCCATCTCCCTCTGGAATTCCAGACTCACATATCCAGTTGCTTATGTGACATGTCCAGTTGAATGTTTAATAATCATGAGATATTACAAACTCTTGATTTCCCTCCCCTTTCATATCACCCCCTCCTCTGTCTTCTCATTCTGACTCAGGTAAAAAATTTAGGAATCATCCTCAACTCCTCTATTTCCCTCACCTTCCACATTAGATCTTTCAACAAGCCTGTCAGCCCTCCCTACAAACATATGCCAAATTGGCTTTATTTCTCTCCATCTGAACTATGACTGTCCTAATCTAAAACACCATCTTCTCAACTTTGGACTACATGCATGGACTACATGCATGATCTTTTCCCTGCTTCTGCCCTTGCCCTGCTACAACCCACTCTCCACCAGCAGTGGAGGGATCTTTTTAAGGCATAAATCAGACCATGCCTTTTCTCAGCCTAAAATTCTCCAATGAGTTTCCATCACTCTAAGACAAAATCTAATTCTTTATTCAAGGTTGCAAAGCCATGGCATATCTCTCCAGCCTTACCTTCTGCCCCTTGCCCCTCTTTCTTGCACACTCACATCTCATTTCGCTTTGTTCCACAGACCTACCAAATTCATTCCTGCCTCAGGGTCTTTGCATTAACCACACCCTCTACTTACAATGCTCTTTTCTGACTGGTCTTCTTATCACCAATGAGACAAGACTCAAGTGTTATTTTGGAGAGGTCTTCCCTAACCACCCAATCTCAAGCAGCCAACAAGTCACTCTTTGCCTAATGCCCACTACAGTTTAACATTGATGGATTAAGTAATTGATTAGATGGCTCCCTATACCAGAATGTAAGTTGTGGGAAATCAGAGACTCTATCTGCTGGTTACAGACCATTTCTCTCCTCTAAACCTGCTCCTTTGAGATGTGTGCCTTCAAATCTACCACTTTCTCACTCTTGTTGCTCATATCTCCCATCCTCAAGACCCTTCCATTCACTGAAACTTTCAGTACCTACCCCAGTTTTCCTCTCCTCCTAACTTCCGCCATCACTGTCCATGATGACCTGTCCAGGTGAGCCATCCATCATCCTGGCTTCTTGTCCCTTTGGGCTCCTCACTTTTAATGAATTTTCTCCCACCTTACCTGAGCCATCCATCCAGTGACACCATGGACCTGATCAATACTGGAATTATTCCTCCTTTAAATTATGAATACACTCTTACCAGGACCTGACCACAAGCTCCTATTCTTCAAGCACTGTGGCTCAACACTGTCCTACCCACCCCTCCCAAAAAGAAGTTGTAAGCAAGACTCCAAACCATTGGACCCATCACTTTATCTGTATTTATCAATCTTGTTCTATCTTATTTACTATGATTTATTATATGATTTATTTATGATTAATAAATCATAAAGTCTATGATTTATTATAACTATTACCTTATAATCTCCCTCAAATACATTGTCCCTCTCCCTCCATATCATACTTTTCTAGAAAATCCGCAAGTCTGGGTAAAACACAATATATCATCATGAACCTAAAACTCACACACAAAATAACCCAGCAATTCTTAGCATTTTTCAAGGAAGCTAATTTATTCTTCACATTTTTTCCACCACCACCACAACCACTCTGATCTTTCATCTGATAACCTGCTTCATATCACTTGATATGAAGTGATATGCTTGATATCACTTCATAAGAAAACACCAAGTCATCAAATGAGAGTTCTCTCTTCCATTCTTATGACATCCTGGCATCTTCCTCCTTCCCATCCCAAAGAATAACATATTGTTATTCCCACCTTTTCTCAAAAGGACTGTTCATTCATGTGTGGTCTGGATCTCCTGTTACTGTTATTTGATCAAGAACCGTGTGTAACTTTTGCTACCACAATTCTCTCTGGTGTCACAAGTCTCTCCTTCATTGGCTCATTCCAGCAGCATAAAACACACTTTAATATCCCCTGACTTAAAAACAAATAAAACTTTCCCTTGTGACATGATGTCCTCACTACCATCCCATTTTGCTGTTCCTTTTTGCTATGAGGTGTATTAACTCTGTATTTGGTTTCCTATACTCTGATGCATTGACATCCGGGGCCTTGTTGAGTGTGGAAGGACTGATCCTTCCAGGGCTAGCCAATACCTAGAGATAATAGATCATTTGCCCACAAGTGCATTTTCCAAATACAAACCAACCAATCCAGTGTCTACACCACAACCAACCCCTTTATCAGGCTTTCACACTCTAGGTCATTATCCCCCTGCCCTAATCACCTCAGGGCAAGGGACCAGAGAACTAGGAACAACACTGTGCCCTGGAGCCTGTTGAAAGTATTCTCACTATCCAATCCCAAATCTGCTTCCCCTGCTTTGCTCATTCCTTCCTGTGGAAACTACAATGAAGATTCTTGCCCTCTGCTCCCCCTCTCCTTCTGCCTCCTGACCAACTCTGGTGCACCCCTGTGTGGCCCCTAATAGCATGTCCCTTCCTCTTAAGAACTGTAATAGACTATCTTTTCAGTGACAGTTGTCTGCTGATCTCTTGGCCTTACTGCACCTCGGATTTTCTATTTTTTGAAACACTAGGTTTCTTGAAAGTATTGCTTATAGACTTGTCTCGCATGCTCACCCCCTATGCCTCAACTGGTCCAGTCTGATTTCTGCTCCCATAAGGGCACTGAAGCTACTCTTACCAAAGTTACCAATGACCAGCAAATTCAGTGCTGCCAAATGAAATAGGTATTTTCTGACCAGCCATTAATTCTTTCAATAACTATTTATTGAATCTCTCTTTTGTGAGAGTCACTCAGACTCCAGCGGCGAACAGATCAGATAGAGCCCAATCCCCAAGGAGCTCACATACAAGAGAAGCAAACACACAATGAGCTAGTGTAACAGAGTGTTAAGGGGCACTTAACAGACAACACCCTGCTGTCTTCAAATGGGCAACTCAGGCCCCAATCTGAGGATAAAGGGGAGCAAAATACCTTTCCTTCTCAAGGTAGCTGCAGTCAGTTTCTCCACCATAACCTACCAAGAGGAAGTGGCAGACCCCAAACCTCCCACCAATACCTCTGCACTGGGGAGGGGGGAGAAGGGGATGACTCAAGCCCAGAGTGACAGCCTTACAGAAAGCCTCTGTAGATGTTAAGAGGCTTATCTATCTCCTCCTTATGTGGGCAGAAAGGGTGTGCTTTCCAGTCAAAGCCAAATGAAACAAGGGCTCTAAAATAACCTGTGATAGAGATTGGGATTGCCAGCAAGGAGAGAATGTCATCTCTCACCTTGGAGTGCCTTCTGGCTGAGCTGCAGAACCTTGTGGCTCAATCTGGTGTTGTTAAGGGAGTTCGCCAAGAGAGAATGACCAGCGTGCCCTGATGTTTGAGACTATGCGCCAACACAGAGAATGTATACCTCCCACCCAGTGTTTCTTGAAGGAGGGAAGCTGGCAAGCCTAGCTCCCTCAGAAAAGTCAACTGTTTTCCCCAAACTCATCAGGTACTCGATGGCAGAATCAAAACAAGGATTTCTTCCTAGGGGTCAGGACTATAGGGGATGGGGAGCAAACCATCGTGAATGTGGATAGTTTATAGACTGGGACTGAGGACATAAAGGATAAAGGTGCTCAAGAACAGAGTGAGCTACAATGAGATTTCAGAATCTCAGGGAAAGACCCTATCCACCTGTCTTGATAGATGAAGAAACTAAAGCATCTTAAGATCCTTCCTTAACACCACGTTCATAGAAGAGTATGAAGCCCCTGACTGTAGAGGAAAAGGGTTCAACGGAAATCAAGGAAAGGGAAGGCTGGGGATACAAAAGGAAATTTCCACTAGTTTACAAGTATAACCTGGGCTTGTCATGCACCACACCGTCTGTATGAAGACAGAGGGTCCTTTACCACCAAGGAACAGCCTGGTTTCTTCCTAAAAATCTAAACACAAAGGTGTCTTGACTCCAGAAATCAGTAGTGTCTTGGGGTTTTAAAGCTTATAGTTTGCTTATCACTTGGCCTTTCTCCACCTTTGTCACTGTAACTCCCACTAATAAATGTACTGGCTTTGCTCAGTAGGGTTCCAGAGTCTCATTTTCAACTCGGGGCTATATGACCTTACTGGGAGAAAACAGGTATCCAGGTACTGAGTCACGTCCATTTGAAAGGAGCTTAAGGAGAAAGTACAGGACCCGGACTAATGTCTGAGACGTCTTATTTTCTAAGCAATTTCTTGCTGCCCTAAAGCCTTTGTGGAATGAGGGGTATGAAAGAGTAGGAGGAAAAGAGGGAAGGGGGGAGGTAGTGAAGGGGTTGGGAGGTGGAAGGAGGGATGTAGGAGGAGGGGAAGAGGGAAAAAAAAGGACATTGGTTGGTTGGCTCATTTGTTAGTCCTCACCCTCTCATTCTGGTCTCTAAAAAATAGAGAGAAACACCCATTTTACTTAAGCTATTAAGTTACCATGAGCACCAAATGTGAAAGACTTGTTTAAAGCATGGAGTACTGGGTCAACATGAAGTTAGAGCCAATTTTATTTTAAAGTTTTTTTAATGTTTATTTATTTTGAGAGAGAGAGTGTGTGTGTGCGAGTGAGAGGGGGAGGAAGAGAGAGAGAAGAAAACACAGAATCTGAAGCAGACTTCAGGCTCGGAGCTGTCAGCGCAGAGCTCGACGCGGGTCTCGAACTCACGAACCATGATATCATGACCTGCGCCAAAGTCAGATGCTTAACCAACTGAACCACCCAGGAGCCCCAGGGCCAATTTTAAAAACATTGAAGTCCCTAAAATAACTCAATATAACACAGAGACGGGCCTCCTGACCCAAACTGTTTTGTCCTCTCTACTTAATTCTCAGCTCTGCCACAGAGCTGACAAATGTAACAGAAATGGTCGTTTCAGCCCGCAAGCTCCTCCTATCACACAGGGCTGGGAGGAGATTATGGGGGCTGCTAGGATTTGCAGACTAACCTGGAGAAATCGAGCAGCTGGCCGTTGCCAGGGTGGGTTTGGGTGATGTTGCCACACTCGTTTATGTAAACAAGAGACTGCAAACGACCATCTAGTGTTTGTTTTTTTTTTTAAGTTTATTTATCTTAATTATTATTTTGGGCAGGTGGGGAGGGGCACAGACAGAGGAAGAGAATCCCTCTGTCAGTGCAGAGCCCAATGTGGGGCTTGAACTCACAAACCATGAGAGCACGACCTGAGCCAAAGTCAGACGTTAAACCAGCTGAGCCACCAAAGTGCCCCTCATCTATCGCGTTTAAAAATTAAGACCAGAGTCTATAAGAAGTGTCAAAAAGATTTTCATTATGGCCTGCTAAGAAGAAGGGAGGACAGAGGAAACAAAATGGAAACTAGGTAGGGATGAGAAACTGTGACCAGTAACTGAGGCCAAAGCAAATTACATAGAAACTAGATAGAAAGTTCTCTAGCATCACAGCCCCATCTCATGACGCTCAGGGAATCTTATACGGAGACTTTTTACACCATGGCAAATATGTTTAAATTTATAGATGGACCTATTTTCGGTTTTGTTTGGCTGGTAGGTGGTTGTTTTCTTCATTTAGGACTCTGAGCATGAATAGGGATATCGTGGTATTCCCTCCCACCTAAAGACCCAATGAAATTAAAAATAAGCATCCTAAGAGTTGATAGATAACCAGAGAGTACTGCAGAGATAGAACACAAGAAAGGAGGGGCACCTGGGTGGCTCAGTCGGTTACGCGTCGGACTTCGGCTCAGGTCATGATCTCACAGTCAGTGGGTTCGAGCCCTGCGACAGGCTCTGTGCTGACAGCACAGAGCCTGTCGCCTGTCATTCAGATTCTGTGTCTCCCTCTCTCTCTGCCCCTCCCTTGCTCACACTGCCTCTCTCTCAGAAATAAATAAAAATATTTTTAAAAATTAAAAAAAAAAAAAGAACACAAGGAAGGATACCAAAAAAGCAAGAAAGATGGTGTGCCAAAGCAGGGAAAGCATGCTGATTTAGGCGGTCAAATCCACCAAATCAACCGCTAAGCATGATGGAATGAGATGTGGAAACCTGCCAACCCTTTCAAGTGAAAGGAAAGACAGAATTCCGGTATAGAGGAGTCACGGCACCACCGACTCCCCTGTGTGACATTTTGCCCAGGGCCAGCTTCCGTCAGGGCGGGGACTTAGTTGTTTGGAATCAAACACACAAACAGAACGCTCTTCACATAACTGAAAAGTCAGCATTATCTTCTCCTGGTTTATAAAGATCTTGGCACTTTATAGGTATGAGACACTGTGCTAGCTATCCCTTTTAGTTTTGGCTCAAATGTTAACTTCCTGGGGAGGCCTCGCAGGACGATCTATTTTAAAGAGCAACCGACACCCTCCCTCTGCACTCCACCTGCCTCTTATCCTGTTCTATCGTTTTTCCAAAGCACTTATCACTTTATATATTCTCCGTAATATTCTTTCTTTAGTGTGTTTTAAATTTTTTAATGTTTATTTATTTTTGACAGAGGGAGAAAGAGCACACACACAGGGGAGAGGCAGAGAGAAGGAGACACAGAATCTGAAGTAGGCTCCAGGGGCTTGTACTCACAAGCTGTGAGATTATGACCCGAGCCGAAGTCAGATGCTTAACCGATTGAGCCACCCAGGCATCGCTATTCTATGTAATATTCTTATTGCAATAATTGCTTAGTCTCAGTCTCCCCACCACTGGAAGCCCTAGAAGAATAGGAACCTTATCTATTTTGCTCACTGATGGATTCCAATTGAATGGAAGAGGTACTCACACATAATATACCCTCAATACATATTTGCTCAATGAATGAAGTAGGTCCTTAACCTCCAAGACTCAAATCCTTCCAGAATCAGGTTGAGCCAGGAGTTTAAAATTGTAGGGTTAATTAGAGAGACCTAAAGCCAGAGGTGAGATTAGAAAATATCAGAAAATATTTCCTAAGTATAAACAAAAATTAGAAAATAAACTTTTTTAGCAAATGTTTATTTATATCAAAATACAAAACATTTCTGAAGCAGAGTAATGTTACATGAGGAGCAATTAAATACTAAACTTCTTTTAATTAGTTTAACTTGCAACACTCCCAGGATACCTTCACTGGCTACACATCTTGGCGTTCGATGTACCCTTTTTCCCCTTTTTGTTTGTTTGCTTATGTATGTGTTTGCTTGTTTTGATTTTACCTTACTATATGAACATGCAGTGTTACTGGCGATGAGTTGGTTAGTATCCAGCAAGCCTGAAAATACCAGCGAGTGGAGCCTGGCATGGCAGCCTGAGCCAACACAGGCTGCAGATCTTCTCCCTAGTTGAGTTTGGGGTGTCACTCAGTTTTTTAACTGGCAAGAGTCTAAGGACAAAGGAGTCCTTGGTAGCCAGGGCAGGCATTATTGCTTAGGGCCACAGAGCAGGCGTGGCTTAGGGGTCATCTCAAGCCGGGTCTTCCTTGTGGATTGGGAAGAAGGGGGAGGACAGCCAATCTAGAGGGTGGCAGCTAAAAACAGGCGCGGGCCTAGGAAGAGAGGTCAAGGAGGAGCCCCTTCCCCAAGAAAGCAAGCAAGAGCTAGAGAGAAGAAAGGCTCCTCCCCATGTTGGCAGTCTGTGATTTGGTGGTTAGAGGTGCCTGCCTCTTGGACGGGCTCTTTATAGATGCTTAGTGTCTGGAGATTTTGAGGGAAAAGCACCTGGTTAAGAGTGTAGCTGTTTCCATACACCTGACAGAGAGGAAAGGGAAGGAGACAGGAAATAAAGGAGAGGGCAAGCTCTCCCTTTCATTACAACCAGCCCTCTCCCAGAGCCAACCTGGGTCTCCCTTGCAGACCCCCAGTTAATGCATTCACTTTGGCATTGTGCACCCATAAGCACACCTACACACACATACACACACACATGCACACACTCACATACACAAATGCCTGGTTTCCCTTCTGAATCAACTCAGGAAGCAGCAGAACGGTGCCCCATCTTCATCATCATCCTCTGCTCCAAGGTGTCCCCTTGGCCCACAGGTCCCCAAGACCCAGCCCCAGGCTTGGCACACGCTGGCATTCCCAGGCTTTTAAGAAGAGGGTGAGAGAGCAGGAAGTTCACCAGAGACAGGCTATACAGAGTGTAAATATGTTCATATAAGGCTTTGGTACAGCACCAATTCAATGTTCTTATAGTCTGATTTCTAAGTTGTCTCTTAGAAGAAAAAAAAAAGCTTACTGAAAAAATAGTGTTTTTATTTACTTTTGAGTTACATACCTGAAGTTCAAAAATTAAGCCTCTAGTTGCCATTCAGTTTTCACACTTAAAGGTGTTCTGTGTGCAGCTGTACAATTTGTTGGTTTGTCTTTAATAATTAACCAAAGTCAGCCAACCAATACCATGAAGTCAGCTGCCCATGATAACTGACTTTAACCAGTCCATACATAAAGAAAAGAGAGGGAGAGAACACAAAAGCTACCCCATGTCTCCCACCCCAAACCCCTAGGGAAAAAAATCAAATAGAAGACAAAATACAGCAAGATTTAAGGAACCAGTGGAACGAAGGAGGTTCAGTCCAGCTGGCCTCTTCAAGAACAGCACCATAAAGCACCCTAGCGCAGTTATGTTGTAATACTTGACATTCAAGAAATGGAAACGAGGTTTGAATGGTCTTCGTCAGAAGACCTGGCATGGGTGGGGAGTAACTTCCAAAGAAAGCTGAAGAAGGGGAAAAAAAAAAAAAAGGAGTTTGAAATAAGAGCAAGAACTCCCATGATGAAACTGATAGTCACATCCAGAGTCATCAGAAAAGAACTATACAAGAGGCTATCGGGCATCTGGAGGTATGGAGTTTTTAAGAGGTCTTGCGGGGGGGGGGGGGTGCATCAGGACTCCTCACCCTCACACTTCCAAGCCACCCCCACCCTCTGTGTGTCCACAGACCACTGGGTGAAATGGGGAAAAGGAACTCATATAAAATGGCCTTCAGGTGTGTGATGGAAGAAGTATATCCAGGATGACAGAATCTCTCTGGTGAAAGAGAAAATGTTGAAGGTGAAGGGAACCAGGCATCCCTGATAGGAAGCAGGATGTGGTCCCTTCAAGTCAATGGCTGTGGAAAAGAGCAACTGGGGGAAGCACATGCCATCCATGCCCTCAGTCTCTGGCCCCACAGACGGTAGTGTGGAAATTAAATCTGAATGAGACATTAAGACCTTTTGCAATTGATGTATACAACTTGGTAAATGGAGCTTTAAACTGCTATCCTTCCCTAAACCAACCATTTCATAAAAGTTCCAGCAATTGAGATTATTCTATGAAGCATCCCCTCCCAGCGCCTGAGCACTGCAGTGAGGTTTACTAAACAACAGGAGAGACCCTCAGAGTCCAGCACTGTGGACAACCCCTTACCTTATGGACAGGAGGAGCACTGTGCAGCTCTCCCGTTTCCCACCTCCCACTTTTTATTTTGCCTGAAGTGGTGCAGCATGGCAACCTACAGCAAAGAGGAGTGGAATGGCCTAGTGAAGAGCCAAAGAGCAACAGACAAACCCCTCCTCCCCAAGCTACTGGCTGATAATAAACAGGGAAAGGATATGACCCACCCCAATCCGTGGGTGATCAATTCTCAATGACTTGGTCTACTCTAAGCTCTTGTTCCATGTAGCAGACAGAGGTAGCAAAAGAAAAACAGCTCCACAGATTCCACCACCAGCTACCAAAAGGGGAAAGCCAAAATTCAATACCCCCTTCCACCACATGGGAACCAAGGATCATGGCACAAGCATATGGACAGCTCAAGTTCCCAGCAGGGACTATGGGCCTCACAGGCCTAGTCAGAGCACCCATCCCACCAACCTACCCCATGAACTGAGAGGTTCAAAGAGAGTAAATTTTACCCCATATATAATCAGATCTCAACCCATTTTGCTCCGTGTGCCTTTGTGAAAGTCTGGCTCTTTAGAGAAATTAGAGATCTACACTGGGCTATCTATCTTTCCCCCCTTCTAAGGTCTACCCACCTTTTCACCAACTTTCTGAGGGCTTATGGCCAGGATCATGGAAAGGATAGAGGTAAGCATTACATCCCCTCCAAACTCCAAAATTTCAAGGTAGAAATTTTGTCTGTCCCTTGTCTTCATTTTTCCTTCCATAAATGAAGAGTCCAACTGGAGGTTAAAGAATGAAATGGGAATGTGCAGGCCAGTGACTTTTGACCTTGTGTACTTTGATGCTGCTGAGGATTCTAAGGATAAAGCCTTGACTATCATGTGGGAAGAAGTAGAGTTTTAGAGTAACTGTAAACCTAGTGATGGTACTAACCCTCTGAGGGGCCTGGGATGCTAAAGTGACTTATTCTGCTGGTTGCATGAGTACCAGAAATGGGACACGATCAATGCAGAAAGAAAGGATGACTGCTTTTTTAAGAGACAAAACAAACAAACAACAATGGAAAGCTCTCTTCGTGTGGAGGCTTGTGCAGGTTGGAAGGGGGAGGGTGTGAACTGGGAAAGGACAGAGAATGTGCTGCTTTGTCTCTTGCTCAACCTCCTTGAAAAATCTTACTAAGAAACATCTGGCTGTATCCTTTGACCTCCTGAAGACTGCAGAAAAAGTTAGTCAAGGGTGGACACATGACCGACCGGACTCTGTATTGGAGCCCTTCCAGTACTGCATGGACGGAGCCCATTTTTCTTCAGTGTCGTTGGAACATGAGAAGTGTTTTGAACAGTAATCCCAGGGACTCTATGATGGTGCCTTAGTGAATGGCAGAGCTCTATAAGGTCCACATTGTAGGGTCAGTAGGGTCAGGAGTTAGATTCAAACTCCATCCCAACATACTCTTCCCATAATACCCCAAAAATGTAAAAGAGAGCCCTTCCAGAGGCTGAGGCATCTGAGTCCCTCTAATGACAAAAGCTCCTATATAATATGACACTTTGGTTGCGGAGGAGGAGTTAGTATTGCCTTTTTTTAGTTGATAAGCAGGATGAGAGCAGAGAAAGTCTCTCCTGGATGCCTGTACCATCTGACCCTTTACCAGCTTCAAACACATCACTCTGAGCTCTTGGCAAGTCAGAAGAAAAAGCTAGCACCCAAGAGACAATTGTTGAGGCTGCAAGGTGCAGAGCCCTTGCAGCATATGTGAGGTCTTGAATTCTCGAAGAGGTATACTTCAGGCCACACAAAGTATCCTGCTCCAATGCAAGTGAACTCCCACTCCCCAGAATCTCTAATTGAGAGCCAAATTTTTCAAATATATGGTTCAGCTCTGTAAGTCCCAGGCCAGGTGGGAGGAGGTTCCACCCAGCCCCATCCTCCCCATCATGCCCAGAGTTCTTCTCTCACACCTTATCCTCCCCTCAGTGTCACAGGACTGGACCATTCTATTTCCAATGGCACCTATTTTCCAATTAAAATAATAACTGAAAAAGCATAGATGATGTATTTATACTAGACATCACATTCACACTGGTTCCAAGAATCTGCACCAAGAATGACCGGGGTATTGTTCTCCACAACTGAGTCCATGCAGTCAGCCTGGCAAAGCTCTCTCAAGATGCCTCCCCCTCACTGCCGCACCCTCCAGGAGTGCTTGAGTCAAGGTGCTACAACCAGCACAAGTACTGCTGTAAGACTGCAGGTAATCGCAACCTTCTCCTTTCTAAGGCTGCTGAGCCAGATTCCTTCAGAGGAATGGAGGACCAACTCCAGCAATAAGAAGTTACATTCACAGTCTTCAGCTCCCCATCCTCACTGCATTAAGCCCCTGTTCCAAAGTGTTCAAGCTTCAGTGTCCTTCCCCAGTGACAAGAGACACTGGGTCCTAGTTCTTTGGGGCTATCAGATCCAATAGCTTCCCAACAACCTTCAGCTCACTTGTCCCTCCCACGAGTGGGTTGTTTGTGATGTTATTTTTAAGCATTTCCATATACAACATTTCCATCAGAAAGACCCAAGCTACTCTGAACAGAGAGTGTCTCAAAGGAAGAGAGGCATGGAGGAAGGATGGGGAAGGTGGGGACATCAAGGCATGAGCTAGTATTCCAGACCACCCGGGGAAGGTGGTCCTGCTCAAAACATCTCTAAGCACAGGTACAAAAATAAAGCAAACTATGACTTCATATAGATATATAGATATGCTAGCTAGCTAGACTTTATATAGGTTTTCTGTATATTTATATATGTGCACCGAGGGCATGAGCCCCGCTCCTCCTGCCCAGCTTGAGTCTCCAGTCCTACCCCTTCCCACTCCCCAGCTGCCCCACTTGCCTGAAGCCTCCCACACTCAACTATTGCATCTGATCCTTGCACCCACCCTCCCCTTACATCGGTTCCCCTCTCCTTAAAATAGAACAAATTATGTGTACTTATATAATTTTATATACAATCTCCATAAAAAATACACTAAAGATGGTATATTACTAATTTCGCCCTCCTACCTAAACAGAAGTTGCCTATCAAAGAGTCAACCAAAAAGTCTAGGCCTGATGCTACTCAGGCAAATTAGTGTGTCCTTACAAACCTACACATACATACACGCCTCATATCACATACCACACATATGTACCCCAACCACCAACACACCCCACACCACACGCACCACATACCGCACACCACAGACACACCAGACACACCCACATACCACAAACACACACACACACACACACCACAAACACACCAAACAAAAACACGCACATCATATCACAAACACACCCCACACACCCACACACCACCAAAACACCCCACACACCACACAAATTGACACCCACACACATACAGCATATACACTGTCATACCCCACACATACCCTTACTTCCTGAGCTCAGGAAAGGAACACAGACTAGACAGCTGGCTGGGGCTGGAGACCAGGGAGATGGCCTGGCAACTGCAGAGGGGCAGGTGAGACAGCCCCGTTTCTCTGACCCAGCCAGGACACTGTCTGCTCATGACAGACCTCTCATTGTTCACAGTAGGCAAGATAAATATTCACTGATAGAATGATTGACAACTGCCTTCCAAGGACTGTAGATGACCATGAGGGGGTTTACTCCCCTCCATCAGAAATGAGGTTTTATAGATGCCCTAAGCCAAAAGGAAGCAAAAAGCCACTAAGCCCACATCACCCCTGAGGAGGGTCAGCATTTGCCCCTTCCATCTACTACATGAAAACCTCACACATCGCCCAAAAGCATGCCTGCAGTATTTCTAAGGCTGAAAATGTAAAACCCCCCTCCCAGCCCAACCCATCTCCCCTCCCAGATTCCCTTCCCTACCCAACCACCTCCCCATCGTAAACCATGCACAAGGTCAAGATCCCTGGAGCCGTAAAGAAGTGGGGAGGGAAAGGCCTAACTGGTGTGTATATGGGGGTGGAGGTGGAGAACTTGCCCTAGTTCCTAAAATAAATCCAGGAAACCCAGTGCCAGGGAGAGGTGAGAATGGCAGAGCACACTTCTTCAAGACCAAAAAGAACAATAGGCCCACACAGCCATTCACGTCCCCATCTAGTGGGATGGGAAAGGCAAACAGCCAAAGGACCAGGGACAGGAACTGAGAATTTGCACCACTCTAACTCTCCAATCTAGCTCTCCCAGCCAGCGCTTCAAAGCTGTTAATTATTTCACCAGCCCTCTTCAAGAGCCCTAACTGCTACTACACACCCACCACAGAAGGGAATACCTATGTGATTTCAACTGCTGGTTGTAGTCTTACCCGAGCATTTAATAATCAAGATACTCTGACTCTTCCTCCTGTAAGACGTGGCAAGCCATTAATGATATTTGCACTAATGCTTAATTTTTCCTCATCCTACCTAGAAATGCTTGGGGTAAGGGGTTGTCTTTGGATCAGACTCAATCTATTGGGAAGTATTTGATCAGCTTAAAATGAGGTTATGAAAACAGGTCTACCCTCTCACCACCCCCAAACACAGAGCATCTAGTGGGGATGTTATATTTGCTCATGAAAGACTTATTTGAAAGTACAGATGGGGGGGGGGGGTGTGTGTGTAGAAATAAAGGATTGGACCAGTGTGGTTTCACAACTAGTCTGAGGAAGGGATGGTAATGGACACCCCTCTCTAACCAAACATCAAGGTGCCTTAGCACCCTCTTAAGGGCTGAAGTCTGACCTGGGCTTTGATCCTTATCTACTTCTTCTAAAGAAGAGATTTTTAATTCTGCCTCTTGATCTGAAAGGAGGCAGACAGCAAAGAAGACAAAAGGATAGCTGGTCTGACTTTGGGGTGAAACTCTCTAGTCCTTCTGTGTCAACTGGACTGGTGGCCTCCTTGTCAAAGGAGGAGAAAGCGAGGACAAAACCTCTAGGTAAGAAGCCACTAGGTGGCTTCATGGTCTGAAGGCAGTCTCTGTGTCTCAAGAAGACAAGGTAACAAATGCAAAAGCATCCCTCCTCTCCACTATGAGCAACAATGTCTTAAGAGCAATTTAAGATCATGGGAGAGAAGGAAAAGGTCACCTGCCACTGCTGCTTGTAAACACAAACACATGAAGCTCATGAGAATGAGTCTTCCTCTTTCTCTACTGACACAGAGCTGGCAATACGATGGGGATCTCAAGATAAGTCTCCCAGCTTTGGGCCTGAGGAACCCCTGAAAACAAACAGATGAAGGTGAAAGACATCACAGAGAATATGTCCATGTTTGATTTGGGCACTTAGTGTTATAGGCTAATTCTAGAAGAAGCAAGGAAGTCCAGCTATGAAGCAAGACCTCTTCCAAGATCCAGCCTGGGCCTATGTGCTAAGGCCCTGCCCCACAGTCTTTTTTCTATGACTAAATCAGCCTCCCACACCTGTCTTCCAAAAGATCTTCACTACTACCACTCCCCAGCCTGCCCCATCCCAGGCAATTGCTCCTCTTTCTTTTCTTGAGATGACCCCCAACTTGTACACCACACCTTTAGGGGTAACTAAGTTATCACATGTCCTAGAGAGAAAGTTAAGATTTGATGTTGCCTGCCTTTGGTCTTACTGTCCTATCCCAGGATCCCCACCTTCTACTCCGTGATTGACCTAGCTCTCTATTCCCCTTCCAGCCTTATGGACACTTGGAAAAAGAATCTGACCTCTTTCTAGGCTCCAGCCCTCTAAATCCCCTTCCTGAAAACACCTCACCTGATCAATTCGCTCATCCAGTTTAGATCTAGACCCCCTCCCCAAAGCAATAAGCATAGCATAGCCCCATGAGGCTCTGTGCCTACAGCCTGCCTCCCTTTATTCTGGAGAAGATAAGAAGGCAGAGCTGGCCTAGAATGGCTGGTGAAAATGTGCACTCTTCCTCAGGGGAGCAGCAGGGATGCACTCCGGGGAGCCACCCCTTGCTCCCACCCACCTCTAGCCTTTGACTCCTTCTTGCTGCTCCCCAGCAATCCCTGTGATGGTGCCCAAAGCTCCTTTACATGCAAGCGAAGCAAGCCCAAGATTAACCATTAGCTTCTCTTTCCTTATGTTCTATGTAGTAATAAAATGTACTTTATGTACAATTCTCCCCCCAGCCCACCCCAACCCCCTAGAAGGCTTTTCTAACAAAACTGGAAGAAACAGCTCCAGCCACGCACACCTCAGCCCTGGATTCTAATCCTGGGGAGTGGTGAAGTCACCCTGACTTGGTGAAGTCTGTTTCTCCCTTGAAGCTACTGTTTTGTCAACTCAGCAAAAACCTAAAAGAGCTAAAACAAAAACCAAACTCATCAGGAAATTCCACATCTGAATCCTACCCACTGTCCTCTGCATAAAAAGGACACGGGAAAACAACTGGAATCAGTTCAATCCTAAATATTTTAGATTCCAAATAAAAATAAAGACAGAGAGCATTGAAAACATTAATAATTACTCACCTCAGTCTATCCCTGCTTGAGATGCCCCCTAGAGCATGATCATGGGACATAGGCCCCTCTTCAACAGACCCCCACCAGCCCTGCGGGATGAAGCAGACTGCCTATAGAGAAAGCGGAATTTCCAAAGGCCTCTCATATCCCTCCATCTCTCGAGGAAACTAGTGAGGGGAAATATGGCAGCAGGGCTCAGCAGCATGTGCTGAGCTGGGCCACAAACGATGCATCACACCCATGGCCCCACACAAGGCATGAAACCCACTTGGTGTGGTCAGCCAGCAATCAAGAAACAGGGTTCACCTTCTCCTTATTGCTCATTTATTCCCCCCTAAAACAATTGCAGTCTCAGATCCCCCTAAGTGCTTTCTGCCTCAGGTTCCTCCGAGAATCATTTTACCCTTTTCCTGGTCTGCAAATTGCCTAACCCTGAAACAGTCAGTTTCCAGTCAGGGTGTAGAGTAAATGGCCAGGCAAAAGTCTGAGACACAAGAATAGGTTTTTATCTGAGTTGCCTCTACTCCAAAGCTACCAGACCATAAAAGAGCAAGTCTGGAGGACGTTTGATCACCCACAGAGTGGAGCACAAAAGTCCTAGGAAGCTCAAGAGTGCACATCGCCATTGTTCAAGGGCAGAGTACAAAGGATATTTGGTCCTGAGAAAAGACTATACCCCCATCATGCACATGTTCACAACCACACCCTCACACGCGTGCACACATACCCAACACAGAAGATGTCATGTGCCTGTGACATCTTTACTGTCCATCACAGGGACAAAGGGGACTGTATTCTGCCAGTTTCCACCACAGTCCTTAAAGGAAGGACTAAAATAGCTCCCAAGGGGTGCATGGAGGCTGCTAGCCTTCAAGGGTACCATCACAAGAAGCCCTCTTGGGAGGAGAAAGGAGTATGAGGCCATCGAGAGACTAAGTTGGCTATGTGTCCTTTCCCTAGTCTTGAGGACACCCTGACACAGCTGCCACTCAGTGGCCAACAAAAAGCACAGCTCCAACCATTTGGTCTGATGTGCTGAGGTAAGGGGCACTGCCAGAGGAAGAAGAGAGGACAGGAGTCAGCACCTTTGTTAGCCCTGGAGATGGCTCGCTGGGGGGCCCCTTGGGAAAGCACAGCCATAGTCTGAGGCACCTCAGTCCAGAGATCGGCTCTCAGTCTTGTAAGACACCCTAAAGAGGCAAAGCCTTCCACCCCATCTTCTCCTCTTTTCTTATAAGCTCTGGACCTAGAATTCCGAGCGCAAGCCTCAGAGAGATTGGCCCAATTCACCCTGAAGTCCTTCAGCCCTGGCATCCTACATTCACATTTCAGCCAGGATCCACCCTGGCTGGCAAACATGTCCAGTGAGGGTACAAACTGACCTGGTATGAGACCCGTGTCCCTTCCCCGCATGCCCTAGGAGAGGTACTCAGTGAGTCGCTTATTGGGCACAGTGGCAGAGGTAGTGCTGCCTCTGAAAAGCAGACAGTCACCCGACCTCTGCTTTTCTGTTTTTCTGGAGCTGCCGTCTGGTGGTAAAGTGGTCTTGGATGCCCAGAGAAGTGTATTGGCCAGACGGTCCAGGCTCCACCCCAAGGGCACAAGGCCCAGCCCAGAGCAGTGGGGCAGTCAACAAGATGAGGGCCAGAAACTGCCCCCTCCCACCTATCACCATGACTCACTGCCCTCAGAAAGGAACCGTGCATATGTGGCATGTGGCCAGACCCCAAAGGTGGAGTCGGTCCCTACTCACTAGGCCAGAGAAAGGAAGCACCGGGGCTTGTGTGGCGGAGAAGAATCCATTCCCTAAGATGGAAGCTCCCGGCAGGGAGCAGCTCTCCAGCTCTCAGAGGCCCCCTTGCCAAGGTCATCTGGGCTAAACCTTAAGTAGCAACTGCAGCGAGACCTGCAGAAGCCTCTACTGCTTTGACTTGGCCAACATCCAAGCAGGTAACTGGGGAGAGGCAGATGTCCCCAAGCCCACCAAGACAACAGCACCAAGAAGGAAATACTTCAAGGAACCTGACAGCCACCTTTATTCCCAGGTAGCCAGAATGTAGGCTCCTGCATAAGAAGAGGGGAAAGAGCAGATGCACCCCTATACATCTTCAGAACCCTCTGCCCTGCTCTTGGGCAGCACCATTATCTTAATGGAGACGCATCTTTAGTCACTGTAAGATGACCGCACAGAAACTTCTGGGTGCTAATAGTTTGAACTAGGACAAGATTTTGGCAGAAAAAGGATCAGAGCCCAGGACTCTACCTACCACCCTTCTACCTTTACACCCCTGCCTCAGGCAGTTCCACATAAATAGAACTGAGGGAAGACAGGGGATCCAGAGTGCCCCCAGAACATGGAAATCTGAGGCACTCTAGCTTCATGTGATCCCATCCTGTTGGAGTTTGGGTCCACAGGATGGAGGAAGGCCCAGGGCAAAGAAGAGTCTGCAGGCAGCACGTGGAGAGATGGAAAGGAGCCGCAGGCGGGCTCCCCACAAGTGGCAATTAATCAATCTGGGGAATTAGTTCCCACAAAAGGAAAGGAGGAATCCAATCAGCGCCTTCGGAGCAGCGCTCCAGAGGGTGCTGAGCCAGAGGCAGGATATAAATAGAGCCGCAGCAGCTTGGTGCTCAGCACAGATGGCTCCAGAACGGGAGGTCCTGTGGCCACGGGGCTCTCGGCCATGGCTGGACCAAAAGGGACTGATGGATGAGCTCAAGTTTGTGCATCAGGACCTGCCTACTGGCCCCACTGCTAAGCAGCTTCTACTTCCGCAGCATGGGCCAATCTGTGGAAGGAAGAAAGATGCCAGTCAGGCCCTTTACTGGCCACCCTTTCTTTTACCCAGGAACCAAGAAATAAAGGCTTGTGTTTAGTTCTGTGGTAACTCATTGCTGAACCCCCAAAGCAGACAGCTAGAAAGCCTGGGAAGACCCATTTCTGCTCTGGATGGGAGAAGGTAGAGACAAATGGTGAGTTCAGCTGAGAAGCCATGAATCCTGTTTCAGAAGGAAGAATACCCAGGACGGACATCAAGACGCCCAGCTAGCTTTCAGCCAGTTCTACTTACAAACCCCAGGAGTCTGCTGCCCTCTTCCTCCTTCCTTCACTGACCACAGAAATAAACACCACTTTTCTTCAATGTACATATATATACATAGAGAAGCCCACAAACTACATACATATGCATTTGTATCTATATCTATATATATGTAAATTTGGAAGACGGGATGGAAGTCCAGCCCTCTTCCAGGATTTGAGAAACTGAAACAGAAGCAGAGAGCAGTAAAAGCCATTGCTTTCCCCTTCTTCACTTCCAAAGATATTTGAAGAGGTGAGACAAATCAAGCCAGTGAAGAGGGGAGAGGTGGGAAGGAGGCAGATCTCTCCCTGTCCCCAGTTCACTTCCTGATCTCCACCTACAGGTCAGCCCCTGGCCTTCTGTCCCAAAAGTGAGACCAGACGGCCAGGATTCAGAGGCTCCACTCTGGCCAGAGAGAGAATGAGCAGAACAAAGGTCGGAGCAGCCCCCGAAACTGCCCGTCTGCTGGCACACCCTCATCCTCCCTCACCCCTCAGCCCAGCACTGCCACTCAGGGAGCACTTAGAGTTGTGTTGTGTCACAGCAGGGTGGCATGGCCGGGGTCATCATGATCCACGCTGTTGAGAATCGCCGTCTGGTCTTCCGGAAGCTGGCGGTGGCACAGGTCTGAGAGGCGGGCAAGAGGGTCAGGCCGAGAGTGTCTCTTCTTCTTTCGGAGGCAGACGGCTTCATCGGGCCACAGAACCTGGGAGTCTGGAAGCTGCTGAGCCTGGGAGGCAGAACCGTCTAAGAGGAAAGGGAACAGGTGCGCCAAACAAATGGGAAGAAAATAAAGTGAGTGAAAAGGAAGATCATCACCTCACACACTCACCTTTTTCATTTGCTGGGACATCTATCCTGGCTCTCTGGTATGACAGCGAGAATCTCTGAGTGCGGCAGGGCCTGGAGGCCACTACAGCAGAGGCCCCCGTGCTGGCTATATGAGTAACCAACAACCTGCGCTTGATCCCTGCTCATACTGAGCCAAGAAAGTAGGATAGGTCTAGTCAAGGGGCATTTCTTTTTTATCTTTTACTTAATATTTAATATATTAATATATATTATCTACCATAGGTTTTCACTCGTATGTGGAACAGGAGAAACTTAACAGAGGACCATAGGGGAGGGTAAGGGGAAAAACTAGTTAAGGAGAAGGAGGGAGGCAAATGACAAGAGACTCTAAAATACTGAGAATAAACTGAGGGTTGATGGGGGTGGGGGAAAGGGGAAAATGGGTGACGGGCATGGAGGAGGGCACTTGTTGGGATGAGCACTGGGTGTTATATGGAAACCAACTTGACAAAAAACTATATGAAAAAAATAAATCTGTTATCTAGTATTTCTAGTATTTTTCTTTTTATTAAAGTAGCATCAGTATATTTTTTTACTGCCACTTGGGTACCAAGCATCGTTCTAGGTGGTGGGGATCAAGGCTTCTAAGAAGGGGTTGGGACTCATTTTTTCACCACCCTTGCCCCCAGCAGTGATGGATTTTGCCCAAGATTTCAGTCCCTGTAAGAGAACCAGGCCTGGCCCTTCCAAGACTTCCAGGGCCACTCCTCTGCCTCATGGCCCTTCTGCAGAAAGGGTAGTAAAGTGCTGGGTTTCTAGAAGATTATACTTAACTGTGGGGTGAGGAGGAAGAAACAAACATTACAGACTTAAAAAATACAGAAATGAAATTTTCAGATACTGAAAGTAGCACAAAGAAAGCTGAAAACAGGGCCATGTGAGAGCCAGTGACTGATGCACACTTCTACCCTCGGACGGAGTCACATCTGAGTCTCAAATGGAGCCTTCCAAAGCTCCAAGGGAGAAGTGTTCCCAACAGAAGGAAGGGCAAATGTGAAACCCCGGGGTTAAGAGCCATCCTGCCACGTTTCAGAGACAGATGGAAGGCTATCACAGCTGAAGCAGAGTGAACAGAGAACAGAGAGGCAGGAAAGACAGAGAAGGGTATTGTAAGGAATTTGAAATCTGCTCTGGTGGCAGTGGAAGTTTCTGGAAGGTTTTAATCAGGTGTGTGTGTGTGTGTGTGTGTGTGTGTGTGTGTGTGTGTTTGTGTGTGTTCCCACAGGTGCGTGCACACTGCCATGGCCGAAAGAGGATGCTATTACATTTTCTAAAGATCACTCCAGTTGCTGGGTGTAGAATATACTACAGCAAGGAGCAAGGATGGACCAGGACAACCAGTGAAGTAGCCCCTGCAATAATTAGGGTGGGGATAAGAGTAACTCAGAATTGGGTCTTAGCAGTTGAAATGGATTGAGGATATACTGTAAAAGTTGGGCCCACAGACCTTACTAAGTGGATTGCACAGGACATGTGAGAATAGGGAAAGAAGCAAGGGTGAAGGAGGCCAAGCAGTGAGGTAGGCACCAGTGCCATTTGTGAGGCTGGGGGAGAAGTGAGGAGATGCAGGTTTGGAGAGGATAATCAATAACTCTATTTTGGACAATTCAAAGGCTTATAAAATGTCTAAGTGCAAGTTCAGCAGGCAACTGGAAATATGAGACTTGAGCTTATGGAAGAGATTGGGGCTAAAAACAGACATTTGAGAGTCATCAACATATTACAGGACACTGTAACAGAACAAGAGGGAAAAAAACTTCTGATGTGGCTCTTTTTGTTTAAAAAAGGAGAGAGAGAGAGAGATGTAGATAGGTGGGTACATGGGTCTTCAATTGCAATGAGCTTAAATAGGTTGAACATTCAGCTTTGGGCTCCAATGTCTCACCCAAATCCTTAAAAAAAGCATCTTCCATTTTTCTGCCTCAGGACTCCCATCTATAAACTAATAGGATAATAGCACCACCCAAAGGCTAAGTGAGAGACAAGTGCCTACTGTCTTCCAGAGATTTCAGGGGCCTCTACAGAACACTCCAAAGAAAGTTACTCTCCAGTGGTTATTAAAGATTTGCAAGGAAACTGTGCAGCTGTCTTTTTTTTTTTTTTCTACATCCTGTCATAAGATTCCTAAAACCATTGGTAAAAAGTACATGAGGGGCACCTGGGTGGCTCAGTCAGTTGGGCATCCGACTTCAGCTCAGGTCATGATCTCACGGTTCGTGGGTTTGAGCCCCGTGTCGGGCTCTGTGCTGATGGCTAGCTCAGGCCTGGAGCCTGTTTCAGATTCTGTGTCTCCTTCTCTCTCTGACCCTACCCTGCTCACGCTGTCTCTATATCTCTCTCAAAAATAAATAAAATATTTTAAAAAAAAGTACATGATAAATATTAAGGAGTTTTCTAAGTGTAAAAAAAGGCTGAATTATTTTTGCATGATCTTAGAAGCCACCTATCACTACTGAATAAACATCAGACATATTTCAATAGAAATGTCCTTTCTACAAGATAAGGAGATTTCATTCTATCTCACTGAGAAAAGCTTGGTCATCCTACAGAGGCTGGGTCCATGCCACAATGTCCCTTAAGTATTTAGTAGGGATAATTCCCATGTCCAACTAGAAGGTCTGAAATAATAGAGAAATATATAAGGAGAATAGGGATATTTCCAAAAGGCATATTATAGAATGGGGGGAAAAGATGCTATTTATGTTGTTTAAAAATGCACTAAAACAATATATTTTCTAGAGTTATATGCACAGCAAGTCTCTGAAAGCATGCATACTACCAAGAAGGATGGTTCCTGGGTGGGAGGAAAAAATTTGGAAGACAATCGGGGACTTTATCTTTCTAATTTTTTTATTTAAAAATTATATGTATTATTTGAAAATTCATATTAAAAAGAAACAACATAAGCTGGTGGGCTTAATTCGAGAGAAAACCCAGGGCACCTGGGTGGCTCATTTGGTTACGCATCTGACTTTGGCTCAGGTCATGATCTACAGTCCATGAGTTAGAGCCCCACATCAGGCTCTGTACTGAGAGCTTGGACCCTAGAACCTGCTTTGGATTCTGTCTCCCTCCTCTGCCCCTACCCCATTTGCTCTCTGTGTCACTCTCTCTCTCTCAAAAATAAACATTAAAAAAAAATTTTTTTTTAATTCTAGAGAAAACCCAAGGTTGGGTTCCTGAGCCAAACAATCCCATAATAAAAGTGGAGAGACGTGGAAAGAGAAGATCTGCCATTTACCGGATCGTTTCTTTGACTTCGAAGAGCCCTTGGATGACTTTTTGGGCTTCTTTATCCGTTGGTATTTCAGAGCCTCCAGCCTCTCAGGTGCAGCAGCATGCCCGGGTGCAGGTGGATGTGTTCTAGAAGGGACAATTAGAGAGCCAAAGGTCAGCTCCCAGAAGGGGGAGCTTTTGACGAGGGGCTGGAAGAAAACCACACAGCCGGCCCACGGGAGGACGAGTACAATTCTATGGAGTCCTAGGGTATCTGCAATAGTTCCTTGACACCTGCGTCTTGATTACTCCTGGAAGGGAGAAAACCCAGTAGAAAGCTCCAGCAGTGGTAGGCCTACCTCAGATGGAAACCAATCTGTAGAACAATCAGAAGACCTAAAAGAGGGAGAGAGAGACTTTAATAGTGAGCCCCATCCCATATCACTCAAACCCAGAGGAGGAAGGTCAAAGAAGAAAACAGCTTCAATGCCCAAAGTTCTTAGAAATCATCACAACCAAGACCTTTAAGTGAAAAGTAAAAGGGCAGATTAAAGCAGTAGGTGAGTCATCCCACTCCAATTAACTGTCCTCCAGAAAAGAGAAGTCCAGGGCTATATGAGAAACCCAATATCCAGTGAGATGGAGGTACATAAAACCCAGCTTCTCTGGGCTTCTTCTTCTCCATCTGTAAGAGGCAGGGAGAACACGAGCAGTTAAAAGTAACAGGTACTTGTCAATCTACCAACATTTCAGCAGGGGTGTCTCCCTGACCCTCTGCAGTCTAGGCTCAGCTATGTAAGTGAATAAAAGAAGGTAAAAGTAGATTATGATGGTTAGTGTCCAAATTCCTTGCCATCGGTAGCAAGTGTCTAGTGAATCTCTACATTTTAAGACTGAGTAGAGAAACCAGGGTTGGGAAACACACCATGTATATCGGCTTCCTTCTCCCCCAGCTGCAGAGCAGAAGCTGTCATTTGCCTGATGGATCAACTATGAGGTTAGAACAAAGTTCGCAATTCGACTGGAGGCTGTGCAGCCCACATGACAAAGGGAACCAAAGGTAACTGGGGGGATGGACTGTCTGTGACAATCTGTGCATATTGGAGAGAATTTTTCAAAAGTCCTAAAATCTAGAAGACATGTATATGTTACCAACGTCATTTCTTCTTCTCAAAGTAAGCCAAACTCGGAGCCTGAGGAATAAAGGGGGAGAGAGAGGTGTCGCTCTTTCTTTCCTGACGGTGCTGGCTTTAGCACGCCATCAGGGAAGCAGGTGATTCCTAGAACCATTCTAGAACCATGGTGGACTGAGGTGAATCACACTCTTCCTCAATCCCTACATCTTCTTCCATCTCCATCACAACTAGCTTTGGGCAAATTCTGATTAAAGGGTGTAGGACAGCCAACCCTGTGAGGGGAAAAGAAGTCCCCAGGGGCGAGCAAAAAGCAATCTGAGGTTGAACAACAAATGACAGAGGGATGGAAGGTCTGCAGCCCCATCTCCCCAGTAATGGCCATATTTGTGGGGATGAAGGAAGAAAAAACTTACAGACCAATTGTTGATAAGCCTCTGGTCTCTGGGGTTTCCTGAATTAACGGGCAATGAAGCAACCTCCATCTTCTTTGATGGATATCATCAGTCCACAGCCTTTTAGTAAATAAAGTATCAAGAATCTCCTCCAAAGTTCAGGTCAGAGACAACTTGTAGATTTTCCATATTCCCCTGATAGCACAGGGCTAAGGGGCCCCACCTACATGCACACACAGGCAACACACGGTCTCGTCTTGTAGAGAAGTCCAACTCACCATTAGAAGCCAGGTCTTCCACCCCCAAAGACCCAACCCGCCAATTCCCCATCCCCTCCTCTTTTAAACTCTACCCACAGAGATCCTAGACAGCAGGTGCCGCTGCCAGGGAATCTGGAAGTCAGGAAAAGAGTGGAGATGGCTAGGGTATGAGGGAGCATGACTTTGCACTACTGGCAGAATGTCCTCACCCCCTTCTCATCCTTGACTAGGGTTTCTTCAGCTGCCTAAAAGGAAAATCAAAGGTATGAATCCGCCATTCAGTTTACCTGTCCCCTGGTCCTGGCCAGCCTCTTCAGAAAGACCACACAAGGTGAGTGGTGCACAGTCTGAAGAAGCTTATAAGCAAGTGGACCCAGGGAGCAGTGTTTAAACAACATAATCCAGGGTGACCCAGGAGGACATAAGAGAAACTGGTTCAGGGTGCCCCTGAAAATTCCTAGGGATTCTCCAAGCCAGGTGAAACTTCAAGAGATATTATTCTGAAAATTAACATAGTATTACTTTTATCATTTCTCTTATATAGCATTTATTTATCACTTACCATGCCAAGCACTGATCTACGTTCTCTACAACAGTTTTCTTTAATCCTTGCAACAACCCTATAAGGTAAATGCTATACTGATCCTATTTTCTCAGAGGGTGAAACTGAATGTTAAGCAGCTTGTCTGATAATCCAGTTGTTAAGGGACAGAGCCAAGATTCTCAACATTAGGCTAAAGTGCTCTTCTAACTTCTTCCTAAAGAAAACAGGTACAGAGCTATCTAGAAGAAAAACAGTACTTTCAGACCTCCCCTGAGAATCAGTGTGGCACAGCCAGGGTAAGACAGACCAGGGACTGGAAAAAGCTGACTGATGTTATATCTTCAAGCAAAAATTCCCAAACAGTAAATCCACTGAGAAGGATAAGCCAAATGTCCCTTGTGAAACAGCCAAGCTCCAGCCCTTCCAGGACACCTGCCGTCCGCCTGTTTTTGCTTTGGGCTCGGGGCTCAAACACAGAAACAGACGGCTCACAACCATTTAGCCCAGGACCTTGGCTGCTTAGCTCTATGCTTATCCGGAATAGTGGAGAAAAGACACAGGCAAAAGGGTTCAAAAGGCAGGCAAACCACAGATTAGAAAAGCTAAAATCCACGGGACATTTCCTGCCCTTATTGCCCTGAGGGCTGACCATTCCAACAGTTTGCAGCTGCCCGCCCCAGTCAGCAGAGGCAGTGATTTAAGGAGCATTTTCATCCTCTTCACGACTGCCTGACAGCAGACTCTGCTCGTCTGACCTTAGACTGTGGAGTGGAGGCTGAGGAGATCCACTCACGTATGAGGCATAGCTAAGAAAAAGGTCACTTTGTTCTCCATATAGAGGAGAAAGCCAGGATTGTGGAGGTCAGAGTCTACCCAACTTTGACAACAGACGGTACCTTTCTAGTGGGGTCAGGGGACAAACCCAGTGTTTGGCCTCAGAACTCAGGAGAGACTTGTTTCCAAATGGGAGCTCCTTCCTGGGCTTTACGCAGGAAAAGGGGCCCCATCCACCCTCCCAGACCCACCTGATTAGAGGCCAAAGTCGGCACTAACAGGAGAGGGGATTCAAGGGGGGTGTGAGAAGAGGGTAGCTACTGGCACGAGAGAGGGAGCCGAGAGAAGCACCAGCCTCCCAGGCGGCCGCGGAAGGGGCAGGTCCACGCAATACAACTCCCCGCTCTGAGGAGGGAGTTGGGAAGAGGAGAAAAAGGGGAGAGAGAGGAGGAGGAGAGGCGGGAAGACAACTGCGGGTTTGGGGAGAAGGAACAGGAGAGACTGAAGGAAACAGGAACAAAGCGAGAACGAACGTAGACAAGACGTGTCACATCTTCTCCAAGCAAGACCAAGTGGAGACACATGCAAAGGCGCAGCATGAAGACAGCGTCTGAAGAGGAGCCTGACGCCTCCCAATGGCCCCAGCAGCTACCGCGCCCAGGGAGCTCTCAGCAAGCAGGAGTGAGCGGTGGCTCTTGCTGCCCACCTCAAGGTCTAACTCCGAGGCTGCAGGGAGCACTTTACTCTCCTAGGCTGGGGATACTGGCCAGGCCCCGAGGAACCAATTCTCCCTCGTCGCTGCCCTTGGTTTCTGGGTTTGCCACAGCAGTGAGAGTATGACAGCTCAGCTCTCAGACCTGGCACAGTGGGGACGTTGTGAAGAGGGGGGGTCAACAGTTAGGTGAAGGGAGTGGCAGTAACAATGGGGAATGAGGTCCAGGCGTTTTCCAGGAGTGGAGTGAGAACTGGTCCTGGTGCTATCGCCTCTCTGGGAGTGCCAGAGGGGTCATAAGTGGGGTTCAGGGAGGGAGGGTAGTGAAGGTGGGGGATGGTCCAGTCACCATCCCCTGGAGCACCCACCCAGCAGGCCGCAGGAGGCCCCTCACGAAGGGAGGCTCATAACTATCTCCTGACACCCTCCCTGCTCTCTCCAGTACTAATGGCTGCACTGTAGCACCCAACCAATGGCAGACACGATCTCAGGGCCTCTCAGCTGCTAAGAATTTTATAGCTGCAGATCATAAGGGAATGTCACAGAAGTCCAGTCCTCCTTATGGGAGGCCACTCTTATGACTGAAGATTTATAGTCCTGAGTTCGGACAATGAGCCTCCCCTGACATCACTAGGTGGGCAAGGGGTGCAGACGCTTCTCAGCTAGAGAAACCAGGAGGCTCTCCTGCCCCCACACTGCTTGTTTCCAGAAGCACAGCCAATGGCGTCCATGGCAAAAAGAAGCATCTTAGTCACCATGAGAGACAGTGAGTCTCGGGTGACCCTAAGCCTCTCTGTAAGGGACTCCAAACCCCTCTAAATGCCCAAGTTCCCAGACCTCCACCTGGCAGAACACCAGAAGAGGACCAACCTCAGTGGAGAGCAGAGGAAGGAGCACAGCCCTTCACCGCTCAACTTCCTCCTGCCCAGGGGAAGCCTGTTCTCTCCCCCTGGGGAGCTCCTCCCAAGACCCTAGAGCTGTGACACAAGTTCACCAGGAGTGACTACTACAGGGACCTTGGAGGCTATTTAAGCATGAGAGCGAGGTCCACATCTCAGTCCTCTAACAACCAAGAGTGGGCTACAGAAGGCAAGGAACATGGGAAGTGGTGACATTTCCCTGCCCTTGCCCTCACAGGACTACAGGTGACCTGGTCCTAAGGAAGACCCAGCTATTGAGGGAGGGAACTGGGCTACACCCCCAACCCTGTGCTCCTTGAGAATATTAGTAAGATTCCAAGAAGACTGTGAGGGACCAGCAACCCCAGGGAAAGATCTGAGTCTCTGGGGGTGGGGGTGGGGAGGGGCAGGAAGGAAGGGCGGGTGCTATGCCTGAGGGCAGAAGAGGGTCTGTTTCTGGATATGAGTGTGGCCCTGACGTTTCCGGAGGTGCAGAGAGGCAAAGCAGATCTTAGGCATTCTAGGCCCCTTGGGGTACATGCAGGGTCCCAGGGGCTTCTGTGGGAGGCCCTGGGTGTGTTGGCAGCAGGGATCTGAGTGAGGAATACTGCAGGGAGGCTGTGGGCAGGCTTGGCATGTGGGGTGGGAGTCAGAAGCTGCAGCTAGGCGGTGCCCGAGCGTGGCCTGGTGAGGCTGTTGGAGCAGCATGATGTGGGGAACCCAGAAGCCGTGGGAACAGAGCAGCGTAGTCTGCCGCCCACAGAGGGGGTGAGGGGACATGGTTTGGATTCCCCTGTAAAGTAAGCGATGGCCCTGCCGAAGCCCCATCCGCCTGTCCACCCCCCCCGCCCCACCCCAGCCGCGGAGCTCCCTTACCTATTGAGCTGAGGAGAGGCTTGTCTCGACAACACTGCCCAGATAGCTGAGATCAATCAGAAACAAAGCAGTTATCAACACGGGCCGTGGGGGAACCACCCACGCACACCCAGAGGGGAGGAGGGGAGGAGCACAGGGGCCAGAGAACCACAAGCGAGGCCAGAGAATGGGGTGAGGGGAAGGAGAGGAGAGAGACAGAGAACCAGACGGCACGATGGACGAGGCAGATGGGCGCTGCACAAAGCACAGACAGGGCTGCGGCGCACAGCATCTCCTGCGCAGACAGAGGCACGGGGTCCCGTGGGTGCGCCATGCCTGGCGTCCTAGCTAGAGCTCTCCTCCACCTTCTCCACCTGCCAGGAGCAGGGGGGAGTGGGGGGGGAGGCCGTACTTCCAGGTACCAGAGAGGGTGGGAGTGTATGGGGCAGGGGAAGGGCGCTGGGCTCCCTCCTCTCCAACCACCTCCCATCCTGCCTACCACCGAGCCAGCCTCCTCTGGAACACTCTGCTCCCCTGCACAGGCGGCCACATCAAGAAGAGAGACCAAAGGACGGAACCGGAGAGAAAGAGAGAGAGGGAGGGAGGGCAGGAGGGACCGGGGGCACTACAGAGACGTGGCAAGCCCTTCGGAGCAAGTCAGGCCAACCCAAAGAAGATGGAGAAGGAAGAAAGACAGACAGAGAGAAAACCAGACTTGAGGAGGAAGGAAGGGGCCAGGGGAGGAGGAGGAGGGAAGAGGAGGGCTGGGAAGGAAAGATGAGAGAAAGAGAGGCACGGACGGGCGTCCAGGCCGACTCTGGTACCTGGAATACCAGCTGCTACAGTTTAGTGTGTGCCCTCTCAGGCAGGCTGGTCGCAGGAGCTTGTCTGTCTGTCTGTCTGTCTGTCTGCCGCTTCCTGCGAGGCACACAGGTTGGGGTAGGGTATGTGGCTCCGGGCACACGGTTCACAGGCCTGAGATTTTGCCCCCAGCCTCCAGGATGCACCCCCTGAAGAGTCTGGAGGAGGGGGCCCAGCACTTGCTAGGCTGCTAAGGGCAGGAAGTTGGGAGGAGGAGCCCCGGGCCTGGTGGTCCAGGGAAATGAGGCTTCAGGGTCCTGCTTAGCAGGGAGGACAGCCCGGGGAAAGGAAGGAGGCTGGATACCAGGTCTCTGGGTAAACCCTGGAACCACCCCCAAAGCCAGGATCATGGGGATATGATCTCTAAGCGTAAGTGAAGTGACCCCTCACTCGGACACACCACACCCTCCTCCCCTTGCCCAAGTGTGTCCACTCCACATCACCCTGGGAGCCTCCTGAGATCTCTGGGCTGAGTGGAGGAGATCCCTCATGCTCCTGGCAGGGTACCTGGGCAGGTAAGCCCCACCCTCAACCCCATGCCCACACCCTGTCGATGCCAAGACCAGAACTCTCCTGAAGGGATGCTGCAGCATGTCCAGACAAGCCCTGTCATTTGGGTTGACGGAAGGGGTGGAGAGCAGGTAAGGAATGGGGGGTGGAAGATGACCAGGTGGAGGTGGGCAGGAGAAACCAGCTCACACTCACCCTGAAGTAGGTAATGGCGGTGGGGGGGGCTCTGGTCTGAGCAGCTCCTCCCCCATCCTTCGAGGGGAAGGCGTCTGTCCAAACACATCCAGGTTGTCCGCAGGCCCTGCAGGGCCCGGCGGAGGGGAGGGGTAGCCTGTGGCCAGAGTGGTGAAGCCCATGGTGGGTCGGTAGCTGGGACTCCCGCTGCGGCTGCTCTGGGAAGGGGAGCCAGTGGACGGCGTGGACTTGCGAGAGAAGCTGACAGCGGCCGGCGGCTGCAGGGTGATCTCTGACATCTCTGCCTGCTGCAGGAGGCCCGGGCGGGGCCGGGCCCGGGCGGCAAGCTCAGGGGAGCCAGTGCGGGAGCTGAGGGGACTTTGGGTCAGAGGCGAGAGCCGGGAGGGCTGTAGCACCACTTGATGTAAACTGGGCTCGGCGCGCCTGGCCTGCCGGGGGCTAGGCCGGGGCCGGGGCTGGGGCTCGTACCACCGAGTGTCCAGGCCAAATGTGCTGGGGCCGCTGTGCCCCCCCGGCTCAGCCGGCTCGGGGTAAGGCAACACGGGTATGCCCATACCTTGGCTGGTATGTCTTAGCTGCCCTTGGCTCACCAGAGGTTGCATAGGTCTGTCCTGCCACTTAGCGGAGGTGGGCGCTGGGGCGGGGCCTCTGCCTGGCGGCTTGCCTGCCCAGCCCTTGGGCGCCTCCAGAGACAGGATGCCCGGGTAGGCCGCGGGCACCTGTAGGGAGGTGGGGGGCAGTCCTCGGGGGAGGCAGGCCTTGGGCTGCAGACTCTCGGCTACGTCACAGGGGTGCAGCTGGTGGGGAAACATCATGGCCGGGGTTTCCAGTCCCCCAAAGGGGAATTCTGGCCGGCCCCAGGGCTCAGGGGAGCGCCCTCCCGTGGGTGTCTGAGTCAAGGGCAACGTGCTGTTGGAAGCGTTCTCTCCGTTTTCCTCAGGAATGGTGGGGTGGCCAAAAGGCCCCTCAGTGTGCAGGGGTGGGGAGGACATGACAGAGCTCAAGGGGCTGCCCACTTCTGGCATGTAGAAGGGTGGTGGCTCCACCTCCCCGGGGCTGCTGCTGCTGAGGTACCCATAATACTGGCCATGGTGGAAGGGCCGGGGGGCAGGAGGTCTGGCTTGGCCTGTGGCCTGGAGCCGACCTTCCAGGCCGCCGGGGCCCTCCAGCCCACGGGGCTGGAACCGAGGGCTGTATGCTGGTGGTGGCAGGTAGGACTCCTGGCTGGATGACAGAGGGGTCAGCTGGGACTTCAAGGCAGTCACAGATGTGGGCACCAGCGGGTCCTCGTTCTCCTCGTCTGACTGGCGGAACTCGGGGTACATGTCTGTCTCCTCGGCAAAGGGAAAGCCCTCGATGCGCCTGCTCTTCATCGAGGGCTCCATCTCGGAGGGATCCATCACAAAGCGGCCATCAGGGCCTCTGCTGATGAGCTCAATGGGCGTCGTGGCCTCAGCCTCAGCCTCAGCCTTGGCTACGCTGTACTTCTTGCTGCTGATGGCCCTCTTGGTCTTCTTGTACAATGACAGCTCTTTCTCCCGGGTGGGACTCAGCATCCTCTTGGCTGCCGGCTGGCCTTGGTCGTCAGAGGACTCCGACGGGGCCCGGAGAGTGCGGATGCTCTCAGGGCTCACCTTGCCAGATGACAAGCTGTGGGGGTGAGTGAGGGAGCCGGAGAGTGAGGCAGGGGACACCTGGCTCCTGCACTTTCTTCCTTCTCTTAACAAACAATCACAAACATCCAAGATAATACTAAGGAAAAGGGGCGCAGATGGGCTGCATATTTTGGCATGAAATACCCTGGCCAACTCTCCACTGCCTAGATGTGTGCTGGCCATTTTTTGAATGAACACCCACATTTCTACTTTCATTCTGACCAGCCCTTACTGTCTGCCACAGTCTGTCTAGTCACACCTCTAACTTCATTCCCAGGGTGCTCCAGCAATGCAAACCCATCTTAATATTAACTTAAGCAAAACACACTTGGGGGTGCCTGCATGGCTCAGTCGGTTGAGCGTCCGACTTCGGCTCAGGTCATGATCTCGCGATTCGTGGGTTCGAGCCCCGCGTTGGGCTCTGTGCTGACAGCTAGCTCAGAGCCTGGAGCCTGTTTCAGATCCTGTGTCTCCCTCTCTCACTGACCCTCCCCTGCTCATGCTGTCTCTCTCTCTCTCTCTCTCTGAAATAAATGAAAAACATTGGGGCGCCTGGGTGGCTTAGTCGGTTAAGCGTCTGACTTTCGCTGAGGTCATGATCTCGCGGTTCGTGGGTTCGAGCCCCGCGTCGGGCTCTGTGGTGACTGCCAGCTCAAAGCCTGAAGCCTGTTTCAGTCTGTGACTCCCTCTCTCTCTGACCCTCCCCTGCTCATGCTGTCTCTCTCTCTCTCTCTCTCTCTCCTTCCTAGAAATAAATAAAACATTAAAAAAAAATTTAAAAAAAAAAACACACTAAGAAGGCAAATGTATTAGGATGGAAAAAAAATCACAGAAACACGTTCCAAAGCTAAAGAGATTATCCACTAATTTGGACTGTCCACTCTACTGCTCCCTCTGTTAATGTGGACAACTTAAAATTACTGTGCAGCTCTCAACAATAGCCAAAACATGGAAAGAGCCTAAGTGTCCATCAATGGACGAATGGATCAAGAAGATGTGGTTTATCTATACCATGGAATACTACACGGCAATGAGAAACAATGAAATCTGGCCATGTGTAGCAACATGGATGGACCTTGAGGGGGTTATGCTGAGCGAAATAAGTCAGGCAGAGAAGGACAAATATCATATGTTTGCACGTATAGGAGGATTAGGAGGAACTTAACTGAGGAACAAGGGGGAGAAGAAGGGGGGAAATGGTGGGGGAAAGGAAGGGAGGCAAACCATGAGAGACTCTTGAATGCTGACAAAAACTGAGGACTGATGGATGTGGGGGGGGGATGGGCATGGAGGAGGGCACTTGTGGGGATGAGCACTGGGTGTTATGCGGAAACTAATTTGTCAATAAACTATTTGTAAAAAAAAAAAAAATTACTGTTAACAGCAAACAGTTTGGAAACACTTGTCTTGGGACTGAGTGGGACAAACCACCTGCCTGTCTCCATCCTCCACCCTCCACCCATATACCACAACAGCAGGGGCACTTACGGAGACTCTAAGCTCTTTCTGCAGTGAGTGATGGAAAGTGGAGGATCTGGAAGGAAAAAGAAAGGGGAGATAGCCTACTGAGGCCAGGGACACAGAACTTGTCTCAGGTGTCCTCAGGGTCCAGAGCAAAGCCACATAGGGGATCAAGCCCTTCCAAAGGTAGGCATCTTCGGGTCCAGTCCAGAGTCCCATGCCTACCCCTACACCTGCCCTCTCTCTTGCTCTGGCCCCATCACACCCTCCCCAGCATTCTTCTCCCTTACTCCCTCTTCCAGATCAAGACCCACTGGTAGTTCTATCCGTAAAACTCCCAATTTCCCTATTCTCAAGGGGGACCATGTTAAAAGTGGACCTTTTCTCCCAATGGGGAGCATTTGAAACTGGGCCAGATAGAGCAGGGTGGTGGGGGCAAACACCCACCTTTTTTGCGCTTGAGCTTACGCTTGCGCTGCTTGTTGACAAAGCAGGCGGCCAGGGTGCTGAACAGGATGGCAGCTGCCAAGAAGCAGATGGTAGCTACGATTCCAGCCAACACAGGCCGAGCTAGCCCGTCATCGGTCAGGTCCGGCTGTGGGAAGATGTCTGCAGGGAGGGGTGAGGAACATACATGACTCCCTCTCTCCCTCTTGTAAAAGCCCCCACCTACACTGACAACTAGCCCCCAAATACTTTTCCCTACCTCTGTAGAACAGACAATGTTAAAGCTCAGTCTCCATGCTCAACTCTAGCACTTAAAGAGGTTTGTATAGATGGGGGAAAGAAAGAAGAAAGACAAGTTTACGGAAGTCAAGTGAGCACTACAGAGCTTGTAACGAAGAAATCACATCTATACCTTACCCCATAAGGGTAATAATTTCAATAATAATCTATAATTGGCTAGTGCTTTTTGCAAAGGGCTCTCATGCATGTTACCTGATACCCTCAAATGAAACAGAGCACATGCTATTGCTCTCATTCTCTCAAGTAAAGAAACTACCATTGGCTGAGTTTGAGTGACTTGCTTATTACTTAGATACTGCAGATCAGTGCCCAAACCACAACACTGTTACTCTGCTCTCCCATTGGTGTTTTCTGCTTTCTGCCATGTCATCTTGACAAAATGAGAGCCTAGATGTGAAGGTGACTTAAGGGTAAAATACTATAGCAGGTAGAAGGGGTTGTGACCACAGAATCCAGATCTGTTTATTTCTAAGTCATTATAGCATAACTGAGCAACTTCTACAGGGAAGGTTAGCACGCCCTGGTCATCTCCAGTTCAGAATACTGGAGCCAGCAGGGACATTCAACACAGGTCTCACTTCATTTTACAGGTAAAGAAGTGAGTCTCACTTTGTGCCCAAATCCACAGAGCCTGTTAGTGGAGCCAGGACTAGGCTCCATCTATAGTATCTGGACTGTACTTTAAAGTCAGTTATGAGTGCCAATCTTTAGGTTCTGTGTAGTCTGATATATTTAGGCAGAACCCTTTATTATGTCAATATAACAATGGATGAAAATAATCCAAATCACACTGATGAGTTGAATTGGCAAATGAATGCTACAGCTTTTGGGAATGGGGGTGCTGAAAGATGGGGGTGCTGAGGTCACTGCACCTTCATCCACCCATGGGGAATCTTCCCTATACACAGAATAGTCCACTGATGAAAACCCTCATAACTTCTATCCTGGCCTTGGCTGCAAACTCTCTTCCCTGTTCCTCCATCTCTTTGAATCTCCTCCATAGAGGGAAGCCAAGACAGAGGTATGCTGAGTTCTGTGCCTATAGCAGGTACTTTCGTATAGAAAAGAAAAGAAAAGAAAAGAAAAGAAAAGGAAAGAAAGAAAAGAAAGAGAAGGAAGGAAGGAAGGAAGGAAGGAAGGAAGGAAGGAAGGAAGGAAGGAAGGAAGGAAGAAAGAAACAAGAAAGAGAAAAAGAAAGAAAAAGAAAAAAAGAAAAACAGAAGGCCATGGTGCCTAATGTGATGCAGAAGTCACAACCCACTGCCCCAGGGCTCTGGTGACCCTTCAGTCTTCCCTTCTTCTCCCCCAAGTCTGCCTGCCCTGGTGCTCTGCAGCTCTGTGAGTCCTGCTGCATGAGCTTCTTGGCCAAGCTTTTAGCCAACTGGTCCCAGAGGTCTTTGTGTGAGCAGTGCCCACGGAAATGGTGCCACTGCTTGATCACTAAGCTAAGCCTCTTCCCATACCAAGGGAGCCACTTCACTGGGCAAGGGAGGGCTTCTGCAGTGTTTCAGGCAGGAACTATAGCTGGAGAAAGATGTGTAGAAATGGGACCAGGGCCAAGAGAAAGAAAGATAAATGGGGAAAATGCTAGGGAGTTGGCTTTATTTAGCCTGAAAAAATCTAGGGAGATGAAGGAGTAGAGGAAAACAACACCAAACAGCAATTTTCTAAATAAAACCACCATAATTATAAAGCAGTCTTATAATTGGCACTCAATAAATACGTGCTGACCTGTTCTCTCTCCAGTTCACCGACCCAGCCCATTACAGAGGACAACACTGGAGGAAACAGGGATTTTTATAGCAAAAGAACTTAAATCAAGTTCTTTTTGACTACTATAATGAGATTAGCGACATTTCTTTCTGCAGCTATCTTTTATAAAGTGTCATAAACGCAGGGCACCTGGGTGGCTCAGTCTGTTAAGGGTCCAACTTCAGCTCAGGTCATGACCTCACATCTTATGGGTTTGAGCCCTGTGTCGGGCTTGTTGCTGTCAGCTCAGAGCCTGGAGCCTGCTTCAGATTCTGTCTCCCTCGCTCTCTATCCATCCCCCTCTCACGCTTTGTCTCTCTCTCTCTTAGAAATAAATAAACATCAAAAATACACACATACATACATAAATAAGAACTGTCATAAATGCAGCTCTTTAGCTGGAGAAATCCTCTCCATTAAGGACACGGAGGAATGGATTGGGCTTTAAGAAACACTACAACTCATAGCTTCAACCAGAGCTCTCCATTTTTTCCAATTCAGCCTCTCTCCTCATATTAGCTGTCTCAGTGGGGGATTCCCACATGGCTCTTACCCCCACAGTTGTAAGAGAACCCCCATCCCAAGTACCTGTGCTGGAGACGCCGGCAATGTTGCTGGGCTCACTGATCAGATCCTGCATGACGGCCAGAACCCGGAACTCGTACCAGGTGTCCTACAGCCCCAGGGACAATAGTGTGTCAGCCCAGGAACCTGAGACAGCCACTGGCCCACCACTGCACCCACCCTGCAATGACCTCTCATGGAATGGGGCACCCAAAGCAGTGGCATAGTGGAAATGTTGAACAACTAGCTCTCAGGTTAAAAAAAAAAAAGTCCTGATTTGAAAAAAGCATTTGCCAATTTCCATGGTAAAAATACTCCTACCATGGCAGATTTCAATTTACAAATATGAGGTCACTGAAAGCAGAGTTGGAAGAGATGCTCATATGGGCTCTCAGGAGCCCCCATGCTATCATTAAATGAGTGTCCAGGGAAGGAAGACAGAAAGACAGATGAGACTGTTTCCGTGAAATAAGCTGCTTCCTCTCTCCAGCTAAAGACATCAAAGTTTAAAGGGGAGTCAGCTGGGGGCGGGAGGGAAATTCCTCCAGGGACTCTAAACTATTAAAGCAGGGGTCTTTCCCTGGGCAAAGCTAGAAGACAATTCTTCTGGGAAATCCTTTGCCCAGCCCTAGCAGGGAGCTGAGGTCAATGTCTAGTTACACAATATGGGCTCTTAACCTGCCCTGCCTGGCCCCAGCTTATGTCGGTACGGCCTCAAGGCAATAAAAGTCACTGCTGCCACACACTGGTCCTGAGTCTGTGGGACCTCAGTTGCCATGAACTGAGGATCCCAGACCTTGATAGCAGATCTGAGAATAAAGGAATTGTGGTGTGGGGCAGCACATGGCTCAGCCATATACACCTGACTTGGGTCACTCAAAGCTTCTAGTGACTCCAGAGAGTCATGACACTTCCGGAATTTAAGCACAGCAGCAGGGAAAGCCTGGGCACCTCACCTGTGACAGATCCTTGGCAAAAAAGTCTCCATCAGTGCCTGGGATGGCACCATCTAACGTCTCCCAGTGTTCCCCGACACGAAATTCCATGATGTAGCGGTCAATGGGAAAGCTGTGATTGGCAGGGGGGAGCCAAGACAGGAGCACACCCTGCTGGGTCCGATTGGCTGTGAGGCACCTCGGTGGGGTAACCAGCACCAGGGGTTCTGGAGTTGTGATAGGGAATGCTGTGGCACAGAGGAGAGAGAGGGAAGGTATGTGGCGGTGCTGAGGCCATTGTACCCTCGCCTCCCTAACGTGCCATCTTCTGGCTCATTATGTGTCCCTAGGGCACTGTGGCCCCAAGGCAATGGTCACATTGCCATGCAGGAGTCATCTCAGGGACAAGAGTGTCACATAAAAGAGTCCTCCTCGCCCAAGGGAAGTGGCCCACAGCCGCATGATTCTACTTTCTGAGCACTTCTAAAAACACAGATGAGGGAATGGAGGGTCTCAAAAGGAAAACGAAAACAAAAACAAAACCAACAGGAACCACAGGGTGGGAGTGGGGGTGGGGTTGGGAGATGGAAGAATTAAATGTAATCTTTTAAATAAGAATCTTTAAAAAAAGATACTACAAAATGTATCTTATGTTTTCCCCCAAGGAAATGGGATTGTCTTCTCATAGCACACTGTCTGCTCTCAATTGCCTTCTTGGCCCAGGTGGAGAATAAAAGGGCCAAGGAGGAAAGCTCCAGAGCAGGGGTAAGCATCCCATCACTGCTGCACCTCCCGGTGGCAGTAAAGGATCCAAGAACAGGCTGGAGGGGTGTCACCTGTTCACAGCTGCCCTCCAGGTGGGATGGAGCAAGCCACTGTGTCCAGGAAGGGTTGGCATGACTAGAAGATTCAACAGGGAGAACTGGCCACACTCCTGTCACCAAATGAGGCCAAGGGCCAGAGGAAAGAATAGGCAAGAGCACAGAAGGAGGAAGGATTCCCAGCCTGCCCCATGAGGCCACAGGAAGATGCAAACATGTGGCTTACCAAGGAAGGATAAATGTTAACAGGAACCTGGCCCAAAGTGCTCTGATGTGGGGACAAAGCACTATGGTCCAGGCAAACCCCAAAGAATGGTATGACAAGTCCTTCTTGGGAGATCAAATGACATGATGATGTGAAGCACGTAGCAAGGTGCCTGGCCCATAGTAAGAGGGAAAAGTTAGCTGCTAGGACCATCATCACCATTACCGTCTTTACCCAGCTCCCCTAGGAAATATCCTCAAGACATCCCAGCCTGGGGTCCTCACCTAAAGTGTTCACAGTGACCACCTCACTGAAGGCGCTCGTTCCCAGCTTGTTCTGGGCCAGGACGCTGAACTGGTATGCTGTCTCAGGCTCCAGGGCATCCACTAGAAACCAGCTGGGTCCCGGTGGCACTGGCAAAGACAGCCAGTCATGGGGCCCAAACTGTGCCCGCTTCATCCTGGCCAAAAGAAAGAGAGAGGATCGGGGACAAGGAGGTGGGGTGGGTTACACTGGAGACATGAGGGTGCATGCAAGGTCCTCAAGGAGGTGGCAATGGGCAGACCTGGCCTTCCCTGGCTTTAGGGTAGAAAGAGGAAATGACCAAGGTGGGGTGACCTACCCAAATTTGGCTGTGCCAGTCTTCAATGCCGGTCACCAGCCACCACTGGCATCGCCTCTACTAAAAGGAACCCTTAGATATAAGTGACATTCAAGATACTGGTCAAACTACCAATTGCATTTTGGGAGGATCTCACCCTAGTCACAGCCCTAAGAGTGGATCCGCCTTAGGAGAATAAGGACACTAGGAACAAGGCAGGTACCATCACGAAGTGAGGATGAGCAATTCAGCAATGGCAGGACTAGGGAAGGAATCCAGGTGACCTCAGCTGCCCACCCTCCCAGGGCAGCCAAAAGTGGGAGGTAAAGTAACTCAGAGGGCTCGCTCGGTCCAACACGGTTTGAGTCATTTGAGGAAGTCTAGGGTATATGACAAAAATGACCAGGGGTATCCCCACAGTAAGGACCAGGATCCTAAGGCCTTAATGGTTAGAACTCACATTCAAGGGTAAGACCACACTGTATATGGAAGACTCTGGAACTAAGGGTGAAGATTAGCCTTTGTCCCACACTGCCCACCTAACTCTCTATCCCTGCTGTTTACAGGTGTAGTGCCCTGGCATCACCACGGGGAGGAGACATCATCCTATGGGACTGAGACCCTGGGCAGCTTTCTCCCTGAGCTACAACTTAGTGGACGCCCACCCACCGGGTTCCCTCTAGGTTTAAATGCTCACTACCATGAATGCTTAGGAATTTGAGCTGAGGCAGCAAAAAGCACAGCAAAAAGAAGCCAGTGCCAAATGTCTGAGTCAGTACAGGGAGAGTCAGAGGCAATCAGAATGACAGGAGGGAAGGAGCCCTCCCCAAACTTTGCAACCACCCTTCCCACCCACGCCCACCCCACCACCCCGGGCACCAAAGCAAGTGAGCAAAGTGTGATAAAGCGGTGCAGATGAGCAGCGGTGCGGAGCAGGACTGCAAGCAGTGAGGGAAACCCCAATCTACTCCCGGACCTGCCACGTGGATGTCCCCAAAGATGGCTTGGCCATGCCAAAGGCCCTTCCCGGGATGCACAGCCACCCGGCAGCACCATGACTCTTGCAGCAGTCACCTGGCAGGGTTGACAGGAGCTCCCCCCACCCCGTCCCCCACCTTGCCTTGGGAGGAAGAGAGATTAAGGGGTATAGGATGTTCTGGATGCAGCTCAGAGAGTTCCCCACACTAACCATCTAGGTTATTTGCCTATCCAGAGCTCAAAACATCTAGAATATTCAGGACATACCCCCCAAAACACCATGATGGGAAAGAGGGCAGCTTCCTCTTAACCCCCTTGCTGTTGAGAAGTAGAATATCAAGGGCTTTCCCTGAATCTCCATGAGTTGCCCTCTGCAGGGATGTTTCCTCCTTCCTAGGCCCTGGTCGAGCCTGGCTGGGAATACATACCCATGAGGCAGGTCTGAAAAGGAGGAAGTGAGACGGCTCATCCTTCCCACTCAAGGATGTCCCATGCTGCAGGTGGCCAGTTCTTGGCTCAGGATAGGAATATGGGGGAGGAAAACCCTTGGGTGATGGGAAGGAGGTCTGCTACAGCCCTTCTCTCCACCTTTTCTGTGCCTCCTGACCTCAGCCTGATTTATGTATGCATCTTTAAGATCCCTAACCTACCCCAAGGTTTAGACAAAGATCTCAAATCACATCTGGCCAAATTAACAGCAGAGATACAAACACAATAGAGACACAGGGTCCTAGAGAAAATGAAGATGCTGAAGACGAGGCCAGAAGGCAAATACCACTACCACTTCACATCAGTCTCTGGAACCACTGGGAAAGCGAGAGAATAAAAATTAGATTCTACGCTTCCAGCTGGGCCATTTCTCAATGCCCTTGAAGATTAGGAGTCTCTTCCAGACTCCAGAGGACAGAGAAATCTACAAGAAGCATGAACCAAGGACACAAAAAGGGGTAGTGAGATAAGCTGAGGAGAGAGCAGCAGAGGGTGATGGTCAATTCAGGCAACAGCCTAAATTGGCATCCAAACCTTCCAGGCTGGGAATGCAGAATGCCCTGAATCCCTCAGATGTGCTCATCCCCCACAAGACCTCATCACTAAGTCAACACACCTCACTGCCTGGAGGTCTAGCAGGCAAAGAACTGTATCCTTCTCACAACGTCCACCCGCCCCAGGGACTGCCTGAAGTCGGGGGTTGGGGGAGGGAGAAGCAGAGAGCAAAGCATGCGGGGGTGACTCACAGAGGTCCGTACCAAACTGAGAATGTCTGCTCGAATCCTCCATCATAGCCTGGCTCCCAGGACACGTTGGCAGTTGTCATGGAGACCTGGACCCGGACACTGCCCGGGGCATGGGGGCTGGTGCCTGGAGACCAAGTGGAGTGCTCTCAGACTGAAATGAACTGGGCCCAGTGAGCTGGGCACCCACAGTGGCACTGCGTAGTAGCAAAATGCAGTGTCCCAAGTGGAGCGCTCAGGGGTGAGGGATGCTGAGAGGCTGATGCCCTGAGCAGCAGCACTGCAGAAGGAAAGCCGTCCCACTGTGTCATTGAGTCCTTCTAGCAAGATATGACACGAACATCAGGAACATGGCCAAAGGGAAACCAGAACCTTTGTCACCCCAGGCCAAAGTCCTGTGCTCACTGGCAAACACAGAAACACTCTCCTTCAAGGTCACAGGGCAAGCCAAAAAGCCCTCTCCTGTACAGTTCTCTGGCCTCATGAGAGATAGCCATATTCCACCCAAACATCAAAGTGAGAGGCAGCACAAAACAACTGTTAAGAACTTCTGCTTGTGTTTTGAGTCCGGGACCCAGCAGTTATTAGCAATGTGATGCTCGGCAAGGTGTGTGATCCACGCCAGCCTTGATTTCAATGGATGTACCCTGGGGAAATATCAGCTCTCACCTCATAGGTTATAAATGATAGGGCACCAACTGGTAAAGAGCCTAAAACTGGTGGTAAACACTCAAAGTGCTGGCCATTGGGACACCTAGCTGTCAGTCCCCACAGGGACAGGCGACAAGCTGATGTCTTAGGGGCACACATCTTAGGCAGAAGAAGTGGGAACATAACCCCTGGTACCCCAGGAAATGGAATGCCAGCGACCTCCAGGCCAGGCCCAGCTGGTACTGCTCAGCACACTGGTCCCCTCCCAGATCCCCCTCATTCTGTTCTTCCAGCTCCCCTTCTAGGCCTAGACACAGCTGCTACTCCCCACACATGCACCTCATTTCTGTGGGGGGATATTGCTGGGTACATTTTTCCAGAAAAAGATCTCCCCAGGACAGGCCCCATGTCACCTTCCCTTGTGCAGAATCCACAGGGGGCTGGGGCTACACATGGCAGGCTCCTCGTTCAGGGGTGGGCCGACTCAAGAAAGATGCCCAGAAAGGGTGGACAGTGCCCAGTGCCCAGACCACAGCCCTCCTGCCCACAGCCCCCATACCGATGACTGTCAGGTGGGTACTGGCAGTGATGCTGGTGACCACGTTGGTGGCGATGCACTCCCACTCCCCGTGGTCCTCCTTACTCAGGGCTCGAAACTGGAGACTCCCACTGGGCAGGGCATTGTGCTTGCTTCTGCTGGGCTTCCCTACCTTGGCCAAACAAGGAGGCAAAGAGGAAGGCAGGAGCAGGTTGGCAGGGGAGGAGCCAGGTCAGCAGGGAAGAAGAGAAGCCACCGACACGTCAGAGGTCTGAGAACAGGAATAGCGGACGGTACCCGAACATTCGGCCCACACCCCCCACTGCCCCTCCTCCAGAGCACCCATCACTCTAGAAGTCAGGCCCGCTGCTCAGCACCTGGCCCAGTCACAACAGAGCCACTACCGGGTCTTGCGCCTCTAGAACACTTCCCAGGAGTTCCAGAAACTGAAGGTACCTTTCTCCACGTGATGACAGGGAAAGGGTCCCCTGCAGCAGCGCAGGGGATAAGCAGCTCCCGGCCGGCCTCCTGCCTATACTCCCAGCCTGGTAGCACCGTAAAATACGGGGGGTCCTAGGGAGAGCACAGCACAGCCATGAAGTCAAGCATTTCTGCTGCCCACTCCCATCGAGGCCGCTCTCAGCCCTGGGCCTCACCTTCAGGACAAGCCGTGCGGGAGCAGACTGGCCCATGGTCCCCAAGGTGTTGTAAGGCACACAGGTGTAAGTGCCAAGAGCCTCCTCTGTGGCCTCCTCAATCCGAATAGAGCCATCCTCCATCAAGGTCCAACCCAGGTTCTGCCAGAGCACAGACAGCAGAACAGGGAGCAACGGTCAGGGGACAGGTGCTCGGTCCCAGCCCCCACCAGGCCAGACCTGAGTGCAGGCCTGAGGACAGCACCAGCTAGTGTGGGGTACGGGGTTGGCTAAGTGCCCCGGGAGAATGGTAAAAGCCCTACTAGAGTGTATAGCCCCACAGGAAGCAGCTCTTTGCTTTCCCAGAGTATTTTGGTGGGGACGAGAGGAGTCCTGGCAGGGAACCAGACCCTCAGAGGCAGCATCTCAGCATCAAGAGGATGTCTCACTGTGACCCCACATGCATTTCTCTAGCACCTTCTCAACCTGCAGGGGGCGGCCATCCTTGTTCCACTTGACCACGGTGGCCGGCGGCTCTGCGTCCACAGGGCATCGGATATAGCCATGAATTCCCACGGGCACGTAGATGACAGGGGGCATGTTGAGGACACGGGCTGGGTCTGCAGAAGCGTACCATGCGTGGGGTGGGAGAGGAGAAAGACAGGAGGGCAGTCAAGGAGTGAGAGATCTGGGCAGGGGGCTAAGCCACCACATAAACCCCCGGGGTCTCATACAGATACTCCTACTCCAAGGAATTGCCATTCACACCCATCCATCCATTCAGTAACACTGCTTGTGTCTCTCAGAGCTCACAACAGTGCCAGGTGCCAGGACTTCCACCAGGAACAAGACAGACAAAGCCTGGAGGCCACATCAGGCTGCCCCAATGCAGTGCGGGCTGCGGGCTGCTGCATTATCAAGAACTTCTGTTTCAAAGTCATGTTCTTGCCTGCCTCAATCCACTACACTCCTCAAATGCTCCTACACGTGGACTGAACTGCAGATCATGGACTCTGGACATCCATTTCTCCAGCCCCTAGACTCCAAACTCAAAGTCAACCTTTGACCATATCCTCCGCCAACCATTCCTCATCCCAAGTGTCTCTTGGACACCAAGCAGCTCTCACTCCAATCCTAGCCCAAAAGTGGAACCTCAGTTCTATATTCTATGTTCAGAAGTATCACCACTGGTGGTTCTTTTCTCTCCTCTCTGTTCTGCCAGCTGTCCAGCCCCTCTGGGCCTCAGTTTCCCCTCTGTGCAGCTAGAATACAGAATCAGCCTTGGCCAGAGAATGGATGAAAGGTTCTCAGAAGAGCAGCAAGAGCATCACATCCAGTGATGTGGGTGACTCATCACCTTTCGATTCTCCCCAATTTCCCCTGAGGGCTACCAGGAGAAAGATCCAGAACATCCAGTGAGGCAGTGGGGATGAATGAGCTGGTATCTTTTTAAGTATTTGGAGCTCTTCAGAGAACAGCATTACATAAATACCAGGCCGAGTTATATATTTAGACATAGCTTCCTACTTTTGTAATGTAGAGTTTTTTTTTTTTTTTCCTCCAAGATTTTCAAAGGGTTTATGAATGGGAAATACTCTGAACACTGCTGTTTAGCAGAAATAAAGATCCTTGCCTCACCCACCTGAAAATCTCACCCCCCGGATTCCCTCTGAAGGCAAGAAGGAGGTAAAAAGGGACAAGCAAGAGTGGGTGAGACGGGGAGAGACGGGGAGCACAGGGGAGAGACGGGGAAACAGCACACCCCTCTCGGCACAGAAATGGCCCACAGCTTCATGGATGGGGGCCTTACTTTTGGTTACATTCACCATCCTTCTGCAGATCACCCCTGCTGGCTCTTTCTCTCTGCCCCTGCCACCTTCTTGCCCAAATGACACAGTCAGAAAAGATGCTACTCCAAGTGGACTCTTCCCTGCCCTTAGCTCCTCCACATCCAGCATAGCTTGAGGCACATGGTAAGTCATGTTTAAATAGCTTCTTGACTTGCTTTTTTCCTACTGCAGTTCAGGGTGGGACATTCTTGATGTTCAGGGTCCCATCATATAGCTTTTCTAGGGCCTTATAGTCTTTAAAACTTGAGACTCATCATATAGCATGCTGAAAGCCCTTTCAAGTTGACTACAATGGAAGTGGAAAAATGAGGTTTTGTCCCCACAAGCAAAATCACTGAATGGAGAAGGAAACAATAAGCATGTGAGGTGAGAAGCTGGATGGGGCTCAACGGTCTAGCCTGGCTCCAACACCACAGCGCCCACTCAGCAGTAGACAAGTGCAAACACCCAGCTGTGTGGAGTGGCTTCAGAGATCAGCCCCACCTCCTGGGGTCACCAACTGTCCTTCTGCTTGTTCTCAGCTCACTTGCTGACCGGGGCATCTCTAGGCTGTTGAACTTCTCACCCAGCCACGGCACGCCCTTGGGGACGAGCAGTTCTCCCACACGAGTCCTCAAGTGATTGAGAGCCCATCACCTACGGTAACCACACAGGGCCTTTGTTGTCTGAGTGACAGGGCCATCCACAAGTCAAAAGAAAGAAATTAATCCTCATTACTCATCCTTCTCTCTTTCTCACAATGATCAGCTTGCCAGGGGGTGGGAAAGCATTGACTACGCTGACGGATTCAAGATTAGCAAACTGAATTATTGCTCTTGCACAAAAGCCCTTGACTGTTCCGGCATGAGGAGCAGCTCATCCATTTGGATCTCGGGCAGCCCTAGAGGAGAGCGAGAAGAAAGCCAAGAGGGAGCCAGGTGTTGGCAGAACTAGATCAAGTCACTCCAGAAGAGGGTTCTGTCCCCTTTGCTCCACACAGCTGTCCACAGTGGGGAAAGGCATAGAGCTGGCCAGAAATTTAACCCTGCTTCAGCTTCACCTACACTCCCTCATATACGTGAGAAAAAAAGCACCAGAGAGCATCTTGATCAAAGTCCAGAAAGAGGTGCTGACTAGCATTCAATGCAAGGACAACTGTTCAAAAGGTCTACCAATTCTTGAATCCAAACTAAGCCTATTGACTGATAGAATGAATGAGTTAACATGTGTAGCGATGCCTGGTCCATAGAGGATGCCCAGCAAGCACTGTTTTACCTCAATTGACCAACCGGGATCTTGGCCTCATGTTGGGCTATCCCTGCTTCCTATCATTCCTCTGCCCACATTCCTTCAAATGACACTCGGTCTCTTACTGTTCTCCAGCCTCCAGTCTGGCTAATGTGGCTTGGATCTTCTGGAACCCCCACCGCGTGTGGCTCTCTCTCACCCCTACTCACACTGCACAGTTAGATATGCTGAGGCAGAAGGGGAGCGCCCCAGGCTGTTGCTAGGAACACAGGTGTATTTCCCCGCATCCTCAGGCTTCACCCGGAAGATGATCAGGGTCCCGTCAATCAGGATCCGTACTCTCAGCTTCAGGTCGCTACAAACACACAAGGAGAGGAGTAGGGGAAGAGGGTATTCCATGAGACAGTGGAGCAAGGCAGTGAGGAGTTCCCCTCTCTGAATGAGGCAAGGAGAACCAGAGCCGCCTCACATTCCTGACCCGTATCAAGGCCACTCTGTATAGACATTGGCCTTGCATGAGGGATAGACTGGACCACCCCTCTGTAAGCTCCCAGAGCCCAAGAGCAGCCTGCAGCAGCCCCAGTTCAGAAGCCTTGCCCCTGGGAGGCCTGGTGGCTGGGGACCCCACTGAGAGGGCAGGGCAGCATGCTCACTTCTGGAAGTAGACGTTCTCATCCTGCCAATACCAGGTGTAGGTGAGGTTGCCAGGATACGCCTCTGCCCGGCAGGTGAGCAGAGCATCCTGGGATATGTTGACAGTGATGTTCTCAGGAGGGGAAACGATGAAGGGAGGCCCTGGGGAATAGGAAATAAACATAGCCTTACCTGGTATGGGAGGGGAGCATAGCAGTGCTGGGACCTCCCAGGAGCTCTGAGAGGCTTCAGCACGCAGTGTGTCCTGAATTCCAAGAGGGAGCTGGGGGGCAGCACTGGCTCAAGAAGGAGCACCACAACCCTGGGCAGTCGCCACAGAGATGCTTCCAGCTGCTGCTAGCCCTAATGTTCTTATTCTCCTTACAGATCCCAGAAAAACAAGAGGTCCTGGGGTGTGGCCACACATGCCCCGGACCCTTGAGCCAGCTGCAGGACACCTTTCTTGGTGTATACCTGCACCCCACCTCCATACACAAGCTCCCCAAACCAGCCATCTCACCCCTAGACAAATATAATACACACTCCTTCCTGCTCATCCCTGTCTCCAGCAGAACCTGAGCAGGGGACATGCCTGAGGGACAAAGGCCACTCTTTTCAATCCAGAGCAAGGAATAATCTTGCCTCTGAAGGAGTTAAGAGGCTTGTGCTGCTTATCAGCCAGAGGTCAGGAGGGCAGATTTGGGGAGAGGAGGCAGGAGGCTACCAGAGTAAACAGAGAGTAAAATCCCAGCACTCCCTGATGCTGGCTTCCCAGATAGGCTGCAGCTGCCACCTGGCTCTCTCCTGAGAGCAGGCAGCTCTTCTTCAAACTACAGAGGGACCTCTGGCCCATGCTGCCACTCAACACTCCAAGTCAAAAGGAGGCAGAAAGAACATGTGTCTCAGCAGCCCTGGCAGCCCAGACAGCCACCACCAGCCCTCGCCTGCCCCTTCAGCAGGCAGCGGGTGGTAGGCAAAGAGGGTGGATGGGCTCAGTACAAAGAGACCCCACCACCCGATGCTGCTCCTTCTGGGGCATACTGGGGCCCCAGGCAGGGCAGACTGGCATTCCCAGTCCTGACCATGCCGACCCCAGCTTTGCCAAGTGCCCTCAGTGTTATTTAAATGTTTGAGGCTTGGAATGAATTCCTATCTTTATTTATTGATGCCATCACTAATGGGGTGGAAACCTGAGGGAGGTCTCCTCCCCCAGGGAAGATGGACGTACAACAGAATACCACCCAGACAGAGTAACTATCAACATGGTGCCTCCTGCCATCCCACGCGATGGTCACAGCAGGCCACCATGGGCGCCCTGGCTGTGAGCTACACAATGCTCAGGGAGAGCCTAACCCCACTCCTCATGGGCTGCCCATCTCTCCACACACCCCAGCTGTGCCAGCCGTGCCCTGGGCAAACTCCTCTGCAGCTCAGATGGGCTGGAAGCCCCTACAAAAGGTCTGAGGCATGAAGAAGCCAGAGAAATCTCTCTTACCTTGGACAAGCAGGTGGGTGGTATGGACAGCCTCCCCCTGGATGCTGTACGCACGACAGGTGTAGGCGCCTCTGTCCTCCCTACTGACCGATGTCACCGTCAGGCTGCCATCACTCACCTGGGGCCAAGGAGAGATGGAGCTCAGCACCAACATTGGGGCCCCACCAGGGGCTATGTCTCCGGGCAGAGATGGCCTCCAGGCTCATGCACTAGGGGGATATGGAGCCAGGCACTCCATTCATCTCCCTTCAGCCACAGACACCAACCAGGCTGCCTGCTGTGCAGTGTTACGTGAAGCAGGAGACCACCAGGGAGAGGGAGGAGGCAAAGGAAGGGCGAGCAAGGAGGAAGAAGTGCAGCAGCCCCAACAGAGAACACACTTACCTGGTATTTCCCACTAGCACCTAGGAGTGTCCCCTCCTTCAGCCAGGTGACAATGGGCTTGGGGTTCCCAAAAGCTGTGCAGGTCATGGTAACACTGCCGCCCTCCTTGGCCTCGATGTACTGGGGGGGTGTTTCTGTAAAGGTGGGAGGAGCTGCAGAGAGATGCAGGATGGGGTTAGCCAGGCTGCTGCCCTGCATGCCGTGCCCACCCACGCCAGGCACCATGGCCCCTGTGTTCACACATAACCTTCTGCGAGGTGCTAGGATAAAGGAAGGAAGGGGAACACAGGTAAAATCCTCTGCACCTGAGTCTTACAGGAGAAGAGGAGACCTGAAACTCAAAGTCAGTCTCGCTGGGTGCAAATTCTAAACTTCTCCCATTGTGCTTGGCTAATTCCCAATAAATAAACGTTGCTGGGCATCTATAAGAAGGCCACCATGCTCAGCACTGAGGACAAAGCCATCAACAGGATAGCTCTCACAGCCTTTAGTGTACACACTTGCCACCAGCTCCAGACTATTCCATCACCACACCCCCCTCCCCAGTCTTTCACCTAAAGATCATCCCTGATACTCCTAATTCCTTAACCCCAGCCCAGCCAGGCCCCGTGTTTCTGGGACATCTCCCATCTGAGCTCCATCTAGGCCTACTACAGACCACAGGCCATGGTGACAAGGAATCTTACTCTTTCAGATTCTGCAGAGAAAATTATCTACCCTCCTTCTTTTCTGGCATCCAGACTGAAAGGCAGACAGCCCACCTGCAGGCTACTCCCTTCTTAATTCTCTCTCCTTTTTTTTACATTTATTTATTTTTGAGAGACAGAGTGAGACAGAGCACGAGCAGGGGAGGGGCAGAGAGAGGGAGACACAGAATCTGAAGTAGGCTCCAGGCTCTGAGCTGGCTGTCAGCACAGAGCCGTCATGACGCGGGGCTCGAACCCACAAACTGTGAAATGGTGACCTGAGCCGAAGACGGATGGTCAACCGACTGAACCACCCAGGCGCCCCTTTAATTCTCTTCTGATTATGCCAGGTTATCCCCACACTACCACCACTACCACCTGCATGGATTGTAGTTTTGAACAAAATTCTATCCTGTTTGGATAATCAGCTGTTCAGAGACTCAGTCTCATCAGTCTGAGCTGTTTGTAGAGGCAATCGGGTCAATCTTAACCTCTTGGGCTTTCACTGTTTTTGAAGTGACAAGGAGGGGCCCCACTGCTGACCTCCAGTCCTAGGGTTCACAATGCCTGGGTGGGGCAGGATGTTTTTAGCTCATCTTAAGGTACCCAAAGGTCAAGACCAAGTTACAGTGCAGCCTGTCACTAGTTGGGTAACCCTGGACAAGTTACTCAGCCTCTCTGGGTTTTACCCAAATCTGGCCCCCTCCAGTATTGAGGTGAGGAATACGTGAGATACAGTTTGTGAAAGGGATCTTATGAATGTAGATACATGTGAAATGTTGGGTATTTTGCTATTACTATGATCATTATCATCTCTCCAGAAACCTCTGAGACATCAATGAGAATCTTTGAGGGGCACCTAGGTGGCTCACACAGTTGAGCGTCCAACTTCAGCTCAGGTCATGATCTCGTGATTCATGAGCTAAGCCCCACGTTGGGCTCACTGCTATCAGCCTGGAGCCTGCTTCAGATCCTCTGTCCCACTCTCTCCCTGCCTGTCCCCCACTTGCACTCTCTCTCACAACTAAAATAAACATTTTTTAAGTTTATTTATTTTTGAGATACAGAGAGACAAGTGTGAGGAGGGGAAGGGCAGAGAGAGAAGGAGACACAGAATCTGAAGCAGGCTCCAGGCTCTGAGCCATCAGCACAGAGCCCCACGTGGGGCTCGAACTCACAAACTGCAAGACCATGACCTGAGCTGATGTCGGCTGCCCAACCAACTGAACCACTCAGGTGCCCCTAAAATAAACATTTTAAAAAGAGAGAAAGATGCTTTGAGATAGGTGCCACCTCTCCAGACAGCATTGCCCTGAGAACCAGTCAGAGGAGTGCTTTGAGGTTTGGTTCTGCCTGCCCCCTGCTCTGCCAACCTCGTCTGCCACTACATACCCCTTCACTGTGCTCCAGCCACCCTGGCCGTCTTTGTCTTCCCCTCAAATGTCCTAAGAATGTCTGACCTCAAGGCCTTTGCATTTGCTGACTTTTCTGTCCCCAGACCTCGCTCCTTTAGTTCATGCAAATCTTTGCTAAAATGCCATCTCTGCCTTAAGCGGTCAGCCCATCTAAGATAGCATTTTTAACATTCTCTCCCCTCTTAGACTATTTTATTTTCTTTAAAGCACTGATCACTGACTCTCCCTGAGAACAAAGATCTTTTTAGTAAATCACACTGCATGTCTGGCTTTTAGCACAGTTCCTGGCTTGTAATGGAGCACTCAACCAATATCGGCTGACTGAACAAATGAATTAAATGCACATACATACACACATCTCTAGATCAACAGAAATTCAAACACATAAAACTTTCTAGGAGCAAGACCATGGCAACACCACTTTCTTCAATCATATCCAAAGCCCTTAGCTCAGTATGGGCACATGGAGAGTACTTGGAGAGTGAATACTGAGTGAATTAAGAAGCATGCTTCATCACACACAAAACACACACAATGGACACCTTCAAGCACATCAATACTCATCCAGCATCTACTATCATAAAAATGATGGCAAAAACCATCCCAAATCCTTATAATGGGATTCTGGAATCCTAGCTTCCAGGCCTCTCTTGCTGTCCTGGAATGTGTGCTCATCTCCAACAGAGCCCCTCTTGCCAAGCCTGTCCCTGGAAATACAGCCACAGCTTCTATCACCTCTGGTGTCAAGCTTAAAAGAAAAGATAATAAATTAAATTACATCCCGAAGTGACAAATTAATTACTAATTATATAATTACTTTATTATTTAGGTGCTAATCAGGAAAGTACTTTGAACAATCTCGAGTTTTCAGGAAAATAATGGTTTGACTCTCGATTATTTACAGAATTAGGTGTTAGCTTGCCAGCTGCATTTCCAGGCTTAATTCTTTTTTACAAGTGCCCTATAATTAATAGTGCAGGTTAGAAATAGGCTGGCCTCTCCTCCAAGTAATTCACCAACGTAAAACAAGACTTGGCTTGGGCTTTTTGGGTATTTTATATGTGATAAAGGAATAATTGGGTTTGTTTCCACCCAACCGGTCTTCAAGAAAACACAGAAGGAGATTGAGACCATTTGTAATTCTAATTTTTCACTGGCCTTTCATTTTCCAAAGGTGATCTCTGTCAGAAAATGCCTGACACTAAACATTCTACTTTGGAAGCAATGGAATGCTGGCACTCCAGACTTTTTCCTTCTTTAATGGAAATATTTATGCCGGAAGGAACCTCAGAACTTGGAGTGAAAGGAGGCGGGAATAAAGGGAGAGAGCTCTCTCACCTTAAAAGGTGTCTGCTCTGTTCTATATATTTCGGTGGTAGGCTCTTTGGTAAAGGCAATGTATTCTATGGTGAGCCCTGGTTTAAAGCCTGGAGCAGATGGGGGAACATTCTTAGCTTTTCTGGTCAACACTTTATGTGAACAATCTCCATGAATACACTGACTCTCCTTCTTCTGGGCATCTGGGCATGCTATTCCCTCTGCCTGGAATACCCTTCCCTGCCTCCCATCCCTGCACCTGGCTACTCCTCCTCTCTAGTTGGGTCTCTGCACAGGAGTCCTTCCCTCAAAGAAGCTCTCCCTCCTTTGTACCCCCAAAGCCCATATTGCAATGGTCTCTGGATTTACTGCCTCTGGAAGTTTCCTTAAGAGCTGGGTCTGTGTTGGGCCCACTGCTGTGTCCCCAGAGCCTGCCAAAGAGCAAACATCCAAGATGTATGTGTGTGTGTGTGTGTGTGTGTGTGTGTGTGTGTGTATTTTACTTCCTTTTATTTACAGGATTTACAAAAAGCACTCCAGCCTCATCTCCTGGCCCAGGATTTACAGGTTACTCATGTAAATACTAATGGCCAGGACTCAAGATGTGTTATGAATGGATAATTATTGGTGAATTTACAAGGACTTTCAAACTACTATAGTCCTCTGCATCTTCCATGCTGAGGACCTTCCTGTATACCAACCTCCCTGCTACTACTATTTCATCGAATTTCATCTTTTTTCTCTTTTGAGAAAGAAAATGGCCAGCATCTGACCCACATGTAATTAATGCCCCAGACACTGTGCAAGATACTTTCTCACACAGTATTTCATCTGATTCTCACAAGAGCTCTGCAAACAGGCATTAGTTTTGGTAACTGAGGGAGTTGGTGCCCAGAGAGTTGCCTGGGATCTTATAGCTACTGAGTTCATGAAATAAACCAAACCTTTTCAGGGTCTTGCCCCATGCTCATTCCACTCCAAGCCATTGTGAATTCTCAAAGAACCAAGTCCCGCTCGTGCAAACTAATATAGAGACAAAATAGAACACACAATTCCTAACTAAATTCTACCTCCCTGTCATGTGAGTGCCCGCTGAACACCCGATGTCTCAGGTCACTGAAATGGACACTGCCCAAGAGGACGTGAAAGGAAAACAAGGTGGTGCTTGGAGATTACAGCCCAGTTTAGGAAGGGCACAAAAGAGAGAGAAAGCAATGTGGAGACTCTTGGCTCAGTGTTCAGTCAGTGAAGCTTTTAGTGGCAGATTTACCTTACTAATTATGTTTTGCTTGGGCTAATATTAAGATGAGTTTTCATTCTCGGCACACACAACAGCTGGCATCAAAAGGAGGTGACTCAAAAGCTGGCTGTGTGGTGGGGGCAGCCCACCCAAGACTTAAAATAAGCCTCCAATCAGTCTCTTGGGGCGGATGGACAGAAGCCAACTGTATCTAATGGGCTGGGCAGCCTAGACCAACACTGTTCTAGGACCACCATAGCGAAGTCTGCTCTTCTCAGAGACCAGTGCCCTGACTAAGATACTCTGTGCTTTCAGGACCCTGGAGAGGTTCTCAAGGCAACGAACATGGCCTGATCCCTTTGGGAGGAATGACCCAACCCCACAAGGCAGGGCATACAGAGCCATACTTCAGAGCAGATCAATACTGTGAGAAGCTTCCAAGCCAGGAACAACATCAATTTCTGTCTCTCAACCACAGCATCTATAGTCACAGACATCAAGAACCATAAGGACCCAAGCTGTGTGTGGCACATCCAAAGCATATATGCCACTTCTCCAGATTTTTCTCCACGGTTCCAGCTTCTCCTGGCTCCTCGAGTATCTCCTCCCAAGTAAGGAACTCCCAGGGATACAAGAGAGACTGTTGTGGGGTGCACGCAGGGGGCCCAGCCCCTAGCACAGTCACAGCCTTAGACTCAGGCCCCCAGCCAACATCAGCACTGGGAACTTAGCCAAGTCACCTGGGGCCTCTGCAAAGGGCTTTGTTGCCTTTGCCCAAACACTTGGAAAGCATCAACACAGCACAGTTAACTTAACTGAACTATAATAACTGATAGCCATTAAAATAGTTCCTCTTTACAGGATTCTTACATTTTCTTAGACAGTAAACCCAGCATAAGCAGAGACCATGTCTGGGTTGGCTCACCATCATTTCCCTTCACCTAGTGCAGGACTGGGCACACAACAGACACATTACATATCACTCAAATGAACATATTTAACAAGAAACCAAGATATTATCATGAAAAGGAAACGGTTATAGTGGGGCTCCAGGAATCCCACTAGAGTAGGAAGCCATTACTTGGACTAGCAGGGTCTTCTCAAGGCTGGGAAATGGAGCCAGAGGCTACAAATTGGGCCTCCACAAAGCCTTAACCCCACTGGCTCTAAGAACCAGCTTCCTACCTCCCTCTGAGGAACTCTGACACCACCGCCCACAGCAAACCCTGCCTCATGCCTGGGGAGCGGCTCCCCCTATGCATCTCTGCTGACCCAAAGCTCTAGGGGAAACCACTGAGGGGGCATAGGAGGAGGAGGTGGGGGCTGCTAACCCATTGGGGCCCAGCCCTGTTGAGGCTCCTCTTTGTGGCAGAGATCTGGAGCAGGGATAGGGGCTTCCCCTAAAGCAGGTCCTCAGAGAGTGGTCTTCTGGGTTGCCACCCACCTGCCCAGCCCCAGGAGTAAGGCCCATACGCACCGTTGATGGTAAGGTGGACCCAGCTGCCATTGTGAAAGGTGTCATACTGTTGGTCCAGCATGAGCACTTTGCACTCGTACCAGCCCTGGTCCTCAGAGCGAACCTGCTCCAGTCGCAGGGATGCTTTATCATGAAGACTTGCCCGGCCTGCAGGAAGAGAGTGGACAAGAGCCCAGAAGGCCATCAGGGTGAGGCTAGCAGCACAACACCTGCCAAAGGCAAAGGACTCATCATGACCTTCAGACCACTCCCCACGGCAGGGCCCCAAAATAAGAGCTGGCATCAACTCCAGGCAGCAGGCCTAAAGGAAAAGGGCTGCAGCTTTGCCATGGAGCCACTGGCCTAGCCTTGGCTGGCCCTGCCCAACTGCAACTGTAACCCTTGGTTTGGCCCTGGGAAGAATCTCAGTCCCTGAGAATACTCCTAGTTTTTTGNGGCCTAGCCTTGGCTGGCCCGGCCTAGCCTTGGCTGGCCCTGCCCAACTGCAACTGGGAAGAATGGTTTGGCCCTGGGAAGAATCTCAGTCCCTGAGAATACTCCTTGTTTTTTGTTTTTTTTTTTTTGTTTTTTTTTTTTTTTGCAATCTCTTGGGACAAAGGAAAGGCATGGGGGCTGCAGAGCTGAAGACAGAGTGGGAGGGAGCGAGGGAGGGAGCAAAGGTGCAAACAGAAGAGGATGAGGTAGGGGACTCTAGGGCTGGCCTTGAACTTCAATTCAGGCTGAGTGACATCCCTCTTCCACCTGGGTCCCCACCCCCAGCACCTCTCTGCCTGTCTTCCCTATGGTAAAGCAGAGGGAAGGCAGGTCAAGGACCAGGGTGGAGGGGTCCCCTCCAGGTCCTGCTGCCCATGCCTGACAGACTGCTCATCTAGCCAGAACCCGGTGTCCCCAGGAACTAAGATGCCAGGTCCCGTAAGCCCAAGAATGAGGACAGGGCTGGCAAGTGGAGCAAAGTCTCCCCCAGCTCCTCCTTAACTCCATCCTCTTCCCCATTAGGAGGCCATCTTTGTCTCACTCATGGCGACGAGACGGTAAAAGTTGCAGCAGGAGCAAGCAGAATGGGAATCCAGGATGAGGACACATAGTAGGCCTCGGGGTCCACCTTCCCCTCACCCACCTCCTTAGCCTCACCCTCACTCCCATGTCATCACCTTCTCAGTTTTCACCCTTGTCTCAACACTGGCAATCTGCCTAAAATCCAGAGTGTCAAACGGCCAAAAGCAGAGTGAGATAGGCCCAAGAGGGAGAGAGAGGAAGAGAGAGAGAGAGAAATGGAAGCTTTCTGAGAGATGCAAATCAGAGCTCAGAAGTCTGACCTCAAAGTCCTGCCAGCTTCCTGTCTTCCTTTAAAACCCCAGCACACACATGCACACGCGTGTGCACACGCTCCCATGTGCGCACATGCTCTACGCCCTCCTCCCTGGCAGACTGGCGGACAGGCACTGGCAGTGACTCACAGTGAGGCCCCTTCTGGCAGGTGGAGCCACAGAGCAAGACACCAAGGGGGCCAGGAGGAGGGAGGCTGAAGCAGCAGAGGAGGCAGAAAGCAGGTGCCAGCCACAGCCACAGTGCTCCACCGACCAGCCTCAGATTTACTTCTACTGCTCATGGATGGAATGAGCCCCCAGCTCCAGAGCCAAAGGAAGGGAGGGGGCAAAGGCAGACAGAGCAAAGTCTAGGGTGCCACCAGGATGACTGGCGAAGGGCAGCAGGGCTCTGACTCAGCTTCTTCTTGCACAAAGCTGCCCTTCTGCGCAGCTCTGTTCCCCTGCATGGTGGGCTCTCTAGGCTTCCCTATCCTTACTCCTGCCTCTGTCCCTGCACATCCATAGCTGTGCTGTGATGCTTTGTGTCTGCACCACCTCCTCTTCCCTCTCCTTCCCATCACTTAATTAAAACCTACCAAAGTGCAAACGATGGGAGGAAAGAGGCAGAGACTATGGAGAAAAGATAACAGACCACTCAGAAAGATAAGAGGCAACAGAAAGGCAAGAGGAACAGTGACCAAGACCATAACCACTGAGAGCAAAGACCAGGAGAGGAAACAAGGGTGGGGGCAGCCCCCTGCAGCCCAGACCTTACCTGCATACTCAGGGTCCACATGAGGGGGATAGTAGCCAAACTTGATGAAGATAGGGATGGGCACCCCGAACTTGAACCACTCCACGACATAGGGTGGGGGCTGTCCAGTCACCGGGTGAATCACGTCGCATCGCAGGACCACGCCCTCACCGGCTCTAGCAGTCACAAATTCCGGCTCCTCTCGAAGGCCGTGGGCAGCTAATGGGTCAGCAAAGTTGGGATGCACAAAGGGAAGTGACAAGGAGATCCTGCCCCAGCAGCCCAAGGGGCAGCCCCCTGCCCATGTCTAAGGACCTCCGCATCCCCACCCTCTCCCCAAGGCCAGCAGCTACCCCAATTCTCCTCTTGAAAAGGAGTCCAGTCACTCTCCAGAAGGTCCCCAATGCACCCTGACCTGCTCATTCCCCTCTCTGCTCATACCTCTAACAGCCCTGGGGGCCCCAGCTATCCCTGAGCCTGAGAGGGGGAGGAAGGGGGACAGAAGAGGAGAGAGAAGCAGTTCTTTCCAGTCCTACAAGCCAAACCTTCCCTCCCCAGCCCCAAAGAGCAGAGCCATGACCACGTCCTTCCCCTTTGAATCTCCTAACAGTCCTAAGGATTCTGGCTACTGAGAAAGTGGAGGGGACTCAGCCTCTCAGAGGAGACCCGCAGCCTGGGTTACAGAAGCCTGCTGTAGTGGAGGGTAAACATGGAATCTCTTCCTGTGCAGGATGCTTCCCACCAGAGCCTGGTAGGAACTGCAGAGCCAGCCTCCTCCTACGCCCCACCCCCAGCTCAGCCTGATGTTCGCAGCACAAAACAAGAGTACTCCATACAGGAGCAGGGGAATCCCTAACAAGCTGAGCAGAGGCTGCTCATGGCAACACCAGAGGGAAAACCCCATAGGCCTGACTAGCCTCTCCAGGCCCCTCCCTCCCATGCCCCACTGCACCTGCCGCAAAGAGGGGAATAGGAGAGGCCTCCAGCCCTCTAATTTCCAAGCCCAAGACATCACCATTAGGATAGCAGGATGCTGGCGATAGAACAAGACACTGGGGCTGCTAAGCTCAGCCAGTTAAGGGGAAACCACCCCACCTTTTGGTAGATAAAACATTCGGCTGGTTAGGGTGAGCCTATCCTCTTGGCAACAGGAGAGCAAAGTGGAGAGAGACCCACCCCCATCCCCAAGCTGGTGGACACACAGGACAGGCTAATTCAGGCACTGCTTCTCTCACCAATCAGCCTGCTCCCGAGCCCCTACAAGGTGTGCCACCCCACCTCCAGCCTGAAACTGCTCCCTCCCACACGAGGCCTCCATGCCCACAAAGTCACCTTGTCCAGCTTGCTTCCCAGTGAAAGGGACAGCATAGCGAAGCCTCTCCCTCCTGGTTTCCTTCACACTATCCAACACAACTCCATAAAAGACCACAGCTCTCCCCATCCAAACTCGCCTCCCCTCCCAGCCCTTGCTGGGCCCCTCCAGGCAGCACCAAGGACAGAAGCTGCTCTACTAGAGGCACAAAGCCAAGAGCTGACGGGCCCTCCCAACCCAGAGAGGATGTCCAGAAGAACAGCATGTCTGTCTGTCTGTCTGTCTGTCTGTCTATCTGTCATGATGCTTCTGCATCTGACTCTTACTGCAGCTCTGACCCCTATGTGCTCCTGCCTCTCTCCTTTTCTCATCTCTCCTTGCTTCATGTCTCTGTCTCTCTGGCTCCTTCTATGTGTCTCTCTGACTCTGTCTCTCTGGCTCTGAGACAATAGTCTCTCTCTCTCTCTCTTCTACTCCTTCTCCATGTCTCTTTGTGCCATTCCACTCTTCAAGTCTCTGTGTCTCTGTCTCTTCCTCTTTAGCTCTCCCTCTATGTGGATGCTTCTACTTGTCTTTCTTGGTTTGTGTTTTGGGGGAAATATGTGAATTTCTTTTCATCTATGCACTGAGAAGGGCTTCTGCCTGCTTCTCTGTGAGGAAGTACCTCTGTGTGCTTATCTTTCTGTATTTGCATCTCTCTGTGTCTGTCTACATGTTGTCTGTTCATCTCTATGTCTCTCCTTCTCTCCCTCCCCATCCCCCTCTCCCTCTCCTCCCTAAGTTGCGGAAGGAGGAGGAGGCAGGCCCTTCTAGAAGCTGATTGGCTACTGGTGACATCACTGTTTTCTAGAGAAAGAGCTAAGATCACAGAGTATTTTTGGAGCAGAGCAGAGTGTTGCACTCACCTGCCTGAGGCCCCAGCAGGTTTCCCAATTCCCCCCACCCCCAACCTTGCTTCAGGTTGGGTTTGAATTCCAACCCCTCCGGGAAAGCTCGGAGAAGGCCCAGCTGCAGTAGGCACCTCCCCCACAACCCCAGAGGAACCGAGATAGGGACAGAGCCTGCCTCCCAGACTCCAGGAGCACAAAGGCTGATCATGGACCCAGTAGGAATGGGCAAACAGTGGGCACCATGTGTGAGCAGGGGGACCAATGTGTGTGTGCATGTGTGAGTGTGTGTGCATGAGGCTGCTCTTGGCAAAAGGATGTATATGAGGATACATACATGTGTGCATACGAGTAGCTCTTGGCAAAAGAACATGGATGAGTGGGAGGGGGGGATGTGTGTGTACATATATGAGTGTGTATACGTGTGTAAGTGAATGTGTATAGCGCAGACTTTCCAGGAGGTAAAAAGAGGAAATACAGGAGCCTGGGGGAAGAGGAAGGAAGTATTCCAGGGCCTAGTTACCTGGTGTGCAGGACAGAGGCTGGCCACAGAAGGGGGCCCCTTCCTAGGGCTTTGGCCCTTAGAGCCTAAGGCAAGAGGAGGAGCAAAGGAAATGACCAGGTCTGCTGAGCAGGTGGTTCCCCACTTTTAGCAGTGAAACTTGGCTTTGTAACACCTTGGCTACTGGGGTTGAGGGCTCTGGAGGGCAATGCCAGGAGGTAGGTTGGCTCCAAAATGGGTTCCCAGTGCCTGCTGCTCAGTGCTGCCTCATTCTCACCTCCTGGCAGTGAGGCAGCCTCTTTCACACCTCCCCAGCACTGGGGCTGGCTCCAAGTTTCCACACCTACCCCCAGCCAGCCCCTGGGCTCAGGACTGAGCACCAATGGAAGGCCCACCCCCAAGCCAGTCAGCCCTACCCCTCATCTCTGCATAAAGACCCTTTCAACCAGGGACAAGCAGCTGGAGAGAAGACTCAGTGAGATAAGCATCCCAAGGATGATAAGCAAGGCAGAAAGAGGTAGTTTCCCAAGAAGAAAGCACAGGGGTGGGAGCTCCTGGCCCAACCTCTGCACTTGGTCCAACCCTTTTGGTTTTCTGAACCCTGAAATATTTATCACCTTCCTCAACTCCTCAGTGCGTGTGTGTGTGCGCGCGCGCGCTCACGCACATGCATGTACACACACGACACTCTTACTCCATCACCTACAAGCACTTCTTCCTAAGCCTGATCCTTTCTGAGCCAAAGCATGCCTAATGAGACAGTTTCTCTAGAAAAGCTCAAAGCAAGAAACAAAAGTAAAGAGGGCAGCAGTAAGCAGGGAAGAGGGGCTTGATGGAGGAGAGACAGAGAAACTCTCACCTAGGACACCAAACCCAAATTGAAGACTTTGAAAGAGACTCAAGAAACCAGGAAAGAGAGAGACATAGGGACAGACACAGTGCAAACCCAACACAGGCAGAGCCCAGTCCATGGCAAGAGAGAGAACTCTGGGGCACAGGTGACCCAGAGACATAGGCCTTCACAGGAGCCCGGAATCAGGAGGAGGACAAAGCGGAGGCTATTCTTTCAGGGAGCAAGTGGGCTTCTCCCCAGCAGAGCTGACAGGAGCAACTGCCAGTGGGCAGCGGGCAAGGGGAGGGGAAGGAAAGGATGGAGAGTGACCTGAGGTGAGGAGGGGATGCAACAGGGGGAGACACCCCCAGGCCCCTTCCCCACCAAAGAAGCCCACAACAGCCCAAAGAGATGTGGCAACAACCTCAAAGGGGAAACTGGCATCTGCAGGGGTGAGGGCAGTAGGAGGCCATGAGGTGTCCTGGACTCTACATACCGGTCTTAGAGAACTCAGGAAACAGCAGTGTACTCTGAGCCGAGCAAATCTGCATCTTGGGGCCCTGCCCAGCCCACTTTGGAGCTGTTTTCCCAGGATATGGTAGAGAAATCAGGAGAGCAAAGGAAGACGAGGTAGCCCCTGCGGTCTGGCTGACCTTTCAGGAAGCCCATAGGATACGGATCTCCTGCTCTCTAGGCCAGGTGGTACCCAGTGGGCAGCCAAGTCCAGGCTGCCATTGGATCCCCTGTGAACACAGAACCATGAGGAGCCAGGCCCTGGCACAGCCCTTGTGCCCCATACTTACAGCCTCAGGCTCTTCCACCAGGGCAGAGCTGGGGGAGGAAGGGAACCTAAAAATGAGAAACACCAAATGTCTGAGAAGGTCTAGGAGCCAGGGCAGGGAGAGCTTCAGCTGTCAAGCAACCAAACTTCCTCTAAATACCTACCACATACCAGGCTCTGTGCCTGGCATGTAACACAAATTTCACTTAACGCTCACAATGCCCACCTGACAGAAATACTACCAGCTCTTTTTCACAAATGAGCAAACTGGGAGGCGACCTGGCTCAGCCAAGTCACTCAGGTACAGGTAGGGGAGTCAGGCTCCAGCTGCTCTGTTTCCTCCTCCCCTTTGCCCACACTCATTGACACTATCCTGACCAACCACAAGCCCAGGCACCACAGCCTCTCCCACACTGCACCCCAGACACAGCCCTGCTCCCCTTTCCTCCCTGAGTCAGGGGGCAGACCTTCTCCACTACACACTCTGCTTAGGTTCCAACAGCCAGACCCATGCAGCCCAGAACCAGAGAAGGATGACAAGGTGGGTCTGTTTCAGAATGCACTGATGGTCTCTGGCTGGCTCTGGGCTCAGCATCGCTCGGCAGCCTCTCGCTACGTCTGGCAGTGGCTGCCATAAGGGAAGACCACCGGGTGAGAACCAGCCTCCGTCACTCATGAGCACAAGTCCTTACTGGAGCCCCGCTGCCACAGCCACCTCCTCCTCCTCTGCGGCCTCCTCCTCCTCCTCCTCCTCCTCCTCTCCTCTCCCTCCCTCCTCTTTATCCCCAGCCCCCTCATCCTCTGGGCACCAGACTCCCAAACCACAGGCCTGTTGTCTAATAATACCAGCGACAGCCACCGCCACCTCCATCTGCCAGCCTAAAAATAATCCCTGCTGAGTCCAAAAAAGGCACAGCCCCCAATAGTCCCCCAATCGCTCCTCCCCAACAAGCCAGGAGGCTCCAGGAGATTCCAGGAAGCCTCCCACAGAGGTACACGCCCAGAGGGATGGCAAGAGGAAAGGAGAGGACATACTCCCTGTTGCCTAGAGCAAAGAACACTCTACAAGTAGGAGATGCACAAGAGGCCTGTGCCCAAAACATCTGGTCATGTCCTTGTTCTTTCCAGAAGGAAGCTGGGCTAGAGGTTATCTGGCCATCATCCTTGCCTCCAGCAAGGGCCACCACACCCAGCCTAGGCAAGTTCTCAGGAAAGTCCCCACCTTCCATGGTCTCCCCTATCGGTGTCCTCACAGCCCTTCTGGCCCCCACGCCTCATCAAACCTCCCAGGGTGGGAAGTCAGAGGTCAGGTGAGCCCAGACCAGCCCTAGCCAGCAAACCCTCCCATCTTCCAAACAGCAAGGCATTGAGGAGGGAGGGGCAGGAACTGCAGGCCTCCTTCCTCCTGTGGGTGCCTCCTTCCTAACCCTCTTGGCTGGGCTCCCCTAGCAGCCCATGAGGCTGTGATGCTATTAGCAACCTTAATTTGCTCTCAGCTAGATTGTATTTCCAAGAGCCTTTTCCCCATGAGCCACTGACAGGAAGCAGTCAGTAATTCAACCTCCGCTCTGCTCCTTTAATGGTTCTTCAGCAGAAAGGCAAAGCCACACCCCCCCCCCCCCCCCCCCCCCCCACCTGGGCGGAGGCCTGCACCCTGCACACTCACGCCTGGCCAAGTGCAAGTGTGTGCTCCAGAGCCAACAGACAGTCAGACCCACCCCCCCCCCCCCCCCCACCACCACCACCTGGGCGGAGGCCTGCACCCTGCACACTCACGCCTGGCCAAGTGCAAGTGTGTGCTCCAGAGCCAACAGACAGTCAGACCCAGCCAGGTGAGGGCACTGTGGGCTCTGCCTGCCATCAGGCCACCCTCCTTTCCCCAGGGAAGACAAGATAAGAAAGCGGGAAATTGAAGCCTCATATTTACTCACAGTGAGGCATCAGCATTCCCTACTCTGAAGCCAGAAAATGAGGACAGTGGCTCACCTCAGAATTTGTGAAGACAGGCCTGTGTGCAAGCTGTCTGCCACAGACCTTCCTGGTGAGTGCCTGTGACCAGGAGGGAAATAAGGGGAAATAGGGGGGAGGGGGTGCTGGAGAATACAATGACAGGCAGAGGGGACTATCCCAGTCCTCTCTCTTCTCAGAAGGACAGTTAGTCTGGCTGGCATTTCCCTCAAAGCTTTGGCTCACATGGAATTTTTCTCCAAAACCCTTACAGAGGCCCTGTCTCTGCTCACCAGTCTCCTGCTTATTCACGCAAAAGAGAACAGAAAAGCAGGAAGATTCCTAAGAAAAATAGGTCAGCTGCCTTGGGCAGATCGTGCTGGCACCCGTGGGCAGTGCCCCTGAGGGGGCCAGGCTACAAGCTGTCTCTGCAGCCCCAGTACCCTCTCCCATCTCCCCAGGGACCCAGCCCCTTCTCTACTCTAGAGTGCACCAGGGTAACAGGCAACTGATGCCAGAGCCCACTGTAGCAAGACAGGCCCATTTTGTGTTCCCTGGAGCTCTGCCTGGGTTTATCCCCCTATTTGGGCTTTCTCTCAGGGACCTCAGGCATCCTTCAGTCCAGCTCCTGGGCTGAGTCTCCAACTTTGGAAACTTCTGAACTGCCTAAACTCAGGTACAGAGCAGGGGTATGAGGAAAGTAAGGTGTCTGCTGAGTATAGTCTGGCTGCCAACCATAGTACTTGGAGGGGAATGACTCCCCACCTCGTGCCTGGAGCCTAACTGTCCCCCTGTCATCCTGCATTCCTATACATATGCATGCAAACACACATGTGCATACACACAAACAGATGTATGCACACACATAAAAGCACAGACATTGGTACACACACACATGCAAACGTGCACACACAAACTGGCATGTGCATACATCTCCAGACAGCTCACACCAATTACAGCTCTTTTCATAATTCAGATCTGCTCTTCAAACAAGCTGCTTAACCCATGCTAGGGACAGACAGAAGAAAACTGCCCCCCGAGACCCTGGGCCCCAACATGAGAAGGTCACAGGAAGAGAGACTTTCAAGGGGAAGAGAAGTGCGTTAAATCTCGGGCCTATCCTCCTTTAGGACTTTTCTCCCTGCCTTCACTCCCCTCCCCCACCAGCACACAGGAAGGCTGGGAGAGAGAAGCAGCAGCCAGCAGGCCTGAGAAAGACAGAGCCAAGGGAGAAGAGAGAGCAGTAGGCCAGGCTCTGAGAGCCGCACCCTGGCTGGGGTAGGCAGGGGGGCAGAAAACACAGGCATCAGGAGAGCAGTGCCAGGAGCCTGGAAAGAGGGAGGAGCAGAGACATGCTGAGTTTCAGCATCTCCCCAGTGAGGCAGCCTCTGCTCCTTGGGTAACCAGATCCCAGCTTTCTGTCTCAGAGCCACAAACATGAAACCACCGAGCCCTGGGACCTGCCTACTCCAAGTCCGGCACATGTTGGGCCTCAGGCCAGGAGCCGAAAGCTGATTCTTCCCACTGCCCCTCTGCCATGCCCTTTCCAACACATCCCTTCCTCAGCTTCTCGCAGGGCACATGCTGCCAGACACACCCCTGCCTCTGGCGTGTGTGCGGGGGGTGTACACACAGGCGCACACGCAGACACATACCACTTGGCTACTTGCTGAGCAGAGTCCTTTGCTGACAGACTGCCCATGGGGTCTTGCTAGCAGCCTCCTGGGCTAAATCTCCTCCCTCCCATCTTCATTGGCAAAGGGAAGAAAGGAGAGTTAAGGCCAGGCGGTCTACAGCAGGATCCGATCAGAACCCCACTTTATTTGGGGACACCGCAGTCAGAGATAATCCAACCACAGAACCTCTGGTAGACAAGAGGAGGCAGCCTTGGGAATAAAGGCCTAGACTTCTTCTTCCCTGTGCTAGGTCCAGAGTCATCTAGGCATGTCCCAGGGTCCTCCCCCAAGCTTCCTCAGTCTGGGATATTGAGTTTCCAATCACCATTTGCCAGATTCCAGATGCCTATCTTCTCCCTACCCTCCCCAACCTCTCCACTGACCTCAATCACCTCCCAGACACACATGATCAAAGTCAAATGCGGAGCTCATCCCTAACTGTCCCAACCCAACACTGCCTTAGGGACCCATTCCCTTTTATCCCTCTGCTAGAGCAGCCCTTGCTTCAGCCAAACCCTAAAGGTGGCATCTGAAAGTCCCTCCCTGTCAGGAATCTCCCCATAAGTCACCTCTGCCAGTCAGAGAAGAGCTGAGCTCTCACACAGAGCCAGCATTTGAACAGTAGCTGGTATTGCCCATGTGAGCCAAAACCCTGCCACACAGGTCTCCCCTCCCTCCCCCCAGAGGCTGTGATGCGAAGACCTGCTTGGCTCCTGGGCTCCCAGTGTCCTTCCCACAAACCTCTGGCCACTGACAAAACTCTCGGTTTTGCAGATCTCTCAAAGGACTTTCAGGCAGTCCTGAGATCTGCACACCCTCTGCACACCTCCCTGGGATTCAGAGGAGCAAGCGGTTCTGCCCAGGCAAGGTCAGCCTGTGAAAGGGTACTTGATTCCTACAGAGGCAGCCTTCTGAACTTCCCTCAACACACTTCCAGCTCCCAATCCCCTGAATGGTCCAAGGATAAGAAACTGAGAAGGGGCCTGGAACCCCACAGATGCTGAATGTAATAATAATAATAATGTTCACATTTATTGAGCACTTACTACATAACAGGTAGTCATTCATTTCTTTACATCATTAATGCTCATCAAAAACCCTTGCAAGCTCATACTGCTAAGCCAATTTTTCCATTGAGGAAAGTGACATTTAAAAGGTTGAGCAACTTGTCCAAGGTCACAGGGCCAGCAAGTGGCAGAGCCAAGATATGAAACCAGATCATTTGACTCTATACCTAAAGTCCTCAACTACCATATAGATTGGCTTTTTAGCTAATAGGACCCCAAGACCAATAGAGGTGGCAGGCTCAAGGGTGCATGTCAAGGCATCCCAGACAGAAGGACCTCTCCAGACCCAGAATGAAGGTATAACCTTCATGCCCAACAACCTTCAATGTTGGGAAGTCCTGCCTTCTATCTAGCCATTCTGTGTGTTGCTGCAATATAAACCCATTTGCCTTTATCCTGTGCTTAAACTTGCACAAAGTCCATTCCCCTCACCCTGATTTCTCCAATTAGAAAGCTATTTCAGAGCCTCCTTTCAGTGTCTCTTTTTTATTCAAAGATCCCAGCAGCTCCTTTGTGCTTTCAGCGACAGTCCCATAGCAGGAACGTACCAAAAACTGGAGGGGAGGAGGATCAGGGCATTGGAAGACTACAGGGAAATAGGGGAAAGGAGGAAGCTGAAGCTAAGGACAGATCCTCACACACAACTTGACCGACCTCACACCCACCTCCGTTTCATAAGCTTTTGAGTCTCCCTGGCCTCAGTTTTCCCATCTGACAAATGGAGTTTTAAAACCATCCAAGTCAACATACCATTTAACAAAATCACCCTCCCTTCGCCTTCCTCTGGCTCGGGTTTCAGACTCACTCCCCTCCTCCAATAGCATGGAAGACAATCCATTCTAGAAACTTTCTCAAATCATTACCCTCTCCCTCTACACTCGCCCAGACAAGTAGAGGATCCAGTCTGTAAAAGCCGCCTCCAGCGACCCCCCCCCCCCCCCCCCCCCCCCCCCCCCCCCCCCCCCNCCCCCCCCCCCCCCCCCCCCCCCCCCCCCCCCCCGTGCGCTAGAGCGGCTGGGAGCGGGTTCTCTCTGCCGGGTCCTCCCTGCTGACGCCTACCCATCAACGGGTTTTCTCCCCGCTCTCCTCTCCTCCCAGCTTTGTGAACTTGCCCGCAGCTGGGTCGTGTCTGCGTGCTGAAAACGGTGAGCTCAGAGTCCTCGCACCCTCCGGGCTCCGCTCCTACTTCCATACAAGGGCCGAGAGCCTGGGGTGCCACCCAGAGGCTTGTAGGTCGCTTTGCCCGTCTCCAAAGCAAAAGCGCGCGCGCTCACGCACGCATCAACCAACTCTCTGGCTTCCTTCTGGTCTCTTCCCCAGCTCAGACAGGGAAAATCAGAAAAAGAGAAACCTCCCTCCGCTCCGAGCTGCGGCAGTGGGGACCCCCAGCCAGCTCTGTCTCACAGCCTGGAAGGGAGGCGTGGAGTCCGAGCGGCGGGGGCCCGCTCCTAGGGAACTTTCGCCTGGCCGGGGCCCAGGTGCGGCTAAGACCGGCGCGGGCAAAAGCGGACACTCCTCAGAGCCGGCCAAGAGACTCCCGCGCTTAACCTGCTCCTCTCTCTCGGGGCTCCGTGCGCCCCTAACCCCGCGAGGGGAATCGGACCCCTAGCTGCCAGGATGTGTGACCAGAAGGGGTGCGAGTTGAGTTGGGGCGCCCGCAGGGCCGAAAAACCAGTCCCTTTAGCTAGCTAGCGGCGGGTGCCGACAGTCCCAAGGCTGATCTGCGGAGCGGTGGCGCAGCGCGGGGCTCCAGCGTGCTGCAGCCTGCCCAAAGACCCGCAAACTACCCGGCAGCCAGAGTTGGAAAAACCGCCGACTCCCCAAAGCTAGAAGAGGCGGCTGCTCTGGCAAAGAGCATCTGGCTCCGCACGCCGGTATGAAGCCCTGGGGCCGAAGGTGGGCAAAGTCAACCTGGATCCCAAGATCTTTTCCCGAGTGCCAGGCAGCCTTTGGACTCGGGCCCCTTCCCGCCCGGCCCCTCCGGCCCGCGGCCCCCAGCACTTCCCGGCAGTGCCCCGGAGCGCGCCTCACCCGAGCCAGAGCCTCGCCAGCGGAAAGGCGCAACGCGCAGCGGGGCCGGAGAGCCCGAAGCGAAGACGAAGGGGCTGACGCCGGGGAGGGCCAGAGGAGCGGCGCTGCACTTCAACTCACCTTGAGCCGCAAGACCTCGGGTGCTGATCACACTTGCTATCAAAGTGGCCACATACCAAATCATAGTACTACCGCGCGCCAGCCAAGAGCCTCATCCTATCGCAAAGTGCTCCGGCTCCCGCACACTTCTCGCGCCCGAGCGCCTGCTCACGCCCGCTCGCGCCCGCCTACGCCCCGCGCCGGTGCTCCTGCAGCCCCGCCGGCCCGCTCTCCATCCCTCCCCGGCTCCGCTCGGCTCGGCGCGCAGCCTCCCCGGCCCCCGGCGCAGCGGCACCTGCACTACTAGCCCAGGCAGAGCGCAGCCAGCTCCAGGGTGAAACCTAACAGGGCCGGGCCTCTGGGACCGCCCCCACAGCCCGCCCATTGGACACTGCTCGCAAGCCTGGGAGCCGATTGGTTCCAAAGTCTGTCCTTCGTGGCGCGAAGGAGGCGAGCCCATTTCAAGGTGCGTTGAAGTGTGGTGAGCACAGAGCCGCAGAATCATGCGCATTGCCAGGGAGAAGGCGTTGTAGCGTCTCTGCTCTGTTCTGTTCTCTGCTCACACTGCATGGCAAGTTTCTGGTGAAGGAAATGGTAGCTTCTCGGGCTGGCTAACGGGACCCCAGGAATCTCAATTATCCTAGAAAGGTCCAAGGGGACGTCGCCCCCGCCCACCCAGGGAACCCAACATCCGGTTTCCAACCTACAAAAAAGCAGTTCCCTGGAGGACCGTGCTGATTCAATGATGGGGAAACCCATGAACAGGCAGCCTGGGAAAGCTAGGGAACGTCCTTCGCTGGAGATCTTTCCAAAGAGGTCACACAATACCACCCCCTACCCCCACCCCCCACACACACTCCTTTCCACATCTGGACGTTCTTCCCTCAGCAACGCACCTGCTTCCACCCAAACGTGGTATTGTTAAGTTAAGCTCCATCCGGCCTGAAGGCAGGGGGATGACTAAAATGACCTCCAAAAGTCGCTCCAATTTAGAATGAGTCACTGGCTCAGCTGAGGGAGTGTCAGAGACCCCACCCCCCACCCCGGAACACACGTACACACACATACTGCCACCCCCAGTGCAGGTCATTGTTGCTCATCATTACTAAATCTCTACTTTGAGCAATAAAAGTTTTTTTCCCCTTCTATTAAAAAAGGCTGCTTCTTCACGCATAAAATTCCTCCCCTCCCCACCTATCTGAGGATTTAGCTCCATCACAGCATCATGAAGCCAAGATGGATTTGTAGAGCAGTTTAGGGGTTTGCGATGGAGGGACCCAGGGAAAGGGGCAGATGGAATTCTTACTCCTACAGAGAAAGATAGACGAGGCAACTGTGAGGTCTCCATATTTCTCAGTCTCTCTACTCTAACCTCTTATCCCCTCCCCCAACACAGTTGTATCTGCAGAAGAAATAAATGAGTGTCATGGAAACATCTACTATAAACAATCACCTCACACCAGTGTTCTGAGGCTGCAGTGAAGATGTTTGTTCTTTCAAGGAGTGAAAGCAATGTGAGAGTGGCACAGTTCCCTAGGATGGGCTGTGGACCAAGGAAGGAAAACACAGGGACAGCAAAGAGGAGTTAAGGAATTTCAACCTCTCAAAGTATTCACTGGACACAAAGCACTGGCTCTAGGACATGAAGCCAAAAGAACAAGAATGACACTTACTTCTGGGAAAACACATCCACACACAACATGCATCAAAAGCGGCCTTGAATGTTAGATGAACAGCCTTCCTGGAAACCTGAGCCCTTTTAGCTCATAGCCAGGAAGGAGGTGGAAAATTCGGATTCCCCACTACCACCACCACCACCACCACCACCACCACCACCCCCAGCCCCACACACAGAGTACCAAACCCATCGGCAAAGGTTTAGCATTGGATATAATCTGGAGAACCAGAACATCCTACCCTACCCCACCTACTCCAGTCCTGCAAACACACTCAAGATGCATAACACTGAGGCTATCTCTCCTTGGGCCTTTGCTTTAGTTTCTCTTTCTCTGCCTAGATGCCTTTCTAGGGAATATGAAGTGAATTGGAAGCTCTGAGCCCCCATTGATGGGCTAATTCCCAGCTAGTATGCCAAAGAATGACAACTTCACCCTCAACGTATACATACACACAAACACATATACTTTCCCAGGATTCTACGGCTATAAAGCCTTACTGAGATCCATTTGCAGAAGTACTGATAACAGAATTCTTCGCTTTCCAAAACTTCTAAGCAGCTAACTGGGGTAGAGAGACATGATGGATTCCCAAGAGCAAGCCCCAGTTCCATAAGGAAGGCAGAGGAGTGGAAAGCATCTGTGCTCAGGAAAATATTCTTCCAGTGGCCTGCAGGGTAAGGAAAAAGATGGAGCCACTCTCACCACCCATCTTGATTGCATCTGCTTGGCCATCTACTTTGTCCTACTCACTATGGTGGTTTCTGCTAAGGAATTAAAACTGTCTGTCAGATTGGCAGGAGGAAAAAAAAAAACATAGCTTGAAAGCATGAGTTGGGTTGGGAATGTGTACAAAGGAACTATCTAAAAAAGAGACTAAATTTCTTCTGAATAAGACTATTGGAGATAGAGTGGAACAAGAGAGTGAAGATAGAAAGCAAAGGAAAGAAAACTGAGATACAAAGCGAACATTTAATAGCATCACCAGCACCATCATCATCAGATATGTCTCAGTTTGGTTTCACCTCAACTCAAAAGAGTTATACTGTTCCAAGTCATAGTGAGGAATAAGTCCAAGCAAACATTCCCCTCCTGGCATACGGCTAATTTCTGGACCTAGGAAGGATGGCAGACCCTTTCTGGCATGGACACATCCAGTGGAGTATTTGAGATAAGCATGGACCCCAGCTGTCCAAGAGGGATATTAGGGAAGAATGGGGCCTCTCCCATGGGCAGCTCCTAGATGTACCTGATTAATCATCAATGACAGTAATAAACACAGTGTATACATATCAGGTATAGGAGTATACAGCATCCTTTCTTTTTTGGGAATACAAAATGCTAGTCTTATCAGTTACTCTATGAAAAAAACACATCTCCATAGGCCCTTGGAGCTGACAGAAGCTTCAAATCTAAGAGAGGAAGACACCATCCTTACTCCCTCCTCATATCCTCTGAGCAAGTAGGACTCAAAAGCAATAGTCCACTCACCTATCATCACTTAGCTTCCTCAGCAGTTCCAGACATCTCTGTAGAATCTAGGTTAGAACAGTTGTTGGGACAGCTGCTTGTGAGGAAGAGAGGCAGCTCTAAGTCAAAGCAATTTACCCAAAATAAGCACCAAAAAGCATGTTTAGTGTTTATATAATTAGGGAACTGTACCAGTTATCTTACCATATAGAAAACCATACCAAAATGTAGTGACTTAAAACAACAAGAGTCATTTATTTCCTTAAAAATCTGCAATTTGGACAGAGCTGGGTGGGAGCAGCTCTTGTCTACTTCATATGGTATCTGACCAACCAGAGGATGGAGGCCATGTTTCAAGATGGCTTACTCACATAGCTAGCAAGTTGATGCTGGCTATTAGCCAAAGCTCTAGTCAATGCTGTAGTTCTTCTCCACGTGAGCTTCTCTATAGGCTGCTTGGACTTCCTCACAGCATGGAGGCTGGGTTCCAAGAGCTGACATCCCAATAAAGCCAAATGGAAGATGTTTTCCATACTGTTTTCCAGAGTGGCTGCACCGGTTTGCATTCCCACCAGCAATGCAAAAGAGATCCTCTTTCTCTGCATTCTCACCAACATCTGTTGTTGCCTGAGTTGTTAATGTTAGCCATTCTGACAGGTGCAAGGTGGTTTCTCATTGTGGTTTTGACTTATATTTCCCTGATGATGAGTGATGTTGAACATTTTTTCATGTGTCTGTTCACCATCTGGATGTTGTCTTTGGAGAAGTGTCTATTCATGTCTTTTGCCCATTTCTTCACTGGATTATTTGGTTTTGGGGTGTTGAATTTGATAAGCTCCTTATAGATTTTGGATACTAACCCCTTATCTGATATGTCATTTGCAAATATCTTCTCCCTTTCTCTTGGTTGCCTTTTAGTTTCTCTGATTGTTTCCTTCACTGTGCAGAAGCTTTTTATTTTGATGAGGTCCCAATAGTTCATTTTTGCTTTTGTTTCCCTTGCCTCCTGAGATGTGTTGAGTAAGTTGTGGCAGCTGATGTCAAAGAGGTTTTTGTCTGCTTTATCTAGGATTTCGATGGCTTCCTTTCTTACATTTAGGTCTTTCATCCATTTTTAAATTTTTTATGTTTATTTATTTTTGAGAGAGAGAGAGAGACAGAGCACGAGGGGTAGAGGGGCAGGGAGAGAGGGATACACAGATCCAAAACAGGCTCCAGGCTCTGAGCTGTCAGTACAGAGCCCAACGTGGGGCCTGAACCCGCAAACTGTGAGATCCTGACCTGAGCTGAAGTCAGATGTTTAACCAACTGAGCCACCCAGGAGACCCATTTTCATCCATTTTAAGTTTATTTTTGTGTATCGTGTAAGAAAGTGGTCCAGATTCATTTTTCTGCATGTCGCTGTCCAATTTTCCCAGCACCATTTGCTGAAGAGACTGTCTTTATTCCACTGGATATTCTTTCCTGCTTTGTCAAAGATTAGTTGGCCATCCATTTCTGGGCTCTCTATTCTGTTCCATTGATCTGAGTGTCTGTTTTTGTGCCAGCACCATACTGTCTGGATGATTACAGCTTTGTAATACATCTTAAAGTCCGGAGTGTGATGCCTCTAGCTTTGGTTTTCTTTTTCAAGTTTGCTTTGGCTATTTGGGGTCTTTTTTGGTTCCATACAAATTTTAGGATTGTTTGTTTTAGTTCTGTAAAGAATGCTAATGTTATTTTGGTAGGGATTGCAAAACAAAAATGAGCTTTAGAGAAAATTCCTACAAAGAAAAGGTTTGCAAACACTATCTAGATCTTAGAATTTTCTCACTTCAATTCAGGCTGCTGCCACTAGTCCCGGGCACACAGGGATGTAAACTCCACCCTTATAAAAGTCTAGCCCAGGGGTGTCTGGGTGGCTCAGTAGGTTAAGCATCCAACTTTGGCTCAGGTCATGATCTCATGGTTCGTGGGTTCAAGCCCCGCGTCGGGCTCTGTGCTGACAGCTAGCTCAGACCCTGGAGCCTGTTTCGGATTCTGTGCTTCCTTCTCTCTCTGGCCCTCCCCTGCTCACACATTTTCTCTCTGTCTCTCTGTCTCTCTCTCTCTCAGGAAAAAAAAAAAAAAAAGTCTAGCCCACGTGTGAAGCAAATCCTTTCACCTTGTTTTCTCTTAATTCGGCAGGGACCAGTCAGCATGTTTTAAAAGAACTTGGAAAGAGAGAAGAAAACAAAGGAAATTGGATTTCCAACATAAAATATCTAATCTTAAGATCTGTCATAGGAGAAGTGGAGAAAACTTCACAGGATTCTCAAAACTTCTTATGATAAGAATTTTCCATCTCAGCTCAAAATGCTCACAGAATTTTACAGGCCCCCTTCTTGGCTTATTTCTCTCCCAGATCCCTCTTGGGCAGGTGACCTCTGGTCATAAATTGTTTTTCTGGACACAAGTAGCTATTCGAACAATCCACTTTGCCCTCTCCAAAAATAAATTCCCGAAGATTTTGTCTTAATAAAATTCAAATTAAATTATGATTCAAATTTTTCAGAGGTTCAAAACGTTCCCTACTCTGTTCCCATTTTCCCTAAAGACTACATCTTGGTTAGGTCATAATGACTGGCCCAGAGACACATCCAGTTCTTCATGGCTTAAGACACTTGTTCTAGGGGGGCCTGGATGGCTCAGTCGGTTAAGCGTCTGACTTCGGCTCAGGTCATGATCTCACAGTTCGTGGGTTCAAGCCCCGCATTGGGCTCTGTGCTGACAGCTAGCTCAGAGCCTGGAGCCTGCTTCAGATTCTGTGTCTCCCTCTCTCTCTGACCCTCCCCTGCTCACACTGCCTCTCTCTCTCTCTCAAAAATAAATAAAACATTAAAAATAATTTAAAAAAAATAAAAAAAAAAAATTTTTAAAAGACACTTGTTCTGATCACCATAGGATCATTTTTATGATATTTCACCCAGATGAGTTCCCATGCATGGGAAGAGGGGCTGTCAGAATCGCACCCATTACAGAAGGGCAGTACAACTTTGCCTAACTATGCACTAGTCATCAATCATATGCATATGGTAGATACAGCACACCAGTGAACAGATACGAGATGACACTCTCCCACAACCTGCCCAGATCATATATGTGTGTACAGGTGCCAGTTCCATTCTTGTCTACCTGGCAAGGGAGCAGGTTCTTGCCCAAGGAAGAAAGTAGATCCACAATGTAAGATAAGTTTATCTGAAAACCAGATAAATAGCACCCTCAGCCATACCAAATTCCTCTCCTCTTTCTTCTTGGCTTTCCAGGCCAACTCTGAACAATCTCAAAGAAGGCATATTTCATGTTTCTGTTGCTTAATCTAAGAATGAAGAAAGGAGTTTCTCTGCTTTGCATCAAATTTGTCCACAGAACTCAGGTGCACTCATGACAGCCCTCCTTATGAGGTGCCCCACAAGAATATGCTACCATCAATCTTCAGCCACCTCTCACCTTGTCAAGGGCTGCGTCATAGAAAATGTGATTTCCAGGACTCCCAGACAACTCTGGCCCACCTGAGTATACTCTTACCTACACATAACTAAAGGCCCAGCAGCAAGGTGCTGAAACAAATGGGCTGCACTTACACACTCTGGCATTCAGAAGTCTACAAGACAGCTAGGAATCAGGACTCCACCAAACCATCCCAGCTCTGGCCCTAGGAAGCTGGTGGCCTGGGTCATTGTTTTGCCTGAGTTATAGTTTCTCAATTTGCAGAAGGGACAGTTGACCAAAGATAGCAATGAAGGTCTGCAGGAAAGGAATTTAAAGGTTCTTATGTACTGTTGCTCTGTCTCTGGACCCAATAGTCTAAAGCCATAGTCCAACTCCATGCTCTTTTTTTTTTTTAAGTTGTTTTTATTATTTTTTTTTATTTATTTCTAGGAGAGAGAGAGAGAGACAGTGTGAGCAGGGGAGGGACAGAGAGAGAGGGAGACACAGAATCTGAAACAGGCTCCAGGCTCTGAGCTGGCAGTCAGCACAGAGCCCAACGCGGGGCCCAAACCCACGAACCGCGAGATCATGACCTAAGCGAAAGTGGGACGCTTAACCAGCTAAGCCACCCAGGCGCCCCTCCATGCTCTTATTATACTATATAGGAGGAAAATTGGACCTGGCTTTACCCCAAGACTTTTGAATTGTCAGGGATTTTAGTACAGTACAGAAGCTTCCACAGAGGTATACGGAGTCATGGACTAGAGCAGCTGGCATTATTGAAATTGGCAAAATATTGACCTGAGCAGATCAGAAAGATGTGGGGAACTAACCAAGAAACAGGTCATGCTAGAATGCAAGAATGGAGAGATGAAGGACCTAGGTCAAGAAATACCAGAAGAAGGAATTCTCCAATTAACAAGTAGCCACTGAAGAGCAATTCATAGTCAGCACTGTGCTAACTATTGAGGAGGACACAACAGTGACAGACCAAGATCCCTATCACTCAGGAGCTTAGTATCTAGTTGGAAAGATAAACATGACCACCTGAGCAACACTTAATAAACTCTGTCAACATGGAATCTGGAGAGAGATGGTGGCCCAGGCTTGAATTGCTGTAGAACCTCAAGGAGCTGGAGATGGTAGAAATAGGTGAGCACTGAGTAGAGAAAGTGAGATGTGAGCCAAATCTCAGATAAAGGAGAACAAGAGACAGGATGGATGAAACGAGGCACTGCAGTCAAGGGAAACTGCTGATCTGTAACTCCCTGAGGGCAAAGACTTTACTAGTTTACTGCTCTCTAGTATCCCTAGTACCAACATGTAGAATCTCAATAGAGATTCATGGGAAATGAGTGTACAGAAGTGGTAATAAAATGGCATGGCTGACATGTCTGTGGTATACAGCAGAAGCTTCCATGTTTAGAGCAGAGACTATGTTAGGGGGAAGTGAAGAAATAGGTCAGCTAAGAAAGGTGAGAAGGAGGAGTAGGCAAATAGGAGTAACACAAGTAGTGTGGGGTTAATTAGAGAGGTAAGGAGGGAGGTGGTGAGAAACAAGTCTGGGCCCAAGAAAAAGCTGAGGAGAAAGCATCTCTCTTGGCTCAAGTAAAACCAAGGGGCAAGGAGTTGCGGGGAGGGGGGAGTGACAAGTAGCCCAAGCAATGGTGTGGGATGGGCCTCTGCTTCTGCTTTGGATCCACAGATGGATGAGCTGGGAATGGGGGAGGAGAACAAACTCTGGAGCCACAGCTGGAGGTCTTTACGGGGTCTATTTCTGGCGTGCATTCGACCCCCCAGACCTCTCATTCTTGGACCCTTCCACACTTGGTTCTCAACCCCCACACAAAAGGGCCTTGTATGGGAGTGCTAAGAGATGCCAAATGCATCTTTATTCCATTGCCTCCCCCTCCACCCCTTCCCCAGAGCCTTGGCTCCAGTATTGCTCTGCCAGGTGCAGGAAACAGGAAGAGAGGGGCTGGGGACCAGACGTGAGCCAGAGGTCATCTGGAAATGTCAGCCCCACCCTCCCTGCCTCCAGTCCCCTTTACACTCTGCTGCCTCCTCTCTGACTCCCAATCAGCCATGCCCTATCCTCACCCCTGCCCCTTTTGCCCCTGTCCCCATCCTTCTTTCACTGCTCCCTCAATCAAAGACATCATTGCTCAATTCTCTCCCTCTCTTCCTCTCTGTTTCTCCCTTTCTTGGGCTTTAGAGTGGTGTGGAGAGCCTAGAGACAGAACTGGATTTATTCTTGGAAAAAACATCCATGGCAGAGGGTACCACAGCAACAAGTTTCCATGGTGCTTGGACACAAGGTAAATATGCTATAAAGGAGCAATTACTGGACTCAGAGTTAGAAGACCCAAGTTCCATCCCTGACATACTTCACCAACAACATATCCTTGAGCAACTGGTGTAACTTCCCTAAGCCTCATTGGGAATTCCACAAATGTCCAACCATTTAATCAACAGCTGGCATTCACAAGTATGTATTGAGTACCTGTTAGTGAGCCAAGCACTCTGCTAGGTGCAGGATGAGCAATGCAGACATGGTTCTTGCCTTCATAAAATTTACAGTCAATAGCCAATAGGGTTGTTCCGAAGACTAGAGTGAGCTTAAAGAGTTAATACAATGGTCAGTTCATAGTAGGTATTCAAGAGGCACTGTGCACAGAAGGTATTTCAGAAGCCCAGTAAGGAGAGCAGTCTGGTTTCATATCTCTCATGATATGAGCCACTACATACATGTAGCAGCTGCTACAACACTGGTTTAAAATTAGAAGATGCTGCTGAACTTCTAACCTTGCTTGCAGCCCAGTATCTGTTTTTAGGTGGTTAGAAACTAGGGAACAATGTGAGATAGTAAAGATTTATCTGCATAGGAGACAGGATTGCCCAACGTAGGAAGGTCCAGATATGTGGGAGATTCTGGTGGATATGGTTGTGAAGGGTGTATTCCTGGGGGTGGGATGGGAGAAATTTATAAACAGTGATAGGAATTATTTGGGAAAGAAGAATTCATCCCAAACCCTGACTTCTGATGGTTTAGAAGCTAAGCTCCCTCCCCAATCCCTTTCTAGGAAACTAACTTGGAAAATCTTGTGGAATTGGGGGTAGTCACAGCTGCCAGAAGAGCCCATGGCAGGAGGGTCTTGTGGAAGAAGGCCAGTTGAGGCACTGAAAAGAGAGTCTCATAGGGAATCCTGGACAATGAGCTGATAGAAGGAGGAATGTGGAGAGAAGGGGGAGAAAGGGGCAGGCTGCCATGTCGGCTGCTCTCCTGGCAACTTCCCAAGGTTAATGGAGGGGCACCAAAAAGCCTCTGCAACATTCCAACAGAGGAAGGCTGGTTTGAAAAGACCATTTGCTGTGGAGAGAAGGGGCCTTTCTCTGCCCTAGGCTGCTGTTCCCTTGTGGAGGTTCTTTGAGGCATGAGCCCTGAGAAAACACATGGGGTGGGGGGCAGGGGGCAGAGTAGATGGTTTGCCATTCATCATCCAGGCAAATGGAGTACCCCTGGAAGACAAGAAGGAGTCAGAGGCTAGTTCAGCTGAGATGATGGTTTCTATGCATGGAATTCCAGAGCCTAACTATATCCCCATGAACTATGGGTATTTAGAGAAGGGGAGAAAATTGATTATTAACTGAAAACCAGGCAGTACTTTTAGAAGGAAGAGGGGATCAGGAATTTTCAGTGTAGGAAAAGATATTGACCCTCCCCAAGCTCAGGTCCCTGTGTTTAGGTTGAAGGATTTAGCATAAGAATGCCCAGGCTTTTACCAGATGGAAAGTTAATAAAACTAAAACACCCATCTACACACACACACGCACGCACGCTGCAACACATTGCACACACACCCACTGTCAGGACTCACACATATGTGCAAAATCACACACAAATAAATGCAGGATGCTTTTATGCACACATTCAAGGCAGAATCTCTTCATATAACCACACATATGTCTTATCTACACATGTACATATTTACAGAGTCCACATCCTCTTAAGCTGCTCATAAGTGCCATATTCTCATGCATCTCAAGGCTGACACACATTGACCCATAGTTTATATGTATGTGAGGTCTCTTGCTTTCCCATATCAAAACTCCCAGCATGGAGATCCCTAGAATGTTCTTCTCTTCCTTCTGGCCAAATCAGGTCCCAAGAATTGTCCACATGAAATCCACCTTCCTCAAACTCATCCTGAGCCCAGTGTCCACGTTGCCCTAGGCTTCACCCTAATTTTTGTCTCCAGGGTGCCCAGCTCCCCACCCCCAACTTGTTATAGACACTGGGTAGCAGCTACCAGCAGGTGGCGCCATCAGGAGCCTCATGGAACCAGGATTTGTATTAATGAGAACAAATCCACATTTCTGGGAGGAAAAGTGGTCATGCCAGTGACACCCTCCTTTGTTTCCAAGGCTGAGCCCAGTAAATGGATATACTAAGAGCACCTGGCCAAGGAAAGCCATTCCCAAGGAAGAGGAGGGAGAGAACAAAAGATCCCAAGTTCCAGGGAAGATGGGAAGCTAAAGATTAGGGATAGAATGGAGGAAAGGGGGAGCAGAGAGCAGTTCTGTGCAATCTGTCAGACGTATGGACATGAGCGTGCTCCTGTTTTGTGTGCACATGAGTTAGTGTTTTCATGCACATTTGAGTGCTGTATTATATTGCTGATAGGTTACCCGTGTGTCAGTGGATACAGAAGTAGGTGTGAATAGGCTTGAGAGTGCAAGTGTGTGTATGCATCTGTGGGTGCTGCTGTGTGTAGTATGGCTCAGGAAGACATAAAGATGAAGCTGAGCAGACTAGACTCCTCACAACTACAGTGCCACCAGCACCACACACACCACAGTTGTTAGCCCCCTCCCACACACTTTCCACACACACACACTCCAGGGACACACACACACTCTTACACCACCCACACAGACAGGTGCTATGCCGCCACGTACAGACCTGCCCACCCACACACTTTCACACATATATACAGGCCCTGTACAGAACCACAGGGATACATATAGATGCGGCCAAGATGCATACAGACGCCCAGGCGCACATTGACCCTGCATGCACCTGCACACGTGTGCACACTTGCACATTCTGTGCTGTATGCCCAAACTCTCGGTGCTCCATGCCACTCACAGGAAAAGCAGAGAGGTTAATAGATAGTAGATAATTCTTCTAGTCTGTACAGCCTCCTAATTTCTGTGCTTCTGGGGATTAAAGAGAAAAATATGAAATCTAACCATGCCTTTGTCTGAGGATTGTGGGAACACATGGAACAACCACTCTACACACCCCTCTGCCAGAGTCATGAGCAGCAATGGTAACGCTCTGGCCCACAGGCCCTGCTGAGATCCCTCAGCACTGTGGACAGCGCCTCAGCCAGCAGAGACCTGCCAACCCAGAGCAATTCTTAGAAGCTCAGGACACTGGAGCTCCCTTATCTACATCCAGAAGAGCAACTGAAGTCAGATACATCCCAGTTCCAATTCCTCTGACTAGAGTTGGAATTCCCCAGCACTGTGCCTGGCACACATCAGAAGGAACTATAGAAAGCATACCTGCTCTGGGGTTCATACCCATGAATTCCAGACCAGAAGGTGAAGGTTCTGTGCAAAGAACATTGATTGGCTCAGTAATATAGCATTGCTGTGCTGTGGGTCTATAAGCCAGCTGATCTGGGTTCAACCCCAACCTTGTCAAACTTTAGCTCTGAAACCTAGGCAGATCACTTACCCCATCTAACCCATGGTTTCTTCTTTTGTTGACCTGGGATAACAAAAATAATGATAGTAATGCTAATTGTGATTCCCACACCCCAGGCCCTGTTGTAAGTACCTTACAAAGATTAAATCAATGGGGCACCTGTGTGGCTCAATCGGTTGAGCTCTTGAATTTGGCTCAGGTCATGATCTCTCAGTTCATGAGATTGAGCACTGCATCAGGCTCCACACTGATGGTGCGGAGCCTGCTTGGGATTCTGTCTCTCCCTCTGCCCCGCCCCTCCTGCACTCTCTCTCAAAATAAATAAACTTTAAAAAAGATTAAATCATTAAAGTTTCATGATATTAAAAATTGGCCATTGTGCCCATTTTATAGAGAAGAAATGAAAGCACTTGCCTCAGGTCACACCAATAGTAGGGGCAGAGGCAGGATTGTAACCGAGATAGTCTGCCTCCAGAATCCGTGTTCTTAACCATGACACTGCATTGCCTCCTTCATGGTGAGTTGTGTGCATCAAATGACATCATGGGTATAAAAGTAGTTTGAAGATGGCAAAGCATTATACAAACCTGAAGGTATACTGTTATATATCTCAGCCCGGCTCAGTCTATGAGTAATTGCACAAGGAGTGAGAAGCAAGATGAATACAGGAAACAGGATGGGGATGGGTGCCATCTGGGACTGGCACATCACATCAAGAAGAGAGAAATGGGTAGAGGATAGATCAAAGGGACAAGCAGCCATGTGTATTCTTGCATGGCTTTCACTCTTAACCCAATACTAGCTTGGAGGTCAAACCCCATTATAGAACATTAAGAAGATCATTTTCAAGTCACCCTGAAATGTTCCTCCTAATTCTAACCATGGTCTCACCAGCTCCTTTCCCCCCTGCACCTTCCATTACCACTCCTCAACCACAGTCCCTAGTGTAAAACATGTCACCTACTCTGTGATATATTTGAAGATCGTAGCTATGGGAAACTGCTGTTACAGTGAGAGCTCCTAGGGAAGTGCAGTCAAGCCAAATGGCTACTATGGATCAGAGCATATCTCTCTGCTATCTGAAAGAGTAGGATATGGAGACCAGGGACTTTGTAATTTATTCTAGGAAAGAGAGACCTCTGGACGCTCTCCTTTGTCCCCTCCCTGACTCATCCTGATATGACCTACTGCTTTCTGGAGAAGACCCTCTATTTCTCAGAAAAGAATTCTTCCATGTACATGAGGAAAATTGCATCTTTTTGGAAGTTCCACATCTCTCATCATTGGCTGGCTACCATATAAGACAAACTAGTCACTGGCCAGAGAGGGAGAGTCCTTCAAACTCTTCAAACAAGAACATTCTCCTATTCTTTCCAGAACATCTCCCAGCCTAGTTGTTCCTCCCTTCTCCTGGCTGATGAATCCATTAGAGCAGAGTTCTTTTCTTTTGACCCTCAAGCTGGCAAAGTGAACCCAGGCATTAAATAGGAAAGACTGTGAGTCTGGCACTATCAGCAATGCAGTGAGGGCACACAAGCACTACTGGATCTTTGTATGGTTCTTGTTTCTTTTCCATCTCCTTATGTATTTCCATATAGCTAAAGTTGGACCACCCCCTACCACTGCCTAACAAGCGTACACTAGCTCCTTCTAAATCCAGCCAAAACACTGTGAGGGAATCCCAGAAAACCTCAGAAGAGACTGGGTTTTAAAGAATTGTCATTCTTAAAAAAAAAAAAATAAAAAAAAAATAAAGAATTGTCATTCTTCCCTTCCCTCTTTATTCATGGTTTACTCTCTCCAACATCTTCCCTTCCTCTTCCACCTGCCACAAGCAGACAAGATGCCCCACCATTTATGTTTCCTCTTAGCTGTGCCTTGACCTGAGCTGGAACTAGCTCTTTCCTAACATCCTCCCTCCTCATCCCAATCCTTAAAGCCATGTTTTTCCAAACATGGCTTCTGGACCACCTGCACAAGGTCACTTAGAGCATATGATTTAAAATCTCAAACTCTGGACCCCATCTCAGCTCCACCTTAGACCCACTGAATCAGAACCTCTGGGAGTAGGACCTGAAAACCTGCAGCCTACAGTGCTTCCTGTGGCTCAGGAATGCTGCAGTTGAGGAACTACTGCCCTAATAGAGCAGGAACCATCCTCCAAAGTTTCAGGGTTACTTTTTTTCTCATTAACCTTCACTCCCAGATGAGTAAAAGTTATACACATGCATGTCTGTGCCTTATTTGAGAATCACAGGAATAGGAGAGCCACTATTACAGCCCAGAGTTGGGTCTGGGCTATAATCCCACCTCTACACCTAATTCCTTATGGGAGATTAGGCAAGTCACTCTGCACATGTGCCTCTGTTTCCTTGTCAAAAATGGGGCATGATACTTTTGTTTTCACCTCATAATTATGTTGTAAGATTCAAATGAGAAAAGAAAAGTGAAAGCTTGTTGAAAAGCTAGAAGCCTTAAATAAATGACATATGTTTTTATTATTATGCAAGAGATGCATGGGAGTGAAAGATATAGTATTCATCAAGAGATACTGTTCCCACGCTGCAGATAAGCAAGGGCAGAAAAGCGAGACATTTCCCCCAGTCCCCATCACTCCATAGGTGATCCTTTCAGAGCCTGCTCTGAAGCTGGTAGAAAAAGAAAAGTAGAGTTGGCATCATAGGTACAAGGGAGAATGTTCTGGATCCACTTAAATGAGTCTCCTCTCCACTCTACTCCAACAGTCTGCCCCTAGGCCAGAAGCCCCATCAAGGGCATTGGCCCTGCCCTTGGCATCAGCTCCTCTTCCTCTAATTACTCTTCACACACTCTGGCTCCAGGCCTTCTAACCAAATAACAATTGATTCTTCACTCCTCCTGGATCAATGCCATCGATCCAGAACAAGGAGGATGAATCCAAACTCACCCTCTAGGAAACCAATGGCCCAAGGCAAAGCTCAGCAGAGAGACAGATCTACCTACCAAAACTTTGGCACAAATGTGCATGCACACACACGCTCACACACATGCATGCACAGAAGGCACTTGAATATGTGCATAAAATGCATGGGGCCACAAATAGATATTCACAGGTAGACACATATATACCTAGAAACTCTCATATATGTCTACATATGTGTACACAAACACACACATACATTCATACTTGGGGGCTACACATGATACTGACTAGGAGAAGGCTGTTTGGGAACCACAGATAGCATGCTTTGGCCAAATGTTGAACAAAATTCCAGCTCCTCACCAGCCCCCTTTCCACATGCCCTCTGAGCTGCACACTCAGGAGCACGCACTGCCTGTGAGTCATGGTATGATGAGCCCAACACGCTTATGACACACACCTCCAGTAGAAACTCTTCTGCCAGTTGTGTAGGACTCTGGCTCCCACTCCTCTGGGACGTGCCCTGCCTGCTAATCTCTTCAAGGGGGTTGGAGAAATGCCCAGCCATTTCTATATCAGACAGAGCCCATTATAACTCAGCTGGGCTTTCTCTACACCTCCATCCTCAGAGGAGTTTGGAGTACATCTGCACCTGAGGCCCCAAACAATAGGAAATGAGGTGCCAAGGCTTACAGAAGCCAATGCAGAATGACAACCACCAGCCCAATCTCATCAGACATAGATATGAGGACACGAAGAGAGTGTCAAATACAGATTAGAGAGAAGGCCGAATGGGACCACCAATTCAAAATAGCCCAAGCACATGCCCAAAGCTTCAGACTATACTACCCTCTGCTCTTGAGGTCAAACTTGTCTATTCTCCCTTACACATATACCCAGGCCACTGGCATATCCACCTTTAGGTCAAATCACAGAAATACAGAACATCAGAAGTAGAAAGGACCTTAGAGATTTTTAGACCGTCACCTCTTCATTCTCTCAATGCCTATATTTCCTTCATGATTTTCTCAACAAGTGACTGTCCATCATACTGAACATGTTCACTGGGACACCTTGGGGAATGAAGGACTCTCATCAAGCTGCTAGTTTTCTAACTGAACAGCTATAAAATTCTCTCAACATACAGTCACAGTCTTCCTTGCCATAATGTCCACCAATTGGCATGAAGAAGAAGGAAATTTTAATTGTTAAATGTTTGGTTGTCTTACTGAAGCTGCTTTCAGGAAGGAACACTGTTTTATACTTCTACTGACATTCCTCAATATGAGGCTATATACAGAGGTTGAAAACCCAGACCTTGGATGTTATCTGACCCTTGGAAGGATGTACAGGTGACCTTAACCTCCTATATGTAAGAAGAAGACCTTGAAAATTCTAAGATTGTTCTCAACCTATCAAGGAAACCCAATTGGGCTTTTGTCTCCAATTTTATCCACTAATTTTCCTATGTGACAATAGGGAAATTCTTTCTTGGGACCCTCTGGGCTCAGCCTTCCCCAAAGTAAAATGAGTTAATGTGATTACAACAGATGATGATGTGTCTAAGGTCCGAGGAGAATATTTTCAGTGCTTTGCATGCCTGTACACTGACACCCAAGCCTTGGCTCCAGCACTAGAATCAGAAACTTCCCACATAATGAGAAAGTTTCTGAATTTGTGTTCTCCAGGTGCATGGTTTGACACTTCTCTGTGTAATCTATTGCCATCCCTCACTCACAGAGAGCTTTTCCAACCCCTCCCTTAAGGGCCTGAGGACCATCAGTTATGTCCCCTGTGCCTCCACACCCCACTACCTATAACTGCTTGGAATGAGGAGAATTTCTTGCCATTTACCTGTCACTTTAGGCCAGTAGGGGGTCATTTGATACAGAAAAGAAGCCTGTGGATGGCTCTGTCACCCACCATGTGAATTAGATCCCACCCATTACATGTACTTGCACAAGATTTGGAAGACAAACAGGACATGGAAGTAATCTTTGCAGGGCTTCTGATGGTTATCAAGGCCATAGTATTCTTGCAGGAGTTTTCAGTGTTCATTTTTCAAGTTTCAAAAACAGTAGCAGTAGCCTCTTTATCTGACTGCTTAATCCCTGAGTTCTATCTAGTCTCCCATCTCCAGATCTCCAGAGGCTTCTGGAGCCTGGTAGTTCCAATGGTAGTTCCAACTATGATGTGCTTAGCCCCAGTGGCACCTCAGAGGTGCTGGATTCCTAATTTTACATTGCTGTGGGAGTCATTCTAATAATCTCAATACTGCATCTGTTTCTTCTGCCCTTCTAACAATTATGTAAGACCGTACATTTCTGTATTAAACCCCTTTATGCTTGAAATTTCTAGAGTGGAGACTTTTCATTCAATCTTGATAGACAAGGTGAAGCTGATTTAAGAGTAGTTTTGTTGTAGAGCTCAGTTCAACAGATATTTAATAAGTACAAACCATTTATCTTGGCACTCTACCCATCAAGACACATAAGGCACAGGTAAGCAAGATCCTGAAATGGCAGGATAGGAAAGGCATAGGAGAGCAGAAGTTTTAGTATCCACCCAGGCAGCCAAGCTAAAGGGAAAGAAGCATGGGAAAGAAAGGCAGCCTCTGGAGGCAGACAGACAGAGTTGGATCATGGCTCTGGAGCTTACCACTGAATGAACTTGGGCAAGTTGCCTACTCTTTATCTAAGGCTCAGTTTCTGTGCTTTACTCTTGCTATTCCTTCTGTCCTTTGTACTTATTATCATTCATCCTTCAAGATACAGGACAGATGTCCTCTCCCAAGGGTCTTCCTGGATCTCCTCCCTCAATGCCTCTATTCTACGCTAACCTCTCTCCTGACCTTTTCCATGTGGTTCATGGAAAGTGTACAGTAGATTGAATTAATCTAATTCATTCTCTCCATTCTCTCTCTCTCTCGCTCTCTCTCTCTCTCTCTCTCTCACACACACACACACACACACACACACACACACACACCTCACTGGAGTAAACTATATCTAAGGTTAGGTTTCCTAGGTGTAGAACCTGAGATATTGACTCTTGTGCAAGGGATTTAGTGACTGGGGCCTCTCAGAATATACCTAAGAGAAGCAAGTCAAGCAGTATGTATAGGAGTAGAAGCCAAGGAACGGTGGAGTTTCAGCTGAAATTCTGGAGTTCTGAAGGATGAACTCCATGGGCACTGCAGAACTGTCCCTCCTTGAGGAAAGACAGATTGCCCTTTGTAATCTCAATGGTCACACTAGATTGACCCATAACCTCCCAAGCATTTTCTTGCAGGGAAGTGTGCAGTTATAAACCAATAGTGGCCAACACTAACGGAGCAACTAGGGTGGGTATTCCATCCCAATAAAGGGATCCAGGAGAAGCACCATCTGCAAGAGATATAAAAATAGCAAATGCATTACAGTATCCTAAAGAATAAGAATTGGGTAGGTGGGGTCAAGGGAAAGAAAGCAGGTTCTTAATCAAATTGCCTTTCTCCTCCCATCAGCTGAGCTAGAGCTTGGGCAAGACAGCAATATGGTGGAGCAAGACAGCTCCACCAAGACAGCAATATGGTCATAACTAAGAACTGGTTATGTTTATAGGTGTTTAGGGATTAATAGCAAGTTTATTAATTAAATAACATAAAGCTGAGAATGTGTTTTTTATTTGCCACAAATAGAGCTGTTGTTTTGGGTTGCAGTGAATTCTGAACTGTGTGGTTGGAACTGTGGGTCACCAAAGGGTACAGTGGGTGGAAGATACCTGGAGCTGTGCTTTAGCAGAGAGCGTGACACTTTACCTGAAATGCTTTCCAAAGCCACAGTGTCTCAGCTTCTTCCCAGGAGAGGTGTCTAGCCCACCCTCTTTTTGACTAACCTGTAAGGAGGCCTCCTTCCTCCTCAGCTGGGAGTCAGAGTTGTTCTATCCAGAAGCCAGGGGATGGATAAGAAAAGTTTTTTGTCCAGAATGCAGTGACAGCCTTGTAAGGACACACACAGAAAATAGGGAGTGCATTGCCTGACCCAGTCTTTAGTTCAGAGAGAGAAAAAACAGAGCTGGCCAAAGTTGGCTTTCCAGAGAGAAGAGACACACAGTCCAGGAGCCTGCATGGTGACCTGGATCCTTGCATTTTGGCAAGGAGGGACAATCCACAGTGACCTGATGCCTGGGATTCTGTGCCCAGGGGACTTACATAAGGGCCATGTGATACCTGCCTTCAGGTGAACCACTAATCTTAGTTTGTTAGATTTTTTTCCACCTTTAAACCAGGAATCTTTTGTCCTATAACCCCTACAACAGACTTCTTTGGGAAGCCAGAATCACCAAACCAAGGAAAGAAGTGCTCTAGGAAGTTCTGCAGAAGTCTTTTCTAGTCTGGTCTACTTCCTCTACCTTCAGCCGTACTGCCTTCCCATCTCTGCTTTTTCTTGCCCTAATGGAGTAGGTGGTGATTCTTCTCAGGACAGAATTGGCCCAGGGGAGAACCTCCTCTGGGCCAAGAAGAGAAAGTGAGAGCAACAGGTCCCAGAGAATATGCCTGTCTGGAGACGTTGAATGCCAGAGCAGTGAAACCGGGACCTGGCCCCTGCCAACCCCAGGTGACTGCCAGGGTGCTCCCACTCTGTTCCCAGAGAGACAAGACAAATGGTGGCTTCCTGCTCACTAGGCTGTCATTGTGTGAGCCATAGTCAGATTCACTCTTGTTTATAGGGTAAGCATTGAGCCAGAACTTTGAAGAAAGGGACATTTTTGCAATAAGATCATTCCTCATATGATGGGAAACTTCTAGAAATGGAGGTTTAAGCCAAGATGAGACTCAGGCTCCAAGAAATTAAGAAAGATGGTGATGATGGGGCTGGAGTGGGAAGGAGGGGGTATCAGGTACCAGAGCAGGCACAACCATATCGTCTGCCTGGATCAAGTGGTGGGCCCTGGTCAGTCTCACACTAAAGTCTACCCTCATTACTTTTCACATCCCTCATGTCCTCCATTCAGCATCACCTGCTTACCTCTTCAACCTCTGTGATGCTGCTTCTTCTGTGGCAAACACAGTATTGGCTCCACTCTGATGACTGTTCCTTCTTAAGTCATCTTCTTAAGCAATTGCTGAAAACTGGGAAGGTAAGGCTTGGTGAATTTGGGGGTCATGCAGAGAGGCCAAGCCACTCAACCTCCCCCCTTCTAAAAATTTACACCTTCTAGCATGCGAGGTATTCTCCTATTACTATGTACAAGTCATGTTAAGACTGGGGCGCCTGGGTGGCTCAGTCAGGTAAGCGTCCGACTTTGGCTCATGTCATGATCTCATGGTTTGTGGGTTCAAGCCCCGCGTCGGGTTCTGTGCTGACAGCTAGCTCAGAGCCTGGAGCCTGCTTCGGGTTCTTTGTCTCCCTCTCTCTCTGACACCCCCCCACCTCCCTCCGCTCATGATTCCCCTCTCTCTCTCAGAAATAAATAAAAAACATTTTAAAAATTAAAAAAAAAGATTATCCTTGGCCTGGGACCCAGAGCTGGCTTGCCTACATCTTGCCCTGCCACAGCCACTGTCAACTTCATGCCACCCCTGTAGTGTTCCCGCAGAGAGAGATGCCTGTGTGGAGGGCAAAGCCAGGCCAAAGCATGCTCTTAAAGTTTGTGCTGCAAACCCTAAAACAACCCCTGGGGAGCAGTCTATACACATAGAGGTCTCCTTTGGCCAAGAATGGAGGCAGGTGTTCTTTCTTTTCTCTCTATGTCTACACCCTCTTGACCAGAGAAGAAAGAGGACTCCAGAGCAAAGCAAAAAATTAAAACAGAGCATTTTTTTTATCCCCTGCCAGGAATCCACAAGTCAAGACACTTGACCAATAGGAGAGGAACAAAGTCGTAGGCTTCACAGTCCTCAGGAAAAAGAGACCATACCTATAGCACCTTGGCCCCAAACCATCCTTGGCCTTGGCCCATGGAAATCAATATGTTTTCCCACTTGTACATGAAATAAGGGTGTATATAAGGGGGCAGAGAAATCCTGAAGCTTCCCCTGGTGTCCCAGACAAGCTGAGTCCCTAGGTCAGTCATCACTTCCCTGCATAAATCTGTTAGGAATCTGACTGTATCTCCAGTGTCTTCAGGGTCCTCACCTGAGCTAACATGATGAGAAGCCAAATTACTGATGCTGTGGGAGGCTTCAAATGGTGTTTCCTGTGGGTATTATTTCCAGCCTAATGTTGTATTAACATAGCTCTGCCTGGTGATTACGTTATTATTATATATTAATCATAGGATAATGATGCACACTCACCTTGCTTCTCTCCTCAGTCAGTTAAATCTCACCTAGAGCCTGAGGCATAACACCTGCTCTCCCTATATCTGCACTCCCATCACACTGTCAGGGGTCAGCTTTGGGCTTTGCATCCCTTCTTACAGGTAAAGTCAGAGGAGAATTTTTTGGTGTCTATGTGCCAAGTTAACAGTGTCCAAAGCTGGAGTTTGGAGCCCACAAATCTTGACTACCAATTAGTCCTCTTTCTTACCCTCAATTGGGGAGAGGTCTTAAAGGCAAAATAAGGTCCAGAAGAAATGAAAGATGACTTTGATGATTTTCTGGGCCCAGAAGATGGGGAAAGAGGCTGGAGCTATGGCAATTTGAGCCTTGCTAACTCATCCAAGTACTGATTTAGTACTACTTTGAGCCAGCATTAATTCATTCATTTAATAAATATCTGTCAGCCTTTAGTTGGCAAGTATTGTTTGAGGCAAAGTAAACAAGACAGACAGAGATCATACCCTCATGGAACTTTATTTCTAAAAAAGTTTCCAGGGCACCTGAGTGGCTCAGTCGGTTAAGTTTCTGACTCTGGCTCAGGTCATGATCTCGGTTCATGAGTTCAATCCCTGTGTCAGGATCTGAGCTGTCAGCATAGGAGCCTGCTTTGGATTCTGTGTTTCCCTCTCTCTGGCCCCTGCCCTGCTTATGCTCTGTCTCTGTCTCTCTCTCTTAAAAATAAATAAACATTTTTAAAAATTAAATAAAGTAAATAAATAAATAAATAAATAAAAGGGCAGGGATACAACAGTGAAATGTCATGGTCCTTTACCATTTACTGAAAATAGTCAAACCAGCTGTTTAAGGGTATGGTCCAGGTCCTCACTGGGACATTGACTTAGAAGGAGAGAAAGATACCCCAGAGAGAGAAGACTTACTCCCTGACATCGAGGAATACAGAATCTAGTAAAAAAAAAAAAAAAAAGTACAAATGAACATATTACAACTGATGAAGCACCAAAGAACCAAGGGAATGTGCCACTGAAATGAGCCTGATGGAGCTATCAGAGAAGATATCACTAAGAGTGTCTGCTCTAAGGGGTCAAAGGCTATGCCTGTCATTTATACGTTGTACTTGCAGGTCTGTACCTTTCTTCAGTAGTCTTTGTATATCATGAAGGCCATTTTTACATGCACACCCTCTATATGACCAGGGCACAGGCTATTTTCAGACATAGGGTATAACGTCCTGTGCTTAACAGTTATTGATTATGGTAGCATGAAAAGAAGGAAACTAGTGGTGGTGATGATACCAGAAATAAGGGGGCTTCCTAGGCAGGAGAATTGGTAACCTGGAGATAATATAGGCATATGCAAAGGTCAACCCACACCAATTTATTCACAAGATATGTGCACTAAAGGTAATTTGTTCATCTTAGTCATTTTTGTATCCTCAAGTAGGCAGTCTACAAGATGGCCTTCAATGCTCCTGGCCTCCTGGTATCCATGCTTTTAAACAGTTCCTTTCCTTCAGGCTGACCAGTGTTTCCAACAGAGCACTGTAGAAGTGATGGTATGCAACTTTCAATGTTGGATCATAAAGGTATTGTGGCTTCTGCCTTTGTCTCCTAAATTACTCACTTGAGAGAAGTCCTTGCCATGCCATGAGAACACTTAAGTAGCCTGTGGAGGGCCTGCATATAGAGGAACTGAACACTCCTACCAAGAGCCAGAGTCATCTTGGCAGCATGTGAGTAAGCCACCTTGGAAACAGGTCCTCCAGCCACAGTCAAGGTTTCAGATGATGACGGCCTAGGCTGACACCTGATTATAATCTCATGAGAGACCCCAGGCGAGGACCACCTTGCCAAGCCACTCCTGAATTCCTGATCCTCAGATACTATGAGAGATAATAAATAGGTGTTTTATTTATTTATTTATTTATTTATTATTTATTTATTTATTTTTATGGCAAACAATGCCCTCATACATTCTTTATTAAACAAATATCTATAGAGTGCCTAAGTACCAGGTGCTGTTCTAACCCCTGGAGATTCGATAATGACAAAGAGAGACAAAAACAAATCCCTGCCCGCACGGAGTTTACAGTCCAGTGGGTGAGACAGACAAGAACAAGATAAGATATATGGTATACTCAGTGGTAACAAGTACTAAGAGGGAATAAAGAGGGTGGCAGAATATGAACTGTCTGGCAGTATGTGTGTGGGGCAGGGGTATGGGAAGTTTTAGATAGCATGGCCTGGGAATGTGACTTTTGAGTTGAAACCTAAAAGAAGCAAGGAAACTAGCCCTGTAGATATCTGGGTGCCCAGCTTCCAGGCTGAGGGGCAGCAAGTGCAAAGGTCCTGTGGCAGGAGCTGTCGTATTCCAGAAATAGCAAAAGGACCCTTGTAACTGGATCAGAGAGAGCTAGGGGGGCAGTAGAGTAAGACATAGTAAGCAATTTGGCTTCTGCTTTGCAAGCTTGGGAAATGCATGTCCCTGCAATGCATGACAGGGTGGAGAATGGCTCTACAGCCATTGTGGCTGTACATGGTGAAACGTCAGCCAAACAGCAGCACAGAAGGAATAACTATGTCTCCTTCAGTGGCCCTGCTTTCTTCTCTATCCTGAGATAGAGACTGGCCCAGAATGGCCAGGATCCTCCATTGTCTGATCCTTGGAGGGATGCAGAAGGGAAATCCAGGGGCAGGGAGGCAGACCTTCTCTGTGGGAGCGAACAAGTCCATGGCTTCCTGTGGAAGTTGTGAGGTAAACTTCAGTAAGCACTGGTGGTCTTCTCTCCCCGCTCCCTCCTCTGCCGTCATGCAGAACCCAGGCTGCTGTCGCTCCAGGTCCAAGGAAGGTATGAGGAGCCTTCCAAAGAGTTTCAGGATAGAATCTGTGAAGCTTGCTTAGAAATAAGAAAATGGCTGGGTTACCTGTGGTTGAGGCCTGAAAAGGGTAGTCTGCATGTTAGCCTGGGCAGGATACGTGGAGGCCAGCAGTGAAGTGGTCATGGCTGGCTGTGGGAAGGTCCGAGGCCTGTCTAGGTGTTGTTGTTTTAAACCACTATGTTTGAGGATGATATGTTATGCAGCAGAGATAACCTATACGTACCCCTAGCATTAGTACAATTCCCAGAACACAGCAGGTGCTCAGGAAATATTTGATAATTGAATGAATGAATGAATGAATAAAGTCTGTTAGCAGAGGAACTACATGTCAAACATTGTGACCATTGGTGGGAAAGGGGGAGTGGTCGTAACCAGAAGAACAAATAATAAAATTTAACCCATAAACGTGGATATTCAAGAAATGCCCTAGTACTTGATTTTTTTAAAATCGAAGTAAATTGGCTCAAAGCCACTATTGTTACCCAAGATCCCTTTCTACCCCTACTTCAGCTTCATTCAAGAATCTGAGAAAGGACCCCATATGAGGGAAGCACTTCTACTCTCCAAGTCTATTATAGTCACCCTCTGATGCCTTCAAAGCCCACACACCCTGATTTCTTAGCGCCATGCTGCTCTACAACTATAGGGACTTTCCTGGAAGTCTCAATGTCCAGAATATAGTCTCTTAGAAATACAATAAAGCAAATCTTTTCTGGGGTCCTATACCTCATTTAGTCATTCATTCAACAAGTATTTATTGGATACTATGTTCGGGTTCTCCAGACTAGAAAAAAATCAAAATAATATATAGAGAGATACACATACATAGGGTTACATACAGATAGGTAGATGGATAGATGATAGATAGATAGATAGATAGATAGATAGATAGATAGATTGATAATAGATGGTACATAGATACATAGGTAGATACATAGATAGATGATAGATAAATAGATACACATGGATAATAGAAGATAAATAATAGCTACATAGATCAATGATAGATGATAGGTAGGTAGATGATTGATAGATAGATAGATAGATAGATAGATAGATAGATAGATAGATTTGAAGGAATTGGCTTACCTGATTGGAGCTAGAAAATCGAAAATTCCTAAGGCATACTAGCAAGCTGGATACCTGGGAAGAGCTGATGCTGCAGCTCAAGCCAAAGATAGTCTGCTGGCAGAATTCCCTCTTTCTGGGGTGATCTCATTCTTTTCTTTTTTTTTTTCCCTAATAAGAGGCCTTCAACTGATTGGATGAGGCCCACACACTTTATGGAGAGTTATCTGCTTTACTTAAAATCTACCAATTTAAATGTTGATCCCATCTAAAAGAATACCTTGATAGCAACATCCAGATTAGTGTTTGACCAAAACTCTGTGTACCATGGCCTAGCCAAACTGACACATAAAATTAAACCTTATAAGTGCCATTAACTATAATTAGTTATGAAGGCAAGAGGCTATAGTAGTAAACCAAAACAGACAAACTCTTCAGCCTGGTGGAGCTTTTACATTCCAGGGGTGGGAAAATAAACAAACAGTCAACATACATATATGCCAAGTAGTTCTGATGCTAAGAAGCAATGTGAATCAGGTGAAATGAAAGAAACCACTGAAGGTTGCCATTCCTAAAAAGCTGGTTAGGGAAGGTCACCATGGGAAGATAATGCTTGAGCAGAGGCCTAAATGAAGTGAAGAAGCAAGTCATATGAGTATATAGGCAGAAGAACCTTCTGAACTGAGCAAACAACAAGTGCAAAGGCCCCACTTATCAGGAAGGTTGGGCGTGTTTCTGGTTGTTGCTGACAAACAGCTGCTGTCCTGTCCCCTCCCCTCTGATGTTCTCCACCTACCTCTTCCATCCCCAGCAAAATTCCTCCAAGGAGCCCAGACTTACAGGAGACAAAAGCTGGGAAGGAAATTTGTGAGCAATTTCTCTTTTGGCAATACAATCTTTTTAAGCAAGGGAATGGAATGTAAAAGACCTGGCTGCTTTCTTGGAAAGGAATGGAGTGGGGAAAATATAACAAATCAAAAATTAATTTCTCAGAAAATCAAACAACCACAGGAACAGCTGCTCCCCACCCCACCCCCACTCCCAGCTGGGATCTTCAGACAGATTTGGGGGTGAGGAAAGGGAGACCAGGGAAGGAGAAGCAAGAACTCTCTCAAGTTTAGAACTCTCTGATTCAGAAGAATTCACAAATTTTCACTACAAAAGCTAAACTATAAACTAAACCAAACTGTAGGCTTCTCCTTCCCCAAGAAATCCAACATAGATTTAAAGACAAGAATGGCCTGAGCACTGGGAAAGGCAAAGGAGTAACTCTCCTTTCACACAACCTCAGAAACTGGAACCAAGAGATCCCTGGAGAGAAAGCCACTTGGCGCCTGCTATACCTGACTCCAGCCTCTGGTCAGGCCCTGGGGGCTGAGAAGACTTCCGGAAGCCAGCCCCAGACAGATCTGAAGCCATAGTGACCATTCCCCAAGGGAGGGGGAGCCAGTATGGGGCACTGGCCTCCATGCCTGAGCTGTTACGAACTTAAGGTGGAAAGGATGGAGGAGAGGTTAACCGACCTCCAATACCTTCTTTAAGAATGCTGAGCCTAAAGCCAGAGACCCTGAGGGAGGCAGAGGAGGAAAAGGGGTCAGGATGGCTTAAGACCAAATGGTCATGAAAAGATAGTATGGCTCCCCTGAACCTTTTCCCTCCCTCATCCTCTTACACTCCAGCTCCAACACCCACCCACCCACACACACACACACACACACACACACGTGTGTGCACATGCACACACCAACACAGCCCCCAGAAAAGATGGTATCTGGAAAATTGAAATCAGTTCCATTCAACAAATCTGTATGCATTAGTTCTCTCCTCCATGCTAGGTACCCCACCAGTGCTGGGAATGCCAAGAGAAACAAAAGTCACCTTCTGCCCTCTAGAAGCTTACCCAAGGCTGTGGCATAAGAACTGGTGTGTCATTGTTATAAAGTGTGATAAGAGTACAAAGGAGGAAAAGATTAATTCTGCCTAGGGGGTTGTGGAGGAGGGACAGATTCCTCTGAGGAGGTGACATGTGACCCTTCGGACTGAGTTGGGGTGTGCAAAGAGAGCAACTTTGTCAAGGGTAAGTGGCAGTGCTGTCCCCAGGCTAGTCTCAAATGAGGCGAGGGAAGGGCCTGTACTCCCATTATGAAAGAACTTGACCTATCGCTTCTCGGCCTTTTGGCTAAGATCAAGTGTAGTATGAAAGAACTTGACCTTTATACCAGAGGCTATTCCTTAAATTAAATATTCTTAACCAAGGAAGTGCTCCTATGAACCCTCGGCTGCATCAGCATCATGGGGTGAGGGTGGGGTAGTGGGGAAAGGTTATCATGGAAGAGACTGGCAGTCCAGGTCAGTGGCCCTGCGAGAGGCTTTGCCAGCCCCTGTGAGGATGGAGAAGAGAGGCGGATCGAAGCAAGATTTCAGGGAGAATACCTAGGGTTGGGGAACAGCCAAATGGGGTGGATGGGGGCATAGACCACCCAGACATCACTCCCAGGTTTCTGATTTGGTTGGGAGAAAATGGGCTAGAACATAAACCGCATGAGGGCAGGGCTAGATGTGTCTCATTCACTGCCACCCCCTAGCCTTAACAGTGACCAGCAACAGAAGGTCCCAGGAACGTTTGTGGACCAAATGAGCAAGGGAAGAAAAGCGGAGTGGTGAAATGGAACGGTCAACTCGCCTGGCACTTTAGGAACTGCTATGCAATCCCTCCTAGGGACAGCTGTGTTTCACAAAAGGGCTCTTCACACACAGGAAGGGCCCGCTGCTTACAGAACGCCCGAGCATCATTGTAGAAAACATTTCTTGTGGGTGGGGTCTGTCGCTTGCTCCTGCTCTGCCGAGCTTTCAGGCTAGGGCCCAGTGGTGAGTGAGAGCAGCAGACTCCGTAGTGAAATGAGAGCTGTCAGGAGGCAGGGGCTACAACAAGCGCAGCAGAACAGGCAAGAAAGGAAAAGCAAAAGAACTCAAATCTATTAACAGCAGGAAATCCGTAACTGGGTCTGAGGCCAGAAAAGGGATTTGTAAAGAAAATTCTATTCATGGTGTATTTCCTTCTTATCGCAGCAAATGGTCTGCCAAAGTGGTATTGCTCTGTATTAAAAACCTGCTATCCTTTCAAAATTGCACGCAGACACCCATGCATTGTATCTGCTGTGTGTACATAAAGAGAGAAACATATCCACAGCTCCCATTCATAAATGCAGGGCCTGAGGCGTTCTGATTGAGGTGGGGTGGGAAAGAAATTTCTCTAGTAGAAACACTTGTCCCTCATGCAGGGTTCATACTCCAATTATGGATTATCCTACAACTTGTGCTTCTGGATAAGTTCCATCCCTTTCCTTTTTAAAGACATTTTTTATTTATTTTAAAAGTATTGTGAAATGAAATTGACTCCTTTTTCCACTGGTTTATAATTCTCTGAGTTTTTACATATGTATGGATTCATGAGACCACTACCATGACTAGGACACATAAGCTGATCACCCCCAAAATACTCCCTCAACCCTCACCCATTCCCTATTCCCCACCCCTCACAACCACTGATTTGTCTATTACTATCACTTTGTCTTTTCCAACATTTCAAAAGCATACGGTGCGTAGCCTTCGAGACTGGTTTTCTTACTCTGTACAAGGTTTTGGCGATTCCCAAAGCTGTTGCCTGCACCAGCAGCCCATGCTTTGGCTGAGTCGTGTTCCACAGGATGGAAGGACCACAGTGTGCTCCCCTGCTCTTCTGGTCACTTCATAAACCCTTAGTATCTTTCTCACAGAGTGGGCTGAGAAAGAAAGAAGGAATGACCCAATGACTTGTCATCTTCTTTCTCTCAGTAAGTATTGCCTGAGCATCCACCATGTGCCTGGCACTGTTCTATGCCTGGAGATGCACAGTGAAACAAAGCAGGCAGCACTCCCTGCCTTTGTGAGACTACAGCTCAAGAGGGAGGAGACAGGCAGTGCACCTTAAACGTATAAATTAATGGTGATAAGTGCAATGGGGGAAAGCAGAGAGGGGCAAAAGGAGTCAGCAGTGTGGGGAAGAGGCTGGCATTAGAAATGGAAGAGACATTCAAGGACTTGAAGGAGAGAGAGTGAGATTCACTGGTTCCTGAGGAGCAGCCTGGCAGAGGAAGACATCTTTGTGAGGGAAAGGCCTGGAGGGCTCTATGGAGGCAAAATAAACAATGTGGCAGAATTTGGGAGAAGAGCTCAACCACCACCATGCCCCTCTAGCTCTCCGTCACTGCAACATCTCAGAACATCCAGGATAGCTAGCTGTCTCTCAATCATCTCTTGATAGCCAAGTTCAGAAGAGGTCTTGAAGTAGACTCAAGCATGTGCTTATGGTGGGGAGCCTTTGGCAGGCTTCCCCGAACCCCATTATAATGACAGCCAACCCTGAAAACAGCCTCACAAACTGAAAGACTCCAGGTCCTGACCAAAGAGACTTTTCTCTGCTCCCAGGAAAGTGGTATTTTGGTCACACTCTGCCGGCAGTGCCTTGAGCCAAGGAGCCATCAGGGGACATCCCAGGGGTCAGAAACAACCTGAATCCTGGGGGCACAGGCCCCATGAAGCTGAGGTCATAGGGACAATTGAGTCTGGCAGGCATCTCCCAAGAAAGCGCTTATTAAGCCCTTCTCCTAGAAGCAGGCAGAAGAGCACTAATCCGTGCTGAACCATTGGCTAGGGTTCCAGATCTCATTAGCATTTACAAAAGTAGAATTAATCCTCCCCTGATAATCTGGTGGTTATTGATTTTTATTTTTAACTCTTGTTTTATGAAGACAAAGTGCTTTCAGCAGCACAGATGTTCTCAGGGGTACAGAGAAAGAAAAGAGAGGGGAACCAGGTGTTCAGACAGATCAAAGGATCTCTTGTGGCCCGGACAATAGGTCCTGGGAACAAGATAGTATATTAGAATGTGGCCAATCAATTCAACTGATCAGGAGCACAGAAGACCCCCAAAGAGGATGTAGAAACCCAAAACCCTAATGCCCCAGTTAGGACCATCTGCAGCTGGTAGAGACAGCTCTGATTCATCTTAATCACATGCAAGTTAAAAATAAACATCAATAACCAGTGCCTGGAGAAAGGGGGTGACATTTTGAGGTGCAAATGAAGTGGGAAGTCCCAAAGCCAGGCACTAAGAGTGCCCAACCTTTGATCCCCTCAGCATACCTGGCCTGAGGACAAAGTGGAGGCCACCCACCGGCCCCCATACTTCTCAGAAACTGGCACAAATGGCAGCTGCCAATTTTTCAGTGCCAGAGTGTGATGTCCTATTGCACCCAGTACCTTCACAGTCAGCAAAAGTAGGCTGGACAAACTTGGATCCTGGTGGTAGAAGCTCAGCCATGTCCCAGCTTTGTGAGCTGAGACAAGGCATATACCTACAACACCTCAGTTAAAAGATATGATGCAGGTACAACACCCAGAAAAGTCATGGTACACAATAGGTGCCAATGTAAATTTTTCTTTCATTTTTTAAACTTTTTAAATATTTATTTTTGAGAGAGAGAGAGAGCACTCAAGGAGGGGAGGGGCAGAGACAGAGGGAGACACAGAATCTGAAGCAGGCTTCAGGCTCTGAGCTGTCAGCACAGAGCCCGACGCAGGGCTCAAACCCATGAACTTTGAGATCATGACCTGAGCTGAAGTCAGATACTTAATCCAGCTGAGCCACCCAGATGCTCCACGAATTTTTCTATTTATTCATGTTCTGTTTCTCTCAGAACACAAAATTCACCATTTAGAAAGTTGGTTTAAATTACAAAAAATAAACATCTTATTTAAACATTTCCTACTAAATCAGGTACCAAGGACTGTGCAGGAATATGTGAGATCTTTAGAACACATATTAAATAATAAATTTCCAACCCTTATCCACACAGAGCTTAAGAAATCAAAGAGGGGTGTCATGGTCATTGAGCATGAGGAAAACAGTAGCAGATAAAGGCTGTGTTATCCACTTTCATGCAGATATCACCATTGGGCTCAGATTTGGTCCTGCCCAGAAGTAACGCTGAGATGGAGGAGAGAGGCACCTGCCTTTCTGGATTTTCGGCCTATGTGCCAGGTATTTCCACCTATGATATCATATTCAATCGTCATAGGTTTTCAGATGAACCTTGATGAGCAGGGGGACTTGCTCAAGACTGGGAATCAATCTATCAGCCTAGACTCTCGACTACTGCTCGTCCCACCCAGACATGCCCTTAAGAGAACCTCAGTCCAGAAAAGAGATGAACTAACTCACTGTGATTGACTTATTGCAGCAGCCTAGCCTCTCCTGACAGTCCTCCTGGCTCCAGCCTCTCAGAGCACATCCAGGATTCCCTAACTTGCCCTCATTAACACAACCTCCCTGAGCCCCTTTCCTCTCGTGGCTCCCCTCAGCTTCCAGCGGGCTTTTCTCCACTCAGATCCTGAGCCCACAGGTCTGACAATCTCCCAAGCCACCACCACAGCCCCTAGAGGGCAGTGGGGGTCAGGGGCTGGGCTCAGCCCACTGTCCCTCTGCTGTGGAGACAAGTCACCTCCCGGGATAAGGGAGACATATATCTGTGGAGAAATCATCCCCATCCCATTCCTGGTATGGGGTATCAGACGCAGCAATTGGCTGATTAGGAAGGCTGCATCAACACCCAGTCAAAACAGCTCTTTAAAACAAGCTTTGACAAAATTGTCACATTAGATGTATCTGAATAAAGTCAGCCGGGCGGTTGGCAGAGCACAATTCTACATCATTTTGACAGCCTGCATTAAGAAGCTGCAGGCACCACCGGGAAATTACCTCCAAGCTAAACCCAAATTATAGCCAATGCAGCATATTCAATCCTTGGTGGGTGAGGGGCTGCCAGGGAAGGGGCTTGGAGGGCAGAGGACAGACATTTTTCTCCCCTCTCTTCCCACAATCAGGAGTGGAGAGGCTCCACCGCCTGCTGGGGAAACAAAATGGATTTTAGTGCAGCTAGGGGAGATCCTGCTTCTTTCCATCTGAGTAGGAGTCCTCAGGCCTGCATTTCTCTCTGGGCTCCCAGATTTGGGGCCTGGGAAATCCTGGATGTGCAGACGGAAAGCCCAAGTCTACCTCCCTCCTTCTGTTCCTAACGAGCTGTTTGATTCTGAGCAACTTACCTTTTCTCCCTGGGCTTCCATTTTTCTTTCCTGGAAAAACAAAAACAAAAACAAAAAGAATGAAATTAATGTTTTGTACACTGTGCGCCTTAGATCTCCGGAAAGTGGCCCAGAAGTGATCTGATGGGAAGGTATGTAGAGAAGGCAGAATTCTTTCCATCCTCAACTGCACATTAACTGAACTGGTGCTGTTTTTATCTGTTCTATATACTGTGCATCTAGGGAAGATGCCATTGAAGGAAAGTTTCTGTTGCTAATTAAAAAAAAAAAAAAGGAAACAGGAAGGAAGGAATTAAGGAAAGAAGGAAGGAAGGAATTAGGAGGGAGGGAAGAAGGAAGGAAGAAATAAAGGAAGAAGGAAGGAAGGGAGGAATGGAGGGAGGGAGGGATAGAGGGAAGGAGGAAGGGGAATGCTCTAACAGCCTGTGCTTAAAGTACCACATATTTTAGTGCTCATGGTGGGTCTTTTCCAGAAGTAATCATCTTCATAGGCTTTGGGCAAGTAAGGCAACCTGTGCAATTTGCATTTTTCCAAATAGGGAAATCTGATGGCCTGAGCTTTGTGGCCCCTAGAAGAGGGGAGGTAGTGAGAGCTAGGACCTCAGCCCTCCTGCATTCGCCCATCCTTGCAGCTCAGGAAGGAGGCCTGAGCTCTGTGGGCCTACACACACACACACACACACACACACACACACACACACACACACCCCATCTGCAGATGTGAGAATACAATCTGATGGAGCAGGCTGGGTTGGGAGACACTTGAGGGAGGAAGATGCAAAAGGGCGTGAGGGTTCTGAATATTCATGTTGCTAATTAAGCAACAGTTAATTGGAAAATGTTGGATTTTATTAAGACCTCAGACTTATATCTTTGCAACAGTCATCAACACAATAACAATTATCTAATGGGCACTTTGGGTTCTTTCCAGAGTTTCTTCCCTCTCTCCCTGGCTGTTAATGTGCAGGAGAGAGCAAGCCAGTGAGTAGATGAGGCCAAGGGAGCTGGATTTAGAGCTTGGTTTGTGCAGTCTAGAAGCAAAACATTGGACTGGATGATGGTCCATGGAGACCCCTTCCACATCATCATGAGTGGAGCTGTAAAAGGAAGGCTGGAAGGATGTTCTGTCTTCTCTGCACCCAAGGTTCCTGAGATTGGAGGAGCAGAGAAATATATACAACGAATATATTTGCTAACACCAAAGGTGGAAGGAAGATTCCACACTGAGCATGATGCCTTTCACTCAGCAGAGAGTCAATAAAAATTAGTAGCGATAGGGACGCCTGGTAGCTTAGTCAGTTAAGCATAAGACTTCAGCTCAGATCATGATCTCATGGTTCATGGGTTCAGGCCCTGCATCGGGCTCCGTGCTGACAGCTCCGAGCCTGGAGCCTGCTTCGGATTCTGTGTCTCCCTCTCTCTTAGGCCCTTCCCTACTGTACTCTGTCTCTGTCTCTCAAAAATGAATAAACATTTGGGGCGCCTGGGTGGCTTAGTCGGTTAAGCGTCCGACTTTCGCTTAGGTCATGATCTCGCGGTTCGTGGGTTCGAGCCCTGCGTCGGGCTCTGTGCTGACTGCCAGCTCAGAGCCTGGAGCCTGTTTCAGAGTCTGTGACTCCCTCTCTCTCTGACTCTCCCCTGCTCACGCTGTCTCTCTCTCTCTCTCCTAGAAATAAATAAAACATTAAAAAAATGAATAAACATTAAAAAAAATTTTTTTTTAAATTAGTGACAATGATAGGAACAAAATGGGCTTTAGGACAGAGTTCCTGAGTCTGCAGCCTCACTGACTGGCTTTCCCATGAAGCTGGGTACCGGTTATTTGTCAAATCCTGGGGAGACATTTCTCAAGGCCTATGTCAACTGGCAGCACTGAAAGTAGCTCAGAAGTGAGGGAAACTTCAGTCTACTAGTTTAATTTCCCTACCCTGCAGAGAGGAAGAAACACTGCCTTAAAAGGAAAAAAGTATAAAAAGTAGAGTGCCCTGGATCCTTTGAAAAATGTCTAATATGACACTGATGTTACATGAGAGGGCAAAACGTGATCAGACCTTCTCTACCTTGAGATTTGCTAAAATGAGGCAGGGTATGAAGTGGAACAGGGAGGGGTTGTCCTGGAAGCCCCCTCCTTGTAAATGTTATGTTATGTGTGACAGTATCAGAGCTCAAACCTACCACAAGCACACGGTTCCACCTGTATCATAGAAATGACAGAGAAGGAGGAGGAGTAAACGGTGAGTTAGAAAATAAGAACTGCACATTGGAATCAGGGAGGGGAAGTGCCCATAAATACCCCCTGATGAATTGTGTATTTGATTAATACTTGCTTTGCAGAACAGCCATCATCACCAGTAACAGGTGGCTCCTTCCCTGGCTCCTAGGACACGGTGGGGGAAGCCAGGGACCCCTGAATGAGGAGCAGGATGCAGAGTTGTTCCCTTCCCCCCACATCACTGCAGACCACTGCATCCCACATCCCCCACATCCCACTGCAGACCACCACCACCCTCTCTACCACCGCTGCTTTTTCTAGCCCAGGCCACAGGCCCTTCTGACATGGCCCGCAGGTAGGTTCTTCCAGGAATGGTCTTCCTCAGGCAAATGGAGCGTACCTGAAACCTCACATAGGTACCAGGTGAGGAGGAGCGGAAACACAGGATCTGGCATGGCCAGGAGACACTGGCTCCCCGCAATAGGTGAGAGTGCTTTGACCAGGAAATAGAAGCAGGCAGGACAGGAGCATCTTGAGGAAAGATTCACTATTTCATGAAGGGACTTTTTCATGAAGAGAGGAACAGCAGAGGAGCAGAGGTCTAAACTCTAAAAATATCTCATTGATTTGCTTTTTTTTTTCAACTGGTGGCAAAGATTTATTTTTATTGACAAGGAAAAATGTTTGTTACATTTAATTTTTAAAAAGCGAATTGGAGAGTAACAATTTCTGTGCAGATTAAATGCAAACAATGTCTTTCTTTAAGTGTTTTTCCTCATTAGTTTGCTATCTGGAGGATCTTCTTTACCCGCTTTGGTGAAAGGCCTTATGTCCCTTCGGTAGAATCTCGTTTGAGATGTAGTGTTATTTCTGCCCAGGTTCTCTTACCTCTATCATCAAAAGCTTATCAGGAAAAAACACATTGATGAGGAAGAGACTGGGAACCTTCATGCACTGTTGGTGAGAACAGCAGTTGGTGCCGCCACTATGGAACACAGTATGGAGGTTCCTCAAACAATTAAGAACAGAACTACCATATGATCCAGCAATCCCACTTCTGGGTATTTATCTGAAGGAAACAAAAACATTGAATTTGAAAAGCACATGTTTATCGTGGCATTATTTACAATAACCAAAATAAAGAACCAACCCAAATGTCCATCCATAGATAAAGGGATAAAACACATGTGGTGTATACATAGTGGAATATTATTCAGCTGTAATAAAGAAGGAAATCTTGTCATTCGTGACAACATGAGCGGACCTTGTGAAAATGAGGGTATTGTGCTAAGTGAAATAAGTCAGACAGAGAAAGACAAATACTGTATAATCGCACTTATATGTAGAATTTAAAAACACAAATAAAAACAAAACAAGCTCATAGATACAAAGAACAGTTTGACGGTTGTCGAGGCAGGGAAGGCAGGGAGTGACATGGGTGAAAGGGGTCAAAAGATACAAACTTTTAGAATAAAATAACTCAAGAGGATGTAATATACAGTTAATAATACTGTGTTTCATACTTGACAGTTGCTAAGAGAGGAAATATTACAAGTTCTCATCACAAGAAAAAAGAAACTTTGTGATTTGTATGGTGACATGTTAACTAGAGTGTCTGTACTGATCATTTCTCAACATATACAAATATCAAATCATTATGTTGTACACTGAACCTAATACAATGCTATATGTCAATTATATCTCTATAAAAATTAGTTAATTAATTTCTAAAAAAGAAAAAAGATGATGGATAGATGGGTTGATGATAGATAATAGATGATGATAGATATAGATACAGTTGTGACAAGGGATGATAGATACAGAAATACAAACAATGCAAAAGCTCAATGATTAACAGTACTTAAAGTGCTTTCCCAGAATATTTTTAAGGCACTTCCCTGTCTTTTCTCAGAGCCTATAAAGGTGGCAGGGCAAATGCTCTTATGCCTATTTCCACAGATGAGGAGCATAAGACCCAGAGAGGAACTTTATTTACTCCAGATGGCACAGTCCAGAGTTCTTTCTCTTCTGATTGACTTCTCTCTTACTTCAAGGGAGAAACTGATTATAAGCATTTCTTTTTTTTAATGTTTATTTATTTTTGAGAGAGAGATTGAGAGAGAGTGCAAATGGGGAAGAGGCAGACCGAGAGAGAAGGCACAGAGGATCCAAAGCAGGCTCTGTGCTGACAGCAGAGAGCCCAACTTGGGGCTTGAACTCAGGAACCATCAGATTATGACCTGACCAGAAGTCGGATGCTTAACCAGCTGAGCCACCCAGGTGCCCAAGTCACTAGCATTTCTGAGTCCCAGTTAAGGACTGGGAGCCGAATACAACAAATTCCATCAAAGTTGGAAGCATAACTATAACCTCTCTGGGGATGTTGCTGTATCTAAAGCTAAGAGGAGCCACAGATGTAAAGTTTCCCTGAGTTTCCAGGGTTCTTCTGTGTCATTCTCTCAAGGTTCAGAGGAACCCCCTATCCATCTGTGCATCCTGTGGCCTGCTGTGGATATACCTCAGCACTTCAGGGAATCCCCAAGGGAGGCTCCTGCCCCCATGATTACACACAGATACGGGTGTCGTGTGTCCCTCCACAGGAGACATCCACACACCTACCTACTCATCCTTCCCAGAGCCACTGCCATCTCCCTGCCTGCCCCACGTTAGAAGCAGATTAAGTAAGGAAGGAGTTGCCTCATGGTCTGCCAGTCACAAGCCTAAGAGAGAAAAGTGAAGATATTTATCCTTTCCCAGCAATTTGTATCGATTACTACAGCATCAGCATCACCCGGGGTGGTTTCCTCACAGGACAGACCATGGATCTCAGGACCCCCTGGGCCTAGCCCAGTGATGTCTGCCCTTATCTGCCCTCAGCCCCAGCAATAACCTCTCAACCCCTGATGTTCTGGGGACATAGGCTCCAGTGAACTGACCCAGGAAACTCTGGCCCAGACAGACATCTAGGCCTTGCCTCAGTCTGAAGCATGGTGTCTCTGTCTGCAGGTGGCAAGAGTAAGTAGCGATCGGGGTCCATGGAGAAGTGCCTGGGCATTTTTGTACACAGTGTCCTGGTCAAAAGCTTCCCATAAGGTCTGGGGTTAGTCATAATCCGGGGCTCTGCTGCACTACAGAAAACTGAGCCAGGCTCATACTTAAGAATCTTGGGGAGGTGGACTGAAGCGGTGGATGTCAGTGAAACTGGCACGGAAACGAGGGTGCTTACCTGCATGTGAGGGTCAAAAAGAGAGGAGAGGGCATGACACAGAGGGTCACACCGGACAGAAGCGAGGGCAGCTGCCTCCACCAGCACAGACGGAGGATCTAGCCCAGCGTCACCACCAGGCCCGTGTGGCTCCCAGCCACGGGACACACGCATCCACACCAGGAGCCTGTCCTTGCTGCAGGCAGTCTGGCGCCAAAGCCCATGCCCCCCACCGCATCAGGCTGCCTCAGAGGAATCCGTTGGGAGAAAAAAGAGTCATTATTTTCCAGATTTCTATGTTTTCTTCTTTTCCTTCTCTGCATTACTGTGTTTCATTGAGAGGAGATAGCCGAGCCAGATGAGGCCCTGCAAGCCTGTCTCTCCCCACTGTCAGTTTCATCCACCACCACCACCGCCTGCCCCGGGTCTGGATCCAGACTGCTCTCCTCTAGCCTGGAGCGAATCTGCTTCTCAGCTACAGATAGCCCTGCAATGGAACCGCTTGCTTTCTGCCCCTTTGGCGACACAGTGTTAATTAGCTGTCTTCATCCCACCTACACTACAAGCTCCGACAGAGCCCCTCTTTCCTTCTCTGTTCTCCCACAGGATCTCAGACAGCAATAGCTCCTACGGAGTTCTCTCCCTTCAGCAAGTGTGCATCAGGGTCTCCCAGGCGGCAGCGACACCCGCAGGCACCAAGGATCCCAACATGAAAGGTCTCAGACCCTGGTTGACTGATGCTTTAGCAGAATATGCTGGGGGAGGCCAGAGAGATCTTAGCCTGCCCTACTTCTCTGTCTCTTCACCATCAATAATGAAAGACCCACGAGCAGACTCCCCCGGCACTTCTTAGCCCAAGCAACCAAGTAGGAAAGCAGGTCCAGGCGGCAGCCCCTCAGGGGGTCTCCAGGAAAGGGCTCCAGACACAGCACTGCCCCCATGCTGTCTCCCATGTCCGTGGCCTCATCCTCTGAGACTTTAGGTGACAGATTTGGCTGCTCCTCACCTCACTGTCTGGCTGTCTCCCTGCCAGGCCTGGGTTTCTGCTCCCTCTGAGTCACCCTGACCCCAGCTGCCACTATCAGCAGGCTCTGTCGGCCACGGCCGTCTTTTCCTGGTAAGTGACAGGTCCGCTACATCACTGCAGCGTGGCAGCACACTGCGTCCTTGAAGATTTTCTCCTGCCTGCAGTGCATGCACGTGGCTGTCCCCTTGCCCTCTGCAGCCATCTCCACACTCTGAGACCAGCCTGCTCTTGCCACCCCGAGCCCCCAACATCTGGGGGACACCCAAGCCACCCCAGCCCCAGCTACATCACGGCCACATGTTTAACCTTGGCAAACCTCTAACTCTTTCTAACCCTGTTCTCTCATCTGCAAAATAGCAATAACAGTGCATCCTCACCCACGTCACAAGATTACTGGGAGGTGAAATGAGATCATGTATGTGGATTTGCAACGCACTGTAAGACTCTAGTTATTACTATTCTCACTCCTGTCCTACAACCCATCTCAAACCCGAGCATCATAAAGTGGGACTGGGGGCAATTTTAATGCCTAAGAACTGTCACCTCCTACCTTCCTCAGCCACATTCTGCTGGAATCTCTCATGGTTTATCCCAGCAAGCTCAGCTCTCCCAGGTCTTAACACACAGAAAGAATATCAAGGTTCTACGTGGTTGTGATGGTTAATTTTACGTTTCAACAGGGTGCCCAGTTATTGTGTGGGTCTGTGAGGGGGCTTTTGAATGCGAAGATTGACGTTTGACTCTGTAGACTGAGTAAAGCTGATTGATCTCCCTAATGTGGGTGGGCCTCATCTAATCAGCTGAAGACCTAGCTAGAACGAAAGGACTGACTCTCCCACGAGTGAGAGGTAAGTCCTGCCTGACTGCCTTGAGCTGGGACATCAGTCTTTTCCTGCCTTGGATTCAAGCTACAACATCAGGTCTTCTAGGGTCTTGGGTCTACTGGCCTTCAGGCTGCCATTTACACATTGAACCTCCTGAATCTCCAGTTTGCTGACTGTATATCTTGGGACTTATCAGCCTCCATAATTGCATGAGCCAATACCTTATAATAAATATCTTCATATATAAGCATCATATGGTTCCATTACTCTTAAGAACCCTGACGAATACACTCATCTTCCAGTGGTCTTTATTAGGCAGTGTGTGGGAATGGAAACATGTTGGTAGATTTTTTGGTTGTCAGAATGACGGGGGAGAGGAGGCACTACTCACATTTAGTGAGTGAGGGTGAAAGATGCTAAATACCACCTAATATCCATGCTTATCTCACCCTAAATGCCAAGAGCACTCCTTTAAGGAAATCTGGACTGATGCCCCGCAAATCTCTGAAATTCATCACTCACTTGGTGAGGCTCACTCCACCAGAGCCACGTGAGCAATACTGGCCTCCTTTTCTGTTTCTCAAACACAGCAAGCTAGATGCTACATAGGAATTTCATGCCCCCATCTTCTCTGCCCAGAGCAGTCTGTACCCTCACCCTCAAATGGCTGTGTCATTGGTTCTTTCTTGTCCTTCATGTCCCATGTCACCACCTGAGAGAGGTCTTTCCTGACAACCTGATTGATCCGTGGTGGTCCCTCCACCCAAGATACTAATCCTCTATTCTCTCTTCTGAGAACACTCCATTTCTTATGGAATGATCATGCGCACTTGATTGCTTGCTTGCTTCACTATTGTTTATCCACTCCCATGAGGACAGGAACTCCATGTCATTCACCCCTGTATTCCCAGAACATGGTAGGAACTAAATATTTATTAAACCTTGGATTGAGAACTTGTAATAAGTCAGACACCATGCTGGGCACTGAAAGATGCAGAGTAGAATAAGCTTTCCTCCACTATGGGGGAGGGGGAAGCTCAGGAATTCGTTTGGCAAAAGCAGTCGTGACCTCTGGCATTCCTGGGTGAAAGCCCCAGGCACCTACATGTTCACCAGGGTCTTTGTATAACCAGGCTTGCCTCCATTCTCCAGAGCCCCTCTTCGCCTCTAGGCTGCTTCACCACAAACTCAGCCCTCTCCCTCCTCTGGCCCTCACCAGCTCCCTCCCCCAGGGCACTCCAGACCAGCTGTCTCCAGAAGTCTGACTCAAGTCTGGTGTGCTGTGGACCCACCAGGGCTCTGCAGCCTGTCTCTTACTGGGCTTTTCCTGCCCAAGTGGCTCTCCCCACATCTGTCATCCCAGAACTGTCTTGAGTCTGTCCAGCCTCTCTACATACTTCATCAAGTGCCACCTGTCAATACAGGAAGCAACCATGGAACATGGGCACATTTCACAAAGCCCTTACTCTGTGTAGGCCCAATGTCTTATGGTTCTCCAATTTAAGTTTCCAGAGTCCCAGCCTGCCTTGTGTATACAAACCCACTTACTTTCAGAGTAACAGACCGATCCCACCCAGGATTTGGTCTTAAGAACGTTTGAATAGTGACTGACTTTTGACTTGGTCCCAAGTATCTCCTCACTGGCCCCATGGCCCTTCAGGTTAGCGGTCTTGGGAGCTCATTGATGAATTCTTACCTGATGACACATCTGGAAACCTAGTGCTAGGGCTGTCTGCGGAGAACAGTGGGCTTACTCAAGACAACAAATGTAAGAAGAGGCCTCAGGCATGCCAGTGACCTGGCCCAACTCACTTCACAGGTAAACACCCCCTTGCTGTGACTTAGAGGCTCCCTGTCTCTAATTCCTTCACTGTCTCTAGAAGCTTTTTGTTACAAATGTAAATTTTATTATTAATACATCAATATTACCAAAGTTGCCAATAAACATCAATATTATCACACTATCATTTTATCATACCAACACATCAAACACTCAAAGAGAAGAGAACCAGAATAGGGTATAGAGAAAAAGCAAGGGAAGCAAGTGCTGCAGACAAAAATCCTTGTTTCAGGATTTTGCCTCAGGTCACAACTTTGAGACATTCTCTCTGGAAGGGAACACCCCAGGCAGGAAGAATCACCAGATGTCATCCAGCTCACTTGGCGGTCTACCTCAGCGGTACCCTGTTCCCTGAGTGGGAGCAGTCACTGCTGTCCTCCCCTCCCCTTTAGGGATGCTGATCTGATCTCTGAACTACACGGGAATGTGAACAATGATCTTTTTGCCTTAGATTAGTCTACACAACATGGAAATGATTCAAAGGGAATTCTTGAAATGTAAGAGGAGTAAAAGCAAAATGAGAAATCAGAAAATAAAGGCAACTTATTTCGTCCAACACAAGGTATCTTTTTCTGCAGGTGGGAATAAACTTGCTTACTGATAGAGTGTCCAATTGTCCTCAGGATTTGAGATTTCTGTTCATTAAAAATAGCATTAAGTCAAGGTGCCTGGGTGGATCAGTCAGTTAAGTGTCCTACTTCAGCTCAGGTCATGATCTCACGGTTTGAGTTCAAGTCCTACATCGGGCCCTGTGCAGAGTGTGGAGCCTGGAACTTACTTCGAGTTCTGTATCTCTCCCTCTCTTTCTGCCCCTCCCCCACACCTGCTCACACATAGTGTCTCTACCTCTCAAAACTAAATAAACACTAAAAAAAGAATTAAAAAATATATAAATAAAAATAGTATCAAATCTATAAATGTCTTATTTCTCTTCAAATTGAATTTTATTATATTATAGCTTTTGTGCACAACAGCAGTATACACTCTAATAAATAATATAAACTGTAATATAGACCGGAGGCAAATATTTTACTATCAAGCATTTTCATTTGACCTATAAATTTTTATCATGCATATCTAATGTATTTATTGAAACCACCTGGCAGCTGGAGCAGAGGCCTCACTTGGACCTCAAACCTGAAGTAGCTGCTGGTTGAGTCTTCCGGGGCAGGGCTTGCCTGGGTGTCTAGTCCAGGCAGTGGTGTCTTCCTGCCCTCAGCCCAGGCTGCCATGGCCACGCCCCAGTCTCTGCCCCCCGCCTGAGGGAGGAATTACTGCTTCTGGCCCACAAGGCATTTCAGTCCCTGAAACTGAACCAGGAGGATACTTCCTTTCTTCTTCTGCTGGAAGAGTCTGTGGCTCTCAGCCCTGGAAGCTTCCTCTCACCTCAGCCTTCTCTGTGTCACTAACCAACTGTTGTTAAGGTTCAATGAGATTTATATTTGGGACGAGGCTCACTACTTCTGTGCCATCCAATAGAACTTTCTGCTGTAATGGAGATGTTCAATATGGCAACCACTCGCCAGCCACATATGACCTTTGAGTCTCAAAATGTGGCTAGCGCAACTGAGGAACTGAGTTTTAAATTCTATTTAATGGTAATAAATTTAAAGAGCCGGATGTGACTAGTGGCTACCTTGTTAGATAGTGTGGTTCTAGTCCACATGGCCTGTGGACAATACTATCATCCTGGCATTGCCTGGCTTATGTCAACTGACTGCCTGTCATTCCCTTTAAGTTACAAGAATACTTACAGTGGATCTTACATTTAAACCCTTATTCAGTCAAAGAGATGCCTTATTTTCATCATAGTTGCAAAGCAGATGTATATCTTTAACTTTCAATTATACCTTTAACCCATTGAATGATCTGTTTCTTTTCTGTTTAGGCTACTTCCTGCCATTTCCTCAGGAACTTTTCTCTCCTGGGTGCCTGAGAGGCTGAGGAAAACCCCCTGTCTGGAAAGGACAAAGAACCTTAATACCAACGGGAAGGAGTTTAGATGTGATGCCTTAAGAAATTAAAAATCATTGGGGCGCCTGGGTGGCTTAGTCGGTTAAGCGTCCGACTTTCGCTTGGGTCATGATCTCGCGGTTCGTGGGTTCGAGCCCCGCATCGGGCTCTGTGCTGACTGCCAGCTCAGAGCCTGGAGCCTGTTTCAGTCTGTGACTCCCTCTCTCTCTGACCCTCCCCTGCTCATGCTGTCTCTATCTCTCTCCTAGAAATAAATAAAACATTAAAAAAAAAATTTTTTTTAGAAATTAAAAATCATTGAAAATTTTGTAGCCTAAAAGTGACAAAAATAGCAGGCATTTGAAGAAAACCTGAGAGATTTGAAGTCTACACGAGCAGACTGGCATCTTCCTAACTAGCTATAAACAAGTGACTGGACATTTCTGAGCATCAATTTCTTTGTAGAATGGGGTTAATACTCATCTGTGTTAATCAGGTTTCCCCAGAAAAACAGAGCCAATAGGATGTGTATATCAAAAGACCAAGAGATCTAGTTTAAAAAAATCAGTTCATGTGATCCTAAATCTGCAGGGTGGGCTGACAGACTGGAGACCCAAGAAAAAGCCAATGTCGCAGCTCAAATCCCAAATCTGTCTGCTGGCAGAGTTCCTTTTGCTCAGGAAAGTCAGGCTTTTATTCCATTCAGGCCTTCAATTGATTGGATAAAGCCCTCCCAGAGCTTTAAGAGCAAACTGCTTTACCAAATGTTCATTTATTTAAATGTTGATTTCATCCATGGGCACCTGAGTGGCCCAATCAGTTAAGCATCTGACTCTTGATTTCAGCCCAGGTCATGATCTCATGGTTCATGAGTTCAAGCCCCACATCAGGCTCCTCACTGACAACATGGAGCCTGCTTGAGATTCTCTCTCTCTCTCTCTCTCTGTCCCTCCCCCACTTGCTTACTCTCTCTTTCTCACTCTCTCTCTCTCACACTCTCTCTCTCTCACACACACAATAAATAAATAAACTTTTACAAAAATAAATGTTGATTTCATCCGAAAGGCAGACTCACACACTATCCAGGATGATGTCTGACCGCATATATTATACCATGACTCAGCCAAAATTAAAATAAAACTAACTGCCCTGTAATGAGGGTCATATTCACTCACATATTGACAGAATATATATGAAAGTGTTTTGAAACTCTCAAGCGCTGTTCAGAATGCAGTCATGATGAAAACAATCCCTGTGGTCCAGAGGTGATAAAAAGAACTGAGCTGAGTGAACCTAGAATCCAAACGGGTAAGGCAAGGCAGGACAGTGCAGTAATGGCTGGGAAGATGGGGCCCCGTTTGAACCTTATGGCCATGGATGAGCATGGAATGAGGAAGCAGTGGACATGAGTGCTGTTTTAAAGAAGGCACCCCTGAACTTGATAAGGAATTGGACATGGCAAAGACACAGAGAGAAAAAAGGGGCACTGCTTCCTTAAATGTGACAAAGTACCACTGGCAGAGGCAGGAATGCTGTACTGTGGGGGAGGGGAACAGTAGAAATGTGAGTGATGGTTTCAGTTCTGAACATGTGGAAGCATGTATTTCAAAGAAGCAGCAAGGTATACCAAAGAGCTTTTTCATAAACAGTGGAAGATTCCAGTTTTAAGTAGTGTGAAGGGTCTGAGATATTACTCCATTTGCAAGCTAACAAGATAGCCTGCCACAGCCTCAGGGATGCTGGCAGAAGATATGAGACCACTAGGTCAGGGACAAAGGACTTCACGACTCATAGTAATGACAATAGCCACAGTATCAGAGCTTATGCCAGTTTCCCAAGCCCTGCTCCCACAGGACACCATGAAAATGGCCAAGTGAGGCCTGTACCAGTGGGACAGGTGCATTCCAGGAAGGGAGCGCTCAGCTCAGAAAAGTCAGATTCTTTATAGTGAGCTGTAAGCCTGCTTCCCTTTGTCCTAGGGGAGACATTATCTTGACTGCACTGGACAAGAATCAAGCCTGCCTTTTACTTTGAAGGGAGACTCGATCTCAATCTTCCAAATCCATTTGCTCAACAGACAACCTTAGAAAGATCATTTGGAAAAGGGGAGTCACTACCTGGTCCACAAGATGTGCAGGAGCATGAGACCCATGGGGGACTGATTCCCAACATCAGTATGGATCTTAGGGAAGAGAAACAAACAACTGAGGGTTTGGATTTAGGAACCATCAGCAGATGTCCAAACCAAGCGAATGGATCCATATTCCTCAGTCTTTATCAGGCAGAGTCCTGGTGGAAGAAATTAATTCACCCCCGCTGGTCCACAAATAGATATTGTAATGGCTGGGTCACTCACAGAGGTAAGTGCAGGGTGACGGGAGGGTAGGAATAGACCCAAAGCAAGCACTGGCCCTTGATGATTTGCAAGGGCCTCAGGCCTGACATGGATGTGGTGCCTTAAATTACCAAAGCAATTTTACCCCATCCTCCTGTTGTGGGGTAGTGCCACAATAGATTGGGGTCTCTGGGGTTTAGACATACTAGACAATTTGTCCAAGGTCACAGAGTTGGGCTTTGTGCAGTTCTATTTCTTTCTACCATGCCACACAGCTGTCTCCAGATGGGGGGCATGGTGACATACCTTGTGAAACATCTATGGTTTAAGCATATGTCCAAGTATTATCTCCTGACAGTGCCCATTCTATGGTAATTGCTCCCAACAGCAGTAGAGCACATAGCAGCTGGAATGATTCCTTTAAATATACATCAGATGATACCCCTGCAATAACTCACCACACCCAGTGAATAAAAGGAAAATCCTTACTTTCATCTCTAAGGCCCTCTACAATCCAGCCCCAGCAAGATGACCTCTAAACCTTAACTTTCTCATTCTCCCCTTCCCTCAGAAAATTAGAGTCAAACTAGGCCCCTTGTTCTTCCACAAACATGTCGATCATGGGCCTCATCTCAGGACCTCTACACTTGCTCTTCCTTTACCTAGAATTCTCTTCCCTCAGTCCCATATGGCTTGCTTCCTCACTTTACTCAGGTATCCACTAAAGAATAAAAAATAAATTTCAGGAAACCTTCTCTAAACACTGCAAATGTAATCTCTCTCTCTCTCTCAGACACACACACACACACACACACACACACACACACACACACCATCGGCATCCTCACCTTGCCTTTCCCCTCTTCATTTCCCTAATCACTACTGTCTTGGTTCTTCACTAGCAAATAAGCTTCATGAAGGTAGGAACTTTTCTTCTTTTCCACTCTATTTACAGTACCTGGAGCAGCACAAGGCACAAGTTAGGGACACAAAAAATCATTGTTGAATGAAGACTGAACACATGTATTTGTGAAGAGGATGGGGAGGGGTGAGAGGGTGCAGGAGTTCTAAACTAGATGTCCCAGCCAATCTTCTTCCGCTCCTTCCTCCTCTCCTCCTGATGCAGGCTGCAGCTGTGATCTTCCAAAGGTTGACTCAAGTGCCTCCTTGTGGGGCTTGGGTCTGCTAAATATTGCAGAGCCCTCCTGGGCAGAACAGATGCTGGATGTCAGGAGAAGGTTTGTCTCCAGGAGCAAAAGCAGGAAATGCTCTCACCACTCTGAGCCTCCAGATGTCAGGGTCCCTGGCACAGCAGGAGGGAGAGCTGGCTGGAAGTCTTTCCTTTTAATGGAGAGAGTGATGCTCATCGCATCCCATTCCCTTGTTCCTTCTGGAACTTTCTTCAGGGACGGTAACTGCCCATTGTTCCCCACAGCACCTTCTCCCAGCTTGCCTTCCTCATTATCCCACAGAAGTACGAGGCTCTGGTGAGAAGGGCAAGGAGGAGGATTTTACTTCTTTTTCTCCCCATCCAAAGGAGAGTGGTTTCCTAGTTGAAATGATTTTTTTTTAAGGCAGGGGTAGGGCACCTGGGTGACTCAGTGGGTTGAGCGTCTGACTTTGGCTCAGGTCACAATCCCATGGTTCGTGAGTTCAAGCCCTGCATCATGCTCTCTGCTGCCAGCCTAGAGCCTGCTTCAGACCCTCCTGTCCCCTTCTCTGCCCCTGTCCCCCTCATGTGCTCTCTCTCTCAAAATAAATTAACATTAAAAAAGGCAGGGGTTTCATGAGCAATATCTCCAAATACAAAGTGCCTGGCACATAGTAGGAGCCTACTATATATGTTTTAACAAAAGAATAATGAGCTATTGCCAACCTACATGAGTCAGGGTGGGGTGCACAAGAAGGCCACTACCACTAGTACCTTGGAGAGGCTCACACGAAAATGAAGCCAAAAGGTCTATTTTTCATGCTGGGACCTCAGTTTAGTTTTACAGGGCTGCCCTCTGATATGGCATCAGGTCATCTCCCTCTTTCTGGCCGTCTCCAAGCACACTTGATACAGGCCTTTACTCAGGGAACCTTAAACAGGGAAAGAGGTAAGGCTGCCCTCGGAGCTCTGGGAGGTATAATTACAGATTTTCCATATCATTCACCACTGACACGGTGATCTCTAAACATGAGGGAAGACTCTCTTCCAAAGTAGAGAAGCCGCTGCAGTGCTTGCTGGGGCTTCTGTGGTGCCAAAATTGCAGCCAGGGGTCATGAGAGTCCAGAGTGGATCCCAGCCATGCGGACGGGAGCTGAGCAAGGCATGCATTCAGGCCTCTCTGGACAGAGCAGAGACGGACTTCAGCCCTCTTCTAGGCTCCTGCAACAGTGGACAGGTTGCCAGGGCACCAAAGGCTGCACAGAGGCCCATGGTAAAGCTGAAGGGTGCCAGCCTGGGAACTAGAAGGCCTGTTTCTAGATTGAGTTCTGCCACTAAGTCACTGTGTGCCTGAGCAAACCGTTTTACTTGCTGGCAGCTCATGTTTGCAAGGTTGGTGACGCACCCTGCAGACTTGAGAAGGTTGCATAGCCCCCTTACACAGTGCCTGCCTGCAGCCCTGCTGGGAATGACCAGCATTTCCCACCCCCTCAGCCCTCTCCTTGCCTGACTGTGCTCATTGTGAGCTGGTAGAGGACACCTCTGCCTTCTTGGCAAGGACAGGATCGAATGTCCACTCCCTGGCTCTATCTCTGCATCTCTAGCTATAAAGCAGCCCCTGCTGCTGGGCTTGAGCCAGAGGGGCAGGAAGCAAGCAGGTCCCTGGAGCAATAGGCAGGATGAGGAGAAAGCCAGGGATTCTCTGGATTTTTTCTTTCAGATAAGGATATCTGTTTGCTTGCTTGCTGAGAAGCTGTGCATGGGGCCAGATCACAGTAGGGGACTAAGAAGGCCACAGGGACACTGATGCTGAGGTCCCCTAATACCCACTGTTGTACTTCATTTTTCCTCTTGGATATAGTGGAGGGATCTAATACATCTACCAGAAAAGGCTTGGAGTCAAAGCTGGTCTACTAGCTCGAGGTCTGCGGTAGGCGTCATTAGTATCCTTCTGGGGTGACTAGCCATGGTTGTTTGCCAGGGACTGAGGGGTTCCCACCGAATCTTTCCCCACCCCCAGCAAGCACGCTCTGAATAACAGGACAGGTGTCTTTGTTATCGTAAATCTGCCTCTCTCTCAAATCCCTCCACTTTCCACAAGACCCTCCAGCCCCTATACCTCCCCCCATTCCTGCACTGGTAGCACCTCCTCCAGCCCAGGAAAGAAAGAAGTGAGGAAGATCTGTGTCCATCTGAGTCCATGTTGAGGGCAGGACTAGTCTTTCTAAAAGCTGACCTGGAATAAGGAATGAAGGCAGAATCCAGAGGTGCAGGAGAAACCAGAAGGCTCAGAGCCATTCTATTAATGAAATGCCACCCACATTTTTTAAAGCTGGGCCCCGTCCCCCAAGATCTCCCCCTTGGGGCTCTGCATGTTCCTAGTTCCTTGCTGTACTTGAGAAGCAGTGAAATCCTGCTGACAGCTTTGACAGAAGCACATCCAATTTAGACATAGCAGCAAGGCAATCGCCCTCTCCCTGGGCCCACAGGGGATGCACCTTCGTTCCCAGAAAAGTCTCCCTTGTCCCCTTCCCAAGAGAGTTTGGGGCCAGGGTCAAGGCTCCACTGCTTGGGTCAGAATCTTATCTTTGAGGAGTCACGATGTTTCTGATTTTTAAGAACATTTTAAATCTTTCTAAATGCTATTGTCCATACAACATCTTTTTTAAAAGAAGTTTTCTTTATTTTTCCAACTTTATTGAGATACAATTAACATATAACATCATGCAAGTCAAATCATCACATTGTATGCTTTTAAATATATGTCATCTCTTGATCTTCACACAACCCTGGAGTTTTTCCAGTCTGGGCGATTCACTCAAGGTCACACAGCAGAGCGGCGCTGAGGTCCAAATTCTGTCTGTTTGCTCTTCCCTGTGGCCTGTTTTGCTTCATTCATGGACAGCACTGTCAAACAAGGCCTGCCAGGCTCTGGGGTGGCCCAGGCAGCTGAGGAAAGTGTCACAGCCACATCCTGATGAGCACCAAGCCACAGGCACCAATGACCTGAGACACGGCCCAGATGTCGCCACCTCCAGGGGCTCCACTTTAGCTGTCTCAGCCCAGCCTGAAGCCAGAGGAAACACCTTTCAGGACAGACTGTACCTGCAGAGCTGTCCGCAAGAGCTCAGCAGGTCCCTAAATACCAGCACTCTTTCCAATAGATACTGAAATACAACAGAGGTGTCAGTTCTTTTAAAGCTGCATTTTCTATAGTTTTTCCAAGTTAAAGAAGCTTCCAGCAACCTTACATTTTCTGTGCGATTTCCTGACAAATGAGAAGGGTGGAAAGACCATGCTTACACACCAACGTTGAGGACGGCTGGAAATAAGATGTTTCCCACATAGTCCTTCCTCCAAGACATTAGCATTAATAGGAGACCAACTATAAGGAGACAAATACAAAAGATCAGATCTCTCCAATTTTTTCTTGGAAACTTCTTTAAATCATTGTGTCAGGACAATTCGTATTCCAAATGTCATCCTTGATGACAAACTGGAGAGTATGTCCATGGGTCTCAATGCACACATGCTAAACACTTAGAGAGAAGCTGGGGGCACTCAGCTTCTCTGTGCCTCAGCTTTCCTCATCTGTGAAGTGGGAGGCTTCATAATGTCCCTATGTGTCAGTACAGAATTGTAGAGATTGATTGAGTAAAAACAAAGCAACAGGAAGTGTCCTATAAATCTTGGCTACTCTCATTCCTATGCACAGAGAGCACAGAAAGAGGCACTCATTGGGACTTACATGAGCCGTTTTGTTGAATCCTTTTTTTAATATCTTGAAACATATGGTATTAATCCCTGTTTTACAGGTGAGGAAATAGAGTCTTGGGTTGCAGGGAGATTGGGGGTGAAGGTGGTACTAGGGAGCGAAAGTTGGAGGTTGCTTTTGAAAACACAAATCCTGCTTGAAGCTTTCCCAGGCTTCCCTGTGCACTGAGACTGAAGTCCCAATGCTTGGTATGGCCCACAAGGCCCTGCTCCAAGCCCACCGTGCACACCTGCCTTCCCTGACTCTTCAGGGCCCCTTTATGTGTTCTGAATCTTGCCTTTTTCAGAGTCTTCATACATCTTGTTCTCTCCTTCCCAAGCACCTGTCACCTTGTCACACCTGGTGGCACCTTCTCAGGGGCCACCTGCCCGTAGAGTAACCATGTGAATGAGGAAAAGGCATCCACTTTGGGTGGTGCTGGCCATGCAGGCACTGGGCCTGGAGGACACAGGCAGGCAGGACTTGGCTGCCACTCCCACTCACAATCACCAGACAATTCAGAGTGACTCCCAAGCTCAAATACTCCTCAGAGAGGCTCTCTGACACATAGCACTTACAAGTCATGATTGTCTATTTAGATGTGTTTATTTGTCCATATTTGCATCTCCTTGTAGACTCAACGAGAGCAGGAACTACCTGATCTGTTATTGTTCCTGGCACATACTAGATACTAAATAATTAAGAATTGAATGAATGAATGAAACAACAGATGCCTATATGAATGAGGTCTTCTATCTGGACTCTGAAAGCATCTCTGGTTAGGGTAAAAGAATATCTGTTGTGAGACCTACAAAGGGACCTTAACTGGAAGATCCGGACCCACTCATAGTGCTCAGTATCATGTTCTAAATTTCCGCAATAGTGGCTGCCACCACAATGAAGGCAAGGACTTGTTCTGCTTGCTCACAATTATTTCTCCAGTGATGACCACATGGTAAGTCTTAATACGGTTTTGTTAAATGAATAAATGCTTCTAACAGGTGTGGTTTCAAAGCAGTTACATTTCTGTGTTTAGGCCAGAATCCTATTTCATTGATCAAATGTAAACAGGAAAATCATATTCTCTGGAAATTATAAAGAAACTCCCTGGACATTCTGGGTCTGTTAAAAGGGTAGATGTTGCTGCCATAGCCTCATTATAAATAACTAACGCAATGCACACAATAAATACTAACAATCTCCATCCAAATCCAGTCTCTGCCATTTTCCATCATATATCCTCTAAACCTCAGTTTACTCATCTGTAAAATGTAGGGGAGTAAGAATGCCTACAACCTAAGGGAGTTGTGAGATATTACCTGGCACACAGAAAGCAGCTATTATTATAATTGCTTAAACAGAAGGCATCATTTCAGAACCAAGCTGTTTAAAGCTTTGAGAATATACTGTCAGAAAATGTCCCTGACATCATTAGATACACAGAAAAAGTGAGGAAATTCCTTGAAATGTACTATCCTAATGAGAGTATTCCCTCCAAATTCCACTTCTGCCGCAATCAACTATCCAGTTTGAGGTGGATTCTGATTGAAATTATTAAAAAAAAAAATTGGCAACAAGAATGTATATTGCAAAACAAAATGTGTTGCTTTTAAAGTGATTTTGGAGCCTCAGTAATTAGTCTAGCAAGTTCCAAAGATACATTCTGTAGTCATCATTCAGTATTTGTTTCATTTGGTAATCTGCCTTTCTAAAAAAAATAAAAATAAACTGGGGGAAAAACATCTGTTATGAAGCTGTTTGGGACCAAAGGATCCCCCCAAGCTTTGTTGGGCTCCGTATTACAAGGAACCCCCCCTTGGATCCCGCATTCTTTCTTCCTGCCAGGCTGCTCCTGGGTCACTTCTCAGCTCTGGTGGCTGCTGAAACAAGACAGATGCTGCTATACAAAATAACTCAAGAACATACCAGAGCCTGTTGCTTCCAGCACTTGGAAAATTTGACATTCAAATATGCAAATATTTTATGGCACAAAGAGGAAAAAAAGAGAGAGAAGGAGCTGGAAAGTCACATTTGAAATGAAACATACTAGAGATGTAAGCAAACTGGAATTTACACTTCTCGATTATAATTAAACTGGTGCTATTATCAGAGAAGAGCGTGGAATTTGCCTTGATCCACCACAAGAGTCTCTTGTTACTCTCTTGTTACTGCTGAAGCCACCAGACATGCCACCCAGTCTTCAGCACCGACCGGTGATGGCATGGTTGTAGTTGAAGCCCCAGGATGCGCACCTCCTCTCTGCCTGATTGAAAGCATCCGTTGGCAAAAAGAGCAGCTGGGAAATCAGAACACAGTCTTCACTCCATTTTCTTTTTCTTTTTTTTCTTTTAATGTTTTATTTATTTCTAGGAGAGAGAAAGAGACAGCGTGAGCAGGGGAGGGTCAGAGAGAGAGGGAGTCACAGACTGAAACAGGCTCCAGGCTCTGAGCTGGCTGTCAGCACAGAGCCCGACGCGGGGCCCGAACCCATGAACCGCGAGATCATGACCTAAGCGAAAGTCGGCCGCTTAACCGACTAAGCCACCCAGGCGCCCCTTCACTCCATTTTCAATAATGCAATACTTACGTTTACTTAAGAAATGGGATGCCTTTAAATATGTGGATTAAAATTCTGTCAAACATTCGTCAGAGTGCTCCTAGACTTTGAGTTGGTTTTCCAGGAGCAAAGTCAGACTCAGTGTCCCAAATGGTGAAGTGAAAAGAAAAACAAACCAGAAGTCCAAAATCAATTTGGGTCACACCATTAATAGCTGAGCTATTTTGATCAGTCGCTTAACCTCTTGGAGTTTCTATGTCTTCATGCATGTTACTGGAGTTAGTCTACATGATTTCGAAGTCACCTTCTAGATCGTAGATTCTGTGAAAACTTACCATCGAAAGATATGAATCGGACAGACCCGAATTTGAATAATGTTTTCATCATTTACCTGTTTGGTGGACTTGGGCAAATTACTTAACAGTGCAAGGCCCTGGTTCTCATCCATAAAACAGAGATAATAATAGCTTCTGTCTCACAAGTTTCCTGCAAAATTTAAATACAATTATGGCAAATAAAGCCTCTGCAGTGAGGTCAAGTCTGGTTTGACTTCCTCTTTTTTTTATTTAAAAAAAATTTTTAATGTTTTTTATTTATTTTTGAGAGTCAGAGAGAGACAGTGTGAGCAAGGGAGGGTCAGAGAGAGAGGGAGACACAGAATCCAAAACAGGCTCCAGGCTCTAAGCTAGCTGTCAGCACAGAGCCTGACGCGGGGCTCAAACCCATGAACCGTGGGATCATGACCTGAGCCAAACTCTTAGGCTTAACCGACTGAGCCACCCAGGTGCCCCTGACTTCCTCTTTTTTTAAAAAAAATCTAGTTATTGGGGTGCCTGGGTGGCTCAGTTGGTTGAGTGCCCAACTTCAGTTCTGGTTGTGATCTTGCAGTTCATTAAATTCAAGCCCCACTGCTGTCAGCATGGAGTCCACTTCGGATACTCTGTTCCCCTCTCTCTCTGTGCCTCCTCCATTGTCTCTCTCTCTCTCTCTCTCTCTCTCTCTCTCTCTCTCAAAAATAAAATTAAAACATTTTAAAATTGTTTATTTAAATTCAAGTTAGTTAATATGCAGTGTATTATTGGTTTTGGGAGTAGAACCCAGTGATTGATCACTTACATATAACACCCAGTGCTCATCCCCACAAGTGTCCTCCTTAATGCCCATCACCAATTTAGTCCATAACTTACTTCCTCTTTCTTATAATCCCTCTGTGATGGAAGCTTCAGAGTACAGCTAGACAAGAGGAGTTTGTGGCTGAGATGCCTATAGTATCAACCTCATGAATACTAAGATAACTTTTGAAGGTCTGGATACATGGGACTCGTTGCTTAAATTAAAGACCACCCATGGCATTTTTCCAGTTATAATTGCCAATTGCACTTCTGATGTCCTACCACCAACACTTAGTGACATGGTTGTTGGGTTGGGTTTGTTTTTTTTTTTTTAGTTTATTTATTTATTTTGAGACAGAGAGAACAGAAGCATGGGAGGAGCAGAGAGAGAGGGAGGGAGAGAGAATCCCAAGCAGGCCCCACTGTCATGGCACAATGCAGAGCCCAATGTCAGGCTCAAACCCAAAAACCATGAGATCTTGACCTGAGCCAAGATCAAGAGTTGGAAACTTACCCAACTAACTAAGCCACCCAGGTGCTCCAACAGCGGTTGTTTTTAATACCAATCTAGCAATAAAGTGTGAGCTTTACTACCTGACTTCCCCTCCCTTATAAATCACAAAAAGATACAAAAATTAGTTTTATTGTGCTTTATCTTTATCAGCAATACTATTCTCCTTTATTTGACATAGAACCTTGACAGTCAATGATTTAATTAATTCAGCTGATTCCACTGGCATTTGCTCCATATTTTTTACTATTGAGACATACTATTTACCAGGCACTATGCTAAGTATTCAAAATAAATGAGAGGAACATTTCTTCAGTTTGGTAAGATAAAGGAATTCTGATTTATCAATAGGCTTGGCTACATTAGAAGACATTATTGGCAAGGACATAATGAAAGAAACCTATTCTTAGAGAAACACATTGTATTAGTTATCTACTGCTGTTTAACAAATTACTCTGAAACTGGGTGGCTTAAAACAATAAAAGTTTCATGCAGTTTATGAATCTGGGAGGAATCCAAGAGCAGCTTTGTTGGGTGGTGCTGGCTCAGGGAGTCTCATCAGACTGTGGTCAGGTGTCAGCCTGGGTTTCTGTCACCTGAAGGCCTTCTGGGGCCAGGGATCCACCTCCAGGGTGGCTCACTTGCATGTCTGGAAAGTTAGTCTGGTTTTTGGCAGGTGCTCATTCCCTGGCGAATCTACTCATAGAGCTGCTTGGGTATCCTCATGACCTGGCAGCTGCGTCCATCAGGAAAGAGCAGTCCAAAAGAGCAAGGTGCAAGCCCCAGTGCCTCTTTTGGTCTCATCCTGGAAATCATGCTATCACTTCTGCAGTTTCCTTCTGGTCACAGGTCAAGCCAATTCGGTATGGGAGGGGACTTTGAAGGGTGTGGATACCCACCTTATTGGAGGCTGGCCACCACACAGATTAGACAGAAAGAGATTTCTGAGTTTAGGCCATGGAGTGGACACTGGGGCAGCAATTCCAATCAAAGAATAAAAGAGGAAGGAACAAGGTCATCCCCTGGGATAAAGGTCAGAGAAGAAGAAACTATTCAATACATTTCACCTCTTAGGAAGGTAGAGTGGGTCTGGCCACCAGAGGCCAAGCATACACCACAGTGGGTGAAGGCAGGAAGGAGACTGTAAAGGGGTCAGAGGCAGCAGGCCCAAGGAGGGCTGATGCTGCCCATCTGGGGGTCCAGTACACAGGAAAAAGAGGCTGTGGGGGGCCAGAGGCATGGACAGTATGATCACCTCCAAGGTAGCATCCTGCTGCAACGTTCTGGGACACAAAAGGAGTCAAGAGGATCAGTGCCACTGCCCTAGACTCAGCTTGTGTTTTTTTTTCATCAAAAGACACAGTTCAACTCTTAACATCTAGCCCACCCACAGGCTGGAATTCCAGTCTCCCTTTCCTTGTTCCACATTCCCAGCCACATTCCTTTTCCTCCCAGTTGTTCAAATTGGTACAGCCACTATGGAAAGCCGCTTGGCAGTATCTACTAAAATTGAACATATGCATCCCCTCTGACTTAGCAGCCTGACTGCTAGATATAGACCCAACAGAAATGCGTGCACACATCCTCCAAAAGGCATGTATTGGAATGTCATAGCAGCAGCATAATTTTTAATAAAGACTGAAAACAAGCTAAAGTTCCATCACCAATGAAATGAATAAATTCTGTTCTATTCATACAATGGAATATTATTCACAGATAAAAATTAACAAACTATAGCTACACAAAACAACATAAATGAATCCCAGAAACAATTGTTAATAAAAGAAAACAAAGACCAAAAAAATATGCTGTGTGATTCCACTTATATAAAATTGACAAATGGATGAAACCACCAGTCTTAGGTTGTTTTCACAAGAGAAATGCTCATGATTCCCTCTAGGGCAGGGGGAGAGGTGGTGATTGGAAGGAGCTACCAGGGTACTGGCCATGTTCTGTTTTCTTGATTTTGCTTTTGCATGATCAATATTTGGATTGTGATTTTTCGTTTTTGATAAGTCATGGGGCTGCACATTTTTTCCATATGTTGTTCTGTTTATGTGTATATTTAGCAATAAAAACAGTAGACAAAAAAGTCACTCCTTCCAGCCTTACATGCCCCTCATAGGATGTAGATTAAGGACACAGGTGAGTTCAGGCCCACATAGGATTAAGTCATGGCTTCTATCTTACCATCTATATGACTGTGGCAAGTTACTTAACTTCTGTAAGCCTCAGTTTCCTTTCCTATATAATGGGATGATAATGATTAATAAATAGAGTTAATGAAGTGGTTAAATGTCCAAGGATATATTAAGAACCCAGTACAGGGCTAGAACATGGCAGGTGTTCAACCAATGGTAGGTGAGTGTGGCAGCTGCTATTGCTTCTTACTATTGCTATTCACCTTGATCTATTCCACCAAAACTGTGAGAGAGTGGAAATACTCTGAATTTGGAATTAGGTTGAGAGAGCCATTTGTCTTCTTTAAGATTCAGTTACCATATCTTTAAAATGTGATGAGTAATACCTGCCTCAGATAGCTCTTATAAAGATTAAGTGAACTAACATGCTAATATGTCTGGCACACAGTGAAACCCCAAAGTTCATTCCTCTAGCATTTTTTTTTTTGGTTTTGTTTTTAACTTGGGACCATCCATTAGTGAGGCACTGTAGGAAGGAGGACTGCATGAAGAAAGACTGGCCGGGAACGCTGAGTTGCTACTCTGGTTTTCTATTGCTGCATCACATTCAGATTACCCACACTCAGCAGCTAAAAACACCTTCCTTTTATAAATTTCTTTTATAAGTCCATGGGTCAGAGAAGGGAAGAAAAGCAGGGGTCAGCTGGGTAAATTTTGCTTGAGGTCTCTCAGGTTACTTAATTGCTGGCGGTCAATGCTACTTTTGGCAGAGAGCTCAGTTGGAGCTAGACTGACTGAGCACCTACACATGACCTCCCCATTTGGTTTATATTTTCTCAAAATATGGTGGCCCCAAGACTCTTAAGAGGAATGGCCTGGTGGACAAGGCAGAAGCTACATTGCTTTTGATGACCCAGCCTTGGAAGTCATCTAGTGTCAGATCTGTGTCTGACCCCAGAATCTATTGGTCAAAGCAATCACACACCCTTATTCAAGGGTTGGGGACAGAGAATTTGCAGCCATCTTTTAAAACTGTCACAGGTACTAGAAACACTAAGATTGCATGTGAACCCTGGAAACCTTCCCTCTAACATTACAGGCAATCTTGCATAAGGGTTAGGAGGGCTGGGGGCGCCTGGGTGGCTCAGTTGGTTGAGCTTCCAACTTCAGCTCAGGTCATGATCTCACGATTTGTGGGTTTGAGCCTTCCATCAGGCTCTGTGTTGACAGCTCAGAGCCTGGAGCCTGGTTTGGATTCTGTGTCTCCTTCTCTCTCCGCCCCTCCCTTGCTCGCACTCTGTCTCTCTCTCTCTCAAAAATAAACATTAAAAAAAAGAGTGCTGTCTGGGTTCAAATTCTGATTCTACTACATATTGCTGCCTGTCCTTTAAAAGTTACTTAATGTCCTTGCCTCTTAGATTTTTTATTTGTAAACTGGAGATTGTACCATCTTCACTGGTCCCTTAGCATAGTATGTGGTCCATGGAAAACATGCTCAATGAATGTTAACTTTTAATATTGTTTCTAGCCATAAATGTATCCAATTCCATGACCTTGGACTCTAGTTATGTCATTCCCAACAACTTGGACTTCCACATGTTTTATATGACTATCATCTCCTTCCTGGGATGCATGCTATTAGACTGCTTCTGGGGATAGGAGAACCAGGCACCTATGTTATAGTGGGATAAGCACTTGAATTGAAGTCAGCTGGTCCTCGGTTCAAATCCTAATGCTCCTTTTCTTTTTGATGGATATGGGATAAGTTGTACATTCTCTGAGATGCAGTTTCCTAAAAGAAGAAGAAGAAGAAGAAGAAGAAGAAGAAGAAGAAGAAGAAGAAGAAGAAGAAGAAAAATAACACCTTCTTGATGAAAAGGCTGAAAAAATTAAATGAGAAGGTTTATAGAAGCACTTAGCACATTTGGTATTTGGGGGTTTTCAGGGTTTTTTTGTTTTTGTTTTTTAGTTTCCATGAGAAACAAAACATGACTCAGAGATGGTAGTCCAAGAAGCATTTCTCAGTGGCTGAAACAAACACCTCAGTTAAACCATCCTCTTCAGCCAAGAAGAGGCCAAGAAGAATAAATTCCTGGTCAAAGATAGCATGATCATTACACTCCCAGGCATCACATTTCCTCTTTCCTCTTTGCCTCCTCAGTAGCTCCTTGCCTAGTTCCCTGACTTCCCTGAGCTCTGGCAAAGCCCACAGCTTTCAAGCTGTTCTCTACAAATACACAGTTTAGATAGGCAGGCTCACATGACCCTCAATGCCTCTGATTCTGGTGTTCTTTCTAATGGCTTGTTTTCCCATTGTGGCTGCTTTGGCACAGAGGCTTCACGCTGGGACCTTGTTAGGCTCTGCCCTCAACCCAACTCATGGACAAGCCATTCTGGTACCTAGAGGAATTTTCCAAAGAACAAAACATCGGAAAATGACTTGGGATCCTTGGTGGGAGTAGGACATGTCCTTTTTCATCTGTTCACTTCTTTCTCTGTATCTTCTTTGTCAAAGAGCTCTTATTCTCGGCCTGTGCTCCTCTGCATTATATTCATTCAGTCAGTTGTGATCATTCATGTAACAGATAGTTCTGAAACACCTACTATGCACAGAAAAAGCCAAAATCTCTCCTCTCCTGGCCTTCATTTTCCAGTGAGTGGGTCTTCACTGCCTCTCAGAGGGTCTCCTACAACTGCCGCCTCAGACAAGAACTCCAGAAGAAGTTACAAGCCCACCCAAATGGCCAAGATGGGGTATTACAGAGAACAAAGTTTTGCTCTGGTAATGGCCCCTAAGAATTTGTAGTTACTGCCATGGGTGGAGCACAGAGATAGTTTGGCTGAATGTGAAATGAGGTTAAGGAGTTCAGTGGCAGGAATTCAAATAGCTAGAGGAATAGACATCTGAATTTGTAGAAAATATCAGTGCCAGAGCTGGATGAAGCACAGTGGTTGGAAGGGAGCTGCAGCAGGTCTGATCAATAACGTCAGGAAAGAGGGCCAAAAAAATATGGGGTCCAGGGGCACCTGGGTGGCTTAGTAGGTTGAGCATCTGACTCTTGATTTTGACTCAGGTCATGATCCCAAGGTCATGGGATTGAGCCCCCAAATTGAGCTCCACACTGAGTGTGGACAGTTTAAGATTCTCTCTCTCTCTCTCTCTCTCTCTCTCTCTCTCTCTCTTTCTCTCAAAAAAAAAAAAAGGAAGAATATGGGGTCCAGAGATAATTGCTTCTTCTCTCAGGGATTTAGGGCCCATGAGTAATATCAGCAGCACTAAAGATCCAGGATGAATGCCATTCTCCCTCTGGGACATTATAAACTGCAAACTAGGAAACAGTTCTGCTTTTGAATGTGGAAGATGCCACTGAACTCAGATCCCCTGAAATAGGGGCTCTTCTGTTCTCACCTCTGATAAGAATGAGATACTGGGGGTCCCAGGGGCTCTTGCTGCTGAGAAAAGTAAAGGTGCTTCAACTTTCCTGGATTCCAGCCAGCAATGAACTTACCATTTCTCCATCCACAAGATGTGAACCACATTTGAGTTCCTAGATAAAGCAAAACCTATGTACCCCCAAAGTAGACTTGAGTGTAAAATTTTTAAGTAATTATTATATATACAGTATACACAGGATATTTCCATATAGTACTTAAAATAAAAATTATAGAAATAGGTCAAAGCTGAAAAAATGAAAACAGGTATTTTACATTTTTGAAAAACTGCCCAAAAGTTCATCAATAGTACTCAGTTCTCTTGAGTCACTTCATGACCTCTAGCTCAATCCATCTCTCACAAATAACGAATGAGCATCAAATCAACACCTCTCACAAATCAGCAGCAAGATTCTATAATCAGAAGTTGCATGGATCTGTTCTCTGTCCTCTAAAAAGAACAGACTTAGAAAATAATTTAGGATACAAGGGAGGGAGAGTTTCCCTCATGAAGGAGCAGCCAGGGACAGATTAACCAAATTGTATCAGGGTGATAAACACACTTACCTTGATCCATGCATGATATAAATGCTTAATATTTCCCGTTACTTTTTTTTTTTGAATATTTCTAATTTGTTCATCCCGTTACTTTTTAAAACTTTGTTCTTTGTGTCCTGTGGATGGTTGCCCATATTGTGACCATCTGTCTTTAAATTACTGATTTCTCCAAGACAAATTGTTGTCTCAAATAACAATTGTTATTTAAAAATATGAGTAAGTGCATGATTCTGCCTATTTTTCAACAGCATGGAATAGGATACTGGGTATACCCTCAGGAAAAAGCAAATCTGTCCCTCTACCATCATTCCTCTTCTAGCCCATCTTTTGCCCCTCAAGTTAAGAAGCACTTGAGGGGAGACTTGCAAAATTTGGAAACATCTTGGGTAGAAATATTAAAAGAAGTAGGGCCGTCATGCCTGGAGAGTGAGAGCTTAAGCACTCTTAAATTACTGATGGAACTCCTGGAAGAGAGGGAGGGAATGTGCCAATGGTAAAATGTTCCCAATCATTAAGAACAGAAGGTTCATAACTGGAAAAAGCAGACTAGAGAAAATATTTGTCAGGGACACATGATTAAGTGTTCAAAGAAGTAGGATCCTGAAACTGGGGTAGACAGAGAGCCAGGAAGCCATTAAAGCCAAGTTATAGTTGTTACAGAGGGCAGTGGGGAGCCATCAGAAAGTTTCAAAGATTCATGCAAACTTTCCCCCAAAGTGGGTGTGTTCTTACACTTTTAATTTTGGACTCACTGGACACACAGGTTGCACTATCAGATTGGACTGATACAAAAATAAAGCAGAACCTAAAACCAGATGCATCAGCCTCCCCAACCTTATCAAACTGACTCATGGTTTAGTCCCCAGAGCAAGAGCTTGAGATGTGTGCTGCGGTCGGCCCGTGCTCTAAAGTCTCACGCCTTCCATGGAGAGCTCACACCCATCCCTGCACTTCTCTTTGATCACGCTGTTCCATGGGTATTTTTAGCTTGGCTCCTTGGCAGTTTCTCAAAAGCTTTGCAAGATACTTATGGGCACATATTGAGAATTACACTGTACAAAACTAGGGAAACCTGCCCGTTGCATTTTTATTCTACAGCTCTCACCTATGAGGGTCCCTATCTTGCTCTCTGTCCCAGATTTCCTTTCTGACATGCTTGAGTGCCAGAAGCCCAGGCCGGATCCAACCTATAAATCAACTTTAACTTTGGCACAAAATAAAAGATAAAGCTTTTAAAGATATTACTTTTTTTTTTGTCACTAGGCAAAGAGTCAGCTCTCCAATACACTAACCTTTATTTGACTTTACGAGGCTAAGCATATGGTTTATGAGCACAGAAGTTCTGAGATATTAAGTTCAACAAGAGAAGGCTAGACAAGACCACAGGAAGAGCAAATTTGCCTATCTTACACCTATGAAAAAATATGTCAGAGTAGACCCACCTTCCTCTCTATTTACTGAAAAAGGTTAGGAAATATGGCAACAAGACAAATGAAAACTAGATAGACTTTGTTGATGTTAGTTAGAAAGCACATCCTGTCTTAAAAGATTGATACTTCAATCATCTTCTACATACCAAGCTTAAAAACACTTTCCCTTGGGGTGCCTAGCTGGCTCAGTCAGTAGAGCACACAGCTCTTGATCCCAGGGTTGTAAGTTCAAGCCCCACATCAGGTAGGTATATGTACTACTAAAAAATAAAATATTTTTTAAAATGCACTTTCCCTTTTAAGATGCTTAGGAAGAGGATGGCTTAAAAGCAATTGCACCTAAATGTAAGGATAGGATGAACTACAGGTGAGTTGGAGTAGTGAGAAGAACATTGAGGAAGGAATGACTTGAAGGAAAAGTCCTTTAACATCTCTGAACTGCAGGTTCCTCTTCTGTTAAAGAAGGGGTTTAGGTAAAAATCTTTAAGATCGCTTTAATCTCTAACATCGTATAATTCTGGGGGACTTATCCAGACTGAGAAGAATTTGGTTCTAAACAGTGAGTCCTGGGGGTGCCTGGATAACTCAGTCAGTTAAGTGTCTGACTTCAGCTCAGGTCATGATCTTACAGTTCATGGGTTCGAGCTCCGCGTTGGGCTCTGTGCTGGCAGCTCAGAGCCTGGAGCTTGCTTCGGATTCTGTGTCTCATTCTCTCCCTGCCCCTCTCCCACTTATGCTCTGCCTCTCTCTGTCTCTCAAAAATAAATAAATGTAAATAAATAAATAGTGAGTCCTGGAGTTTGTAAGGTTATATCACTGGTAACTGGCAAATCAATTTTCTCAATCAATTATAACAGAGTCTTGGACTTCTCTGATGCCACAAAACAAGTATATGGCAGGCAGAATGCAGGTTCACAGAAAACCCCCATAACAATGGCAATAGGACTGATAGTCTTGGAATTAATGAAGACCTTTTCCCTTAGTGGGGGTTAGTGGAAAGAATGGGGGCTAGGGGAAACAGAAGAAAATATGGCAGGAAAACCAAGACCTTCTTTTGAGAAAGCTCCACCATTTGGGGGACTTAGAGGGGATAGGTGGGGGCATGTATAGATGCCTGTCCAAGGAAAAGAGAAAAGCATGTCAGAGGGAAACTTGTACATATTTATTCATGCTCCTAGACAAATCACAAGCTAAGCCAGGAAACACTGACCTTATCATAATACTTATGCCCAGATCTTCCATGTCCTTTTTAAGCATGAGGCAGGTGACAGGGAGGGCAGACTCACTGCTCCCTGCCAGTGGTAAATGTTCCTGCTGCAAAAGAGTAGCAGTCACTAGGGCTGAAAGCACGGCAGTGTCTTAAAACAACCGCTCTCCGTTCAAACATCTGTGCCACATATCTGTTCTGTATGGCCTCCATCATCTGGAAAACCCATTGCTATTTCCTTTGATCCAATACATTGGCATTGACTTAAGCAGTATAACCTGGTCAAAAAGCACTGTGATTAGGTACTTGATACATGTCTGCCCTTACGTTGAGAACTCATCTCTCTTTCCCATCTGTGAAATGATAGATATCAAATAAGAAAATTTGCCCTCCCTTGTAGCCTTTTCTCCTCTCCTCCAGTCCAGCCTTCTCTTGTTGAAGTTAAGGAATCAGAATTTCTGAGCTCATGAGCCATATGCTTAGTGCACTGAAGCCAAATGAAGGTTACTATCGGCTTCTTCTCATATAGTGGTAAGGTAATCAAATAAGTGAATGTTTATGAGAAACTCCATGGTAATGCAGGCTGTTGTCACTGCCTTCTTTGCTCAGTGCATCCCTGTCATCTTAGACTTAGTTGCCACATAAAAGATTACTCTGTCTTCCGCCCTGGCACAGACATCTTGCTTCTGTCTGTTTCATTGGCTACTGTCTTATTCTCTTCCTTGAGTAAAAAAAAAATCTCTTCTCCCTTGTTGGTGTGTCTTAATTTCCCTTTCCCTTGACTGTTATTTCAGCAGCTCTGCTATTTAGCTCCATAGTGTCATATCAGACAGTTGGTGGGAAAGGAACTGTGCTAAATGACATAGCATCAAAATCCAGGACTGGCTTCTTGGTGGTGAGGAAGCCCTCTTCAAAGCTCATTGCCATTTCATTGCTTTGTGGGGAGTTGTTCCCTTAGTTGGGAGAAAGAGAAAGCACTCTTTAATCCCACTGCTTCCTACCCCTATGCATACATCACATGTTCCCCTAAGAAGTCATCTGGCAGGTCTTTATGGCCAAAAAGATCACAGCTCTGGCTGTTGTTCCCCCCCTTGTGGAAGAAGACACAGCAGCAAGAGGGTGCGTGTGCCAGTCCCTATTCTAGAATCCCAAGAGCCTGATTGCCTCTCACTGTTAGAATATCTGCAGAGTGTTTCGCTATTTGTACATTTTCTTCTCAGCATGTTTGAACTTAGTAAAGCTGGAGGTAAAGCTGTCAGGCTGCCTGGCATGCATGATGATGCCTGATGGCAATCAGGAGAATAATGTTCCATGCCAGGCTCAGCCACTTACATGCTGGGTCACCGTGAACAGTTAGTTCCTGCTCCTCCGTAGCCTCAGTCTCCAGATCCATAACAGAGTTCACAGAACTGCCAGGACATTACTGCCTTTACTGCCAAGAAGAACCGTGATGCAGTAGAAAGAAAATGAGCCTTGAATCAGGTGGTGCTATAATCTGAGCTCTGTCCCTACTAACTATGCGGCCATGGGCGAGATGCAAAATGAGAATCAAATGATGAAAGATGTAAATCTTCCATCCCTACCCACATCTTTAAGGATTTTAAAGACAAAATAATAAAATTTATGCCATCCAAGTCTGTACAGAAGTTGGCCCGGGACAATAAGACTCCTCATGTTCCGATAGTTCATGATTCTGATTCTTTAACAGACTCATAAAGCCTGAAACTACGGTTATAATCATCAGCAATTACAAAATCAATTATTTATTGAAAACCTACTGTGTTTACTCTACTCTTTCCATTGAAAGGCTTAAAATATAGATGGGCTATATATTTTTTAATTACTAAAATATAAGGTAGGTAGTATCTTATTACTGAGTAACAAACGATGGGATTGCACAAGCAAGATACCCTCTTGGTTTCTGAGGAGGGAGTGATTATCCCGTGATGCCATGGTAACATGCTCTTCCCTTCCCATCCCCCACATGACTCAGGGCTCCACTTGACCTTAACCAATTTCCAGTGCAGTCAGAAGAAGCCAAGCAAAATGAGTTATTGGGGGTATTTTTTAAATCCCAAGGTTTGAATTTCCAAAGATACAGCAGGTTCCTTAGGCCTTCCATGAAAGCACTTCTGCTAGTCCCACGGTTTGGGAAGTAGTGTTAATGGGACTTCCTCATGATGGCCTCTGTGGGGGAAAAGGACACTGCTCTCAGCTGTGTTCATCTTTTTTCAGATGGGAACCACAACAGATGAGAGAGGTATGGTTTTGATCTAACCAATCATCAGGCCAGAACCCAAGCCTTAGCATTTCTCTGGGCTTGAAAGGAAAGCTGTTAAGAATTTTCCTCCCCCTTTCAGAGATAGAAAACTACAGCACAACGTAGAGAGTGCTGTTTATCCAAACTTCAAATACATCAGAGCATAAACTCGTAGAGAGCACTGCGAGGCCAGAATTGTGAAGGCCAACCATTCTGCGAAGACTCAAAGATGAAACCTGAGTTCCTCTCCCTGGCTCCCCTTCAGCCCTTCCCACACAGAGTGGGCTTAAGCTAAGCATCAGGAAGGCCCTTTGAGCCTGTGGATGGCTTGCAGGAGGAGAAGAGGAGAAAGCTCTTCCTAGGGAGCCAGTTACTCTTTTGCTGCTTGGTTTATGTTTTTGGAATAAGTCACTCGGTATAATAATAGAAATGAAAGCGCTGGAGTGAAACATCGTGACAGAAAGAGTTCCCACTGGCATTTCAATCAATTGTGGTTTTTGGCCCCAATGTCCTCTTGCTCATAAGCCAAGAGAACCCTGACCCACCAAAGGGGAATGAGCCTCTCTTTTTCCCTCTCACCCAATCTACCCACCAGGAAGGGACAGTTTCTCTAGTCACCATCTTCAATGATCCCAGTTGGACTTCTTAGGAGGAGATCTTACTGTGTATGAACCTTATTTGTTTTTGTTTGGTTCCTGAACGTTTTAGAGGGAGAGGATAGTTCCAGAGCTAGAAGAGACTTTCGATGTCATCTGGTCCAATTCTCTCACCTTTCACGAGGTAAGGTTCAGTGATTTGCAAAGGTCCTGTAGTTAGTTCACAGGAAACCCAAAGTCCATACCTGTTTAGTATGGACTTTTTACTGCCTTTGCAGAAGACCAATATAGATCCATTATGCTATAGTGAAGACTTGGGTATACTTGATTTCTTCCTCACTCAGCTGAACACTCCTTTGAGGGAAAAGACCCTGCTTTAGGTGACAGTGTACCCCAATCATCAGGCCAGAACCCAAATCTTAGTATTTCCCTGGGCTTGAAAGGAAAGCTGTTAAGAATTTTCCTCTCCATTTCAGAGACAGAAAACTATAGCACAAAGTAGAGAGTGCTCTTTACCCAGACTTCAAATACATCAAAGTATAAACTTGTAGGGAGCACTGCTAGGCCAGAACACATATCAGGTATGCAACAGAAGTTTTTTTGGATATGTACAGAATTGCTCACATTACCAAAAGGTGCTGGTCTGCTGAAAATTGTATGCCCTACCTCTGGATACTAGTGAGCCTTCCTGTGCTCTTCTCCAGCTTGGGGAAAAGAAAGTATGTCTGATGGGGACAGAATAGCTATACAGAGTACTGAAAGGAGCAACACTGAAAGGAGTGGAGGAGGCAACACAGAGGTGGAGGGAGGGGAGGGAGCACTCTCAAGATCAGTTGTGGGGGTAGAGATGACGACAAGTCCAAGTGTAAGGAAATGACAGCAGTCACTGGGAAAAACCATGAGCCACCCTGGATGTAGGAGAAATGAAGGAGATTGAGCAGAAGAGCCCAAGTAACAAAACCAGAAGACTCAAAGAACTTCTGTGACTGTTCAGAGCTCTGATTTGTGCAAAGTCCAGGATGTCTATCCAGGCTTAATCCCCAAAGTGTCATGGCCTCCCCGTGTCTTTCTCCCAGATGTTTTCAGGCCAGGAAAGACCACAGAATGTGCCTGATTGTTGGTGAGAGGCACAGGGTGCCTGAAAAGGGTTTGATTGGCAGGGTTGCAATTCAACTACCAGAGTGGTGTGGCATGTCATCATGGAAGTTCCATATTTAGACAAGGCTCAGTCAGCAACAGTGAGGGTCGGGAGTTCGATGACCTGAGTTTTAATCTTGCTCTTCTGCAAGACTGGCCAATGTGCAAGATCTTTGGCAAATTATTTCATCTCACAAGGTATCAGTTCCCTCGTCTGGAATCCCAAGTGTATATTCTAAGTCTATGCTTCTATGGTTACCTGCACCTCAAGCTCCCTCACCCTGTGTGATCCTGTGCCCCAATCTGCTCTCCTGCTCCCTCACAACTGGAGGGGAGGGATCAATTTTGCATCTCAAATGACTTATAGTGACAAAGATTTGGTTGTGGCAGAAATTCAAAGTAGCTGGATTTGAGGAGGACCAAGACCCAAAATCACAAATAGAAGATGAAGAGCAGGAATCTCAGCAAGGAGGACACATTCTGAATGACTGCTTGCTGACTGACAGGTGGGGGAGGAACAGAGCACAAGGTCAACAGCCTAGGCCCAGTTTAGGTCTCCCCCCGCTTCCTATCCACTCCTGTGTGTTGCAGATGGGGGTAGGCATTGTGATAAGCCCCTATTAAAACACTCCCCCACCTCCTTGGCAAAGTGGCAGAAGCAGCCGATTTACCCTCGTCTAAGAAGCTACCTTTTCCCTCAAAGAGGCCAACCTGGCTCTGTAACATTCTCTTCTCCTTTCTTCCTTTGCCCTCCTTATATTAGCAGCTCAATCTATATGCTGATTGCTGTTGTCCATGCATTAAATGGCAAGAGGCTGCAGCCCACGAATGTTAAGTGCGGAGGAAGCTTCACAGAAGAGAGTGGTTTACTGTTCTGCAGCTGGTGGCAGCTGAAGCCTGTGTGAGGAGCAGGACATGGCAGGGAAGAACTATACTCTGGGTTATGGAGAAGGGTGCTTTGTAGGCCATCAGGCTTCTCCCACCATAGAGCAGCATGCCTCCAGGTAGGTGCAAGAATTGGGATTTTATTTCTAATAGTGTCCACAGGTGATGATTTTGGTTACTTGGCTACCCAGTCTGATGGTTAAATCATCCCCAGTGTGGAGTTCTTCTAGCTAACAAAATACCCTGGGTGCAGTCTGCATCCAGAATTCAGGCATGACCTGCCAAGGGACACTCTTGAAAAATATGACCTTTGCTCTTCCTAATTTCATAATAAAGACTAAGCGATGTAAGGAAAGCTCTGTATAAATCATTTGTACCTCCTGGCTCATGGCATGAGTCCCTAGAACAATCAGAGGGTCAGGGGTATCAGAGCAGAAGAGAACAACAAGAAAAAAACACACAGAATGGAGAAAGAACATCTCAGAGTAAGCCCTGGCAGAATCTTAAGTCCCTTGGTTGGGCCACCTTCAGCTACGGATCCTCACAACTGCTCTGGGGCACTTGAGGAACTGTCTGGGAACATGCCTTTGTCTCTGGCTAATGTGTCCATAAGGTTAAAGAAATGACATCCCTAATCTTGTCTATTTGCATCTCCTGTCGATCATCCCCTCATCCCCAATCCTGTCTCTGCATTCTGGCAGCCATGCAAAATCTAATCATTCTCCTTACTGGTCAAGTTTTCTTTTTCTTTTGGGATAAAGATAAGTCAAAAAAGAGATCCTTCAAGGCGTATTTTTGATGTTGCCCCAGCCAGAGATGGAGCATCTGACAAACCCATCCAAAACCTAGCCACTGCCACCATGATACTGTCTGCTCAACCTTCCCCAGAGTGGCAACATAAAAACAGCTGGACTAAGGTATCTTCATTGTTCTATATAGTCAGCTCTTCTGAAAGTTCACTGCATGATTTCTAATTCTTAAGACTGTAAACACAAACAGAAGCAATACCAACTAGGTCTCTTCAAAAGCCAACTGAACGCTTTCAAGATAGGTGTGCTTTGGTACCTTCCCCAAAAGTGGTTGCCAATAATAAAATAGTCTCTTTTATGAAATATGTATTGTATTTTCTTGGTGATTTGCATCTTCATGTCACCCATGTTACCATTTTACTGTGACAACAATGCATAAGGTTAGGTTTTCTTCTCTTTGGAATAGGGAAGAGAGAAACTAAGAAGTTAGCACCATGAGAGACTCTTGAATGCTGACAAAAACTGAGGACTGATGGATGTGGGGGGGAGGGGGGGATGGGCATGGAGGAGGGCACTTTGGGGATGAGCACTGAGTGTTATGTAGAAACTAATTTGACAATAAACTATTTGTAAAAAAAAATAAATAAATAAAAAAATAAAAGAACTAAACATACCCTCACCATAAAAAAAAAAAAAAAAAAAAGAAGTTAGCACTTCTTCTAAAGCACAAGCTTGCTGTTATCTCTGCTTGTGGCTATTTCCCACCCCTCCCCCCGCCCAGGTCCAGTCTCCACTCTGCTGAATGCTTCATGTGAACCATCTCATTCAGTCCCCACAGTACCCTGTGAGTAGGAACTTTTATCCTCTTTGTAGAGTTGAGGAAACTGGCTTTCAGAGCGGCTGAATTATTTGAGCAGAGGCTGTGAGTACACATTGGGATCTAAGTCCACATCTCTTTAACTATACAGCCTTGGTTTAGCATCTCGCACCAGAAAGTTCCCTAGCTCTCCCACTTCTTCTGATGTGGAAACACCACTGCTTAGCCTGTCCAGAGCCCTGGCAAGTGCCCATCCTGGACTCCTGCCCCTAGCTCTTGGAGAAGACCCCCAACCTCTTCACTTTACCATTGGAAAATTAAAGAAAATATCTTTGATTCAGAGTCTCAGAAGCTCCCCAGCTTAAGAAATGCTGCCTTTCTTTTTTAACTGTCTCTGAATCACTCACCTTTTCAACTAGCCTCCCCCTTCCAAGCTGCAAGTGGGACAGGTGAGACAGGAGAACAGAGCAGCAATGAGCCAGCTTCAGCCCTGAGTCAGTGATGACTCCCAGCGGTTTCTCCTCCACAGATTAATCACCTCCAATTATGGCTTCTGACTGGGCCACGAGTCATTCACAGTGCCGCCTTCTTTGTCTGACCCGCGCCTCCCTGCCATCAGGCTGCCTATTTGTCCAAAATGCTGGCTGCGTGCAACACTTCCCAGCACCCCGAAAAGGTACCCCAGCAGCCAAATGACTCAAGAATAAGGACTCCACCCTCTTCCCCCTCACCATCTGCTCTCAGCACCATGAGCCTTTTGGGGGCAAAAAGAAGAGGGAACATGAAATTGCTCCCCTCAGGAGCCCATAGATGACTATGAACCCTCCATTAGCTGATTGGATAATACCTTGTTTGTTTCTCCTCAGCAGTGGCTAATAAATCTTTTTCTCATTTCTACTAATTACCCCTTCCTCATCAAGAAGGATGCCACACAGCCCTGGAGGGTGTTCCATGGCTCACCCCACAGCCTTGCCCTCACTTCCCTCTCTGGCCTCACAGGGACACCTGCCTCCCTCCCACCCTGCCAACAAACCCTGGGGCAGTTGGGCCCCTGCTGCCTTTCTGCTTCCTCTGTGCAATACTTAAGAGCATCCTCACGTTGGCTGCTGACCCAAACACATGGGTACCTCAAGACACCATGCCAACTGCCCACCTCAGGGGGTATCACACTTGGCTCCCTGCCCCGAGCTGCCAGCCAAGGGTGGTGCATAAAGCTCCCTGCTCCCTGAGGTGGGGGTGGGGTGGGGGGCGTGAACGAGAACTCAGGGCAGGGTATTGAATACATCTCCGTCGTAGTTAGGCTCAGTTTACAAGTACTTCTCAGATCTTGTTTCACTTGACCTTCATGTAATCAGATGGGATTCTTACACCCACTATCCTCTGAGAAAATGTGGTGCATTATTATCCCTGTTCTTTGGAGATCGGGAAACTGAGGCCCCATAAGTGGATATGACTCCCCGACACTCAGTGAGTGGCAACCCAAGTCTAGAGCTCATGTTTCTCCATGATACCATGATTCAGCCCTAGCATAAGGATCGTGAAGCACCACTGAAACCTTTGTGGGCATGTTACAGGAGCTTAGAATTAGGTAGACCTATGGTTGAATCCTACCCTAGCTCCATTTTATTTGGTAACAGATATTATTTTAAGCACTTTTCAAATATAGCGCCAACTCTTCTAACTCCCACAACTTCCTTTGGGCAAGGAATTATCAGTATCCTCAATTTGCCCATGTGAGAACACAAGCCAGGCCACACAGCTAACAGGGTGCATCCTGGGGTCAGACACAGGCACCTTGGTCTAGAGCTAATCTCTTAACCCCTCCCTGAGGCTGCCCTCACTTCTACTACTTCTGACTATATACACTTGGGCAGTCACTTAAGTTTCTCATTGTTTCAATATTCTTATCTTCTAAATGATAATCATAAGAGAACCTTCTCCCTAGCTTTGTATGAGGGTTAGATGGGAAGACTGTGCACAGTTTATATTCATGTAAAACACCAAGCTTACAGTCTGACACACAGTAAACACTAGTGATTAGCACAATTAACCCAGGACAAAGCTGCAAGACAGGAAAGTAAGGATATTTAAGGTAGCATTAGGAGAAAAATTCCCAGGTCCCTATTCCCAGAGATTCACAGTGGGGCAAACAGTAATTCTAGGGGCACTCTGCAGATATGGACCAGGTAGCATGTCATCTGCTCCTACCCTAGCCACACTCATTCCTTTTTCTAAGTATATGTCTCAAGCCTGCCTGATAACCACGATCTAAGATAACTCTGAGACTGAAAAGCAAAAGCCTTTGTAGTTAAGGTTCTCACCTACTGGGGACCTTAGTCATCTTTGAGAATCTGATAAAAACTATAAACCCTTTCTCTAGAAAAATCCACACACATCCAACACATAAACTTGTTCTTAGAAGTTCAAGAATGATCATCAGATTGCCAAAGGCCCATTTGACCCCAAGTTTAGCATCCTTATAATTATCATTGCTGAGCTTGCCAAACCCTTTCCTTTCCAACTTCTCACCTTGACTCTCTCTCTCTCTCTCTCTCTCTCTCTCAGTCGCTCTCTCTCTCTCCCTCCATCACACACACACACACACACACACACACACACACACACCACATGCATACTCCCTAACTTCCGGCTTCAGTCCCAAGCTTCCTTGGACACTGCTCCTGGCCAGTGCAGATGCTACAGTGGTGGTTGCGATGGCAATAGTGATGGCTGTTGCTAAGGGAGCCAGGAGGCCAGGGAGGTAGCGGCAGGGAGGTGAGTGGGCAGCAGCCCAGCAGGGCAGCACCCCCCCATACAAGTCTGAGTGCCTCAGGCCCTGGAAACGGTGTTCCCAGCTGGCTGCCATGGCAACAGCAGGCTTGGGAAAGTATTCATCATGGTCTGGACAGATTTCTACAGCTTGCACTTGCTCTTTCTTCTCCCTAAGTGGCTAATTGAGGTTTGAAAAGGTCTGCTGTGAGTGGGCAAGGGACACAAAGGGTAAAGGGCTGTCACATGTCCTGAATGGAGCAGGCTCCCCGGGAAGCTGAGAGGCCAGGGAGGGTCTGAGCCAGCACCCAAGCAGACAGCCTAACTGTGGGGAGGCAGCCCCAGAACACAGATCCTCATCCCTCTTCCAGGGACCGCCACCCGCCTTCCTTCTTGGAAGCACTTGCTCGTTGCCCAAGGAGTCGTCCTAGGAAGGAGACCTATTGGCTATGTTCAGGTAAGCCAGCAGCCAGGTGGGATCTGGTCACTCCCAGCAAAGCCATTCAGGAGATGCAAACTCTGGAGGGTCGGGCTGACAGGGAGAGGTTGAGAGACTGGGTCTAATTTAAATGAGGCTAAGAGACAGATGAGATTAGAGGTTAATGAAGCAGTTTAAAGCCTCACTGCAGTGTCAAGACCACCAATTTACTGGTCTGGTTGTAGGTGATTTTAACATTATCATCATGTAAAAGCACCATCCTTGTTATCATTTATTATATGGTGATTACATGGTGTGCCTATCTCAACTTGATCTTTGAAGCAACTTGCTGAGTAAGAGTCCTCTTTTTAGAGATGGGGAAACTGAGGCTTAGAGAGTTCAAACTGCTTGACCAAGTCATGCAGCCAGAAAGCAATGAAGCTGAGACTTGAACTTCCATCTGACTGCCTACAGATTCCATGTCTTACTGCAGATAGCAGAGGACCTGTTGCAGATGTGACCTCTCAAGACAAGAGCAAGCACATCAGTGTGGGGTTCAGAGCCTTCATGGCCAAAAGTGCCCCCTGCCACTGTGCATCCTGAAAAATGTGGTTTCAGAGCAGTTTGACGTCTTTGGAAGCCCAGGATCTACTGTGATGATCACCTTACAGTGTTCTTTTATATTTATTTATTTATTTTTGTATTTATATTTGAGAGGGGGGGTGCAAGTGAGTGAGGGAATCCCATAAGGGGTATAGAGAGATGATGAGGGAGAGGAAGAGAGAGAGAGAGAAAGGGACTCACCTAGGGCTCATGCTCATCCAATGTGGAGCTTGAGCTCACCCCATGTGGGACTCGAACTCACCAACTGTGAGATTATGACCTGAGCCAAAGTCAGATGCTTAATAGCTGAGCCACCCAGGCGCCCTGCATCGTTGTTTTTAAAGCATGTGTACAAAAGCAAAGGAATCTCACCTGTGACCCAAGGCTCTAGTTGCTTTGTATGACTCCCAGAGACCTCCCATTGGAAGACAACCCTTGGTGGGAATCACTGGACCCTCCACTGCCAGAACAGCCAGGGGAGGTGGGGCATCTCAAGGTTGCCTGGTCTCTGTTCTCAGAAACTGAGAGCACAGAGAGTTGGCTAGGCCCAGCTGGGATTATGGAAGGGAAGGGATTGGCATTTAAGAACACCTGCTATAGGGGCGCCTGGGTGGCTTAGTCGGTTAAGCGTCCGACTTTCGCTTAGGTCATGATCTCGCAGTTCGTGGGTTTGAGCCCCTCGTCGGGCTCTGTGCTGACTGCCAGCTCTGATCCTGGAGCCTGTTTCGGTCTGTGACTCCCTCTCTCTCTGACCCTCCCCTGCTCACGCTGTCTCTCTCTCTCTCTCTCTCTCTCTCTCTCTCCTAGAAATAAATAAAACATTAAAAAAAAAAAAAGAACACCTACTATATTCTAGGAGTTGTAGTACATCTATTCATTTAATATGCACAATAACTTCTTATGGTTGATATTATCATCGCCCCACATTATGGAGTGAGAAACTGAGCTCATAAAGATCTGGTAATTTGATCTGAGACAAAGAAAGCTTCAGCCCAAATATAACTGACTCCAAATCTGTCTGGTTTCTGTTCCATTCTCAGCCTCCCACAGGTGCTACCTGTTCCTCGTGGCCCACTGAGCCAGGAATCCCCAACTCGGCCTCTGAGCAGAGCATCCAAATGGTCTTCTTCCTCAGGGCTCCCTAGCCCCCCACAGAAGATGAACATCTTTCATTCTCCAGCTATTCTTATTTATCTTTCCCCATTCTTCATACCCTCTCGTTTCCATTCAAGCAAGAGACTGGAAGCCACAGCCAACAAGCCAGAAGCCAAAGCAAGTCTCTCACCCCCATCTTCCTCTAGCTACAGGAAGAGGAGAAGAGAAGGGTCCTCACCAAGTCTTAGTGCAAAGGAAGAGTCACCAGGAAAGCCTGGAGATTGTCTCCATCCTCAAGCTGGCCTTGGTGCAGGCTGATCCCTCTCCAAACTTTCCTCCCTGATCCCTTTCACACCTATAGGTCCTTCTGGGATCAAGGAGGAAGTGGGGGTGGGAAGCAAGTGCCCTCAAGATACTATTCATTGTCTGGGATGGAGTCTCTCAGCCTACATCTGGCCTCCCTCTCCATGCCGGACATAGACCTCAAACTCCGTCTTTTTGGAGTGTTGTGTCCCCCGTTGGAATCAGTTCTTAGGAGGTAGTTTGCAGTCCTGGGAAGAGCTCAAAACCAGGAGTCAGGGACTTTTGCTCTACTTCCAGTTCTGTCACCAACAAGCTGGATGATCTTAAGCAACTCACTTCGCCTTTCTGGGCCTCATTTTCCTCCAGTAATTATTGGACCACTGGTCCCCTCTAACACTATCTACATTGCTTCTCTGAGCTCTGTAGCTCCTGATACCTATTCCACATCTGCCTCCCCAAACCAACAGTCCCTTCTACCCCCAACAGTCAGATTTCCTTACCACCAGACCTGCCAAACTGTAAAGAGTACAAGGCAGTGGGTTTGTTGCTGTTATGATTTCTTTTCAGGCAGGAAGTTGAATTTAAATTGTGCCCCAATCAGTACAAACGCTGGGATGCTCAGGTCTTCTACACAATGGATTATATAAAAACAGCTCACCTCTTATTTCCGTCTCTCTTTGTTCCTGCTCTTTTCCAATCACTCAGTCAAGTAATATGTATAAAATGGATGTGTCTGCAAGGCATGGTGCATAAATGTAATCCAAAATGACAAGGTTCTTGTCCAGGAGAAACTTACAATTCCACAAAGATACAACCCAGACAGGAGCATTAAAGGCAAGCCTGCTGCCTTCATGCAGTGGAGAAGGACAAAAGATTTCTCAGTGCCTTTTAATGTTTCTTTTACCTGCTTTCGTTGTTAATTTCATAGTGATATCATGTATATGGTGCCTCTTTGAGCCACAATCCTTCCTTCTGTCTTCTTATCTATGATGGAAATCAAGCTGCTCAGAGACACCCATCCCCTCTCCTGCCAGGGCCTCACCTTCCTACCTGGATGTGTTGACCTAATTTCCACAAATCTGCAATGCAAAGACAAGGGTTTGAAGGCTGGGTCATGCAGTCTGCATCTGTCCAAGCAAAAGATGAGACTACATACAGATGGAGGTTGTAGAGACAGTAGAGATCTGCCCTCCTCTCCGCTGAGGTCTCTGGCTGCCAGGTGTCTGTGCTGAGTGCTTTCTCTGAATTCCCTCACTAAGCCTCTTAGAGGGCAAGTGCTACTTGCTGTCTCCCTCTTCTCCTTTAGTCCCGACGCCTCAACATCTGCTCCATAAATAATAGCTTCTCTAGAGCTCTTTATAATTTACAAAGTGCTTCACTTGTATTTTCTCATTTAATCTTCTCAACAATGCTGTGAGATAGGATTATTATTGCTCCTTCTTTACAGATAAGAACCTGAGGCTCAGAGAGACTTAGTGAGTGGCCCAAGACCTCACAGCTGGACCCAGCTGAGCTGTGCTGGGACTTAACTGAGCTCTTTCAGCCTGAGATGCTCCCTCGTGGTCTTCTACATGAAATCCAAGGGAGAAACTGCTTCTCTCCTGGATCTTCACTCTCCTAAGACGTCACAGCACCATGCTCTCATTCCATCTCCTTGTACTGCATGTGAGCCCAGAGCACAAACACAAGACCTAGAGCTCAGCAAAGGAGTAAGAGGAAGGGCAACAGATGAAAGAGAGTCAGGGATATGCTGGCACCCACTCCCCACCTGCTGGTCAGAGGACCAGACCGATGCAATTTCTTTGGTGGGACTATTTAAAATGTAGAGTGGGTTTTGAAGGGTTTCTTCATTTGGGTTTGGGTTTGTTTTTTGTTTTCTTTTTTTTTCCTGGACAGAAATAAAAAAGAAACATTAAGAAAAAAGTAGGTCATTGGCCAGGAGTCCCCTATGAAAACAAGAAAGTACCTGGATATGGAAGAAAAACCAAGTCAAGCCAGGGAGACAGAAGGAAGAAGTCTCAGGGCTAAACCATTCTCATTGACTAATGGAGCTTGGTGTGTGTTAGGCAAGAAAAAGGGTGTCTGGAGCCTTCCCTGGTGAAAAGGATGTCTGTCTACTTTACAGCTGCTGAAGGACCCCACAACGGGGCCTCTAGGTGAATCTCTGGCTGGGTAGCAAACCTGCCCCAGCTGCACATTGGTGGGGCCTGAGCTGACAACCTGCATGAAGCCCATAAAGGAGGCAGCCACACAGGGAGCACCCTGGGAGTGTAGACTAGAGTCAGGAGCCATAGGGGAGGAATGTGACAGGCCAGTTCCCATCCATTCCTACATGGACTCTGCTTCTGAGCCACTTTCCAGCCTCCATAAGAATACACGGTCTACTTTGTCAGTGGTAGATGGATGCCAGGAAGTCGGGCTTATGAGAAGGCACTCAAGGAGCAAAGAGAGGTAAAGAAATGGGAAACACAGAAGAGACATAGGGCAGAAGGAAGGGCTGGACCCCGAAGATGTAGGGGAAAGACAAGCGGGTGACCTGAAGGTGGGATGACGAATGAAGAATAAAGCAGAGAAGGATTTATGAGACCAGATGATGAATAGGCAGAGAAAGGACATGGAGAAACAATGGGGATGGGGGGGAGTGGCTCATTAGCATGTGGGGACAAGAGAACACAGTGCTGCCATCCCCACCTCCTACCACTGGTGGCCACTGTGAAACTAACGGGCAGCAGGAGAGGACAGGGCATTGACCGGGCTCGCCTGCTACTGGCTCCTCTCCCTCTTCTCTCTTTTCGTTCTCTCTTCCCTGCTCCTCGTAGTTCAGTTTCCCACCCGACTCCTCTAACTGCTGCCTTCCACATCTTCTGGGTTCTTTCTGTTTGTTCACCTGCCACATCCAAGGGACTGAAAAGCCCAAAGAGGAGATTCTGCCTCCAGTCCTATTCCTCGAGTGCTGGGTGGTACTGGTAGAGTGATTTCCAGCCTGAACGCCACAGTTTCTTCATTTATGAGACTCCCATGAGAGTTGTAAGGGGATAATAGAACGGACGTAAAAGGATTGTAAAATCACCAAAGGATCAGACACTTTAGATCCTAAGTTTATTTCGGGACTGAACTCGTCAAATCCCTTGAAGGGGAGATTCTTGCCCCAGCCACTCTGTGCCCTCTGCCATGTGTCCGAACCGAAGCACTTCGGCTTGTCTGTCTGGCTTCTACACCCCTTACAGCTGCCTGGTCCCAAATCGGAAGGGCCAAGAGTGAGCCATGCTTGTGGGGAAGAGTAGGTGGGTTTATCAACATTTTCTAGGCAATAAATCCAGACTGGGTTCAGAAACAGGGACCTAGAGTCACAGCCTGAGAAGTTTTATTCCTGAAGCAGATCTAGGCTTTTAGCATGTAGAATCATCTAGGTGGATTTTCAAGGAGCCACTGAATATGCATGAGAGAGAGAGAGGAGAGGATATGAATAAGGAAAAAATAGCAGAGAAGCAAGAGAAATGGTGGATAAAGACAAAGGGGAAAGAAGACGGCGGGGACTGTGGCATGAATGTGGTTGGATAGAGACTGGGGGAAAGGATAGAGAGAAATAAGGAGCAGGAGGAAGGTTCTGGGAGAGAAATAAAGAGGCCGAGAGAGCAGAGCCAGGAGCTGGTGGTGCAGGCAGATGGAACAACAGAGACAGAGAACAGAGCCAGAGGAGTGGGCACGCAGCGAGGCCTGGCAGCCAAGCCCTGTGGGTTTCCGTGGGAAGCAGATGCTTCCAGGGACCAGCAACCGATGGTCCCCAAGCACGTGGATCCTTGTTGACTCCAGGCCCAGGGCAGCCTCCTCGGCAGCCAGCCTTAGCCTGGAGGAGCCACCCAGGTCCAGAGAGGCAGATGAACGACAGCCCTGCCCTGTGGGGCTCCACTGCTTCTCCTCCGTTCTTCCCCAGCCTCCACCACCCCCTTGTGAGTCCCGGGAAGCCATAAGCTGCCACATCACGCCTGGAAGGAAGTGGGCTGCGTTGGAGGGGTAAGTGTGAGCCACAGCATGGGTGTGCAAGGGTGTGCAAGGGTGTGCAAGCTGGTGGGAGGGGCAGGGGAGGCAGAGCAGTGGCTCTGGCAGCATGGAGCCTAGTGCCTAGAGTCTGTAATGTGCTGGGATGGGATTGATCCCTAGCAGGGTACTCCTGGCCAAGGGGAGTGGGGAGGGTCCTTCTTTCCACTCTGGGTACCCACCCTGAACATCCTGCAGCTTCCTGCTGCTGACATTTTTTTCTTTTGTCCAAGCCGTTAGACTGCCACAGCTGCTTCTCTGCAGGAAGGAGCTGGAAGTACCCTGGGGTTCTAGGTCAGAAGAACCTTGGGGCTTCCCTGGCCTCATTCTCTCCCGCTGCTACTCACAGGTCACTTTCCAATTGCTGCTGCAGACAGAGAGCAGTATCTACAAGACTCTGACTTGGAAGACCCCACCCCCACCCCAAGAATGCGGTCTAGTAGGAAGGAAGCTCAGAAGGATCTGGGGAGAGGGAGGTTTTCACCAGCACTTAGCCCTCTCCCTACTCCAAAGGCTACTCTCATGCTGTACTCCACCACCCACCTCAACACCCCTCTCCAATGGCATCCCCAGAACACTGCAGTGACCCCCACAACAGGCTCCTCAGCTGTGCCTGGGGCAGTCCCCCAGGCTAGAGGAGTTCCTCACCCCTCACACCAAATGTCCAGGGCTCCCGCCCGTAACCCCAGAGTGAGCAAGAGCCATGCCCTGGGAGGGAAGTGGTAGAGGGAGGGGAGCAGGGTGGGGAACACTGCGTTGGCGTGGAGGCACAATTCAGTCAAGTGAAAGACAGGTACCACGGGAGCCAGATGGGCCAAGCAGAAACAGAAGTTAAGTAGGAAGAGACGGATAAACAGCAGACACCAAGCAACCAGCCAAGCATATGCTCCGCAAGCAGGCGATACAAGCACCCAGTAGGGTTTTGGGTGGGGGAGGGGACACGGACCCACAGGAATGGGGACATAGGGTTTGCTGTGGGCTGACTATTGCCTGGTCAGAACTAGGGATCCAATCTTTCTCCATGGAGCCTCAGAAAAATGGAGCGCAGCTGTGCTGGCCAGAAAACGGCGGATATGGCAGGGTTGGGGGGAGGGGAGCTTGGGTGGACTGCCCTTGGGACTGGTCTTCGGTTGGAAGAACTGGAGCCCCAGACATGGAAGTCTGAATAGCCATGTGCCATTTACGAGACCCCAAAGCAGAGACCCCGAAAGGTGAATAAGATTCAGGACACAGCAGAGAACCACCGCCTGGCGAAGCCGGGAAGTCCTTCAGCTCTGCAGGTGCGGCTTCCCCGGAGCAAAGCCCTTCTAGGCTGGAGCCCTCAGTCTGGGTGATGTCATCCCTTTGAGCGCCAGGCTGGGAAGGGGTGGAGCCAGGCTGAGCTTTGCAGTGTTTATAGGCTCCACCCCCAGGCCGGCTCCGCTTCTGGGCCCTGTCTGCCCAGCCCCCTCCAGGCCGGGCTTCCAGGCCGGCCTGCTGGGAACCTGGTGCTGCTGCAGAGCTGGAGGAGGGAGGAGGGGCGCGCAGAGTCACCCCCTGCAGAAAGCGGGGCCTGCGCAAGGGATACGCTTACCTGGGTCCCTCTTCCACTACATCCATGTTCATTCTCAGGTTCATTTATGGGAGTCCTGAGCTTCCAAGGCCCCTTAGCTAGTGGTAGAAGCCCAGTTTCCGGGTACCCCAGCCTCAGTCCGCTTCTCCCCCACCAACGTGTCCAGAAATGTTAGTCTGTACCAGGTGACCCACTGGAGTTTCTTCTCTGAATAGTGCTCCGGGGAGGAGCAACTGAAGGAGACAAGTACTACCCCAAATTTGTTAGTGCTGAGCTAAAGGAATAAAGGCTCTGAGCTGAATCTGAGATTATTCTAAGCCCCGGAGCTAGACAGCCCTCCCTCAGAATGGTCCCTTCACCTCTCACATGCTCCTACTGGACATAAGCCAGCCCTGTGCCAGCTGCTGGCCTCTTTCCAAAGCTGGCATTGGCCTCAATTGTCCTGCCTCCCCTCTTCCAGGACTGCCCCAGCCTGTACCAGCCACCATGGCTTGGAGCATTGAGGACTCACTCTGGGCTAGGCAAAAATTGGCCATCTTAGATGTTAAGGTGCTTTTTGGGGGTTGCCAGAAACCTAGGCAGGGAAGCACAGATAAAAGAATCAGCCCTAGAGCGAATTGTCACGTGTTCACCACACCATGGGGGCTCTAATTCTGGACTCAGCTGGTTAGCACAGCCCCAGAGCCCAGGAACAGAGAGCTCTCCCAGGTGTAAGCCTGGGAGCCAGGCCCATGTGTACCCACGTGCCCAGGGCAGATGTTTGGTTCAGTGCCGGGGATCCTTGGCTCTGTAACCATGATGTGTCTAGGACAGACAGAAGTGAGAATGAGGGTGAAGAAGGAAGAAAGGCAGGACCAGGAGTGAAATTTCTACTCTGATGCCTCAAGCCCTGGAGCAGCAGCCCTTGGCAAGACCAGGAGCCACAGGACCAGCTCCGACAAGAAAAATGCGGCCTCTGCCTTTGCCAGCTCTTGGACTGCACTCATGAAACAAATTACCCCGATAGCCCACAGTATGATGCACATTACACTTTTAGGCTGCTTTCTTATATATCAGGTTTGACGCCCATAACGTTACCATCATGAAGATAAAGCAGGCAGTATTTTAATCCATTTTATGGATGAGGAAACTGAGGCTGAATTTGAGTATCTATCTATCGAAGGCCTCACAAGGTATGTGAAGTTGTACAAAGATAAATGAGCAAAATAACTTATTAAGAACCCGGGCTCCTAGACTCCTACCATCATAATCCTTCCCCTCTGTGACACTGCTTCATGTACTCAACTCCAAAGGAAGAGACGCGGCTAGGAGGAGAAGTTTCCACTTATGGGACAGCTGCTCAACCAAGAGGTGAAGGAAGGAGAGCAGAGCTATTGTGTGATGGAGTGAATTGTCACATGGGCCTGGGATGGAGGAGCACGGTGTGTACATGTGGGCTGCACAGTCCTGTCTCTAGGTGTGTCCATACACTGCATGTTTAAAAGGCTGAGTTAAGAGGCACCTGGGTGGCTCAGTCGGTTGAGCATCCGACTTCGGCTCAGGTCATGATCTCACGGTTCGTGGGTTCAAGCCCCACGTCGGGCTCTGTGCTGACAACTAGTTCAGAGCCTAGAGCCTTTGGATTCTGTGTCTCCCTCTCTCTCTCTGATCCTCCCCTGCTCACACTGTCTCTCTCTCTCTCTCTTTCTCTCTCTCTCTCAGAAATAAATAATCATTTTAAAAAATTTCAAAGGCTGAGTTAAGAAGGGGTATATGCATGAACTTTAGATAATTCAAAGTTTCATACATTAGTATATATGCTGATGGCAAATGCATGTATGGGAAGAAAAAGAGAAAAGAAAGAGAAGAATGTGTTTATATGGAGCTATGAGTAGAGTCTGCATATATTTTTCTGGTAAGAAAATTATACAGAGAAGTTTATAATGTGTCTGTGAGCATAGGACTGATATACTAGGGGTGCAAATATGTACCTGTGTATAGGCATTGGTGAGTTAAGTGTGTGAAGACAACTGGTACCAACTGGAGAAAAGCATTTCCTGCAGCTGAGTCAATTACTTTTCTGTTCTCCTCTCCAAGGGTTTCCTCCTTGAGACAAAAAGGTGAGTGTTGCTGAGCCCTAACAATGGCTCCATGAAGCCTCTGCTACCTTGCAACACTTCAGGCCTCCACCGCTCTCCCCTCTCAATCCCTCAGAGGACCAGAGCAGATCAGTTATAGCTAAAAACATTTAAATTCTGGCCTGAAGGTGCTGAGGAGGCCACAGGAGAGAAAAAGGAAAAGGTGGCATGGATTTCAAAGGAGGGACTTGGACTTAGAAGATCTAATCACTTGGCTCCTAAGTGTCCAGCCCCAGAGTCAGACCCCCAGCCCTCTGATTTGTGTGGAAGCCATGCCTGCGCCAGAAGGTTAAAGGCAACAGGTGACATGAGGAACTGCCCGCTTCCACGCCCCAGGAACACCCCAGACCCGCAGCCCGTTGTGTCTTGGAGCCGATCTGTTATGCTTCTCTACCCCACTCTTCCCCTCTCTATCCTCCAAGCATGTGCCCCAACCAGACAATGGGAGGGGAGAGGACTCCTCTGTGCAGGGTGCCCTTTTTCAGATCCCTGTAATGAGTGCCAAGGAGCAGGGAGCCCTTGCAAGATCACGTGAGGGGTGATCTTCAGCTCCCCTGAAAGCCCCCCAGTGGCTACCATCACTGGGGTTTGGGCTGTGCTGAGTCCTCCCCCATGGAACTGTGATTTCTAAGGCTATAACCTCTGCCAGAGCAGGCAGCCTCAGCTTCAGTCACCATGAACAGGGAGCTAAATTCTTAATCCCCACAAGCAGCCACTGCAGCCCTGGCCCAGGCAGTCAGCAGAAGGCAGAAGCAGAGTGGTGCAGGAGGAGGAGGCCCTGAGCTCTGGGGGTGACCAGGAGCACAGTTCAGAGCAGCGGAGAGGAGGTCCATCTCCTCGATCCGAGAGCTGCCGTACCTGAAGACGCCGCCACCCCCACTCCCCATCCTGTCCCCTCAGTAAAGGACACACCTGTGTGGCACCATGACAAAGACTCAGGGCACGTCAGAGCTGGAAGGAACCTCAGCTCTACTTCAGGGCCCCAGCCTTTCTTCACTTCACAGACAAGACAAATGAGACCCCAAAGAAAGGAAGGGAATTGGCCAAGGTCACAGAGTTCACTGGCAGCCTCACCAAGATTATAATTTAGGATTTTTGCAAATGCATGTTTCTGCAATTTGGTAGAATTTAGAAATTTTTCAGAAAGTTAGAGAGTCTGGGCCAAGCAGCCAGCTTCCCCTAATCCACTCTAGTAGAACACTGTGATTACAATTCAGCTACACAGCTCCTGCTGGGAAATGCAGTGATATATCCATCAGTGCAGGCCACACAGCTGCCTCCCACTCTTAAAACAGGGGCTCTAAGCCCAAGATCGTTGCATCAGCTTCCTGGGCTCAGATGCCCATCAAATTATAGGCAGATTTTCGAGTGTCTGTGCTCTAGATATTTTTCTGGAGATTCACACCTTTAATCAATTTATAAAGAGATGCATGACATAGAAAAGGTTGAGAATCATTGCCTGAAAGCATCAGGAATCCAGGATCCAGAGAAATCACACCTTAGCAATCAGTTGCTAGGTGCCTTAGCAGCATTCACAGACATAAAAGGGTTGGACTATTGCTCCCTAGATATATGAGTATATGTTTTGCAATATGAAAGAGCCTCTAAACTCTAGATTGTAAATTCCTCAAGGGTAATGTTGTTATCTATTTGTTCACCTATCTAAGGGGCGCCTGGGTGGCTTAGTCGGTTAAGCGTCCGACTTTCGCTTAGGTCATGATCTCGCGGTTCGTGGGTTCGAGCCCCGCGTCGGGCTCTGTGCTGACTGCCAGCTCGGAGCCTGGAGCCTGTTTCAGTCTGTGACTCCCTCTCTCTCTGACCCTCCCCTGCTCACGCTGTCTCTCTCTCTCTCTCTCTCTCTCTCTCTCTCTCCTAGAAATAAATAAAACATTAAAAAATATATATATATATATAAAAAAATTAAGATATCAGCCTGGTTCAGGGCCTAGAGTAATGAAAATTTTGATTAATTAATTTGTGAGTACTTCTCTTCCCATATCCACTGCTACTTGGTCTCTAACAATGATAAGAATGACAACAGAGAAGTCCTGATGTGAGAAGTGCAAGAACTATTTTATAATTCAATGTTGAGTTTCAGGACCTTTTTCATCTACTGTTAAAGTCTGATCACCTTGGGGAAGTCAAAGCAGTCCACCCAAAGCCCAAATTCGGATCTTCTGATGCAGTTTGTGTTGCATTCCACAATTGCCCAAGAACCTTTGGGGACACCTCCTTCTCTGGTCAAAAGAGAAAGCTCCTACAAGCAAGGCCAGATGGGCTCAGCTTGTCTCAGGCCCTGGACCTCAGGAATCTGAATTCTCCAGTGTTAGAAAAATTCTAAATCTGGCAAGGATCAGGGTGGACCCTGGCCTCAGAACACAGGCTCCAATTCCTCAGCCTCTTGATCTTCTGTTTGATCGTCCTTCCTTGTCCCACTTTGCAGCTTCTACAGCTCAGCTGCTAAGCCCACTGAGTATTAAGAAATTGGGGGGAGGGAAGGGGAGAGAGCTCATCTTTGTGAGAGTGGCTTTCTGAGGATGGAGAAGGGGATGGGGTTCTCAGGGCCCCGCTGGGCCAGCTTTCCTCCTCTTCCTCAGCCTTGTCCTCACAGGCTGGACCCTCCTTTGGAGAGACGTGGTCTAAAAGGTGGTTGTATAGCTGCTGCCTCTGTCTAAAAATAGCCTCCTACCTGTCCATGCCCAGCTCAGGGCTGGGCCAGAGCTGTGCAGAGGACTCACAGGCAGGAGGAGGGCAGAAGGTAGGGTGAGACACAAGTACCCCCTAGATTGGGGGACAGAAAGAGGGATGGTACCACCTCAGGACTCTCGACCCTGCCTCTTGACTCTTGACTCTGGTCTTCTCTGTTGTCCCAGAAAGTCCCCTAGAAAAGGGATAGGATTTCTCATTCCCATGCTTCTGAGGGAACAATGAGGCATAGAAAGGTTAAGCCAGCTGACCTGGCTAACATATATGAAGATCTTACCACCTTCCTGTTTTCACTGTTTTAAGCACCATAGACATAAAGGACCCTATGATGTAGGTATTGTTAATATTATGCCCTTTGACAATTAAAGAAATGAAAGCCCAGAGGCATGAACTCACCAAACTCAGAGTCAGAAAGTGGGGGCAGGATTCCACCTCAGAGAGGCCAAGTGCAGAGCCCACACCACTAGCCACAGCCAAGGCTGAGGTCCCAGACTACCCAGGGCACTATAGGCTGAAGAAGAGGAAACAAAGTCCCTGAGTGGCCCCAGAGGAGGGCACCCCAAGTGAGATGGGAATGGTTGCCTAACATCTACCTTCTAAGGAGTTCTTCATAATCATGGACACATGACATGTTTCTGGGTCCACTGCCCAGCATCCACTTCTTCAGATTGGCTTCAAATTTTTAGGCAAATCCTCTCTAGCTGTCCCATTCATCTTGCATGCTGCCACCTCCCCATTGTCTGGAAATGTTCAGGGACATGGTGCCCAGCTAAGTCGAGGGAAGTAGGGACCCCAGAGACTCAGCCAGTGGGTCATGCTTCTGTGAATAGACAGTTGGAGAGCACTTAGTGACCTTTTAATCTTAAATGATGTAAATGCTTAGAGCCAAGATTTGGGCTTCACAGACAGGGGTGCAGGTGGACAGAAGATGGAAGGAAGGATGTAAAGGAAAAGAAGAGAAAGGAAAAGAAGAAGAAAGGAGGGAGGAAGAAGAAGGGGAAGGGAGAAAAGAGAAAGAAAGTGAGCAAAAAGTGGGTTCTCAAGGCAGGCTGCCAACCTAGCCACACTCTCTAGACTAAGAGGGGAATGGCTGGTCTTGAGGGGCATGCAGACAGTGGCAGTGGAGAGAAAGCCCTTGTGTCAGCAAGAGGGTGGGGAAAGAGGGGACCAGGGGCACCCCAGGAATGCAGGATGCTGTAAACACTGCTTCAGTCCTGTCTCCTCTACAGATGCCTCTGTTGGACTTGCCTGTTTAAGGCCCAAGCACACAGCATCCTCCCACAGAGTCACTAATGCAATTAACAAAACACATTCATAAATCTTGCGTGGTGTCCGGAGCTGTCTTCCCTCTCCCCAGCACTGGGGCCAGCTCCGGAGATCCTGTGCAGAGAGCTGTCTGGCCCTCCAGCATCAGAGCCTCGTGAAGAAAGCAGCATAACCCTTAGTGGGTGGACAGCAAGACCACCTCTTCCTGCAGGAGGCCCATTACAAGGGGGTGGGGGACTGGAAACAGTGAGAAGTCAGGAGAAGCTGGGAGGGGAGGTGGGTGTGAATATGTGTTTGCAGTGGACTGGGGAAGTGGATCATAACTTCCAAGCTCCAGATGAAAGCATTCCCCCAGAGGCCCACAGTGTCACTTCTGTGGGGTATTTTACCTGGGAGGACAGAGCCTGAGCACGTATGAGACCAAGGGCATCTGCGTGAGGATATGTGCATGACTTGGCAGTGTGACTGGCTGTTTGTGTTTTGTGGGGAGGGGAGGTGTGCACTCAGTCTGGAAAATTTGTGACTCACTAAAAAAGGGAGCTTTCTGATCTGAAGAGCTTATTTTCAGCTATTTTTATCTCCTCTTGTCTCTTGGCCCTTTTTTTCCCCTTGTCTTTTTCAAATGTAGAGGAATTTGGGGGCTGTGAGTGCTATGTGTGCCTATGTGAATTTCAGCTTGAGCCAAGCGGTGGGAACTCCCCCTGGAAGTTCAGAGATAAATGTACACATGGGTGTGCAGTGGGGACACATGATACACAGATTACCATAGGGTATAAGCAAATGTGAGTGAGGCCAGAAAGGTCCCTGGACATTTCTACCTGCCTGAACTCTCTTATGGGATCGGTGTAGAGCTCTACATGTTCACATTGAGACTACCCCCTAGCTCAGGCTGCACATAAACTCATGTGAACACATGGCCCTCACCCACCTCACACTGACCCAGGTGAGCACACTGACTTGAATGTGTGACCACAGGCACAATCCTGGGCCGCTGTCTTAGGAAGTGGCCCTGGCCTCTGCATTTTCTCTTTGCCCAGCCATCCTCACCCCCAAAATGTTGACATCTTATCAGGAAGGCCCTTTCTCTGCTTGGTCAACAGAGAACAAGACATGAGCTGCTAACCAGGCTTTGGCCATGACTCATTCCAGCCCATCCCACTCACCCACCACCTTTGGCTCTGAGACACCATGCTCCCCAATCCAAGAGTCATCCAGCTATCTGGGGCCAGCTTGTGTCTGGGCTGGCAGGGCCAGACCAAGAGGTATATTCCTCTTCATGTCCTCATGGGAGCTCATTCTTCCAGCCCATAAAGAGGGAGAAGGGAGGGAGCACTCTGAGTGCTCTGCCTTGGGAACTCTGCCTGCAAAAAAGAGGCCAATGTGGCTTCCAGGGAAGGCATTCCAAAGCATCCTTCTCTCCCTCCATTCCGCAAAGGTAGCAGGGCAGAGAGCAGACTGCATTCTCTGGAGTTCTAGAATGCTTGCAGGTCCCTTGACCTAGATTCTATGTTGATAGGACCATATATGTGCACACATGTGCTAGTATTTCAGTACAGAAATGAACATGTGCTGTCAGAAATACACACAGCATGTGGCATGTGCTCACAGTGTCACTCCACGTAGGCATGGCCCTGCTGTCTACCTCCCCACGTGGGCACACATATTAACACATACTCACAGTGGGTACACACATGTATGCTCACCCCTAGTAAACCTCATGAGAGGTAATGAGAGGATTCCATCATGACAGGCAGCCTGGGATCCACCACTTCCTTAAGACTGCAGTTTATTCATGGCTCAAAGGCCTCCAGCCAAGGGGACCAAAATCCAGCCACTTGTGGCTCCTCCAGCCATGCACTCTTCTGAGGGGCCTCATCAGCCCAGAAAAGAAGCGCTTTGTCTAGTTTGTGTGCCCACAGGCACTGTCACTCCTGGTGTCCAATGTATCACCCCACCCACACACTTCATCCCATTCTACAAGCATCTGCGGAGCAAAGGCTTACGCAGGTCATCATTACAAAGGAGTACAAACCAGACCCCCCAGATCACTCACAGTCTGGCAGGGAAGACAGACATCTGCACAATTAGCCTGACAGAATGTGCCACCAAGACTGTCTGTGTGTGAACTACAGAGAGTCATTACTTCTTCCTGCTGGGGCCTAGGGCCTGCACAGAGAAGAGGGCAGGGTTTTTACCTAGGGCTTCAGTGGTGAGTAGACTTCACCAGGTTAAGGAGGAGCTCGCAGGGGAAGCAGAGTGCAGGCAGTGACTGGGGAAGGGCATGGTGAGTGGTAGGAAAACAGCAGGCTGGACAGGGCACATGAGGGAGAAATCAGATCCTGCCAGCTGGTAGCCTGGGTTCAAATCCTGCCTTGACAAGTCGTGGCCCTGGCCTCAAGGAGAAGAGATTTTGAATTATCTCCCTCTGTTCTTACCCCACTAGAAGGAAAAGGTCTTTGCCTTTCTTGAAAGATCTGGATACCTTCCAAATGGGTGCCTTCTAAGCATCTATAAAATGGGGATACTTAAGAGATCCTACCCTCCAGCAATGTTCTGAACTTAAATGAGAGAATCCATGGAAAGCTGTTAGCACAGAGCTAAGTAGGTTTGTACTAAGTTATTAGTCTGTGTTATGGCTAAAACAGTGGTTCTTGACGGGGGCAATTTTGCCCCCGCAGGACATTTGTCAATATCTGGAGCCGTTTTTGCTGTTAAAACCTGGCAGGCAGGGCAGGGTGCCACTGACATGCAGTTGATAGGGCCCAGAGATGCTGCCGAGCATCCTGCAGTACACAGGAAGGCCCCACAGCCACACACTATGCAATCCCAAATGCAAATAGTGCAGAGACAAGGAGTTTGCCTCTCTCCTGAAGACAACGAGGTGATAATGCTTTCTAAGCAGAGCTGACATAATGAAATCTCAGTTCTAGAAAGAAAATTCCAGCAAAATGTGACATGACTAAAGAGTTCAGCCGGGAGGCCGTGCAGGTCTGCAGAGGGTGCTTGAATGGCAACACAAACTCAAGGGGTGTGGGAGGGAGGAGAGGGTTGGTCAGAGGTGGCTGGGGTGGGGAGGGAGGAACAAAGCATGGGGGGCAGCACACTGAAACTTGTGGGACTGAGCTTATGTTGAAGCCACCTTTCAACAGCTTCTGAGGAGGAGGCTGTTTAGCTTTCCAGGACTCCTAGTTTTCACTCCAATGAAAACACCTCCAACAATTTGGATGTCAACCGTGTGTCCCCTCCATGCCATCTGCTCCCACTACTGCCCCCCCATACAAAAGACCACCCTTCAAGAGACCTCTCATCACACCTTTCAGGGCCCAGGAGAGGTGCGCATCCTGCTGTGCCTTTTCTCTCTCCATCCCTTGAATGGATGGAGATGGAGACCCTGAAAGAAGAAAGGACTCCCTGTGGCCCTAAGCAGACCAGCCATAGAATGAAGATGACCACTCTGGGCTCCTGATGTCCAGCATCCATCTTTCTTTCAAGACACTGCAGCTCCATGGCCTGCTGTAGGCACAGAGAAGGGACTCCGGAAGCACCAGTACACTGGATCAGTCTGTGTGAGGAGTGACTGAGCCTCCTTACCACCCCAATTCCCCTTGTCCCCTCAAATGAGTCCTAAAGACAAATTAAAGGAAATGGGGAGAAACCCCAACAGTCAGTACATCATCAGGTGAGCATGTGATGTGTCTTGGCTTGTACTCAATGCTGAGAAAGATACTAGAGCCATTTAAGATGCCATGCCTACTGCACAAATATTACAAATCTAATTGGGAGAGCAAGACAAACAGGCAGAGAATCACTAAAAAGCAATTCAAAAGGCCTTGGTTGAACATAAGCAGCAGTGAATAAGGACTAGCCCAGTGTTGTATCCCAGTGTTTTGGGGCCTGAAGCAGGTCCCTACACCTCAAAAATCTCCAGCTACCTCACCCATATAGATTACTTCTAGTTGTCTGGCTTGTAGATGGTAGTAGCACTTCTGATGGGTTAGCACTGATTGTCTGAAGCACTCTGTTGAGAAGGACTCTGAGGCAGCATTCAGGCCTAGCAGAAGTGCTGTGGTTAATTAGTGATGCCTGGGGTGAGTGCTAACAGATGCTGTGGCAATGTGATGGCTGCTTATTAACTACTCCTGAGTAAGAACAACTGACCGGGATAATTCGTAAAGATTCTTCCAGCTCTCAAATTCTATGATTTAAATGGTAAATTTCAAGGCACTGGCTGGAAGCACAAAAAGTCAGGGGAGGAAGAGCTTTGTGTGGGTTAGAATCACAAGGGAAGACTTGGGGAAGGAGGCGGCTCTTTAGCTAGGTCTTGGAGTGGGGGAGTATGAGTAGCTGTACAGGAGGTGGGAGGACATTTATGTGCATGAAAACGGGGCTGAGCATGGGCTGTTCTTGGTACAGGAAGGAGGAGGCCAGCATCACTGGAATGCATTGTCTTTGTTTGGGGAAGATTAGATATGCAAGGCTTGGTCATATAGAAAAACAAGAACTAACATTTATTGAGAGCTTACTATGTGGTAAGCCACAGAACAAAGATGACTTGCCACAAAATATCTTGTTCAACTCTCACAACACGCCCACAGGTACCCTCACAACATGCCCACAAGGTAAGTCCTATTACTATCCTTCTTTTATAGAAATGGAAACACGATAAGAGACATAAAGTGAATTGCTCAGGGTCACATGGCTAGTTGAAGGTAGAGTCAGGTTTTCAGCCCAGGCAATGTGGTTCTGATGTTTGCAGATGTAACCCTTCTGCTCTGTTGTGCCTCTCCTCTTAAAAGTAGGGCAGTGAGGGACCCAACAACGCAGTTGAAACATCATGGCTGATTCTCTGAAGTCCAGGGAGAGGGCAGGAACAGCTGTATCTCGAAAGAAGAAGACCTAGGACATCAATCACAGGAGCAAATCCAAGCCAAGAACTTGGCAGTGTGGATACAGATCACAGTAACCACTAAGCGCCATGGGTCTGGGCTCCTGGACACATTCCCCAACCCCTAAATAATCTACTGGATGATGTCCCAGCCCTGCAGATCAGTCAGCAGGGCATGATATTCCAGGGATTTGGGGCTCAGCATGTGAAGGTAGAAATAGATCCAACCCCGCTTGTACCACAAGCTCAGAAACAGGAGGCGGCAGCCTGAATCAAGATCTCATTTCAGAGAACTTAGCTTAGTCCTGCCTTGGCCCAGGGCTGCAGCCTCTGGCCATCTCGGCACTGTCCCTGCCTGGCACCTGGTGGTGTGCAGGGGAACTTCTGTCCCTTCTCCCTCTTTTCCTAGCACTCTTTTATTCCTTCCTTCCTTTCTGGGTTCAGGAACAAGTCCAACCTCTCCCCAGTTCGGACTCTTATTTTCATTTGATAGGACCAGAGAGATACTGCTCTGCTTCTCCAAGCACCTGGGCAGCCAGGGAGACTAGTGTCTTCTCATTCTTACTTCACCACTAATACCACTTGACCAGGCCACCCAACAGCCCTGTACCATGCAGGCATGGCTCAGAAATCTGGGGATAAGCATGTGGGGCGCCTGGTTGGCTTAGTCGGTTAAGCGTCTTGACTTTCGCTTAGGTCATGATCTCGTGGTTCGTGGATTCGAGCCCCGCATTGGGCTCTGTGCTGACTGCCAGCTCAGAGCCTGGAGCCTGTTTCAGTCTGTGACTCCCTCTCTCTCTGACCCTCCCCTGCTCACGCTGTCTCTCTCTCTCTCTCCTAGAAATAAATAAAACATTTAAAAAAATGACTGCAGTCAATAGCGAAACAGTTGACAAAAAAAAAAAAAAAAAGAAAAGAAATCTGGGGATAAGCATGAAACCAGCCAGGGAATGCTCCAGCCTTTCTCACAATCTCCCTCTCTGCACCCCGACCTTGGCTCTCTTTCTCAGCTGATTCCACTCATTCTCAGGACCCTCTAGAGGCCCTTCCTCTGGCTTCTCCATCTGCCTTCAGGGAGGCCTCTGGCTGCCACTGCACTGATGAAGAGACAGAGCCATAATGATTGACTGGAGGCTCCTGCAAACCACCTGCTAAGCTTCCCACTCCTGTTGTCCAGAATATGCTCATTGACTAAAGACTCGGTTTTGTAACTCTCTTTCCAGAACTTTCCTTCTTCCCAGACTACTAGACCACAGTGGCCATCCCCACTGTCAGGAAACTCATCCTCATTTTCCAGCTTAACTTCTCTAATTCCTCTATTCCTTCTTGTTCTGGGGATTAGCAGAACCTGACCCACAGTCACATTATCCTTGGTACCCTGGTCCCAGCAAAAAGTTACCCATCTTACCTCTTGCAAAGCTTACAGCCCCAGCCCCTAGGACCTGAGGCACAGAAAGAAGTCTTTCCTTCCAGCCAGTAGCAAAGGAAAGCAAACCTGGGCGCTTTCTTTTTTTCTGTCTACATTGAAGAAGCTGAGTAGAAGGCCCCATGGCTCTCCAGACCCCTAACCATTGTTTTCTTCCCAGTGGACCCAATAGCCAGGTGTCCTAATCCAGGCAAATCTCTATAGCAGCCAACTTCTCCTCTCTCTTGTTTCCTTTCCTTCTCATGTATCTCCCTCCATCTCTCCAATCATTTCAGAAGGTCTCTGGAGCTACCCGCCACAGACCTCTTGTTGTGTCCAGTGTCAGAGGCAGGAAAGGCATACTGAGTCTCTCTCTCTCTCTCTCTCAGGAGCAAGGCCACAAGAAAGCAGAGGTAGAGAACTCTGCCAGCAGCACTGGAGAGGGTTCACAGCCCAGAACAGAAGCCAATGGCCTGACCGTCACCTGCTGCTTGGCTCACACACACTCTGGAGTCCTGGGGTACTATATTCTCACCACCCCTATCTGGTGTGCGACTAACAGGAGAGAATGGAACAGCCCCCCAGAAGGCATTGAGGCATTCCCATGGAATTCATGAAAATAACCCAAACCTTTTTCCAGTGGGAATATATGTCCGTGGCCTTTAGCCTTCAAAGTGTTATTTCCTAAGGGAAGGGCACCTCACCCAGCTGGTGGTTAGGAGGGGCTGGAATGGGTGGGTGCCACTGCTGGAGGAGTAGCAGCCATTTTGACCTCATCATACCCTGTTGTCTGTGGGATAAAGGCCCAGTTACATAAAGCTCCAGCTGACTTGGTATAAACTATGACTAAGAAAACTTTCTAAAGACAGTTGGTGGTCCTCCACCCCCCTGCAACTGGTGAGAACTACCCCCACAGAGAGCAGAGCAGAGATTAGGGCTCCTAGCTCCATGGCCCTGACTCATCACACACACAAACACTCCCCAACACTTTTTCCCAAAACGGTTCCCCTCCTACCCGTCCACCCTCCTACCCGGGCTGGGTGACAAAAATGAACGCCCCAGAGATCTTGCCAAGTTCTGGGCCAGGCTGAGCCCAAGGAACATGAAATTCTCCACAGAATGGGAAGGCCAGCTCCCCTAGAGAAACAAAGTCCATTCAAAGGAAAATCACCAATGACCCTACTATGACCACTGTATTGTTTCTCAAATAGCTTGGACTACCTTCCCTCAAAAAAGAACTCAAAGTTCTGTAATCACAAATATTAGAGCTTAAAGGAAAACTAAAGGTCATCCTTAACCCATTCTCTTCTTCCCTATTTCCATGCATCTACTCATACATTCACCAATCTATCCACTCATGAAATAGTTATTGAGTTACTACTATTTGCATATATGGTGCAGGCAATGAGGACCTAACAAATGCAGTCTCTCCTCAAGGAGCCATTCATCTAGACAGTAAGAAAGGCAGGTGAAAGGAAGTTGCTACAGTGAGATAAGTACCATGGCAGGAAGGACATATGTTCAGAAGCACCAGGAGGGCGAGGCATCCAAAGGAGTAGGGGCAGGGTATTCATGGACACTTGCTGGGAGAAGTTATACCTAGGTTGAGATACAAAAAGGAGGGAAATTCCATTTCTTTCAGTAAGGGTCTGTTCAACACATAATACGGCCATAGGTGTTAAGCATCCTACATGAAGATGAATTTGTGTGGTATCCACAAATGGATGGAGGATATAAAATAAAGCCACAAATGACCAGGATATACTATGAAGCACTTAAGAGAAGGACCTATGGAGTCCTAGGGAAAATTTAAGAAAGGGTGAGGAGACATATCCAGTTGGGAAAATCAGAAAACCTTCATAGAAAAAGTAGAATTGGGGTTTATCTTGGGAATGCAAGAATTTAAAGCACAGATGGGGTGGGGAGGGCATTCCAAGCAAAAATAATGGTATTAGCAAAGCTTAAGAACCAGTGATGTCTGTTTGAGAGAATGAGAATATACCAGTTTGACTAAAGCTTGTAAGATGAAACAATGGTAGATGCAGTTTAAACATAGGTCAAAATCTTATAATGATGGGTAATTCTTAAATTTAAAGCAAAGCCCAGAGAGACTAGGCATTTTAATCAAGGTCACAGAGTTAGTAGAAAGCAGGTCTTCTGCGGGGTGCCTGGGTGGCTCATTTGATTGAGCAACTCTTGATTTCAGTTCAGGTCATGATCTCACAGTTCTTCAGACTGAGACCCCAGTTGGGCTCTGCGCTGACAGTGCAAGGTCGGCTTGGGATTCTCTCTTTCTCTCCTTTCCCTACTTTCTCTCAAAATAAATAAACACTTTTTTTTTAAACCAGGTCTGTCTTCTGGATTTAACTTCAAGGCTCCTTCTGCAGGTACTAAGCAGGCCAGTTTCTCCCCACTTGCCTCAATTCAGTCTCATCTCTGATGGAGGAGCACTCTGGCTGACTACTCTCCCCCCTTGTCAGAGGGGCTCTCACTGCTAAGCAAGCTGACCCCAGGCTAGCCGCAATTCAAGCCGCTCTACACCCTCTTCTGCATTTTTTTACATGAATATGTAGATTTTCTTAAAGAAGGTAGAAGAATAGCCCTAACAGACTGGCCCTTGTTCACTCCAATTTGAAATATCTGGAATTCCAAAAAACAAAACAAAACAAAACAAAAGAAGAAAGAAAGAAAGAAAGAAAGAAAGAAAGAAAGAAAGAAAGAAAGAAAGAAAGAAAGAAAAGAGAAAAGAAAGAAAAAAAAAGAAAGATGGAATTCCTATGGATAGTCTTCTTTCTTCTTCCTCTCTATGGCACTCCCTTCCCCCAAGCCTACTCCCCCGCCCTCCCCCCACCCCACCCCACCCCACCTCACACACACCTGTGGTCTCTTTAGGGTTAACCCTTAATTGTTTTAGGTACAGGCCCGGTTCTATGCTTGAGTCTATGTGGGTGTTTACGACTGCAAGTTCTCAAAATACTGAGAGACACTGTACACAGAATTCCCTTTGTACAGTCAAGCACGGAACACCAATCAACTAATCATCTAAAGCCGGTAATTGGCATTAAAGGGCTGGCTTGGGGGAGTGGGAGGGAGGGGGCGGGTAAGGAATTGTAATAGTGAGAGCCGGCCACAAGGTGGTGCCGTGAGGCTGGCGGAAGGGTTCTCGAAGCTAGAAGCGGAACTGCGTTCCTGCCTCAGACGGTGGGCAGCTTTCCCCCAGGGAGGCCACAGACCCGGGCTGGCGGCGGGATCCGGGAACGCGGGGAACACTCACAGACGCAGTGTTTGTTCTTTGCTCTCTTCCTGCCCTTTTACAAGCCATCTGTGACCAAGAGCAGCACAGGGAGCACCTAAGGGCCTCCGCAGTTGGATCCTGCCGTACGATGGGAGGGGGAGCAGCAGTCCGGACTCTGCCCACAGTCGAGAGGAAATCTGTGTGTGAGTGGGGGAGTTTGTCTATGTCCTTCAGGTTGGAGAGACTGAATGGCAGGATCAAAGATGCTTTCTTCTTAGCTTAACAGACTTCTTGGAAACAAAGCCAATTCCTGGAGGGAAGCTGACTGGACATTTGCTGCTGCCCCAGAGAGTGAGGTTTTAAGGGGCTATCATAAAACAGGTCTGGATGCCTCTAAGAAATACAAAAGAGTTTCCTTTATGTTTTCCACCCAAAGTTCACCCTACGTATAAAGCATACAAATCAAATATTTCTCTCACTTCAGTTCATACCTGTTGTTAAATACGCATTTCTGCAAATGCCCTTTTCCAGATACCTCTCAATAGCTTTCCGCAAAGTACTGCTTAGAAAAACATCTGTGCACACAGAGATGCGCACATTTCCAACTTCGGCCCAACCATGCATTCCACACATACCACTTCCATCCTCTCCACATCTCACACAAGGATCCCGCTCAGAGAGTTGTATACATATTTATTTCATATGCATTTCTCCACACAAAAAGTCAAAAGCATGCAAGTGTGCACGCACACACACCCCAAGACGGTAGGTCGACTCCATGTAATGCAGAGACAAGAATAACAAAACCCATGCAGTGTGAGTGTCAAACCCCATTTGACCTTGCAGTGGGAAGTTTGTTTCCATCTTACACATACTGGTTCTGAGATCAGCTTGGGGAGGTGGAGATGAAGGAAGAAAAACAGAAGAGAGCTTATCAAAGACTCTGACTGCAACCTCTCCTCAGCTATGAGGGCAAAAATTACATAAGGAGAGAGAGCTTTTGATTTGGATTTTTTGCGAGGTCAGCAAAGTGTGAGGGAGATGGACCCAGTCCCAGTATGAGCCAGGAGGGGTTGCCTCAGACCTTTGAATTGCCTTTCGCAGGTCAACCAAGGGTCAGGGTGTTTGTTGATGTAAGAAAGTTAAATGTGTGTGGATCTGTGTGTGTGAGGGTGTATGAGTAAAAAAGGGAGGGGGGAGAGCAAGGTGGGGGGATGGAAAGGACAAAACCAGAGAAATGGAAGTAAGCGACTGAGAAAGAGTACAGATTGATAAAAAGAAAGAACGGCCCAAAATGGAGTCATATGACCCCAGCAACAGCAATCCAAAACTTAGTTTCAACTTCTCCCAGGAATGTCACCTTAACAGTCAGTCTGAAATTTCCTGATCAGCACTAGTGAGGTCATCTGCTGGATAAAAACCCTGCCATTCCCTCCTTCACAAGAAAGATGTCCTGGCCTGAAACAATCCTTTCTTTTCTTTTACAAGTAACTTCTTTATCCCACTCTCCTTTCTATAAAAACATTCAATTTTGTACAGCTCTTCAGACCATCTCTCCATTGGCTAGATAGGATGGTGCTCAATTCATAAATCACTGAATAAAGCTAATTAGATCTCCAAACTTAGTTGAAAAATTTTTTAACAGGTTTAGTGGCAATGGTGGGATCTAAAGCAAACTTCTGATGGTATTCAGAAACAACAAGATAATTAGGCATGGGTCCCAGCAAACCCTTTTGAGTTCATTGTCTTTCTCGCCATTTCTGAGGGCCATGAATAAATTTCTGTCAGTTCTAAGCTCTGTTTTCTTTGCATTGAACTCCTGCTCTCACTGGCTTTCCTTTACAGGGAAGGTTAGCTTGAGCTGGCAGACAGTTCTGCCCAGAGACCAACTGAACTGGCGTCTATCTGCCCAACACCCAGTTGGCTAGCAGTTGGTTCTGCCTGGAGCCAAACTTTAGCCTTTCAAACTACAGTTCCCTAGGTGGAAAACCCCAGACCTTAGCTCTGTCCCTGGATTCCACAGTAGGAATTCTGATGGTCTGGTCTGCAATTCCTCATTTGTTTGGAATCCCTCCCCAGATTCCATGTTGGGAACTGGTGACGACAGCTGCAGTTCTCCATTTGTTCAGAATCACTCCTCAGGCTCCATTCCCTGCAGGTTCAGTCCTCTCCCCATTCCTCAGATTATTAAAGTGACTCCAGGAAAATGAAAGGCCTAGCTAAAAGAGAGGGGATTCTTTATTTCCAGAGAGCTGTGCATGTGACCTTCTGGCTCACCTACTTACTTTGTATATAAGACCTAGATTTCTATAAGTTGCAGATTATCTAGCAAGATGTCAAATTTTTACTAAAAACAACCTTGAATTACAATGACCATTATGGAGAATGTTTCAAATAGATAAGATCATTTAAAAAGTACACTCAAGTGACACCTGGGTGGCTCAGTCAGTTGAGTGTGTGACTTTGGCTCAGGTCATGATCTCCCATTCTAGAGTTTGAGCCTGGCATCCGGCTCTGTACTGACAGCTCAGAGCATGATACCTGCTTTGGATTCTGTGTTTCCCTGTCTCTCTGCCCTTCTCCTGCTCATACTTTGTCCCTCTCTGTCTCTTAAAAAATAAAAAAAAACATCAAATTTTTTAAGTACACTCAAAAACAATGGTTTTCAAATCAAACAATGAGATGTCTATTTTAATTAGTATGCAGAAGGCTTCAAAAGCTTTCAAAATTCTAACATAGCTCATTGAATGATTCATTGCAAAAGGCTAAGGAAAAATTAAACAGATAAAAGATTATCTAAAACAAAAGCTACAACCCAATTCTTTGGGGGACTCAAAACAGCTGCTTTTGTCTTATAAATCTCTGCCAGGCCAAAGGTGTTGCTCTAGAAGTTCAAAGTTCACCTGCCCCTTCCAATCCTGTACACTTCAACTATTCCTCTCAAAATGCTTGAAAAGATCAAAATATTGGAAACAAAATTATTCTGCACTTAATATGTACTTTTGTGATGTAGAGTTTTATCCTTCTCTTCCCTAGGACCAAAAAGCCATTCTTTGAACTGCAAATTTTAGGGGGAAGTTTCCTTTCAGAAGAAAAAAAAGAAAGAGAGGGAAGTATTTGAAAATTGGGCCTAACATGTTCTCTCCACAAACATTAGTAAAAACAAAAGCTATAAAATCTTTGTATCTGTGAATGTGTGTGTGAGTGTGTGCATGCACATGTATATAGTAAATATGAGATATTTTTCAATCTCCAGATGGTATTGCTAAAATTAATTTGTTTTTTTGATGTCTATTTATTTTGAAAGAGAGAGACAGAGACAGAGAGAGAGCATACTGGGGGAGGGGCAGAGACAGAGGGAGACTGAATCTCAGGGAGGTTCCACACTGCCAGCACAGAGCCTGTGAGATCATAACCTGAGCTGAAATCAGGAGTCAGATGCTTAACCAATTGAGCCACCCAGGTGCTCAGCTAAAATTAATTTATAAAAGAGCTCTATTTAGCTAGTTTGGAGGCAAGCACTTATAAGGATGGAGCATTCTTTTTTAAAATTAATTAATTAATTTTTTTTTTCTAGAGGAAAGACTTTATTTTTTAAAAATTTTTTATTTAAATTCAAGTTAACTAACAAACAATGTGGTATTGGTTTCAGGAGTAGAACCCAGTGATTTACCAGTTACATATCACACCCAGTGCTCATCCCAACAAGTGCCCAACCTAATGCTCATCACCCATTTAGCCCATCCCCCCACCGAGCTCCCCTCCAGCAACCCTCAGTTTGTGCTCTGTATTTAACAGTCTCTTATGATTTGCCTCCCTCTGTTTTTATCTTATTTTTCCTTCCCTTCCCCTATGTTCATCTGTTGTGTTTCTTAAATTCCACATGTGAGTGAAATCATATATTTGTTATTCTCTGACTGACTTATTCTGCTTAACATAATTCACTCTAGTTCCATCCACATTGCTGCAAATGGCAAGATTTCATTCTTTTTGATCTGAGAGCAGTATTCCATTGTATATATGATGAGCAAGCATGAGGCAGGCTGAAGGCAAAACGCAAGCTAGCACCCTGTCCCGCCCAGGTGGGGCATGTGATATTCCTTGGACACTCCCAGCTACCCCAAAACAAGAAAGAACAAAAAGCAAATGGTTAACCCAATACGAATCTCCACCAGTTAACCAGGAAAAGGCAATCCCATCAACAGCCTAAGGTCCAGGAACTCCCTACTGTCCCAATGTTAATGCCTTGTTAGAGGGAAAAACAACCTTAGCTCCATAGTAGCTAGGCCTCCCATATGTCTTTCACATGTGAAAGTGTCTTTGGAAACTCCCTCTCGACCTTACCTCTCTGGACTCACCCTCTACACTTACAGTGCCGCTCTTCCTGCCCAAGCGTCCTGTCTCCACGCTGTAATAAAATCACCTTTTTGCACCAGAGACATTTTCAAGAATTCTTTCCTGGCCATAGACTCCAGACCCCATGAACGCCCCATCACCCCAAAACTTCATCATATATATACCACATCTTCTTTATCCATGCATCAAGCGATGGACATTTGGGCTCTTTCCATAATTTGGGTACTATTGGTAGTGCTGCTATAAACATTGGGGTGCTTGCACCCCTTCGAATCAGCATTTTGTATCCTTTGGATAAATACTTAGTAGTGCAATTGCTGGGTCATAGGATAATTCTATTTTTAAGTTTTTGAGGAATCTCCATACTAGTTTCAAGAGTAGCTGCACCAGTTTGCATTCCCTCTAGCAGTGCAAAAGTTTTCCCCTTTCTCCACATCCTCACTAACATCTGTTGTTGCCTGAGTTGTCAATGTTAGCCATTCTGACAGGTGTGAGGTGGGATCTCATTGTGGTTTTGATTTGTATTTCCCTGATGATGAAAGATGTCGAGCATCTTTTCATGTGTCTGTTAGCCATCTGGATGTCTTCTTTGGAAAAGTGTCCATTCATTTCTTCTGCCCATTTCTTCACTGGATTATTTGTTTTATGGGTTTTGAGTTTGCTAAGTTCCTTATAGATTCTGGATACTAACCTTTTATCTGATATGTAATTTGCAAATATCTTCCCACATTCCATTGGTTGCCTTTTAGTTTTGCTGATTGTTGTATTTGCCGTGCAGAAGTTTTTTATCTTGATGAGATCCCAACAGTGCATTTTTGCTTTTATTTCCCTTGCCTTCAGAGACATGCGTAGTAAGAAGTTGCTGCAGCTGAGGTCAAAGAAGTTGCTGCCTGTTTTCTCCTATGGGATTTTGATGGTTTCCTGTCTCACATTTAGATATCTCATCCATTTTGAATTTATTTTTGTGTATGGTGTAAGAAAGTGGTCCAGTTTCATTCTTCAGCATATCACTTCCAATTTTCCCTGCACCATTTGCTGAAAGACTGTCTTTTTTCTCTTGGATACTCTTTCCTGCTTTGTCAAAGATTAGTTGGCCATACATTTGTAGGTGCATTTCTGGGTTCTCTATTCTATTCCATTGATCTATGTGTCTGTTTTTGTGCCAGTACCATCTTGTCTTGATGATTACAGCTTTGTAATACTGCTTAAAGTCCAGAATTATGATGCCTTCAGCTTGGGTTTTCTTCTTCACTGTTACTTTGGCTATGTTGGATCTGTATGCTGAAAACTATAGAAAGCTTATGAAAGAAATTGAAGAAGACACGGAGAAATGCAAAAACATTCCATGCTTATGGATTGGAAGAACAAATATTGTTAAAATGTCTATACCACCCAAAGCAATCTACACATTCAATGCAATCCCTACCAAAGTAACGCCACCATTCTTCATAGAACTAGAACAATCCTAAAATTTGTATGGAACCAGAAAAGGATGGGACATTCTAAAACTCTCAGAAAGATATAAACTAACCCAAATATTTTTCAAGTTCACATGAACTTGGCAACTAAAAGCTAGTTTTAGTTTGTTGATTTAATTAAAACAGACATGTCTTTAAAATTCTCAACATTGAATGTCATGCAGATAAACAACTTTTATTCTACCTGAGTTTACTACTTAAATTCATGTTATCTCTGTTGCAAAACTGTCAGCAAAAAATAGATGATGGGAATGATGGCTGAGGGGCACCTGGGTGGCTCAGTGGGTTGAGTTCTGGCTTCAGCTGAGTTCATGATCTTACAGTTCGTGGGTTCAAGCCCACATGGGTCTCTGTGCTGACAGCTCAGAGCCTGGAGCCTGCTTCTAATTCTGTGTTTTCCTTTCTCTCTCAGCCCCTCCCCTGCTCATGCTCTGTTTCCCTCTCTCTCTCTCTCAAAAATAAACATTTTTAAAAATTTTTTTTAAAATGATGGCTGAGTTTGTCTAATGTCTCCTGAAGTTTTCAGGGGTAATCTAAACATAACTGTCGGAAGCAAATGACTCAAATATAAATGGAATAAAAGTTTATAGATAAACTTTTTAGTGACAATTATATTTTATGGTGTGGGTACTTAAAAATAGCTCCCTAAATCCCTGATAACTTGAAACTTCAGAGTTTTGCTAAGTTGAATTACATAATGGAAATGTATTGAACATTTATATCATTTCCAAATAAGATAAAATACTGAAACATTAATTACTGAACATAAGTTAATCTACTTTGTCTTTCTTTTTTTTTTTTTTTTAAAAGGTTTTTTTTGGGGTTTTTTTGTTTCTTTTTTTAAATGTTTTATTTATTTCTAGGAGAGAGAGAGACAGCGTGAGCAGGGGAGGGTCAGAGAGAGAGGGAGTCACAGACTGAAACAGGCTCCAGGCTCTGAGCTGGCAGTCAGCACAGAGCCCGACGCGGGGCTCGAACCCACGAACCGCGAGATCATGACCTAAGCGAAAGTCGGACGCTTAACCGACTAAGCCACCCAGGCGCCCCTCTACTTTGTCTTTCTATTACAGAGGAATTAAAGCTATTTGGGTCTATTAGTAAACATGTTTTGTACCATGCTGAGAAATTTACTATGAGAAGTAGAAGCATATGCTTCTAGAAATTATGAAAAGTATTTATAAGTCTATCCACCAAAGAATGCTAACACAGTTTACAATTGTTTACTTCTTGGTTTTTACTAGAAATTAAGGCTTCTAAGGATTGAGAATTCTAATTAGTATATATAATTAAAGATGCTGGAAATAATAAGGGAACATGTCTTCATGAAAGGGAAGTAAAATATGTGTTTTGGTAAAAGGAGGTATGAGGAAGGGAAACAATATATTTTTTGGAGAAAGAGAAAGGTGTATAGAGAATTGGTGAAAAATAAATCTTTGGAAAGAATTTTATGTGTACTCTGAACTCACTAATATTGGAATGAGTAAATTTTAATATCAATAGTAAGCTGGTGCCATAGTGGAGGTGGGTGAGGGGGATTAATAGTATACTCATCGTGATGAGCTGTAAGTAATGTATAGAATTGTTCAATCACTGTATTGCACATCTGAAACTAATATAACACAGTATGCTAATTATATTAGAATTAGAAAAGAAATAATTTAGGGGTGCCTGGGTGGCTTAATTGGTTAAATGACTGTCTTTGGCTCAGGTCATGATCTCATGTCCATGAGCTTGAGCCCCGCATGTGGCTCGTGCTGACAACTCAGAGCCTGAAGCCTGCTTCGGATTCTATGTCTCCCTCTCTCTCTTCTCATCTCCTCTTGCTCATTCTCTCTCTCTCTCTCTTTCTCTCTCAGAAATAAACAAATATTTTTTAAAAAAATTTTAATGTATTGAAAAATGTGATGTGAAATATTGGGGTCTGGGAGCAAACAGTCAAGAAAGAATTTGTAAGATATCTTTAGTGCAGAAAAGGTGGTTTTGTTAAAGCACAGAGACAGGACCCATGGGCAGAAAGAGCTGCACTGGGGTTGTGAGGAGTGGCCAATTATATACTTTGTAGTTGGGAGGGAGTTAGGGATAGCCTAAGTCTAAGGTGTTTGGAAGCAAAGTTTCCAGGACCTTGATGGGCTAACTGCTGTTAGGATAAGGTCATTTTCTGATGTACTGAGTACACCCTTGGTCATGAAACTCTTCAGTGAGTATCAGTGGGTTACTTATATACTTGGAGGATGATTGCAAACTTATATCTTGCGGGGAGGGTAGAGATAAAGGAAGTTTTCAAAGGGGTTTTTATATGTTAAAGGAGACTTACAGGATCTTGGAGTTTGGGCTAATGGTAAGCTAAGGTTGCCTTTTGCCCTTATCATAGAACATCGATGTAGTTGAAATTCTGGAAGAAGGTCACCATGCCTGTCCCAAGTATTTGTCAATGGGCTGCAAGTTGTAATGAAGTTTAATTATTTTTCTTTTTCCTTTGTTCTTGACATCAAATCTAATTTAATTTAAAAGAAGGTAAGCTGGCAGGGCATCTGGGTGCCTCAGTTGGTTAAACCTCCAACATCTCACTGTTTCATGAGTTCAAGCCCTGCATTGGGCTCTCTGCTGTCAGCACAGAGACCACTTCAGATCCCCTGTACCCTGTCTCTCTGCCCCCCCTGCACTCACACGCATACTGTCTCTCTCTCTCAGTCAAAAATAAACATTAAAAAAAAGTAAGCTGGCAAAGTTAGAATTTGGCTTTCTCTTTGGTGTTTTGGTCTGCTTTTGATAACTGATTGTGAAAGTTTCTTTACCTTTTAAGTAATCTTCCTAGAAAACAAAGATTGTATGTTTTATCAAATTAATTTCCTGTGTTTACTATCTCTATCAGGTCTTTCATTACTTAGGAAAACAGAATCATCTTAATATTAAAAGAACTGGGGTGCCTTGGTAGCTCAGTTGGTTGAATGCCCAATTCTTGATTTCTGCTCAGGTCATGATCCCAGGGTAAAAGGATTGAGAGAATCTCTCTCTCTCTCTCTCTCTCTTTCTGCCTCTCCCCCCGCACCCCCCCCCCACACTCTTTCTCTCTAAAAATAAAATAAATCTTTAAAACATTAAAAGGATTAAGTTTTGTTAATAGATAATGATATATTAAGTTTCATAAAAATCTATGATTCTCTGTAACCCAGTGCTTTAAAACCATATATATAGGTGTTTGTTTGTTTGTTTTTACAAACTTCTCAAAATCAAATTCTAAATGAAGTCTTTTTGACCTGGAAGGCACTTTGGGATTTTTTTAGAGGGGCCCTGGAATATTCCAAATGGTTTGTTAAACCAATTAGGTTTACTTGATATGTTAAATTACATGGGAAACTGCCACATAAGTAGTAATACTAAGCCTCCATTATGTTGTTTTTGTATAGGTATATAAATGTTCTACAAATTATATAAAATTCCTAGAAATCTGATATGTTCTGCTATAATGTTATCTCTCATAAGTCTAACTATTATCCTACAATGTTATATTATATCCTCTGGGACCCCACTTTAAAAAATGGGCAACAAGTAAATGGTACTACTGCAGGTCTCTTACTTTCTGAAGTTGCTGTCATTATAACTGAAGCTTACCCTAAAAGGACAAAGCCTGGGTATCAGGGAAATCTATAAAGGGGAAATGGAGTCACAGATGAACAGGCCTTTGGACTATGGCTCTTGAAATTTCCATCTGAGCCACCTTAGTGTCCCAAGCACTCCTGTCACTAACCTGTAATTGTTTGATCCACAATAGGGTCAGAACATATAAATCTCTCCCAAAGAAATGTTGCACATAGGGACGGGAGCACATGGAAATGAAGTCTATTCTACAAAAAATCTGCAAAAAATGACCCCTCACTACCAGACTTTTGCCATCCTGATGTCCTTGTAGCATAGCAATAGTCTGCTACTGAATCAGAGAAGTGGTGGGTAAATAATAGTTGTAAATTGGGGCACTTGCCTGGCTTGGTTGCGTGAGTGTGCAACTCTTGATCTTGGGGTTATGGGTTAGGGCCCTGGATTGGGTGTAGAGATTACTTAAAAATAAGATTTCTAGGGGCACCTGGGTGGCTAAGTCGGTTGAGCGTCTGACTTCAGCTCAGGTCATGATCTCACAATCTGTGGGTTCGAGCCCTGCGTCAGGCTCTGTGCTGACAGCTCAAAGCCTGGAGTTTGCTTCAGATTCTGTGCCTCCCTCTCTCTGCCCCTCCCTTGCTTGTGCTCTGTCTCTCCCTGCTTCTCAAAAATAAATAAACATTAAGAAAAAATTTAAAAATAAATTTTAAAAAAAATCTCTAGGAGTGCCTGAGTGGCTTAGTTGGTTAAGGATCTGACTCTTGATTTTGGCTCAGGCATGATAACAAAGTCGTGGGATTAAGCCCCACATCAGGCTCTGTGCTGGCAGTGTGGGGTCTGCTTGGGATTCTCTCTTTCCCCCTCTCTCTCTTTCTGCACCTCCCTTGCTTGGGTGCATACCCATGCATGCTCTCTCTCAAAATGAACAAATGAACATTTTTTAAAAATCTCTAAAATAATAATATCTGTAAATTAAATAGGCACAGCCATGGTAAACCCAAGATGGCTGGTTGGTTCTTCTTGGCTCCCTGTCTAATCCAATTTTTTGGCTTTTGCATTTTTTCACTCACATTTAAGATGGCTCAAATTATGAATTGACATTGGCGGGGAGACTTCTACAAAACTGTGAAAGTCTATCAATAGTCTGGCCTGTCAGGTCCATTATACTGGAAACTATATTTTTGTCCCTGGAGGTCTCAGTCTAGGGATCCCTAGGGATCCTTTGAACACCTACAGTGAAGCTTCATTCAAGTGCCACTTAATTTAGGTTTTTCATATGTTCTTGTTAGTGTGTGTGTGTGTGCGCGTGTGTGTGCGTGTGTGTGTGTTTTCTTTTTCAAGTTTCTTTTAAGTTTCTTTATTTATTTTGAGAGACAGAGCACAAGCAGGGGAGGGGCAGAGAGAAGGAGAGAGAGAATCCCAAGCAGGCTCTGGACCATTAGCACAGAGCCCAATGAGGGGCTCAAACTCACGTACTGTGAGATTATGACCTGAGCTGAGATCAAGAGTCAGATCCCTAACTGACTGTGCCACCCAGGCGCACTGTGTGTATTTTTTCCACATGTATTGAAGCTTTCCCCTGCCACAAGGCTGATGCACCCACAGTGGCAAAGAAACTGTTGTGTTTCCCACTTGGGGTATACCTTTCATGATCTCCAATAATCAAGACACTCATGTCACTGGGTAAATCATACAAGTCTTAATGAAGACCTTGCAAACTTCTTACAATTAACACTGTCCCTATCACTCCCAATCATAAGGCAAGGTCAAGAGAGCTAATGGGATCCCCAAACTTAAAATTTTTAAACCTGCAGAAACTACTGGACTTCCCTGGTCCAAGGTATTGCCTTTGGTCTTATTGACTGTGTGCGGTACCCACCCGGGGAAACATAAATGCATTCTGCATAGATAGTCAGTGGTAGACCAATATCTGTTGGTATACAACCTTCTGCTGATCACTTGTCTCATGCTAGTATGGCAAGCTACTGGGAAGCTCTAACGTCTTATGCTCAAGCCTGTCATCAACAGGTTAAAGGCTTCCAAATCCCAGTTCAAAGGGTATTGTTGGTTACAAACTAGGGCCTGGTGACTAGGTTTTCTGGAAACATTATCAGGAAGACAGCCCTCAAGCCCCATTGGAATGCACCTTACCAAGTCCCCCTGATCACTGTCATTGCTGCAAAACTAGAAGGTATTAAGCTTTGGGTGTTTTTAGCTGTGAAGCTTTTTAGCCTTCACAGCTAAAGAAGGCTCCATCTGACAGCTGATTCTGTACAGACACTGGAGACCTCTGAATCAAACTGATGAGGAAGAATAGTTGACACTGAAGTAGACTGTTTTCACTTCATACTTCAAGTCTTCATAAATCAAGACTTCATACTTTTTTTTTTAATGTTTTTTAAATTTATTTCTAGGAGAAAGAGACAGTGTGAGCAGGGGAGGGTCAGAGAGAGAGGGAGTCACAGACTGAAACAGGCTCCAGGCTCTGAGCTGGCAGTCAGCACAGAGCCCGATGCGGGGCTCGAATCCACGAACCGCGAGATCATGACCTACGCGAAAGTCGGACGTTTAACCGACTAAGCCACCCAGGCGCCCCAAGACTTCATACTTTTTTAAATGTTTATTTATTTTTGAAAGACAGAGACAAAGAACAAGTCAGGGAGGGACAGAGAGAGAGAGAGAGAGACAGAATTCGAAACAGACTCCAGGCTCCGAGCTGTCAGCACAGGGCCTGATGTGGGGCTCGAACCCACAGACTGTGAGATCATGACCTGAGCCCAAGTTGGATGCTTAACCGACTGAGCCACCCAGGTGCCCCAAGACTTCATACTTTAACTAAGCATCAAACCCTTTCTCCTTCTTTTTCCTGTATACCAAGGCTTTTGTGATTCAGGGTTCACTCCTTTTGGCAGGACTCTCCTTCCTGGCTAGGGATAAATATAAATGAGGCCTTGACCAGAAATTTCTCCTTTTTTTTTTTTTTTAATGTTTATTTGCTTATTTTGAGAGAGAGAGAGAGAGAACCAGTGAGAATGCATACGATTGGGGGAGGGGCATAGAGAAGGAGAGAGAATCCCAAGCGGGCTCTGTGTCGTCAGTGCAGAGCCCAACACAGGGCTCATGAGACCATGGCCTGAGCTGAAACCAAGAGTCAGATGCTTAAAAGACCAAGCTATGCAGGCATCCTGAGGAACTTCTCCTTAATTCTTACTGCAGAATATGCTGCTGAAGTAATAGCAGCCCAATAAAGTTCCTTAGACTCTCTTGCCAAAATTGTTCTGGATAATAGGATAGCCTCTGATTATCTTTTATCTGAGCAAGAAGGTACTTGGGCTGTGGCCATCTGCTGTACGTCTATCAACACTTCTGAGGAGGTTGAAACTCCATTACATAAGATAATTGAGCAAGCCATTTGGCCTGAAAGGATGATTCCTTTAAACAAGATCTTTCTTTGACTTACTTGATTGTGATTGCTTTGGGTTTTGGGGACAATGGCTTCCACGTACCCTCCAAACATTGGGAATTATCCTACCCATTATCTCCCTGGTGTGTTATATCATCTCAAAAGCTTAAATGCATGTTCACAGCTGATAGCTACCAAGCAGATGATCTCCCCAAGACTGGAATGTTGGAGGAGAAGCAAAGAGCAGGACTGACTTAAGGATTGTGAGCCCGGAATTATGATCTGAGAGTATCACAGGGATTAAGGAAAAAAAAATCCATCATGACCTGTGAATATCACACAGAGGATCAGTGAAAAACCGTAAGAACCACGGAGCAGTAGCTGAGAGTGGCGCTAGTGCCTTAATTTATTATCACACTTCTCAGGCTGAGAATCTGACCAAAAGAGGGCAATTATTATGAAAGAAACACATCCAAAATAGAGCCATTGGCCCTCAAAATAGCAAACCAAGACTTATGTGACCTTTTAACAGTTAATCTCAAATTTCCTGATCAGCACTAGTGAGGTCATCTACTCGATGAAAACCCTGTCATCCCTCTTCACAAAAGAGATGTCCTGGCCTGGGACAAACCTTTCTTTTCTTTTGCTAATAGCCTCTTGCCCCACCCCCCTTTCTATAAAAACCTTCCATTTTGTACAACTCCTTGGAGCATCTCTCTACTTGCTGGATGGGATGCTGCCTGATTTGTGAATGGCTTAATAAAATGGATTAAATATTCAAATTTACTCAGCTGAATTTTTTTTTAAACAAGACAAAAGAGTAAGTCAGAGAAAACAGAGGCAAAGGAATATATATAAGGAATGTTAACTTAGAAGTCAAAACGTAGGAATAATAATAAATGATAGGAAAGGGAATCAAATCTGAGAAGTGATTGGGGAGAAAGAAGAGGAGAAGGAGAGAATTTAAAAGAAAAGGAAGTGAAGGAGGGTGGGAATGGCTCTGCAGGCGGCCGAGCCCTGCTGCGGGCGCTGTGCCCACTGTGGCCGGCAGAGCCCCAGCACAGCAGGACCTCAGGATGGCAGCTGGCTCATCTGTAATTTACAAGCACAAGCTCCCCTCAATCCTGATTAACAGGAATTAAGTGGCATATGGCTAATCCTCCCTGCCACAGTTAATACTTTTCAGCCCCTGCATAGGGAACTAGGCAGCCTTTCTTATTTAGGAAGGAGGCTTCACCCAGCCTGGCATCTCAGACACTGGCAGGGCTGGCTCTACTCTCCATGCCTGCCGAGAGGCTCCAACATGAGATTATCCAGCCAGCCAGGAGGAGAAGGGGAGGATGAAGTGGCTGGAAAACTTTCTCTACCTCCTTGAAAAGAAACGTAATCCACTGCTTGTGTGCCATTTGCTTTTCCTTCTTCCAAAAGGCTTTTGTGTCTGCCGTTTCACTTCAATAATCACAGAAAACCTGTGAGGGACAGATGATACGTAACTGTCATGAAAAAATTAGGAAAATAAATCCTACAGAATTGAAAAGAATTAACGAAGGGCTTCTCAGTAGCCAAGTTTGGGTGTCTTTGCTCCCAGTCCAGCCTAGTTTGTGGAAGATGGTGGCTGATTTGCTCTAAGAGTAACCAAAAAAAAAAAACCAAAACAAAACAAAAAAAGAAAAGGAGAAAGAGAGGGAAAGGAGAGGAAGGGGAATGAGATAGGGGAGAGGAAGAAAAGAAAGGAAAGGGAAAAAAAAAAAAAGAATTTCTGAAAGTGGCCAGGATAGAGTAAGGAATACTGTGAGCCCCAATTGAGTGCTTTGTGATTAAGGATTTGCTGAGCTTTATAACTGCGGTGGTTATAGAATCCTGGAATGACTTCTCATTTCCCTCTGCACTTTGAAGCTATTATTTCATTTTGTTCCCAACTCTGCTGTCACTATTGCGGTTTCCTTGTAAGCAGCCTGCCTTTTTTTTTTTTTTTTTAATGTTTTATTTATTTCTAAGAGAGAGAGAGAGAGAGACACAGCATGAGCAGGGGAGGGTCAGAGAGAGAGGGAGTCACAGACTGAAACAGGCTCCAGGCTCCGAGCTGGCAGTCAGCACAGAGCCTGATGCGGGGCTCGAACCCACGAACCGCGAGATCATGACCTAAGCGAAAGTCGGACGCTTAACTGACTAAGCCACCCAGGCGCCCCAACAGCCTGCCTAAAACATGACCAGTGTTGAGATTTTTCTTTTAGCTTAGGATTCTAGTATTTCACTGTTATGTCTAGGAATGACTCATATGATTAGGGGTGACTAAACAAAATGAGATCTTTCTTCATCCTGGGTTATTGTGCTTAGGATAGCTTCTTCAAACTAGGGATTTATGACCTCCATTAATTCTAAAACATTCTGAGCCATTACTTCCTAAATGACTGCCTTTTCCTTGTTCTCATTTTATTTCTACACAACTCTTATTCTGTTTTGCACATCTCTTAACATCTTTTTCAAGTTCTCATGTCTTTACTTCTCTGTGCCTCATCCTTGGTAGTTTTCTAAGATCTATCTTTCATTTCACTCATTTTTTAAAATGTTTTATTTATTTCTGAGAGAGAGAGAGAGAGCATGAGGAGGGGAGGGTCAGAGAGAGAGGGAGACACAGAATCCGAAGCAGGCCCCAGGCTCTGAGCTAGCTGTCAGCACAGAGCCCGATGCGGGGCTCGAACCCACGAACCCTGAGATCATAACCTGAGCCAAAGTCGGAGGCTTAACCAACTGAGCCACCCAGGCGCCCCACACTGATTTTTAAAAAATTAATTAATAAATTAGTCCACAGAAGTTGTTTTTTTTCCTCCTAAATGTTTCATTTTTTAAGAAATTCTGCTGTGGCTCTGTCCATTAGGCATCTGACTTTCCTCAGATCATGATCTCTCAGTTTGCGGGTTCGAGCCCCACGTCGGGTTCTGTGCTAACAGCTCAGAGACTGGAGTCTGTTTCAGATTCTGTGTGTGTGTGTCTCTCTCCCCCACCTCCCCACTCACCCTCTGTCTCTCTCTGTCTCAAAAATAAACTAATAAAAAAAAAGAAATTCTATGTGTCTCTTTTTCTTATCTGCTCATTCTTTTCGAGCACCTTTTTATTTCTCTGTGTTTTCTAGTCCTTTTATCTCTCTAAACTTTGTAAGCCTATTTATTTTATTATCTTATTATTTGAGTTATTTCATTGTCTCAAGATTCGGAGGTGCTGATTCTCCCCCTTGTTATGTGTGCTGACTCTACTTGTGGTAAGTCATTTCATTCTGAGGTTTTTACACTTAATGTGAAATTCTTCATTTTAGGGATTGTTTTATTCTATGGGGGCCCTTTATGTTCTCAGGACATGCTAGGAAGAGTTGTGCATTTGCTTCTACTGGTTGGCCCAAAGCTTTTCTCCATGACTATGGTAACAAAAAAGAAAGGAAAAGGAAAAGGTTTTACATTAATTTTGGGGTTTGGGGACTTCCATCCCATGAGATAAAGTTAAGTCACATCACACACCAGAATGTGACACAGGCCTGGAAATTTGAGTTTCTCATAGGAAACTGATTTCTTTCTTCCCCAGAGTCTTAGGGTAGAAGCTGATGGATGGAGATTTTTTTTTCTAGCGATCTTCCCCTGAAGGAGTAGGATTTCAGTTCCAAAGTACTGCTTCCAGTGGGTCCTAAGACATGCCCCCTCATGCACATGGGTGTTAAACTGCTCCCCCAGTTCTAGGGCCCCCTCCTCCTCATGTTCAACCATGGCTCTGGTTTGCAGCACTGACTACTCTTTTGGCTTTAAATTCCTCCCTGGTTACTGTCACCTGAGGGTTTATTTCTTTACTTCAGGTTCAATCTGCATTTTAATTTTTTGGTTATACTTTATTCAGAATGTCCCTGTGTGATGCAGTAAAGCAGTAGATACTCATATTATCTCATTCTGTGAGTTACTAGACCCCTAAGACATAATTATTTTTGCTCCTGTCTCTAACACTGGACTGTGGGCTCCATGAAGAAAAAACTGTGCCCATATTATCTCTGGTTCCTAGCTCATACCAGGCACATATACAATATAATGTGTGCTGGATGGATAATTAAATGACAGAAGGTGATTCCCAAGGTTATACAGTTATTTCTAGATCCCTTCAATCTAGAAGAAGATGAATATTTCCTCAATCATTCCAAGCACAAGGATATTTTTCTTTTCTTTTCTTTTCTTCTTTCTTTCTTTCTTTCTTTCTTTCTTTCTTTCTTTCTTTCTTTCTTTCTTGTAATCTCTACACCCAATATGGGGCTTGAATTCATGACCCTCAGATCAGGAACCACATGCTCCACCAACTGAACATCCAGGTGCCCCAGCACAAGGATATTATTTTTTTCTGAAAATCTTTGTAGATGATTCTGTAACATATGTCATTGTGACATCTATGTAAGTGTGTGCATGTGTTTTAAACACTCTAACATGTTTTTTAAGCAACCACTGTGTAGTTAGCTTTCAGGAGGACAAATGTAGATATATCCAGTAAGACCCGCACTGAGCTCATGGCCCTGCAGTTGCAGGATATGACGTGTAAAGCACAATTATCACATGTGTTTTGCAACATTGACAGTTGTGTTTGTCATGATTTTATTCATGGGGGAGACCATGTATTTGGAAGGAAGTATTTACTTTACAAGGCCTATTTGGGAGAGCAACTAAGGCTCCAAGGAACTTGAGAACAGAAGAAGCTTCTCTGAGGCAGGCAAGGGTAGCATTTTTATGGTTGAGCTAGAGGGAGAGAGGGAGGGAGAGAGGAGAAGGCAGGGAAAGGGTGAAAGCCATATCAGTACTTTATGGTGTTATGAGAATGGCACAACACTCCTGAGCCTGTACACCATGTAGTTAAGAATAAAAAGCATTTTGATAGAACTGTAATGAAATGATGAGAAATCTATAATCATAGTGTGACATTTAATAAAACTTTCCCAGAAAATGTTAGCCTTTTTTAAAAAGGCAAAAACAGTACCTGAGTGGCTCATTCAGTTAAGCGTCTTACTTTGGCTCAGGCCATGACTTTTTTAGTTATAGAAGAGATTTTAACTGGATTCTGAAGGTAATATGGAGCCACTTAAGAATTCTAAGTAGAACAACACAAGCTGATGTTGGTTCTATAGGATGTCTTATAGACATTCATTCCATGGATATTTGTTGAGCACTTACCAATGTTCTAGGCCCTGTGCTGCTCACAATTTTGAAAGGATAGGTCTAGAGATAGAAGATACAGGCAGGTGCCTACAGACCATTTTAACAATCTGAATGGAAACTGATGCAGTTTGCTCTAGGCTGGTGGCAGTGGGGTGGCCATTGCTGTGAGGGGTGCGCAAGGGATAGTTCTGCTATCTTAATGCATAACAGAGCTCCCCACCTCTTCTGGGAGTCTGTCCTCAGCAGCTGCTAGTGTTGGGCCTGAACTACACTAGGCAGTGCAATTCCAGGGAACAAGTCCTGGCCAGAAGACAAAATACTGCCTGGAAAGAATAACAGGAATAAAGCGAGGCCTCAGAGTGTAAAGGATGCAGACTGTAGACATTCTCAGGAGACGGTGCTCTGTCCTTTGTAGGGCTACAATGGCCTCCCAACTGCAGTAACTCTCTGCATTGCTATTGAGTATTTTGAGGACCTGATATCACTACAGAAGACCAAACACATCCACTCCTCCCAACCATAAATTTTGTGGGAATATAGTTCCATAAGATTAAAGAGAAATGTCAGAGTCCTCTCTAGAGACCTTATCATTTGTGTAAGAGGCCTGGTATTGAATAGTCTCTGGGACGTGGGGGTGGGATGGGGGGATGGGGGGGGAAGGCTTGTGGTACAATCCTCATCACATTAGAGATCTGGGAAATAGATCAAATACCCACTATTTCCAGTCCTGGAACAGGATATCAAGAATCTCTGCAATGGCAACCACAAAAAATATCCTTCCACCCCTGGAAAGAAATAAGCAGCACAAATTACCAGGCCAATCCCCTGGGCCCAAGGCCATCAGGAAGAACTTGCCTCTTCTCCAAAGCATGCAGTAGAGAATTGACCCTGAAGGGACTCCAAAGTAGGCACAGGATTCCCTGCAGCAAAAGAGGGAGAATAGCAGAGGCTATTCTCTGGTTTCTGTTTGGTGCTGCCAGGAAGTAAACACTCGATGGTACAATTTGTAGGAAAGGAAAATTACCTCTAATTGGAGGTTGGGATAAAAATATCTCCAATCTGTAAACAAAGTTGTTGGAGCATCCTGGAGGTACAGAGCTTGAACTACAGAGCTGTAGATATGCTGTCTCCCCACTGTGAGGAGGTGCTCCACACCGGCCCCTGAATCAGTTCCTCTATTTGGCTCCAAGATAATCCCCACTTGGGGTCATGCTCATCTGTGTCCCCAGTACTGAAGCACAGATGAGGAAAAGCTTCCCATCTTCTCCAGGCCATGGAAATATTCATCAGGTCAAGCAGAGGAGACAGCTGGTCTGTTTTATCTCATCACAGGTGTCCTTCCTAAAGGTGGTCTGGGGAGTGTTGTTTACTAGCTGTCCCTCACACCTTTTCCCTGGTGTCCGGAGGGGGGATCCAGCCAAGCCCAGCTTCTCTACTTCCTCAAAGAACTGAGACAGATACCTCAGCAGGGGAGCTGGGGATTCATAGGTCTTAAGGCCTTCAGTCCTGGGGAGCAGCAAACCCTAGTTAGCCTTCCACTGTGGCCATGAAATTGTCCATTCAGTGTTGATTGTTGTGTTGTGTTTTCAGGTCCACTGGTCACTAAAGAGACCTTGGCTGATGATGATGCAATGCTCTAATTCCTCCTCTAGCAGAGGTAAGTGACTCTTTCTTTCACCAATTACGTGTATGATATGCTTCCTTAAACACACACCACACACAAACATACACTTAACACACTCTAGCCCGTGAACACCCAGCCTCTTTTTGGTGAAATATGAAAGGGCTGCTAAACAGTTTCTTATAAAGGTCTCTCTCTAGGAAGACACTTTAAGCACACACTTTGGCATTAATATGACTTTTCTCAACTGTGCTATTACAAAGGAAAGGACCTTGCAAATAAATTGAACTTCAAAAGAACTTCTCTTCCTTCTATAGCATGAGCAGCACATCTCCTCAGAGGAGGTGAAGGTTTTATCCCCTGCTGTTTCCTTAGATGATAGGGAGATCCTTCTACGTAAATGAACTTAAAGAAATACTTTGACGAGAAGGAGCAGGACCTGATAGTTGAGAGAAAATGTGAGAGAACAGAGTTGGAAATATTTCAAGGAAGAGGAAATTTGAATGGAGGTAAGATAGAGCAACAGGATCTTTGATAAGCCCTGAATAAAAATGCTTTTATAGAATAACTCCAGGGTCAGAGACTTCCATCAGTCAATGGATCTCACTTCTATCATGCTGTGAGGGTTGACTTCAGGTGATTGTTCAGGTGTATAATGGCATAGTGAAGGGACAGAAGCCATAGCTATGTTACTTTTTAAGAATATAATCATAGAGGGGCGCCTGGGTGGCTCAGTCGGTTAAGCTTCCGACTTCGGCTCAGGTCATAATCTCACAGTTTGTGGGTTCGAGCCCCATGTCGGGCTCTGTGCTGACAGCCAGCTCAGAGCCTGGAGACTGTTTCGGATTCTGTGTCTCCCTCTCTGACCCTCCCCTGCTCACGCTGTCTCTCTCTCTCTCAAAAATAAATAAAAAATTTAAAAAAAAGAATATAATCATACCAAGAGAACAAATACACATTGATGTAAAAGTTCCTCTCTGCTTCTCATTTTCTCTGACCCATCTGCAGGCTGAAGTTTCTTTTCTTTATCAAGACTCTCCAGGAATGTTGTAGTCATTTTGCCCATTCTGAGCCAAAGTGATTCTGAGCCAAAATGACTCAGAGGAAACGGAAGAGGCACAGGCAACAGACATTTAATGAGCACCTAGTATGTTTTGGAACTTTATTTCACACAATGACCACTTGAGGTGGGTATTGGTATCCCTATTTTACAGACAAGGAATCCAAGACTTAGGGAAATTAAGTTACTTCCCAGGTTTACAAAAGCCAAGGATTTGAATCATTGTCCATCAGACTTCAGAGCTTATGTTTCCTCTCCTGTAACTGCTGCTGCCAGGACCCCTCCAGTCTGTTTAGAGGTGACTCTCACAGGAAAACCTTACTCTTTGCTACTTGATTTACACTTTGCATTAGTATTGAAAAGTTTTGCAAATGCTTTTGTTCAAATTTAGCACAAATGTATTTAGTTCCCTGAACTCTTTTAAGAAATGTATCTCTCCTTAGTAAATCACACATTAGAAATAAGCGTATTCAGTTGAATAATGTGATAGAAGCAGAGACTGCACAGCTTCGCTGACTGAATGCTTCCAGACCTCTAGTTCCCTTCTAAACAGGGCCAGAGCTCTCCTGGGAACAATTAGATCACATGAAGAAGCAGATCACTTGACAGCCAAATGTGTTCTACCCTGCCCTGGTGCATCACTAGTTAGGCTTCATTCCAGGATTGTGTCTCAGCCACCGGCCATGACATGCAGACTCCATCTGTGGAGGAAAATCAATGTTTTACAATGAAGCACCTGCATCCACTCTCTTAGGAACCTCTGTTCCATATAGAATATTCATGGAGCCTTTCTCTGTGGTCTTGTTCTGAATTTCAAAAGATTCTCTGACAGAAAAAACCATTTAACAGACAGAACCATGTCACAATGCAAACACAGGAAATCCAGCAGGAGAAAAGAGGCACTAGTTTCTGAAAACTATTCTGTCCACAGTCAGACATCTCATACTTCCCAGGTAATCAAAATGGTTCTTTCTATATATCCAGGAACTAAAGAGAATGATAGAGAAAAGAGAAAGCAGAACGAAAAAGTCAGTGGGCCTAAGAAGAATTTTTCTCTTGTTAATTCCTGTATGTTGTGTTGGATGTAGGGAGAAAGGCTGCCATTATGATATAATTTTCACATATTTTTATTTGTGACTTTGGAATATGGAGAACTGGAACTGAAAGAAAATTTAAGAAAGGAAAGACAAAATCATAATAAGCGGTTGTTATTTTTAAAATTTTTATTCTGTCTTTATGAGACTTTGAAAATGTAATTAATTCACACTTGCAAGGGTTTGAGCAATTACAAAAGTTATAAAGAAGATCATAAAGTGATGACAGTTGAAGAATATCCTTGGCAACAACTTTGATTTATTTCATGTTTCTTGGCATTCATAATTTGGTATATATGTAAATTATACACACACACTGTTCTACTTTGTAAAAGCTAAAAATACTAAATACTAAAAAAAATATGTAGGGTGACTGTGTGAAAAATGAAGTCCTTAGGTTAAACACTTTAAAAAGTTATTTATTTTATTTTTGAGAGAGAGAGAGAAAGAGAAAGGAGAGAGAGAGAATACAAATGGGGAGCAGATGAGGGGCAGAGAGAGAAGGAGACAGAGAATCCCAAGCAGACTGTGTGCTTAGTGCAGAGCTGGACACAGGGCTTGACGTGGGGCTTGATCCCATGAACTGTGAGATCATGACCTGAGCTGAAATCAAGAGTTGGACGTTCAACTGACCAGCCACCCAGGCACCCTCCTAAGTTAAACATTAAAAAATATTAGTTGTTGAAAACTCTGGCATATTTTACTAATAACTATACTCAGAATTCTGCTTTTACTTTGTTGTTTCCTGGGGCTTTAGGGATGTACTTTCTTTTTTTTTTTTTAAAATGTTTTTTATTTATTTCTAGGAGAGAGAGAGAGAGAGACAGCGTGAGCAGGGGAGGGTCAGAGAGAGAGGGAGTCACAGACTGAAACAGGCTCCAGGCTCTGAGCTGGCAGTCAGCACAGAGCCCGACGCGGGGCTCGAACCCACGAACCGCGAGATCATGACCTAAGCGAAAGTCGGACGCTTAACCGACTAAGCCACCCAGGCGCCCCTGTACTTTCTAAATTAGATATAATTCAAGCTATTTCAAGAATTTTCCACAGTACTTTTTTTATTTTTGAGGGGGTGGGAGGGAGAGTGGCAGAGGGAGAGAGAGAATCTCAAGCAGGCTCCCTGCTCAGCATGAAGCCCATCACTCTGGGATCATGACCTGAGCCAAAATCAAGAGTCAAATGCTCAACGGACTGAGCCAGCCAGGCACCCTAAGAATTTTCCAGAGTATTAAGTGACACGCAAAACCTCCTGCATCACTAGGTCCAACTTTCAGTACAGTTTATCCTTTTCATCTTATCTGCTTGTCCTCGTAAGATTCTGCTCCATTTTTCTACCCTAGACTTATCATTTTCCAATATTCAGAAATCAGAGCTAAGAATTACTCTGCTTTTCTGCAGAATAAACTATGGGCATGCCATCATGCTTTTGATTTACCACAGAAACTATGTATTGTGTTTATTTTAGAAAAGACATCGCTTTTTAAAAGAATGTTTCTTTTTGAGAGAGAGAGGGAGAGAGGGCCTGAGTCGGGGCAGGGGAGACAGAGGGACAGAGGATCTGAAGCGGGCTCCGTGCTGACAGCAGAGATCTGGATGCGGGGCTCAAATTCAGGAACCCTGAGATCATGACCTGAGCCAAAGTTGGATGCTCAACCGACTGGGCCACCCAGGCGCCCCGGAAAGACATCACTTTTATATTCTGCATAATATATGTCTTGCTTATGTTTTAAATAGATTTCAGCGCTTTTTGCTTCCATCACATTTGGGATCAGGACCTCAAAAGAGCTGCCGGGGATAATGCTTCAAAGACAATTCGATTTCATCCTTATTTGTGAGGAAACACTTCATTTCCAAGTTTTAACGGAGCGTTCCTTCTCTGATCTGTAGTGTTCCATTCATTTTATAGCTATGGAAATTTACCCCGCCCCATTCTTGAATACGTTTCTTTACGTCCTCCCATCAAATTCTTTGAATGAGACCGCATGCGCGCGGATCCGGAGCATCCCTGAATCCATAGCAACCAAATTTCAGCTTCTCTCGTTACCATGGTGACGGCTGTGCAGGTCCAGGTGGTCGCTATGGTAACTAGGGGCGGGTAGTCGGGGCCCCGGCAGGCAGGCGCATGCGTGCGGGGAAGCCGAGCTGCGCCGCGCGCCCGCGGCCCCTCAGCTCCCCTCGACATGGCGCTGAGGCGGCGGCCGACGGTCCGGCTCTGCGCCCGGCTGTCTGACTTCTTCCTCCTGCTGATTTTCAGGGGTGAGTGTGCATGTTTCTGCCTTTGGGAGAGGAGGATTTGGGGCAGATGGGAGCAGAGCGGGCCCGGAGCGACTGAAGTCGGTCCTGGCGGGAATAGCGGTCCCGGCTCCGGAGACGCTGCGAGCTCGGCAAGCAGGAGCGGCCCGCGCCCGCGTCCCAGCAGAAAGGGGTCGATCCGGGGCCTCTGGGCGGGGTCCCAGGTCGCGTCGGTTCGCGGGTGCGAGGGGCCCGTGCGAGGCCGGGGTAGCTCGCTCCGGGCGGTGGGCCGGTCCCGGGCGGTGGGCACCGCTCTCTGGAAAGAAGGTGGCAGCTTAGGCATGGGCTTGGAACTTGCTAGAAGACACTGCCGAGCGAGCGCCTTGCCCAGAAGTGGACAGTGAGGGGCCTTCCGAAGTACCAGCGAGACGCAGCTCCGAGGCCTTTCTGTCTTCTTGGTCACAACCCTCTGGGGATGTGCTGTTCATTTCTCTCTTGCAGTAAACAAAAGAACTGAGTTGGGCAAACCCAACTTTCCTTCGTTGGAAATAAAAGGTCACAGATCTCTATCAAGTATCCTTTTTGTCTCTCTCCAGCCTGGCCCAGGAGACCCCGCAGACTCTTACCCTGAAATAGCATCTTGTCGGTTTTGATCAGGTCACACTGACAGACTTCGGAGTTTTGTTTTGTCTTTTCCACTGTCCAGAATTCTCAAGATTTGTGTGTCTCAGGACACTTGGATGGAGGGCCTAATGCACCTTGTATTTAGTGAGCATGTACTATATACTAGGAGCTTTGAAATGATTACCTCATTTACAGCTTACAATAACTTCGTGACATGGGTTTTATTGCCCGTTTTCAAATAAGAGAACTAAGACCTAATTCAAGTCTCCTTTCCAAGACTGCAACCCAAGTGAGTAGTAAAGACTCAAACCGTGTTTACCTAAAGCACTACACCACACGTCTGTGGAGGGCGTCCTCAGGTAACCAGATGAGGTCTTTTCAGTTCTTAGGTCATTTTATCATTTGGCTGCGTTGCCATTGTCATCCCATGATGTTTTCCAAAATATACAAATTAAAACACCAAGTGACTGTTTGGGAGTGGGGGTGGACGGACTAGAGAAACAAAGCACTCCTGTGTTTGATGTTCATTCTTGTGAAATGTTCATAATGGGGGTAGATAAAAGTGAGGGTTTCAGATGGAAGCTGTGGAAACAGGGCTCTATGATGAAGGAGAAGTTTCAGGGTATAGATGTTGCCCATATACTTTGCCTGAAAATGATTTCCAAAAACATGTGGTAGGGAGATATAAATGATCAAAGGCTAGCCAGGGCACAAGGGTGTCAGGAATGTCCAGCTCCCGGCTTTGTTGGTCACACTGACACTGTCCTATTCACAGACTGGAACAACTCCCCATTGTTGAAAAGTTCTGTTCACATGAAAGTTTGCAGTTTTTATTGCAGACACATTTGGCAGTTTTAGTTCAGGAATGAATTTCAACTTGGTTGCTTGTTAATAAAACTAGAAGATGCTCAGTACTTCATATGCCCTTAACTTTTTATTTTACTTTCCTGGAGGTGCAGGTTTTATAGCTTCCTTGATTTTAAGGGCTGGGATTTACCTGCAGAACATAGGAGGAAGAATAAAATTTTGCAAAATAGGACTAATGACAAGAAATCAAGATGGTAGGCTGTATGAATCCACTTTGAGGGCATGCAGCTCTTTTTTCAGTAGGAAACTCTTTTTCTCTTATTTTGTGTGTACTCTAAACACACTGTAATACCTTGAAAACTTTGCCACAGGTCGTGACAGCTGTGTCTTTCTTATTTTTATGATTATTCTTTTCAATTACTATTCTTTTTCAGCGTTCTCATTTTAAAAAAATTTGTTCCTGATATATAACACATTGTTTTTGTTGCTGTTCCTAATACAATACATTCTTTATTAGCCTTTGCCAGGCTGTTATAAGAATTTAGTATGTATTCATATTACTAACAATTTAAGAGATTGTTAATATTGTTCATTTTGTGCATGAAGAAACAAGTCCTGAGAGATGCAATCACTTGCTCAGGGTGATAGCCTATCTGTTTTAAATTTGGAAGTTTTTAACTATTTCTGTTAATCTAATTTTGGGTTACTTGTATTATTCCATTTCATAGCGGATTTCTTGTTATGCATCAGTTTAACAAATTATCAAATGTTCAAAGCTTTGTGGTTTGCATATAAAATATTCTTTTGTTGTATTGGTGACAGGTGCAGTTCAACCTTACAAACATTATGCCGCATGGCTTTTCTGAATGATTATGTAGTCATACTTTTGGTTTCCAAATCTTTTGATGTCCTCGAGAGAAGTGTTTCATGTAGAATTAAAACAGTAATAGTTTGTATTCTTGGGGCAGGACAGCTTGTGTGCTTAAGTTTAGCAAAATCTAAAAATTAAGATTGCCTGGAAAATTTTTGAAAAGTATTCTAAACCATTTTTTTAGAATGACTTGTATTGTTAAAATTCCTTTTGAATTTCCTGGCAGATATAATTGCTATCGTGTGTGTGTGTGTGTGTGTGTGTGTGTGTGTGTGTGTGTGTTGAGAAAAACAAAGAACACCTGCCCTGCATTATGTAGTGCCTCAAATCAGCTGTTCATTCTCAAATGACTTGTTGATAGGCATTTATTCATGAGTCTTCAGGCTGCAGAGAATGAATGGATAGCTATTAGAGGTACTTAATCATAAGTAATTGCAGTATTATATCCAGACAAAATTATCATATACCCAGCCCCTAAGGTCTGTGTAACTTGCTCTTAAGAAAGCCTAGTAGGGTAGGCTTAGAACAGTTCCTGAAAGAAACCAGATTTGTTATTAAGCACACTTTCTGACATGGACACATAATGTAACTGAAGGAGCTATGGATTTAGTATATCAAGCTGGCAGCTGTTAGACATGTGATATTAGCAGATTCCTTCTCCATAAATTCTTTGAATTTTTTCAGAGCACAAGTGGGGTAAAAGAAAAGAAAATATGTGTATGAATGAAGTTAGGATGTATAGAGTCTTTTGAATGATACCCTATTCATGAAGCTGGATTCTTTTTTTTTTTTTTTTTTTTTTAAAGATATGTTTAGAATCAGGTGGTGTGAGTGTGATGCTGTTAGGGTTGAATACAGATTTCAGATTTTCTCTCTACCGTATGAATGCTAACCATATATGCAAATAGCTTCACTGGAGTGTAAAGAGATCCTGAAAGAAAGTTTTGGTAAGCACATTCTTTTACACCCAGTTTAGCAAGGACAGTATCCACTATGGTACTCTATATGGAGATCTAAAGCATTAATTTACTGCCTCTTTGCTACTTTTCATGACATACAGAAAGCTTTCTGAGAATTAGCCCTTGTTTCTGATTTAAAAGGAATGCTGTAGTATTTTGTGGTGGTGTGTTTTCTTTTTTTTTAGGTAGTATCTATTATCTATTATATATTATATTTCCCATGAGTAGTTCGTATGTTCAGCTGTGGTTTCAATGCTGATTGTGTAGAAACATCAAACTTTTTAAGAAATTGGGGTGCCTGGGTGGCTCAGTCGGTTAAGCGTCCAACTTCGGCTCAGGTCATGATCTCACGGTTTGTGGGTTCAAGCCCTGCGTCAGGCTCTGTGCTAATAGCCAGCTCAGAGCCTGGAGCCTGTTTCAGATTCTGTATCTCCCTCTCTCTCTGACCCACCCCTGCTCACGCTGTCTTTCTCTCTCTCTCAGAAATAAGTAAAACATTTTTAAAAATTTTTAAAAAAAGAAATTAAGACTTCACAAACATTTTTTAAAGTCTTTTTAATGTTTATTCATTTTTTGAGAGAGAGAGAGGGCACGAGAGTGGGGCAGGGGCAGAGTGAGAGGGAGACATAGAATCTGAAGCAGTTTCCACGCTCTGAGCTGTCAGCACAGTGCCTGAGGTGGGGCTTGAACTCAGGAACCCCGAGATCATGACCTGTTCCGAACTTGAATGTTTAACCAACTGAGCCACCAGGCTCTCCATATTTTTTAAAAAGTTTTAAAAAATTATTTATTATTTATTTTGAGAGAGAGAGAGAGAACATGCATGAGGGGCAGAGACAGGGAGAGCTAGAATCCCAATGCTGCTCTACACTCTCAGAATGGAGCCCAATGCAGGGCTCGATCTCAGGAACTGTAAGATCATGACTTGAGCTGAAATCTAGAGTCAGAGGCTTAATTGACTGAGCCACCCAGGCGCCCCCTATAAACATTTTTTTTCTCATGTTATTTTTGATTTTCACAGAATTCCAAACTTACATCGTTCAGGCTTCCTTCTGCAAATTACTGCCAAAGTCAAATTCTGCTATATTCATGTTGCTACTCTGCCTAACCTAATCTCAGCTCTTAGTGACCTTTCCTATTTCTATATAAACATGGATGGCTCTTTGTAGTTCAGTTTAGTATAACAGTCATTTGTTGGATATCTGCAATATGCCAGGCACTGTTGTGCATGTTAGGGGTGCAGAAGTGAATAAAGCATTCCCAGCTCTTGAAGAGTCAGGATAGTTGTATGCTGAATTAAGTTGGGTTTCAGTTATTGGGTATAAATACATTCTATCTTTTCAGTGATACTAAAAACTCATTAAAAGTAGAGACTGAATTTAATTTCTTTTGTATTTTTCTAGAGATGACTATAGTAAATATTCCCCTTGTTACTTCTAAGTCAGTTAACTATCTTAAGTACTTCCTGTGTGTCTAGGCATTTTTTATGTATCTTATCTCCAGTGGCCCCAAGAACTTTTGGGAATTCTTAGTTTTTACTTAAGTAGTTTCTGTGAAAGAAAGCAAATGGTAAGTATTTCTTGGTTTAATTTAAAAATCTTTACCATCTATGCAGTTATACATGGTTAAGAAGAAAAAAAAAAACCCATGGGAAAATGTTTATAATTTAAGTGACACAAGCTGCAGGTAGGTAGAATATATGATATGGTTACAGTTATGTAAAAACTGATCTTATGTTTAGGGGGGGAAAAAACCCCTGGAATATAATGAACCAAAATGTTGATAGGTGCTGTTTTTGAATGATAGGTCTTACGGCTGATTGTTTTCTACTTTTCTCTTTTTCTGGCCGATTCTTTTGTCTTTTTTCCAAGTTTTCTTTAATGAAGATGTTTCTTAATAATGAAAAATAATTGTATTTTGTTTTGGCCTCTAATAGATGAAATAGTGGATTTTTAAATTTGATAGTAGTAAAGATTTTCTTTTCTTTCTTTGATTTTCTTTTATTTTTTAATTTTATTTATTTATTTTTTATTAAAGCTATGGGTCATTTCCTACTTTTCCTTCATGGTTTAAGAAGCCAGGTTTTGTTCCCTGTAATGAAACACCAGTAAGATCTCAGACAATCCTTAAGTTTATTTAATGTTTATTTACTTTTGAGAGAGAGAGACAGAGTGTGAGCTAGGGAAGTGCAGGGAGAGAGAGGGAGATACAGAATCTGAAGCAGGCTCCAGGCTCTGAGATGTCAGCACAGAGCCGGATGTAGGGCTTGAACTCATGATCTGTGAGATCATTAACTGAGCCAAAATTGGACGCTTAACCTACTGAGCCACCCAGGTGCCCCTAAATATTTTCTTTTAAAATGGAAAAAACTTGGGGCTCCTGGGTGGCTCAGGTCATGATCTCACAGTTTGTGAGTTCTAGCCCTGCATCAGGCTCCACACTGACAGTATGAAGCCTGCTTGAGATTCTCTCTTTTCCTCTCTTTTTGTCCCTCACACATGTGTTTGTTGTCTCTCTCAAAATAAATAAACTTTTTAAAAAAATGGAAACACTTTGAGCCTGAGTGGCTCAGTTAAGCATCCATCTCTTGATTTCAGCTGAAGTCTTGATCTTGGGGTCATGAGTTCAACCCCACATTGGGCTCCACTCTGGGCATAGAGCTTACTTAAAACAAATTAAGATGGAAAAACTTTATTTGGTTCAATGTGATAGCATGTTGATTGTGTTCCTTAATTAATGTCAGCCACAGTGAATGAAGGAGGGAGGAGTTGACTTGATTCAGTTGTTTGATCATGCATTCTTTGTGACTCATTTGAGAGATTTGCTGTCACTGGGTTTTGGGTTGAGGAACCAGCTGTGGCATCCTCAGCAAATGGTTAATTGGTAAACTAAAGCTGATGAGAAAATCTGCCTCGCTCCCTTTATTTATTTTTTTGAACAAACAGAATAATCTGAGTAGTTGCTTTGGTCTGCCTGTTCAGAGTCAACCAGCATTTATTGAACACCTCTTTTGTGCCAGCTGGGCAACTTTAGAAGACTGTTTTCATTGTCTTGGGTAAGAGGAACACCAGGTCAAATTGACTTCCTTGGAAAATAGACTCTGAAAGATGTTTCCTGAAGTAGCTGTCAGCTGATGTACCCTTAACACTTTTTCCTTCCCATCATGGACTTCCTTGTTTGATGTCTTTCTCTAAGGAATATGTGCGATGTCTTTAGAATGAAGTGCAGCTGTCTGGAGGGTTACAAAGAATGCAGTGAATTCTAAGACAGCTGCCTTCCCCCCCCCCCCCCCCCCCCCGCCTTTCCCATGTTTTCCTCTGAAGTAGCTCTGTCAGGGTACTGGAACTTAAGCAGACAATCCATATTTATTTGGCAGTCCTCGTTTTCATGACTGTAAAGCTTTCCATGAGTAAAGCAGGAAAATCTAAGATGAGCACTTCTCTAGACCAGAAGAAACATACAGTTTAGGTAGTTAACAGAATAGCATTGTGGGAAAATGTTTTAATGTGTTTAGAAGTGAGAGTACTTACTTGCTGTGGCCTGGTAGGCAAGAATTTCAAGAAGGAGCTGGACTTTTAGGGATAATTTTGATTTACCTAGTGCAGATTTGGGGCTAGTGGAGGTGTTGGGGGCTGGTAAAGTGAAGGAAATATTGAGCAAAGGCATGGAGTTGGAAATGCATATGTTGTATTTTAGGACCAATGAGTTATAATGAGAAATAATGCCACCTACCATTTATTTAAAACTATGTGACAGGGACTGTGCTGATAGCTTTACCTGGGCTATTTTAATTGATCTCAGAAGTCAGTTTTTATAGGTTTCATTTTGCACATGATGACTCTGAGATTCAGGAAGGTTAATTACCTAGCTTAAGGTTATAGTTAGTAAATTGAGGAGCCAGATCGTCCATGTAAAGAACATTGGAAAATAACTAGGCTGTAAAGTGCTTTCAGTGCCAGGCTAAGAAATTTGGACCTTGTCATGTGGCTAGTTCTAGAAATTAATGTGGCATTTTGGAGCAGGGAAGTAATATGATCAAATGATTTTAGGAGTATTAATCTGATATTCAAGAACATTGGAGAGGGAAAGTTAGGAAATTCAAGGTCATTTCCTTTAGAGTAGTTTTCAATTCACTTTTATGCATATCTAAAATATATTCATTTTCTTGAAATACAAATTTCTGGTTGTATAATTTTTGGTTGATATTTATCTTGTTTTAGAAACTGGAATATGTAACTTAGATCTATTTTCTGGTTCCTATTATTACTGTGTGAAGTCTGCGGTTCGGTCCATCATATCCTCAGTCTTTTCTAGGTTGCTTGTCTTCTCTCCAGCTTCTTTAAAGATCTCTTCTTTGTCTTTGGCATCCTGAAAGGTTACTACAATATGTGTAGGGTGGCTTTCTTTTTAATTATTTTCCTTGTTAATTTGTTACACTTTGTGTATCTATGACTGTATCTTTCCTAAGAATTCTCAGGTTTATCTGTTCAAATACTGTCTACCTTCTGTTCCTTAGTTCTTTCCTTCTGGAGCTCTGATTAGATATATATTCATTCTGTTTTTCAAGACTGTTAAACTTTCTGTCATAATTTCTTATTCCCTCTGTGCTATTTTGGGTTATTATTTAGCTTTGCTTTACAGCTCTTTTTTCAGCTATGTCTAATCCATTATTTAACCAATAATGAGAAGTTCTTTTTTTAAAACAAATTATATTGCTTATTTCTGAAATTTATACTTGGTTCCTTTTATAATCTGTTCTCTTTAGCTTGCTTATATTTTCAAGTCCTTTTTAATTCTTTTTTAAGTTTATTTTTATTTATTTTGAGAGAAAGAGAGAGAGAGAGAACACACATGCATGGGGGAGGGGCAGAGAGAGAGAAAAATAGAATCCCAAGCAGGCTCTGTGTTGTCAGCACAGAGCCCTATGAGAGTCTTGAACCCGTGAACCATGAGATCATGTCCTGAGCTGAAGAGTTGGACACTTAACCGACTGAGCCACTCAGGTGTCCCTAAGTCCTTTAAAAAAAAAAAAATTCAAGTGTAGCTGTTTTATATTCTTTATCTGATACTTTAGATATCTGAAGTTCCTGGAGTTCTGAATCTAATGTTTGTTGTTTCTTATGACTGTTCAGGTGGTTTGTTTATCTTTACTCATAAGTTGATACTTGGTTGATCATTATTAGTGCAAATCTGGGTCTGACCTTATGAGGCTTTTTGTGAGAGAGTAGCTTCCACGAGACAGTGGAACTACCTGGCCACCTGGGATGGTTTCACTCCTTTGAGGGTCCCTGTGATTGAAGATGCTCAGCTTCTCTGCCTTCCTGCTGACCCAAGGGCATAATCTCCCCACTAAAGTGTTAAAAATGAGCATTTGCTCTCAGAGTCACACCCCCACCCATCTTTCTGCTTTCAGCCTGTGGCTATTTTATTTTGCAGATCCCCCCACTTCCTGAGAGTCCAGAGATGTATTACAAACTATGGTTTGCATAGAACCTTGTTGGAGTGGAAAGGCCTTTTGGAGTATCTAATCTATACTGCTAGAAACAGGATTCTCAGTTTTTACTTAACCTGCTCTCCCCCACCCCACCTGTTTTAAAATATTATTTTAATTAATTAATTTTTCTTTTTTGGAGAGAGAGAGAGGAGAACGGGCAGAGGGAGAGAGAAAGAGAATCTTTTGGAGGCTTCATGCTGAGCATGGAGCCTGATGTGGGATTTGATCCCATGACCCTGGGATCATGACCTGAGCCAGAACCAAGAGTTGGACGATCAACGGACTGAGCCACCCAGGTGCCCTGTTCCCCTTTTAGATTAACATAAAAGTCACATAACGTTTCTTTAAATGTTCATATTGTGAAGGTAATTTGTTTTCAGATATAAATTAAAATATTGACTATGTTTTTTCAGAGAACGTATACACTTCAGAGAGGTTGTATGCTTGAAGGGAAGGATTGCATGATCATTGCTTTGAGGATGGGGCTATATTATTTTAAAGATATGCCCAGTTGTACAGCTATAGTCTCTGAGAAGAGATTGGATGGATGGGATTCTCTGAGAAGCAACCATTTATCATTCAATATACAGCAACTTAAAATTTGGAGAATTACAGCTTTTCTGCATTAGACAGGCACCTAAGTAGCAGGTTCTTACTCTCCTAGGAACAGGTATAGGTGAAGACATTCAGAGGTAAAATGTAAAAGTAACCTTGAGCTTTATAGCCGATATCTGAATCTGAGATTCAGATTCCTACAGAATGAAATACTGGTTCTTTGAAAGGCTCAGTCCATGTACTGGGAGGAAGAAAACCACCCACTGCATCCTGGGAACGCTCCATTGTTTGTAGCTTTTCAGATACTTTTCTGGTTGAAGGAAGGAGCACAGCATCGTGGGTGTTAGGCATTTTGGATTCATTTTTCAGCATTGCATGTGATTCATTTTTGGACCTTGGGGAGATAATATTGGTTTTAATCCAAATCATTTGAAAGTAATTTAAACACCATTCCTCTCACCCTACCAGCAAAACATCTACATTTCATTCCCCTTATTAGATGGCTCACTCTATATGAGTTTTACATCAAAAGAAGTGATTTTATGAGAAGTTAAGAGAATTTTTAATTGGTTAGTTGAATTAGTTTATTTGTTGATTAAGATTGCATTAGAAGGTTTTGAACATCTAATTTACAGAAATCTCTCTTTTCTGAAAGTTTAGAAGTGTTTTCTAACCAGGTAAGCTTTGTTTGAACTCTAAGAATTTGGAATATTCATCTTTCAGAGCCTCAGGTTTTGTTTTGTTTTTTAAATCTGCTACAGCCTTACTATGTCTAATGTTTTAAGAGTTTCTGTGTTTACCCTGAAGAATAAACAGAATTATTTGGTTGGGTTGGTGTTCTGATTTCAGTTTGATTTCTTAGTATCAGATATGAAGTTTACTCTAACCACTGGTAATAAAAAAACAGTTTAGAGGGGCGCCTGGGTGGCTTAGTCGGTTAAGGGTCCGACTTTCGCTTATGTCATGATCTCGCTGTTCGTGGGTTCGAGCCCCGCGTCGGGCTCTGTGCTGACTGCCAGCTCGGAGCCTGGAGCCTATTTCAGAGTCTGTGTCTCCCTCTCTCTGACTCTCCCCTGCTCACGCTGTCTCTCTCTCCCTCTCTCTCCTAGAAATAAATAAAAATATTAAAAAAAAACAAACAGTTTAGAACCTGAGTTGTGAATCTGTAGAGCACTGGTTCAGTAAGAACAAATATTTAAGTATCTTTAATTTAATAGGCACTGTTTCAGACTGTTAGGATACATTGGTGAAGTAGCCTATGGTATGAATACTTTATAGGAAATAACGAAAGCTACAGAGCCTTTCCTCCAAACACTATTCTTATATACATATGTAAAAAAATTATGTGCTATTTTCTGGGGTTTATAGCCCCCAGAAGATTATTTATACACCTCAGGTTGAGAAGCCTGCTCTAGGGCTCAGAATCCTTATGGAGGACACATCCTTAGAATGAATGTTTTTGTGAAATAGATGTTAACTGCATATAGAGTTCAGGAAGGTTACAGAAATGTTATTTTAGGGGTGCCTGGGTGGCTTAGTTGGTTAAGCGTCCAGCTTCGGCTCAGGTCATGATCTCGTGATTCATGGGTTTGAGCCCCGCATCAGGCTCTGTGCTGACAGCCAGCTCAGAGCCTAGAGCCTATTTCAGATTCTGTGTCTCCCTCTCTCTCTGACCCTCCCCTGCTCATGCTCTCTTTCTCTCTCTCTCTCTCAGAAATAAATAAAACATTTTAAAAAATGCTATTTTATTCTTATGTTATTTCTTCGTTCCATTCTGTTATAGCCCAACATTTCTGATAGACTGTTTATAGATAATGACTGTTAGTGTCAAACATCTGGCTATATTCTGTATATACTTCCAATTTAAATTTCTCTGTAGGTAAGTCAGAGAATGAAGAGCTTGATTTAAATGGAAAACAAAGCATACATGTAACTTTAGACATACTTAATTCCATAATTTTCAGTGTTTCATCATGTCAGTACAGCTCTAGCAGGTATGCAGGGTTAAGTCATATGAAAAACAATGAAATGCCAGGATGAAATTATTGCTGGAATTCCTCTTCCATCTATGTCTGGTGTCTGTTTATAGCAGGTCTCTATCTCTCTGTTTCTCTCTGGCTCACTCTGTCTTTCTTTTACTTAGCATTAGTGATGAGAGAAGAGTCCTAAAGAGGTTTCATAACTTTGGATAAGGGATTTGGACTTCACTGAAGCCAGAATAAATATTGTCTCCTTCTATTACTCTGTGGCTAATATCGCACATGCTGTTTGCAAATTGTAACAAACTATTCCACAGAGTGAGTTCAGGGTCAGGTAATTTTTTTGAGAAGGAGTGTGTTTTTGTGTTTTGTTCTCTCTTCAACTCACAGATTTAACTTTCTGTGCTTTTCTTGTCAAGGACGTTTTCTACGTGTAGAGTAAAATCTGTTAGAACTTTGGTTGCTTCTATTCTTATAAGTGAGCAGTACCTTTTAGCTCATATATTTTAAAAGCTACTTTTAATGAACCGTCAAGGAAGAAAATTTAATTAGAATTTAGAGGCTCCAGTTTTAAGCCTCATGGCTTACCTACAGCATGATGATAATGTGGTATGTTTGGTTGTAAATCCTTAGTTTCCAGTGGAAATCACTGTTTTGCCTTCAAGGGAGAGATCACTAGACTTGGGTTTCCTCATTGACAGAGGTGAGGCAATTCTTTACATGTCCACATCCATCCTTTCCATTGAGGTGTTGGATTCTAGGGAAATGTTGCTTTCTCTTTTTCTTTTGCAATATTATGGCCATGTAATAAAGTGAAAATTGATCATAAGACTTTATTTACTTTTTATTGGGAATTATTATTTGGAGCATGTTCTTTAGCTCTGTAGAATTGCTTCATCATTGTCTTCTGAGTAACCCTTGTTTATTCCATTTCTCTTATTATCATGGCCTGTCTACCCCAAAATATAGAGTATAGTCTTCCTATTCATTCTGAGTCATTCCTAGTATCCAGCTTAGTGTACTTCTCTGTAGTCTTTTTTAGATCTCTGCTCGGAGTGATCTCATCCTTTTCTGAATTCCTGTTTATTAGGAAGAGTATAAACTAGACCAAGATTTGGGTCTCAGCTCTGCTATATGACTTCCAAAATTAATTTACTTTAAAATTTACTGTAGGGGCACCTGGGTGGCTTAGTTGGTTAAGTGTCCGACTTCAGCTCAGGTCATGATCTCACGGTTCGTGGGTTCGAGCCCCGTGTCGGGCTCTGTGCTGACAGCTAGCTCAGAGCCTGGAGCCTATCTTCCAATTCTGTGACTCCCTCTCTCTCTGACCCTCCCCTGCTCTCACTGTCTCTATCTCTCTCTCAAAGATAAATAAAAACATTAAAATTAAAAAAAAAATAAAAATAAAAAAATAAAAATTTACTGTAAAAAAGTAGTGATAGTGTGTAACTTTGTAGGATTGTTTTTGCAAACCACTGACTATATATAAAGCTTCTATCAAAGTATCTAAATAAATGGTAACAAATGTAACACTAATTAATAAAATTAAAATTAACTACGTAATTCGTATAAAGTGCTCTGCAGAGGGGTTGGCAAAAAGATAGCTCTTAGTGTTAGATTTGTTTTTGTTCTTTGGGGTTGTTTTTGGTCAGTAAGTGGTAGAGATTTACTTTATTACTGTTGTTGCTGTTACTATTACTGCTTTACTCTAGTTCATTTGGTACTTAATTATTCAGAAGCAAATTTAAAATGAAGTTTATCAAGCTTAGGCTTTTCCACTCCTCACTTAAAAAGGTTCCCCTTTTGGGGAATGTGGGTAGCTCAGTTGGTTGGGCCTCAGACTTCAGCACAGGTCATGATCTTGCGGTTTGTGAGTTTGAACCCCATTGTTCGGCTCTGTACTGACAGCCTGGAGCCTGCTTCAGATTCTGTGTCTCTCTACCCGTCTCCTGCTCATTCTCTCTCTCTTTTAAAAATAAATAAACATTAAAAATTTTAAAAGAAAGGACTCCCTTTAAGGCTCCAGATTTCATACTTGCAATATGTCCTCAAATTTGCATAAATTAGATGCCGTAGCTATAATTAATTAAGATTGTTCTCTTCTTCTATTTTGCCTTCCTCTCTATCATACTTCTTTTTATGTTGAGTAGTATTGTAATCGCCACCGGCATTTTCCCCAGCTAAGGGTAATTGAGTTGGGAACACATTCAGTTCTGGTTTCATTGGGATTGCTTATGTTTTCCATGGTCACTGTTATGTATAGTTGTTATTGCTAATCATTTCAGTGTAAGAATGGCTTCTGAGATTATTCAGCCATGCTGTTTTACTTACTGGGTTGTGATATGAAGTTGTAGAGCCCACTATGAATGCCATTTTTAAGCCCTCATAATGCCACTATAATGAGTATGTATTGAAAAAGTAGGTAATGAATTTTCTTATGTCAAAGAGTATTTAAGATTTGTCACTGTTCAACAAAACTCAAAATATCCTGAAGTCTTATAGCTTAAATGTGAAAGAAACTTTAGATAGAAATTTTTGCAAATTTAGCAACAGTACTTAACACTTTGCATGATTTGCCAATAATGAAATTTCATTTTCCTGTGATATTACCAATAGTGAATAATGAATTATGAGGCAGAAAGAAACTATCCTAAAGTATCAATATTAAATTTTTTTATTAACCATGCTGAAAGAAAGTCTTAATTATTGTTATTTTTATAGGCAGTATTACAAAATCATTGGCATATGATGAAGTGATTTGAAATTCCAGGATAAAGGAAAGATTATAGACTACCAAGGAGTTAATGAAAATATCGTTGTATGTCTAGATTTTGTGATATTTGTGTGGCCAGCTTTTAAAACTTACAATTTTTTTGTGTGATTTTTGTTCTTTTTTTTCGCTTTCTTAAGAAATATTCACTTACTACCTAATTTTGTATTCATTTTCCTCCTGGGGGACTCAAAATGACAGCATCAGTTTCCACAAAACTTAGTTCACCCCAAGTATACTCTAATTTGAATCCTATCTTTAGATGTTAGATTGACCTACTAATTTAAATTATTAATGGCAGTATATTTTTCCTATTTGTGCATCTTTGACTCTTCAAGTAGTTTGCAGTTTGAGGGTAGAAATCTTGCCTTATTGCCTAGCATAATTCTTGAAATAGATATATAGATATAGGATACAGATACTCATTGATGAGAGAATAGTGTGGCATAAGATGTCTATTTAGTTATGGGTTTGAGAAAGGGGTAGGAGCTTTACTAGCTGTTTTAGATGGGGGCTGACAAGTATTTCTGTTCAAACATGTTACAGTCTTGACAGATGAGAAGCCATGGTCTAATTTTTATGTTTCTTAATCTTTATTTTAAAGTAATTTGGAGTCAGCAGACCTGGCTTCCACTTTGATCTCTGATATATTCCTGTTTTGAGGTTATAATTGTCTCCTAATATATTTGAGATTTATTTTCTTAATCTATAGAGAGATTATAATACCCACTTTATAGGATTGTTACATGGATCAAATGAGATAGTAAGTGAAATGCTACACACTTTCACAAGTGCTACAATTATAAATTATTATCATTCTTTGCTTTATTCCTTTTGGGTGCTCGAATTTTATTAAACTTCTGGTTATTTTTTTTAATTTATTTTTTAATGATTTTTATTTATTTCTGAGAGAAAGAGGCAGCGTGAGCAGGGGAGAGTAAGAGAGAGGGAGACACAGAATCCGAAGCAGGGTCCAGGCTCTGAGCTAGCTGTCAGCACAGAGCCCGACATGTGGCTCGCACCCATGAACCATGAGGTCATGACCTGAGCTGAAGTCAGATGCTTAACTGACTGAGCCACCCAGGAGCCCCTAAGCTTCTGGTTTTTAAAACTTTAGGTTACAACCCTAATTAGAGGACCTTTTTTTTTTTTTTTTAAAGTAGGATTACACCCAGTGCAGAGCCCAACATGGGGCTTGAACTCACTACCCTGAGATCAAGACCTGAGCTAAAATCAAGAGTCAGACACTTAAATGACTGAGCCACCCAGGCTTTCCAAGGAACTTTCTTTTATTAAGGCTTCCTTGATGGTTTATTTTGATGAGATAACCAGTTTTAAAAATTTTTTTTTTCTATGTAGGGAAGACATTTCATCTAAGGTACAGATAGTGTCCTGAATTTAGGAACAAAAAAACAAAAGCTAGCTTTAAATTTCAAGAGTAAAGAAGAAAAAATTCTCTTTGACATTCTGGGATTTAAAAAGTGGTTCAATGATATTTGTAGAAAGGATTAGACCTCTCATGCTTTGGGAAATTTTCATGTCTGAACTAGCAAACTTTGAATAATAAAAAGCGTCAGTGGGAATTTCAGCATATCTTTAAGTAAAGGGGCTGCCAATATAAATCGGTGAGTTTACATTAAAAATAAATGTCTTATTAGATGAATAGGCATTAAGAATGGATGAGTTCAGGATAAGAAAATGTCTTATGAATAAATAGATCTCCATGTTTCATAGGCTGTTTCCACCCGAGAGTTTTAGTGTTGCCTTTTCCCAAACCCTTAGTGAAATGAAGTGAGAGAATTTCATGTTCTCAGATCAGTGTGCCATATTAATGTTAGCAATCCTTCAGTTGAAGGGCATTTTTCTGTTGTTGTTTTTATATGAGGAAGGGCATTTTTTTAAGGACCAAAGAGTATATAGTTTAAAAAAATGCTAAAACCATATGTGGTTATTAAACCAGAGCATTATGGGCATTAAATTCTGGGCTCCCAGCTCTCTATCACAGATTATATTTTTATTTATTTCCAAGTATTAGTTGAAGTCTGGAGAGTCTGAACATATTAACTACTGCTCAAAGTTAGAGGCACTCGTTCAGTGGAGGGCCAAAATCTGGAATCTGTCTTGCTACAGACCTGCCTAGGTAAGATACTTAAAAAAGTTTCTTCTTCTTCTGAAGGTTGTTCATGTTGGACTTCTCTGGAAGAGGGAACTGTCTCATAGGCCAAATCTAATTTCTCAGTGACTGGAGTGGGTATCAGGAGATCCATATATTGTCACTGATGTACATGATGGTCTCAGCAACTCGTTTAATCATCTTGTGTTTTCTACCCACCAAGTTAATATTTACCCTCTCAACTTACACAGATATATAGCTTATAGGATTTTAGAGCTGCAACATATTGTAAGACATAGTTTCTATCTTTCTTTCTTTCCCTCTCTCTCTCTCTCTCTCTCTCTTTCTCTTTACCTTTTCCTTTTTCTTTTTCTAAGTTTATTTATTTTGAGGAAGAGGCAGAGAGAGGAGAGAAAGAATCCCAGGCAGGCTTTGCATTGTCAGTACAGAGCCTGATGCTGGGCTGCATCTCATGAACCATGAGATCATGACCTGAGCCAGAAGCAAGAGTTGGGCACTTAATCGACTGAGCCACGTAGGCGCACCTAAGACATTGTTTCTTAACCTTGGCATTATTGACATTTTGAGCTGGTTAATCCTTTCTTATGGTGAGGTGTCCTGTACAGGATGTTTAGCAGTATCCCTGGCCTCTAAATGCCAGCAATAAGACTGCTAGTGATGATAGCCAAAAATGACTCCAGACATTTCCAAATGTTCTGTGGGTAGCAGTATCTCTTCTAGTTGAGACTCTGTTAGTGCAGAGCCTGATGCCGGGCTCAAACTCATGAACTTGTGAGGTCATGACCTGAGCTGAAATCAAGAATCGGATTCTCAACTGACTGAGCTACCCAGGTGCCCCTCCTGGGTTTCCCCCTTAAATTAATTTAGAGTTTCATTCCATGTCAAAAGCAGTGGCATACATTTAACTTTTTGATGCCAAAGAAATATTGATAAATCTTCTACATTTACCAGTTTTGTATTACCTGTTCACTTCCATCTCACCACTTCCAAATCACCACTTAACCGTATATCCTAAAGAACACTTACTTTCCTTACTTCTTAAACACTTGAAAATTGCTTGAGCACCACTTCAGCTCCAGCTGTCCCAACAGGGCACCCTCTGAACAGAGAGCCCTGGCCTATGCCTGCTTCAGCTCCATCTGTCCCATCAGGGGCCCCTGCATGGAGTGCCCTAGCCTGTGCCCATTCCAACTCTAGCCATCCTGCTGGGGTGGCCCGTATACAGTGCTCCAGGACCACTGGTCTGTGCCCACTTCAGATCCAGCTCCAGCTAGTCAGCTAAAGCTTCCAGGCACGTATAATCTACACTGGGCATGTTCCCTCATAAGGTCACTTCTTCAAGACTAGAAGATGTAGCCATTTTCTGTAATTCATAGAAACAAGCACAGAAAATCAAACAAAATGAGGGGATGGAAATATGCTTCAAACAAAAGAACAAGACAAAAACTTAAGAACTAAATGAAATGAAAATAATCTGTCTGATAAAGACTTCAAAGTATTAGTCATAAAGATACTCACTGGATTTGAGAGAACAGTGGATGAACTCAGTTAGAACTTTAAGAGAGAAAATATAAAAAAGAACCAATAAGAGTTTTAGAATACAATAACTGAAGTGAAAAATATACTAGAGAGAATCAACAGCATATTAGAGGATACAGAAGATTAGATCAACAATCTGGAAAAAAAGGTAATGGAAAGCACCAAGCTGAACAGAAAAGAAAAAACAAAACGAAACAAAAAAGATAATTTAAGGGACTTCTAGGACGGCATCAAACACACTAACATCTACCTTCTAAGGTTCCCAGAAAGAGAAGAGAGAGAGAGAAAGAGGCAGAAAACTTATTTGAAGAAAAAATAGCTGAAAACTTTCCTAACCTGAGAAAGGAAACCGACATCTAGGTCCAAGAAGCAAAGAGAGCCCCATACAAATGAATTCAAGGAGATCTATGCTAAGACACGTAATAATTAAAATGTCAAGAATTAAAGAATCTTAAATGCAGCAAGTGAAAAACTACTATTTATGTATGAGGGAAACCCGATAAGGCTTTCATCTGATTTTTCAGTAGAAACTTTGCAGGCTAGAAGGAGTGGCATGGTATATTCAAAGTGCTGATAGGGGAAAAAGTGAAACAAAAAGCCCTACAATCAAGAATATTCTGCCTGGGAAGATTATAATTCAGAATAGGAAGAGAGATACAATTTCTCCAGACAAACAAGAGTTAAAGGAGTTCATCACCACTAAGCCAGCCTTACAAGTAATATAAAAGGGGCATCTTTTAGTGGAAAAGAAAAGGCATTAAGTAGGAAGTCAGAAAATTATGAAAGGAAAAATTCAGTGGTAAAAGCAAACATATAAAAAATAGTAGTTCAGTTCCCTATAAAGTTAGTATGAAGATTAAAAGATAAGGGTAATAAAATTAATTTATTTAAAATATTAGTTAAAGGATTCTTGAAATGATGAAATTTATGACTTCATATACCTAAAACATTGAGGAGAAGGAGTAAAAATATAGCAGTTTTATGTTTTTGAACTTAAGCGACCATCAACTTAATACAAACCACTGTATACTTAGGGTGCTATCTGTGAACCTCATCATAACCACAAACCAAAAACATGTAATAGATATAATGTTTAACAAAACATATAACAAAAAAATGAAGAGAAAGGAATCCAAGTATAACACTAAAGTAAGTCATCAGTCACCAAGAGAAGAGAAATAAAACAAAACAAGGATAGAGAGAAAAAGAAAAACAAAGAAGAACTACAAAACAACCAGGAAATAGTTAACAAAATGACAATAAATATATATTTATCAATAATTGCTTTATTTTTTAAATTATTTTTTTAATGTTTTATTTACTTCTGAGAGAGAGAGAGAGACAGCATGAGTAGAGGAGGGTCAGAGAGAGAGGGAGAAACAGAATCTGAAGCAGGCTCCAGGCTTTGAGCTAGCTGTCAGCACAGAGCCTGACACGGGGCTCGAACCCACGAACCGTGAGATCATTACATGAGCCGAAGTCAGACACTTAATCAACGGAGCCAACCAGGCACCCCCAATAATTGCTTTAAATGTAAATGTTCTAAATGCACCAATCAAAAGACATAGGGTGACTGGATTAAAAAAAAGAAACCATCTCTATGCTGCCTACAAGAGACTCACTTCAGACCTAAAGACACTTATAGACTGAAAGTGAAGGGTTGGAAAAGATATTTCATGTAAATGGAAGTGTAAAAAGCTGGAGTAGCAATACTTTATCAGATAAAATAGACTTTAAAGCAGACTATAACAAGAGACAATAAGTGTTATTGCATAATGATAAAAGGATCAATCCAAAAAGAAGATATAACAATTTTAAGTACCTGTGCATCCAGCATAAGAGTACCTAAATATATAAAGCAAATATTGACAGACATTAAGGGAGAAATTGATGGTAATACAATAGTAATAGGAGGGGATTTTAAAACCCCACTTACCTCAATAGATAGATCATCCAGACAGAAAATAAGGAAACCGGGGCCTTGAATGACACATTAGACCAATTGGACTTAGCAGATATATACAGCATTCTATGAAGAAACAGCAGAATACATTCTTTTCAAGTACACATGGGATATTCTTTAGGATAGATCACATTTTAGGCCAAAAAATGAGTCTCAGTAAATTTAATAAGATTGAAATCATATTGAGCATCTTTTCCAACCACAACACTATGAAACTAGCAATCAGTTATAAGAAGAAATGGGGAAAACCCCACAAACACATGAAGGCTAAACAACATGCTCCTCAGCAACCAATGGGTCAATGGAGAAATCAAAGAGGAGCTCAAAAAATACCTGGAGACAAATGAAAATGGAAAGAAAATGTTCTTAAATCTTTGGGGTTTTATTATTTTATTAAAAGTTTTTTAAATGTTTATTTTTGAGAGAGAGAGAGAGACACACAGAGAGCGAGCAGGGGAGGAGCAGAGAGAGAGGGAAACATAGAATCTGAAGCAGGCTCCAGTCTCTGAACTGTCAACACGGAGCCCGATGCTGGACTTGAACTCAGACTGAGATCATGACCTGAGCTGAAGTCAGACACTTAACCATCTAAACCACCCAGTCATCCTTAAAATCTTTGGGGTTTTAAAACAAAAGAACAAAAAAAGTTTTAAGAGTGAAGTTTATAGTGATTCAGGTCTACCTCAAGAAACAAGAAAAATCTCAATCTAATCTTACATCTAAAGGAATTAGGAAAAAGAAAAAGCCCAAAGTTAGGAAAAGGAAGGAAATAATAGTAAAGATCAGAGTAGAAATAAATGAGTACTACAAACTTTTGAAAAAAATCAGTGAACCTAAGAGCTGGTTCTTTGGACAGATAAAATTGAAAAACCTTTAGTCAGACTTATCAAGAAAAAAATGACTAAAAAATTAGAAATGAAAGATGAGAATTAAAACAAACACCACAGAAATACCAACATAATAGGAAACCAATATGAAAAGTTATATGCCAACAAATTGGAGAACCTTGAAAAAATGGATAAATTCTTAGAAACATACAATCTTCCAATACTGAATCAGGAGGAAACAGAAAATCTGAGTAGACCAATTAATAGTAGAGAAATTGAAACTCCCAACAAACAAAAGTCTAGGACTAGATTGCTTCGCAGTTGAATTCTACTAAACATTTAAATAAGAGTTAATACCTACCCTTTAAGAAATATTCCAAAAAGGGGCGCCTGGGTGGCTTAGTCGGTTAAGCGTCCGACTTTCCGACTTTCGCTTAGGTCATGATCTCGCGGTTTGTGGGTTCGAGCCCCGCGTCGGGCTCTGTGCTGACTGCCAGCTCGGAGCCTGGAGCCTGTTTCAGTCTGTGACTCCATCTCTCTCTGACCCTCCCCTGCTCACGCTGTCTCTCTCTCCTAGAAATAAAATAAAAAAAAAAAAAATCCAAAAAATAGAAGAGGGAGGAAAGCTTTCCAAATTCATTCTATGAGGCCAGCATTACTCTGAAACTAAAACCAAAGACACTACAGAAAAAGAAAATTATAGGCCTGATGAACATACACACAAAGGTTTTCAACAAAATATTAGCAAACAAAATTCAACAATACATTAAAAGGATTATCTACCATGATCAAGTGGGATTTATTTCAGGGATGCAAGCATGGTTTAATGTCTACATATCCATCACTGTGATAACCATGCTAACAAAATGAAGGATAAAAACCATATCATCTCAATAAATGTAGAAAAAATATTTGATAAAATTAGACATCCATTCATGATAAACTCTTTTAGCGAAATGGATTTAGAAGGAACATACCTCAACATAAGGAAGGTCACATATGTCAGACCCACAGCTAACATCACAGTCAGTGGTGAAAAGCTGAAAGCTTTTTCTCTAAGATCAAGAACTAACAAGGATGTCCACTCTCATCATTTCTATTCAACATAGTGCTGAAAGTCCTAGCAGCAGCAATCAGACAAGAAAATAAAAGGCAATCAAATTGGTAAGAAAGAAGTAAAACTGTCCCTATTTGTAGATGACATGATACTATATGTAGAAAACCTGGGGCGCCTGGGTGGCTCAGTGGGTTAAGCAACTGACTTCGGCTCAGGTCATGATCTCATGGTCCGTGGGTTCGAGCCCCGCGTTGGGGCACTGTGCTGACTCCCAAATCAGAGCCTGGAGCCTGTTTCAGATTCTGTGTCTTACTCTCTCTCTGACCCTTCCCTGCTCATGCTCTCTCTCTCTCTCTCAGAAATAAATAAAACATTAAAAATTAAAAAACAAAACAAAACTTGAAAGACTCCCAAAAACAGTGGAACTAATAAATGAATTCAGTAAAGTCACAGTATACAAAATAAATGTGCATAAATCTGTTGCATTTCTATACACTAATAATGAAGTATCAGAGAGAATAATTAAGAAAATAATCCCATTTATAATGTACCAAAACCATAAGATAGCTAGCAATAAACTTAACCAAGGAGGTGAAAGACTTAAAATCTGAAAACTATAATACATTGAAGAAAGAAATCAGAGACAGCACAAAGGAATAAAGACATTCCATGCTCTTGGATTAGAAGAGTAAGTATTGTTAAAATGGCTATACTGCCCAAAACAATACACAGATTGAGTGCAGTCCCTATCAAAATACTAACAGCATTTTTCATAGAACTAGAAGAGAGAGTTCTAAAATTTGTATGGAACCACAAAAGACCTCAAATAGCCAAAGCAATCTTGAAAATCTTGAGGTATCACAATTCCAGACATCAAGTTATAATACAGAGCTGAAGAGATCAACACAGTATGGTACTGGCACAAAAATAAGACACACAGATCAATAGAACAGAATGGAAAACCCAGAAGTAAACCTACAAGTATATGGTCAATTAATCTTTGACAAAGTAGGAAAGATTATGCAATGGAAAAAAGTGTTTTCAACAAATGGTATTGGGAAAACTGGACAGCTACATGCAGAAGAATGAAAGTGGACTGCTTTCTTACACTATACACAAATATAAATTCAAAATGGGTTAAAGACCTAAATGTGATACTTGAAGCCATTAGAACTTCTAAAGGAAGTGCAGGCAGATATTTCTCTCACATTGGCTGTAGCAGCATTTTTCTAGATGTCTCCTGAGGCAAAGGAAATAAAAGCAAAAATTAACTGTTGGGATTACATCAAAAATAAAAAGCTTTTGCATGGTGAAAGAAACAACAAAGCTAAAAGGAAACCAAACTGAATGAGAGAAGATATTTGCAAATGACATATATGATAAAGGATTAGTATCCAAAATATGTAAAGAATTTATATAAGTCAACACCCAAAGAACAAATAATTTGATTAAAAAATGGGAAGAGGAAGTGAACAGAGATTTCTCCAAAGACCTACACATGACCAATAGACACATGAAAAGATGCTCACCATCACTCATCATCAGGGAAATACAAATCAAAGCTATGTTGAGGTATTACCTCATATCTTTCAGGATCCTAAAATAAAAAACACAGGAAACAACAAGTGCTGATGAGAATGTGGAGAAAAATCCCTACTGTTGGTAGGGATGATTACTGGTGTAGTCACTATGGAGAACAGTATGGAAGTTCTTCAGAAAATTAAAAATAGAAATACCCTATGATCCAGTACTACTGAGTGTTTACAGTAGAAGAAATACAAAAACTAATTCAAAGGGATACTTGCACCTCTGTTTATTGCAGCATTATTTACAATAGCCAAATTATGGAAGGCAGCCCAAGTGTCATCAATAGATGAATAGATAAAGATGTGGTATATATATTCACAATGGAATATTATTCAGCTGTAAAATAGAATGAAAGCTTGTCATTTGCAATAACATGAATAGTGCTAGAGAGTATGTTGTTAAGGAAAATAAGTGAGAAAAATACCATATCATTTCAGTCATGTGGATTTAAGAAACAAAACAAATGAGCAAAGGGAAAAAAGAGACAAATCAAGAAACAGACTCTTAACTATGGAGAACAAACTAATGGTTACCAGAGGGGAAGTGGGGGGAGGATGGGTGAAATAGGAGATTGGGATTAAGGACTGTACTTGCCGTGATGAGCACCAGGTGATGTTTGGAATTGTTGAATCACTATTGCACACCTGAAACGAATATAATACTGTATGTTAATGCTACTGGAACTAAAATTTAAAAAAGATAAAGCCCTACAGACTCCATGAAAAAATTATTAGAACTAATACATTCAGTGAAGTTGCAGGATATAAAATTAATATACAGAAAATTATTGCATTTCTTTTCTCTAATAGTGAAGTAGCAGAAAGAGGAGATAAATTACAATTGCAGCAAAAAGAATAAAATACCTAGGAATACATTTAATGAAGGAGGTTAAAGACCTGTACTCTGAAAACTACAAGCCGTTGATGAAAGAAATTGATGATGACACAAATAAATGGAAAGATAGTCCATGCTCATGGCTTGGAAGAATTAATATTGTTGAAATGTCCATACTACCTCAGTCTATAGAGTTCAGTGCAATCTATATCAGAATATCATTAGTGTTTATCACAGAGCAAGACCAAATAATCCCAAAATTTGTATGGAACCACAAAAGACCTGATATAGCCAAAGCAATCTTGAGAAAGAAGAACACAATCACAATCCATGATTTCAAACTGTACTACAAAGCTGTAATAAAACAGTATGATACTGGCAGAAAAATAGACACATAGATCAATAGAACAGAATAGAGAACCCAGAAATAAAACCACACTTATATGGTCAATTAATCTCCACAAAGAAGTAAAAAATATACAACAGAGAATAGTCTCTTCAATAAATTAGAAACCTGGACAGCAAAATGTAAAAGAATGAAACTGAACCACTTTTTTACATCATACACAAAAACTCAAATATATTAAAGACCTAAATGTAAGACCTAAAACCAAAAACTTAAAAAAAAAAAGGCAATAAACTCTTAGACATTGGCCTTAGCAATGTTTTTTTCTTCTCTGTCTCTTCAGGTAAGGGAGACAAAAACAAAATTAAAGTGTTGGGATTACATCAGAATAAAATGCTTTTGCACAGTGAAAGAAACAGCAAAAAAGCAACCTAGTCAATGTGAGAAGATATTTGAAATGATACAACTGATAAGGAATCAGTATCCAAATTTTATAAAGAACTCTTAAACTCAACATGAAAAAGCAGATAATCTGATTAAAAAGGGGCAGAGTACTTGAATAGGCATTTGTCCAGAGAAGATATAGAGATGACCAGAAAGCACTCGAAAAGATGCTCAGTGTCATTAATCATCAGAGAAATGCAAATCAGCCAGAATGATATATGAACTCACACTGGTCAGAATAGCTACTATCAAGGCAAGAAATAACATGTTGGCAAGGATGTGGAGAAAAGGGAACCCATGTGTGCTGTTTGTGGGAATGTAAATTGCTGCATCCACTATGGAAAATAGTATGGGTATTCCTCAAAAAAATTACAAATAGAAATACCACATGACCTAGTAATTCCACTTATGTATATTCACTGAAGAATGTGAAAAATGAATTTGAAAAGATATGTGCACTCCTCTGTTTATTGCAGCATTAATTACAATACCCAAGATATAGAGTAACCTAAATGTCTCTCATAGATGAATGGATAGAGATGCTGTGATGTGTATGTATTACAAAAAGGGAATGAAATCTTGCCATTTGGGACAACCTGGATAGATGTAGGGGGTATTATGCTAAGTGAAAGACGTCAGAAAAAGACAAACACCATATGATTTCACTTATATGTAGAATCTAAAAAACAAATGAACAAACAAACAAGGAAAAACAGAAACAGACTCATAAATACAGAGAACAGAAGTGCCTGAATGGCTCTGTCAGTTGACTGTCTGACTCTTGGTTTTGGCTCAAGTCATTATCTCTCAGTCATTGGGTCGAGCCCCGCATCAGCTTCTGCACTGATGGTGCAAAGCCTACTTGGGATTCCCTTGCTCCCTCTCTTTTTGCCCCTCCCCTGCATACTCTCTCAGAATAAAAGCAGAGAACCAACTGCTGGTTGCCAGAGTGAAGGAGGTCAGGGGATGGGTGAAATAGGTGAAGGATCTTATTCATAAGAGGAACAAATGCCAGTTCTTTTAATTTTTTAATGTTTTTTTATTTATTTCTGAGAGAAAGAGAGACAGCGTGAGCAGGGGAGGGTCAGAGAGAGAGGGAGACACAGAATCTGAAGCAGGCTCCAGGCTCTGAGCTGGCTGTCAGCACAGAGCCTGATGAGGGGTTCAAACCCATGAACCATGAGATCATGACCTGAGCCGAAGTCGAATGCTTAACCCACTGAGCCACCCAGGCGCCCCTGTCCAGTTCTAAAATAAGTCACAGATATTAAAGTTACAGCATGGGGAATATAGTCAATAATATTGTAACAACTTTGTATGGTGACAGATGGTTACTACACTCATTGTGGTGAGTATTTGGTAATATATATATAATCTTAAAATCATTATGTTGAACACCCAAACTAATATAATATTGTATGTCAACTATACTTCAATAAAAAATGCTTGAGCAACAGTTAGGGGCAATTGGAATGGATGGTTTGGAAGACTTCAATTTGCATTATAAGTCATACAGGTAAGTTTAAGTTGGATATGATGTTTGGGGTATTGAAAAGTAGTGTTTTTTGTTCTAATGAAGAGTCTTTAGAAGATGTATCTCTGACTTCTAGTGCCCATGTATTAGATGAAATCCCTGTGTTACCTTAGGTTTATGCTGAACCTTCTTGTAGCTCCCATTCTTTTTTTTCTTAAAATTTTAATTTATTCTTAAATTTACATCCAAGTTAGCATATAGTGCAACAATGATTTCAGGAGTAGATTCCTTAATGGCCCTTATCCATTTAACCCATCCCCCCTACCACAACCCCTCCCTCATCCCTCTGTTTGTTCTCTATATTTAAAAGTCTCTTACCAAAAAAAAAAAAAGGTCTCTTATGTTTTGTCCCTCTCCCTGTTTTTATATTATTTTTGCTTCCCTTCCTTTATGTTCATCTGTTTGTGTCTTAAAGTCCTCATATGAGTGAAGTCATATATTTGTCCTTCTCTGATTGACTAATTTCACTTAGCATAATACCCTCTAGTTCCATCCATACAGTTGCAAATGGCAAGATTTAATTCTTTTTGATTGATGAGTAATACTCATATTATACTCATATACAGTATACTGTATATTCTATATAACATATAGTATATATATAATATATATACTATATATTATATATACACGCACATGCATCCATTTTATATATATATGTATATATTTATGTGTATATATATGTATACACACACACATATATATATACACATCTTTATCCAGTCGTCCATCAGTGGACATTAGGGCTCTTTCCATACTTTGGCTGTTGTTGATAGTGTTGCTATAAACATTGGAGGTGCATGTGTCCCTTCGAAACAGCACTCTTGTATCCCTCAGATAAATACCTAGTAGTGCAATTGCTGGGTCGTAGGGTAGTTCTAGTTTTAATTTTTTGAGGAACCTCCAATACTACTTTCCAGAGTGGCTGCCTGAGTTTGCATTTCCACCAGCAGTGCAAAAGAGATCCTCTCTCTCTGCATCCTCTCCAACATCTGTTGTTGCCTGAGTTGTTACTGTTAGCCATTCTGACAGGTGTGCTGTGGGATCTCATTGTGTTTTTGATTTGTATTTCCCTGGTGATGAGTGATGTTGAGTATTTTTTCATCTGTCAGTTGGCCATCTGGATGTCTTCTTTGGAGAAGTGTCTATTCATGTCTTTTGCCCATTTCTTCACTGGATTATTTGGGTTTTGGGTGTTGAGTTTGAGAAGTTCTTTATAGATTTTGGATCCTAACCCTTTATCTGATATGTTGTTTGCAAATATCTTCTCCTGTTCCGTCGGCTGCCTTTTAGTTTTGCTGATGTTTCCTTTGCTGTGCAGCTTTTTATTTTGATGAGGTCCCAATATTTCATTTTTGCTTTAGTTTCCCTTGCCTCCAGAGACGTGTTGAGTGAAAAGTTGCTGCACCAAGGTCAAAAAGGTTTTTACCTGCTTTCTCCTCTAGGATTTTGATGGCTTCTTATCTTACATTTAGGTCTTTCATCCATTTTGAGTTTATTTTTGTGTATGGTGTAAGAAAGTGGTCCAGGTTAATTTTTCTGTATGTTGCTGCCCAGTTTTCCCAGCACCAGTTGCTGAAGAGATTGTCTTTATTCTATTGGATATTGTTTCCTGCTTTGTCAAAGATTAGTTGGCCTTGTATCTTTCATTCTTTATGTACTTCCAAGTTTTATGGGTTTTAATAAGCATTATGTTTGGAAACATAGTAGCACTTGGTAAATCTTGTTTAGTTGTTTAATTCCATATCTGATGTTTCAGTTTAGCATATCTTGGGTTTTCAGTATATAGAAATTCAGGCTTGGCTTGGTTATATGAAGGGGAAGACATAAAACAAACAATAAAGGAAAACCAGATAAGAAGAGCAAATGGGGCAAAATTGGTTGTCAGAAAAGAAACTTGCTGTCTGATAGGAGAGCTTATAAATAAACACTTTCTTTTAAAGTCGGGTAAGTCATATGAACATCTGGATTCTGGAAAATCTCAAGCTCTGTGCTAAGGACATCTCTGATTTCATGTGGTCTCATTAACAGAATCTCTTCTCTGATAGCTGTGCAGCACAGCAGTATATCTTTTGAAGATTCCAGACTCCTGCAATGTTGAAAACCTCAGACACTGAGCTTTGAAGATGCTTTTTTAATCTATTGAAATCTTTAAACTCAGATACAGTTGGGTCGTTATATAATATCTGAACATGAATAAGTTCACAGTGTGAAAGTTTTTGAAATCCAAACTTAGGGGTTTGCAGACTAAGACAAACTATAGAATTAGAGCCATTTGACTTTAAGTGTAATTATCTGCCATGCTTATATTTACTTGCTGTTTTTCCATTCCTCTCTCTAAGTACATTATAAACTATCTTAACCTAAAGTATTGGCTAGCTAATAAGATTCTCTCAGATTTCATTCTTCTCACTGGGTGTCAGTATTCCTAGTGTTTTTTTCCCCTAGAAAATGAACTATCACTAGACGATGTGGATTGGCCTAGTACTGAAGGGCAGGTAGAAGTGGTCCTTAGAGTTAAGCTTTGGTAGTAGAATTGAGGGCCAAAGGCTAGGTCTGGGGTGGAGGATGTATCCAGTAAATAAATGTGTGTAGTCGTGGAGAGGTTGCATGGGGCAAGGGAAGAACAGAGCCACTACTGTGTTGTTTTGGGGGACCTGAACTTTTTTTTCCCACTGTTAAGAATTTATAGTCTGTAAAATTTGGTAAGTTTAAAAAGTATACATAAGAAAAATAATCATAATCTAACCAGGGTAATGTTGCAAAAATTTAACATTTTTATTATTTGTCATTTTTCTATACATTTTTAGAAATAATTGAGTTCGTACTTAAAATATTGTTTTGTTTTCTACTTTTTCATGCCCTTGTTTAAAATTCTTGAGGACATCTGTTACTCTTAGTATTAGCTCAAAATCTTGAGCTTTTTTTTTTTTTTTTACCTGTTTTTTTCTCCTGTCAGTTCTTCCTTTGCTCACTATAGGTAGCTTTCCTGGCTTTTATTTTCTCACAGCTGCTCAGAGATACTGCACATGTTTCCCAGTGCTTATAATATATTATTTGGCCACTGTTTTGCAGGGTTGAATTACCTTCTCACCAGATTCAATCCCAAATGTCACTCCCTTAAGGGAAGCTTTCCCCAATTCTTCAGATTAGTACTTCCTGTTATATGCTTTCATAGCCCCCTATACTTTTCTTGATAGCCTTTTTTGCAATTATTATAATTAATAATGTATGTAGAATTAGAATGTTGTATATTGGTTATGTACGTGTTGTTAGAATGCAGGGTTCATGAGAGTAGGAATTGTTCACTGGACCTCCACTATGCAGTACAGAATGTGGTGGATGCTTAGAAACATTCATTATATATTGAATAGATGAATGAATGAACAAATATTATAGGCAGCTGTCCCCTTCCTTCATTCATGATACCTTTGCTAAAATATATGCTTGGTAGCCAGTGTCTGAAGTCTAATACTGGATTGTTTTTTTCTAGGGGCTATTAAGTATATTAAGATTCCTAAATATGTTTCCTGGCACTGCTCTTTTTGACCAAGGCAAATGAGTTCAGAGTCAACCTTGTCATGCATTAGGGGTAGGAAGTGATTGCCGTGGATGGCACTCACCAGCTGCTCCCTACTGACTTGGAATTAGGTAAGTAGAGTCAGGAAGCTCTCCTTCTACAGGCTCACAACCCCCTCCTCTTACCCTTTTTAGTCCATGTTCCAAGATCGAGCAACCCACAATATTGAAACTTCTATTTCAGGATGTTCTTGGTACTATCCTAGGGGGAAAGGAAAAAAAATACTTATTTTTCTTGACACAGTAGCAAGATCTGAGTGGAGCTTCAGCCATCTGCAGCTCCCATTCCCACTCAAAAAAATCATGCTCATCATCTAGGTGGGCCTGTTCACCTGTTACTCCCTGCAACTAAATTCCTAAGATAATAGCAAAGGGAGATTAGTGGGATGAGATTACAAGTGGTCCCAGGGTTCCCAGAACTCAAAAGGACTGACTTCATCACTCAATTGGAGGAGGAAGATATAGGGGCACCATTGTAGCCATTTATTTTTCCAGCAGATACATTCCTAACAGCAGCAGCACCTAATAGGACCACTGTCATATTTTAACCCTAATTAATAATTTGGACATGTGAATTAAGGCCTGCTTCTTAGGATATGGTCATAGACCACTAGCTTATCAATATGGGCAATATCAGGCTCTGTTCTAGAGTAGTGAATCAGAATCTTCATTTAATCAAACCTGGGTGGCTTGTATGCATATTAACTTTTGAGGCAGACTGGGCTATGTTGCTGAAGAATGTACAGACGGAGTGGTTGCAAGTCCAGAACACAAGTATTTGGAAGCCTGAGATTCATTTATTTTAAGATTTTATTTGTAAGTAATCTCTGTACCCAACAGGAGTCTCAAACTCATAACCTCAAGATCAGGAGTCACATGCTCTACTGACTGAGCCAGCTAGGCACACCAGAAACCTGAGTTTTAATCTTAGACCCTGATATTCAATGTTTATTTATTTATTTTTGAGGGTGGGGAGAGAGAGAGGAAGAGAGGGAATCCCAAATAGGCTTTGCACCATCAGTGCAGAGCCTGATACAGGGCTCAATCTCACAAACTGAGATCATGACCTGAGCTGAAATCAACAGATGATTGGTTACTGGATTGAGCCACCCAGGCATCCCTTAGATACTGATATGTTAAGATATTTGATATACTGACTTCTTCTTGAGAGAGAATAGCCCCTATTTAGGGTATGGCCATGTAGTAAATTAATAACTGTGATAATATTATCACAACTCAGTATTTCTGTGGTGTTTTAACCTAGACTTTTTTCTGTTTAATTATTTAATTCAGTTTGCCTGATTTTGTATTACCACAAAACCTTTAAAAATAGTCTTCTTGTACCAACAGAGAAAACAGGGGTTTTCTGTATTTGTATATGCAAAGAGACATTAAGAATGTCTAAACAGGTGTATTTTCCCGCTTATATTTGGACTATTTTGTTATAAAACGTATTTTTAACAAATAGGAAAACATGTTGGCTTCTTTTCTCTTTTTCTATTGAAGTTTTCATCTGTCACATTTATTCAGGAGAAGTTTAAAATTTAACACATAGCAAATGAATCATCATCTCTTTGCTGGACTCAGATACAACCATTAATGTTGCCTGGCCTTTAGAAGTCATTTATATAATGAGCTGCTATTGCTGGAGTGAGCTCTGAGTTGAGTATAAATATGAAGGACCTGTATTCTCTGATCTTGGTCTGTTCGGTTCTGTCCAGAAGTTCTTGGTCTGCGGATTGGTATAGTAGCTTCGTATGTGGAGGTAAACAATAAGTGCTTTTACACTTCTGGTTTTACTTCATACTGCACAGTAAGTATATAGCAGCATTTGGGGGAATTCCTCTATTCTAAGATTCTTCTCAAATTCAAGGGACTAGTTATTTGGGTTGAGGTTTACTGGAGACTGTAATCACCTGTTCTTCCCCCCAAGGAAAGGCAGTATCTTTGAAGTCTCAGTTCTGTTATCCAAAAGATGGTTCTACATTTACCTGCCTCTGATCTTTCTTACTTCCAGGAAAGCCTGACTCTGTTTGGACATTTCCCCAGCTACCTTGTGCTTGGAACTGACTTTTTTGGTATGTTGGGGTGCTCAGTTTATTAGCAGCGAACACATTTGGATTCTTCTTTCCTTTGGTAGATGCTGGCCAGAATTACTTTTTTCCCTATCTTATACCAGTCAGTAAAAGATTCTTCAGTTCGTGGTTTCACATAATTCACCAAATTTAGTGTATTTAGTTAGGTTTATCAGTATATTGTTTCTTGAATGTTCACATTTGGTGCCTGACACTTTCCAGAACTCTTTGGGGATTACCCAGAAAGTACATCTTTGTATCTTGGGTGTTGTGGGAGAAGGCTGGAATATAGCATTGCCCTTGAGGGTTTTGTTATGATATATAATATAGAAAGACTTTCTGCATGGTCCCCTTTGCACCTCTATGCCCGTGTTAGGCAGAGCTTCTTGGCATGAGGGGGGAATACCTTAAGGAAGGAATAGAAATAGTGACTGTGTCTTAATTCCTCCCTACCATCTCCTCTTCCCCCAGGAGTTTGAATGTTACTTAGAAACAGTTTCTTGGGGCGCCCGGGTGGCTTAGTCTGTTAAGCGTCCGACTTTTGCTCAGGTCATGATCTCGCGGTTCGTGGGTTCGAGCCCCGCGTCGGGCTCTGTGCTGACTGCCAGCTCAGAGCCTGGAGCCTGTTTCAGTCTGTGACTCCCTCTCTCTCTGACCCTCCCCTGCTCACACTGTCTCTCTCTCTCTCTCCTATAAATAAATAAAAACATTAAAAAAAAATTAAAAAAAAAAAAAGAAACAGTTTCTAACAGGGAATTTCCTTAAATATTATTACAGAAGTTGGCAAGTTGTGGAAAAGTTTTAACATCTATGGTTGATGTTCTGTCTTGCAGAACATTTTTGCACATAGGTTTGAGTCTTAGCTGATCACTGCTTTCTACATCATGTATGCAGGAAGAGGGTACATTACAACACCTTAATTTTAGACTTAAGGAAATACTCTACAAGAAATCTCTGGATCTTTTGATGAACCTCTTTGGGACATTTAATGAAAACTTAATGTCTTTTGCAGAGGCATCTCTTCTTACATCTTAGGAGTACTTAATCTGTGCTGGTTTTTGGAAGCAGGCTGACTTCTGGTTGTACAGTCAGCTAGATTTTTTTCTACCAGCGGAGAAGGAAGGCATTATCAGAAATGGAAAATCCAAATTTGCAAAGTGTTAAAAACAATTTAAAACTATATTTTACTTTGAATAACATTTGCCGTATATCTGACCTAATGTTTACCTCAGAGTAATGTTTTCTTGAATTACTTTTATATTATAATATTCTACCTTAACCCCCCAAATTATGGAAAGTAGTTTGAAGGAGTGATCTTTAGTTTTTACAGTTTAAAAATCTATTCTTAACTTTCTTATTCTATGTATATACTTTCTTGTCACTGTAATATTGATACTGACCTCTTAACAGAGTAGGTTTAGTGGAAATATACCTCAACATAATAAAAACCATATATGAATAACCCACAGTTAACATCACACTCAGTGGTGAAAAACAGAACTTTTCGTCTAACATCAGGGATAAAACAAAGATGTCCACTCTCACCACTTCTATCCAGCATTGTAGTAGAGGTCTTAGAGCAATCAGACAAGAAAATGAAATAAAAAGTATCCAGCAGGGGCTAAGGTGATGGCAGAGTAGGAGGACCCTGAGCTCATCTCTTCCCTCTAACAACTGGGTAACTATCAAATCATTCTAACTCCAGAAGTCAACTTGAAGACTGATAGAACAAACTCCAAAACTAAAGGGATAGAAGAAGCCACATCAAAGAAGGTAAGAAGTATTGGAGATGTGGTTTAGGGGAGAAACAAACTGCGGGTGCTGCAGAGGGGAAGGAGCCACGGTTGTGGAGAAGGAGAGGGAGAGAAGAACAGGAAAGAGAGAAAGTGCACAGGGGAATGCACAAGTAGAACATTTCCTCAAAGCAATTGGCTGGGGAAACGAGAGGGGCTGGTTTTCATGAGTTCTTGCAACCAGAGGGGCATAAAGACTGGAGTATGAAAAGTCATTGGGTTTGGCTGGCATAGAGCCTGGAGGGCACTGCACTTCTGGAGAGAAGGCAGGCAAGCAAACCAGAGGCCTACAGTGTGGAAACAGTGATCTGAAAAACTCCTGGTCATACTTAGGGAAAGTTTTTTGCTTTTCTCAGAGTACTCCCCTGAGAGGCAATATTTAGGGAGATACCTCTCTGGGTACAAAGGAGCCAGCTGGTGCCATTTCCCTCCCCAACCCCTCAGCACAGCACAAGTCACCTGCAGTAAGCAGCACAGTGCCGACACTTGGCTGCCTAACCTATTTACACCAAGTCCCACATCCTTATGCTCTGGCAAGACTGCCAGTCTCTGTCAAGCTGGCTACAGTCCCAGTGAGGTGGGCCCCTTCCCCCAAAGGACCAGCATACATGCCAGCTGACACCAACCAGACAGTTATGCAAGGCTTCAGTTCTTTTTTTGTTTTTTTTAAAAAATTAATTAATTATTTTAAAAATTTACATCCAAGTTAGCATATAGTGCAACAATGATTTCAAGAGTAGATAGATTCCTTACCCATTTAGCCCATCCCCACTCCCACAACCCCTCCAGCAACCCTCTGTTTGTTTTCTATATTTAAGAGTCTCTTATGTTTTGTCCCTCTCCCTGTTTTTATATTATTTTTGCTTCCCTTGCCTTATGTTCATTTGTTTTGTATCTTAAATTTCTCATAAGAGTGAAGTCATATATTATTTTTCCTTTTCTGACTAATTTCACTTAGCATAATACCCTCTAGTTCCATCCACATAGTTGCAAATGGCAAGATTTAATTCTTTTTGATTGATGAGTAATACTCATATTATACTCATATATACAGTATACTGTATATACTATATATATTATATATACACACACGCATCCATTATATATATATATATGTATGTATATACACACACATATATATACACATCTTTATCCAGTCGTCCATCAGTGGACATTAGGGCTCTTTCCATACTTTGGCTGTTGTTGATAGTGTTGCTATAAACATTGGAGGTGCATGTGTCCCTTCGAAACAGCACTCTTGTATCCCTCAGATAAATACCTAGTAGTGCAATTGCTGGGTTTTAGGGTAGTTCTAGTTTTAATTTTTTGAGGAACCTCCAATACTACTTTCCAGAGTGGCTGCCTGAGTTTGCATTTCCACCAGCAGTGCAAAAGAGATCCTCTCTCTCTGCATCCTCGCCAACATCTGTTGTTGCCTGAGTTGTTACTGTTAGCCATTCTGACAGGTGTGCTGTGGGATCTCATTGTGTTTTTGATTTGTATTTCCCTGGTGATTAGTGATGTTGAGTATTTTTTCATCTGTCAGTTGGCCATCTGGATGTCTTCTTTGGAGAAGTGTCTATTCATGTCTTTTGCCCATTTCTTCACTGGATTATTTGGGTTTTGGGTGTTGAGTTTGAGAAGTTCTTTATAGATTTTGGATCCTAACCCTTTATCTGATATGTTGTTTGCAAATATCTTCTCCTGTTCCGTCGGCTGCCTTTTAGTTTTGCTGATGTTTCCTTTGCTGTGCAGCTTTTTATTTTGATGAGGTCCCAATATTTCATTTTTGCTTTAGTTTCCCTTGTCTCCAGAGACATGTTGAGTAAGAAGTCGCTGCAGCTGAGGTCATAGAGGTTTTTGTGCAGGGTTTCAGTTCTAAAGGAAGTAGCATCAGGTCTCATTTAACAAACAGACCAGAGCATACCTAGTTAAAACTCTCCACATTCTGGCCAAGGACCAAGCACTGCCCACTGCAGGCAAGGAGAAATTTGCAGATGACTGGCCTGAAAGATAGAGTAGCCAAAACACAACAGCAGAGTGTATGTAGCATACACCCGAGACCCTCCTTGTAGAGCCAGGCCATGGACACTAATGACCTCTTCTACATGAAGCCATTACTCTCAGGAGCAGGAAACCTAACAGGCTTTTTGTAGATATGTCTCATCAGGCAAGGGAAACAAAAGCAAAATTAAAGTATTGGGACTACACCAAAATAAAAAGCTTTTGCACAGAGAAGGAAACCATCAACAAAATAAGACAACCGACTGAATGAGAGAAGATATTTGCAAATGATATATCCAATGGCTGGTTAATATCCAAAAAATATAAAGAATTTATACAACTCAACATCATTAAAAATGGGCATAGGATCTGAATAGATACTTTTCTTTCAAAAAAATTTTTAATGTTTATTTTTTGAGAGAGAGACAGAGTGTGAGTCAGAGAAGGGCAGAGAGAGAGAGAGAGACACTGAATCTGAGCTGTCAGCACAGAGCCCAACATAGGGCTTGAAATCACAGACTGTGAAATCATGACCTGAGCTGAAGTTGAACACTTAATCCAACTGAATGTGCCCCTGAATAGTCACTTTTCAAAAGAAGACATACAGATGGCTAAAAGACACAGAAGATGTTCAACATCACTCATCATCAGGGAAATGCAAATCATAACCACAGTGATACATCACCTCATGCCACTCAAAGGCATGAGGCTAAAGTCAAAGACCAGAAATAACATGTTGGTGAAGATGAGAAACAGAAAGGAACCCTTGTGGTGGGAATGAATATTGATGCAGCCACTGTGGAAAACAGTATGGAGTTTCTGCAAAAAACTAAAACATTTACTGTATGATCCAGTAATTCTACTATTGGGTATTTACCAAGAGAAAATGAAAACACTAATTCAAAAAGGTGTTTGTACTATGTATATTGAGGATTATTTGCAGTAGCCAAGCTATGGAAGTAGCCCAAGTGTCCATGGATAGATGAAAGGATAAAGATGACGTAGTATATATCTGTAATGGAATATTACTCAGTCACAAAAAGGGAATGAGGTCTTGCCATTTGCAGTAGCATGCATGGACCCAGAGATTATATACTTCATAGAAAGAAAAATATTATATGGTTTTACTCATATGTGGAATTTAAGCAACAAATCAAAAGACTAATCAAAAAAGAGTATAAAAACAGACTTAAATACAGAAAACAAACTGGGGTTGCCAAAGGAAAGTAGGTGAGAGGTAAGTGAAATAGAATAGATCAAGAGAATTGAAAGTACACTTAATAATGTAAAGAATTCTTGATGGGGTGCCTGGGTGGCTCAGTCGGTTAAGCGTCTGACTTCAGCTCAGGTCATGATCTCACAGTTCGTGGGTTTGATCCCCATGTTGGCTCTGTGCTGGCAGCTAGCTCAGAGCCTGGAGCCTGTTTCAGATTCTGTATCTGCCTCTCTCTCTCTGACCCTCCCTGCTCATGCTGTTTCTCTCTCTCTCTTTCTCTCTCAGAAATAAATAAAACATTAAAAAAATTTTTTTAAAGAATTCTTGAATCATTATATTGTACATCAGAAACTAATACTGAAACCATACTTCCAATTTTTAAAAGCTGTAAAAAAATTTTTTAAAAAATTTGAGCCCTATACTTTGTGTGAGATGACAAAGCAAAGAGAATCATCTGGATCTACTAAAAATGAAACAAAGCAGTCATACCTGGTAATGATCCTCATGTGATGGACACTCAATAAAGACATTAATGAGTGAGGCCCAGGCTCCTGTTCCAAGGCTCAGCTCCTTGCTACTGCCCTCGGATATACTAAGTAGGGCCTTTTCAAAGCAAAGTAGGAAGCTTTTTTAAAAGGGCCTGAGGCAGGGGCGCCTGGGTGGCTCAGTCAGTTAAGCGCCCAACTTCGGCTTAGGTCATGTTCTCACGGTTCATGGGGTCGAGCCCCGCTGTGCTGACAGCTCAGATCCTGGAGCCTGCTTCAGATTCTGTGTCTCCCTCTCTCTCTGACCCTCCCCTGTTCACGCTGTCTCTCTCTCTCTCTCTCTCTCTCTCTCACTCACTTACTGAGAAATAAATAAAACATTTAAAAAAATTTTAAAAGGGCCTGAGGCAGAAGACTTGTAAACCAAACTTAGAAAGTGGTCAGTTTATTCCTATCCTGCAAACTCTTTGACAGGCAATTAGGCAGGACATGTAAAACTCTGGAAGTCTGCTGTCCTCCCTACCCTTTTCTTCTGTCCTTGTCCCTTTTCCCCAGGCCCACAGTGGACTTGCTGCATTCTCTAGCATGCTGCGTTCCTGGGCTGTCCCACAGTGCTCAGTCTAGGAATTGTCTGACATCTGTACTCCATACCTGCCCCACTTGAACTTCCCACATACCGTTCCCTCAATAGGCGATGAACTAACCAAATAAACTTTCTGACTGGATGTCTACCTGTGTTGTGTTTCTCACACTTGGTAAGCTCCACCTGGGAGTTACATCTGGGAGACTGGAGCTAGACATGGCACAACTTCCTTTAGAGCATTAGTGTTACTCCAGGATTTTGGAGAAAATATAACATATCATTTGGAAGCACATAGATGTATCATGATGGCAAATATAAAATTCACTTGATTTGAAGATAAAACATAAGATATAGAAATATAATACTCACTGATGGTTAAGTCACGTCTCTAGACAGTTCCCCTTCATCCCCTTGTCCTACCCCTATATAGAAACCCATTCATTCTTTTCTAGAATTCAGGGCATCTTGGGGAAAAAATGGTAGTTCATGCCATTTTTAATGGCTGTAGCCCTTGAGTTATGAAAATTTAGTGCTTGCTTGGTTGTGGTGACTGAGTGTGTTTTTTTCCTGATCATTTCCAGCCTGTATACTTTATGGGACACACAGGAAACATCTCCCTCAATATTTGCCACTTCATTCCCAAAAAATCTGGATCAGATCCATCCCTTATGTCTAGTCAGTATTTATTTAGTGTCTGCTGTACACACAGGGCATTGTGTTAAAACATGATGAAGGCTCTGTTCTCCAAGAGAAATACTATAGTTGTGGGGAAGACTTGAGTTGTCCATTCCTTTTACTGGAACCCACACCATGCGTACATAGAACATCATGCATATACTGAAACTTCAGCTGCACATGGGCTGTTTTTTAAGAAGAGGGTGGACACAAAAGTTCAAAGCTAAGAGCAACTCCAAGTTAACTAAAATTGTCTGTTTTAAAAGAGGTCTGTTTATAAACTGCAGCTAGTTCTTACAAAAAGTGCAATAACCCAAACCAGATAAAACCCATTAGAAGGTTTGTGTGATATTTGAGATTTGCAAAATTAGCTGTTGGGAGAAACTGTAACCTTTTTCTACTTGGGCAAGATTTTGCTCTTCCTGTGTATTTAAAGTCAGAACCAGTCGTCCCTTAGGCTGAAATGCCTCTTTACAGGTAGGCCAGGTAGACAGATGTTCATTCTCTTTATATTTGAGTCAGCCATCTTTCCTACATGATAGGGCTACCTCTAACAAGTTAGCTGAAGTGGCAGAGAGAAATCCTTGGTTGCCTCTTACCAAGGGCATTGTCAAAATACAGTAAACTGTGAATTAAGCAAATAACTATTTTGTCTTTCATTTTTCTCACCCTGATTTTTATGGCATACTGATCTTCCTAACTGAATTCTGAGCCAGCTCTCTGAGCTTGACAAGGTGGCTGCCCCCCTGTTGATGTATGTAAGGGGCAGCTTGTAAGTACTGTGTTTTACCAGAATATCTTTCCCACTCATATTTCATCATTAGAGACATATCTTTGGATTCAGTCAGAGTCTCTGCAGAGTCTCATGTTAAGTGAACCTGTGCTTCATGGGGTAAGAATGAGTAAGGTGAGATGAATAAAGCACCTTCTTGGGAAAGTCCAGGAACAGGTTTCAGAGTTTTTATCCATATTGTTATTAGAATGTGTTTCCATTTTCAAGGTTTTTCTTTTTCTTACCCAATCCCTGCTCCTTAAAAAGGGATTTGAGGATGCATACATAATGAGGAGTCTGTTTCCATCCTTTTCTCTCTTTTTCTCTCTTATTCTCTCTCTGGTGGTGGTAGTGGCAGACTAGACCTATCTGTCATTTGTTGTGTAATGTAACTGATTAGATAAGCTGTTCTCAAACTTATATTTCTGTTTAGAAGAATACTTTGAGGCTCTCCCCCTTTCCCTCTTGTCTCTGAATCTTCAATGAGTTGATCACTTTTTTCTAATCCAGACAAGTTTCTGTGACTCTTAATTCTATAGGGTCCTTTTGTCCTCTAAAGAGTGATTGCTTTATGCATAACATCCAGTGTTCTTTGCTGCTTTCCACCCACACAGCCTTTCTTGCTGAGGAGGAGGTGTTATGTAGGAAAATTATGAGTGCTTTTCAAACCCATTTGAGTTGATGGCCCAGATGGTAAGGAAAATCCCTTGGGGAGCTAAAAATTGAATGGGTGATAGAATTTAAAAAGTCGTAATTAGACTCACATTCTTTTAAGACCACTGTAGATTTCCCAGTCTTACTTATGCATCTGAGTTCCATTTCTCAATTGATTAGTGACCCCCTTGAGGGCATTCTTGGTTTGTACATCACTGCAAAACCAACACCTTAGAAAGTGGCTGTTTAATATAATCATAATAATCACTAACATAGATTGAATGTCTTTTATGTGTTAGGTACTGTAGAAAGTACTTTACATATGCTATCTTATTTGTACAAAACCAAGAGTGAGATATTGTAATTTATACCCATTTTATGGATGAGAAAACACAGAAGTTGAGTAAGACCAAGTTGTGAATACCTGGTAAGTGATTAGAAGCAGAATTCAAACCCAGGGCATTCTAGAGTATGAGCTTTAACCCCCTATATTATACTACTCCCTTATTAAATCTTACTTAGTTTTAAAATAAATTTTTGTTGAGCAGAAGAATGAGTGAACCAAACCTAAAATCAATTTTCTGAAGCCACACAGTGATATTTTACCTCTTGTTTGAGTAAACTACTCAGCGTAAGCGGTCAGCCAGAATATGTGGTGCTGGGTTCAGTTCATGGAGATGCTACCCATGTTATAAACACTCAACATGGGACAAGAGTGTTGACATTGAATTTTCTTCTCTTTTTATAGCTTTCTTCAAATAAAACAACCAGGAGCAGTTTAACAGTGATACTTGGCTTATAAACTTAACATATATTACTTAATGGTCATGACAAGTTAATGTTGCATCGATAAAGTGGTGCTGTCTTTTAAGTACAAATTAAAATGTGGATTTTCATCCCAGTTCTGTGTTTATTAAGCAATGTGCTGTGGGAACTACAGAGTATTTTCAAAGGGTAGAGCCATTTCACTCTTATTTGATTTGTAAAGACCAGAGTATTTGTTAAAAGAGGGGTTGCAAGGAAGTAATTTGGCTAAGGATAGTGTCTCCTAATGGAAGGGGCATTGGACTGTGAGTCAGGATATCTAGATTTTAATCCTCTCTCCATTTTAAATTTCTTTTTGGTTTAGCTAAAGCATTTCTGCTGTAATACTTTGCTTTAATATCAGAAAGTATCCTAACTACACTAGAAAATATGGTGACCTTCTTTGTGCCTTTATAATGATATAGTGTTCTTTTGGTAGAATTTTCTATCCACCACCAGTATTGACTTTTGTTTTCTTAAAAAACAAATCTGATTACATTACTCTCTTCTCCACTCCAGTTTTTATTAACTGCTTGCTCTCTACCAGAAATTATTACAGGTCATTTTTATGCAGTAACTCGTTTAATTTTCTCAGTTACCTTTTGAGGTGGGTACTGATACCCATATTTCACAAATGAAAAAATGAGGTACAGTAGTACCCAAAGTGGTACAGTAAGTGATGGAACTGGTATCAAACCCAGATAGCTCAATGCCCAAACCACCACTGTCAATTACTACTCTTTTTTAAAAAATTTTTTAAATGTTTTATTTCTGGGAGAGAGAGAAACAGTGTGAGCAGGGGAGGGTCAGAGAGAGAGAGAGAGAGAATCTGAAACAGGCTCCAGGCTCTGAGCTTGCTGTCAGCACAGAGCCCGACGCGGGGCTCGAACCCACGAACTGCGAGATTATGACCTGAGCCGAAGTCGGCCGCTTAACCAACTGAGCCACCCAGGCGCCCCTCAGTTACTATTCTTTACTGCCTGTCAGTGAAACATTCCTTTCTTGAAAATCATCAACAAAAACACTTATGAGCCCTTGATTTATGCCAGTTACTGTTGTAGGCACTGGAGATTTAGAGATGACCATCATCCGGACAGTGGGTTCAAATAATCTGTCTCTAAGAGTGTACTTGATTAGAGTGCTTTCCTAATAACCTTTCTGGTGAATTAATCAGGAGCATGAGGCCACTCATGCTCTATATATACTGCCCTAGTATATAGAAAGCAGCATATCATACTTTCTCCAAGACTAGTCTGGTGGCTTTACACCACAAACAGCATAGAATTTTCATTTTTCACCCTTCCCCTTTCTTACTGGAAGATGTCTGTGTTAGCATCCCCTTTAACTATATGCAGGCAGGCAAGGCAGTACAGCAGGGTGGGGAAGAGCATGTTTCTGGAGCCACAACCTGGTTTATCTCCCCCTGTACCTTATTATTTTTTTAAATGAAAGCTTTATTGGAGAAAAATATGTACACAGGGAAAAGAGCACAAAAATTTAACTGATGCAGAACAACTGAAAGTCATAATACCCAGTGCTATTTGCAATTACTTTTCAGTTTCTTAAACAGTTCCCCTTAACTTGTTTTAAAATAGTCTTGCTAATTTTTCAGTTGAAACAACACGTTTTCAAAAAACAAAGAGCCTCAAGGAAGGGACCAGCTTCCAAGGTAACAAAAATGACACCAAGGGCCTTCTCCTAACAGGGACTAATTCTTCTTAAAAATTCCTTCAGAATAACTATTGAGTCTTGTGGAATTGTCTGTATATCTCAGAGACCACCGGGGATGAGTTAGGACACTGACATAAATGGTCCAGTGTGGAGAGAAGACAAACAGAATAACTGTATTTCCCTTTCAGCTGAGCTCATGAAAGAAAGCCAGGGAGAAGCCAAGAAAATACAGGCAATGGCTGCTCAGAAAGAATTAAGAAGGTGTCCTAAATGCCACATTTTGTTAACAACGTGCAAGCTGATGCAACTAGAGAATATCAGGCAACTTTTTATAGCAGCTGGTCACAGGTCTTGAGAACTCAAGAAAACAAACAATGATAGACACAAGAGCGAAGTCTCCTCAGTTGACCATTAGGACATAGGTATTCTTCCTAATGGCTCCAAATAGTCAAGGAAGTATAATGTTGCCAAAATCATCAGAGCAGTTCTGATTTTAAAAAATCCAAACAAAATTTTCTGCTTTTCTCTAAGATCAACTCCCTTTAAACAAAAACAGCAAGGAAGCAACGAAAACAAAAACAATACTAAAAACCCAGAAAACCAAAAAAACCCCACAAACCCATTGATGCTAAAGAAGCAGCCTTTTACTCACATTACCAATTTGAATAACAATACTTTTGCTATTTTCTATGTGTGGACAATCCTTTTTTTTTTTTTTTAATTTTTTTTTAATGTTTTTATTTATTTCTAGGAGAGAGAGAGAGAGACAGCGTGAGCAGGGGAGGGTCAGAGAGAGAGGGAGTCACAGACTGAAACAGGCTCCAGGCTCTGAGCTGGCAGTCAGCACAGAGCCCGACGCGGGGCTCGAACCCACGAACTGCGAGATCATGACCTAAGTGAAAGTCGGACGCTTAACCGACTAAGCCACCCAGGCGCCCCTATGTGTGGACAATCCTAAGACATTCTTCTGATAAGTAGATGTCCAGGAGGGCTATGAGAACTCTTTAAGAAATTTTGGAAGGAAAAAGATCAGCATAATACAGATTTTGAAATCCCCAACTAGGGGGGATATGGGGAAAATAAAGGGGGACCTTTATATCTATGGCTTTAGGAAGTTAGAAGGATGATAGGAAAGGTTTATTTACCGACAAAATTCCCCTGTACCTTAGTAGCTGGGTGACCTCTCTGCAGATCATTCTCTTCATCTGTAATGGGAATGATCATTGGCTCTGTCCCACAGGATTGTTGGAAAATGAAAGCCCAGTGGTTTAAGGAATTTGTCACATGGCATTTAGGAAATTCTCCTAAAGTTTGCAGAGGTGTGTGTGTATGCATGCGTGTGTGATGGCACTTAGGCATATCTATATGAGCATGTGCAATTTATGTAATGTACTTACACATATACATAGTATTCTTGTTTAGATTATGATTATAGCTTGACTTGAAACCTTCACTTCCATTTCTGATCCTGAGTTTACGGCTCATTTTAATTTGCTTTTCTGTAATAAAAATGTTACCATGTGAGATGATAATTTTCACATACAAGTTATTTTTTCTATTTTTAGAGATCCACTGTCCTCCTTGGTTCTAAAAATATAATTCATGTGGTTATGAAGTTGGCAGTAGGAGGGAGAGGCTAGACTACAGATCTCTAGGCTTTTTGGGTGCTGTGAGCTTCTATAATAAATTTGGTGTGTGGGTACCCTATTAGTATATGGATCTACAGAAGGTAAAAATAAAATCATCCATTTAGAGGAATTATCTAAAATAAATGTGAATATCCCTGGTTTATTGTTTATCTGGAATGAGAACATTTTTTTTTAAGCTCCAGTTTCCTTTTTAATGTGTGATGTTTACCATTTCTCCTTTTCCATTCTCTTTTTTTATACACTGTAGGATCTCATTTTGAAGTTAAAAACCAGGGCCAAAATCTTAATTCTGGGATGCTTGAGGAGGAAAATTACATGGAATAAGAAAATTTAATAACTCCTTTCTTTTTTATAGTATGATTTTAGTGAACTGCCCCCGCCCCCGCCAACTTTCCCCCTTAACATCATACAAAGTGGGAAATGAAATTGCTTGAATTTTCATTGGTGTCTTTCTGTAGTTAAGTTAAATGATGGATGGGTGTTGGGGTGGAGTGTAAGCATGTTGCATAAGCATAGAAAAGGTAGAGTAGGGACAGATAAACTCTTCAGGGAACTGTATGAGTCTGTATTCTTATACACTAAGCTTCTCATAGAAGGGAGGAAAAGGTTGGGATGCCTCCATATATATGCCCAGTATTGGGAGTGAGGAATTCTGGTTTAGAACTACAGCATGCTTATTCGGCTGGTCTCTGTGTCAGAGGGCCACACATCAGAGGCCTGTTTTTCAGTTGTGATGTTTTAGAAAACACTTGAGGTATAACTGACATACAGTAAACTGCACATATTTAGTGTACAGTTTGATGACTTTGGCATATTTGTAAACTCTTGAAACTACTACCACACTCGAGATTTGAACATAACCATCAATATCAGAAGTTTTTTAGTGCCCCCTTGTAATCCTCTTCTGCACCTCCATCTCCATCCCAACCCGTCTGCACTTTCCCCAGGCAACCATTTATCTCTCTTCTATCACTGCATGCTACTTTGGATTTCCTAGGATTTTATATAAATGGAATCATACCATATGTAATCTTTTTTTGTCTGGCTTTTCTCAGCATAATTATTTTGAGATTTATTCATGTTAAAATATACATCAATAATGCATTCTTTTTTATTGGTGGATATTAGTATTCCATTGTATGGAAATACCACCTTTCTGGGGCACCTGGGTGGCTCAGTTGGTTAAGCGTCCTACTTCAGCTTAGGTCATGATCTCACAGTTCATGGGTTTGAGCCCCTTATCATCGGGCTCTGTGCTAACAGCTAGCTCAGAGCCTGGAGTCTGTCTTCGAATTCTGTATCTCCCTCCCTCTCTGACCCTCCCTGCTCATGCTGTCTCTATCTTTCTCTCAAAAATAAATAAAAAAGACATTAAAATTTTTTTTTAAAAAAAGGAAATACCACCTTTGATTTCTCTAGTCACTGTTCATGGGCCTTTCGGGCTGTTTCCACTATTTAGTTATTACAAATAAAATTGCTGTAAACATTTGTGTACAAGTATTTGTATGATCATATAATTTCACCTTCTTTGGTAGGTATCTGGGAATAGAATGGCTTAACCAAATAACAGGTGTATTTTAAATTTTTAAGAGACTCCTAAATTGTTTTCCAAAGTGGTTTCATTCCCACTTGTAGATGAGAAATCCAGTTTTTGACATTCTTGTCAACACTTGTTATAATCAGTCTTCTTAATTTTAGACATTCTAATAGGTGTGTGGTGGTATCTTATTTTTTAAATTTTATTTATTTTAAAGTAATCTCTGTGCCCATTGTGGGTCTCAAACTCAGACCCCAAGGTCAAGAGTCATATGCTAGACGCAGGTATCTTATTATTTTAATTTGCATTTCATTAATGGCAGATGATGCTGGGCATCTTTTCGTGTGTTTATTTTTCTTCCATAAGATCTCTTTCACAATTATTCAACTCTGCCATTTTAGAATGAAAGTACCCATAAACAATGACATTAATGAATGGGTGTGGCTGTGTTACAATAAAATTTTATTTACCAAAACAAACAACAGCAACAAAAACACATAGGAATAAAAAAAAAAAAGAGCAGGTTGTATATGGACTTTGGATTGTAGTTTGCTGACTCCTAATATAGATGATCATGTCATCTGCAAATAAAGATAGATTTATTTCTTCTTTTCCAGTCTGGCTGTATTGGAAGATTTTTTATTTTTTAAATAAGAAATGAGAGAGAGGGAGAGTGGTGGGTAGACAGAGGGGGACAGAGGATCTGAAGCAGTCTCTGTGCTGACAGCAGTGAGCCCAATATAGGGCTTGAATTCATGAACTGTGAGATCATGCTGAACTGAAGTCAGACACTCAACCAACTAAGCTACTCAGGCACCCTGGAAAATTTCTTTTTCATGCCTGATTGTACTAAAACTTCCAATACAATATTGTCTAGAAATGCTGAGAACAGATTTTTTTTGGTATTCTAACATGTTTAATAAGCTTCAAAATTTCAGGGTTTTCAATAAAAGCTCTTTGTTTGAACGTCTTTGAGAATGTGTACTGTGATGCCTATTTGTATATATTGTCACTCATTCAGAAAATATTTATTATATTTGTAAATTAAATTATGCAACAATCTGTCTATATTAATTCCTCTATATACATCCTCATCACAATTTTGCTTGATAGATTTTAAACAATGTATTACTAAAGAATCACACATATATGTATATTTTTTTTAGTTAGACTTCATTACTCACAAGTAAAGACATATATAAAGAGAATATTGGTAAATTGAATATTCTTATGAATGCAGAATGAAAAATTGCTGTTATTTTAAATCTTTGTGATTTTGTAATAAATTTTGTAATACAAATCACTATCATTGAAAATTTTGAAACTTAAAATTTCACATATGGGGCTTCATTAAAATGGTATTTTATTTCTTAAAGTTTTTTATTTTTTTATTTCTAGTTAAAAGATTTTATTTTTTTTAATTTATTTTTTAAATAGTTTATTGTCAAATTGGTTTCCATATAACACCTAGTGCTCATCCCCACAAGTGCCCTCCTCCATGCCCATCACCCTCCTCCCGCTCCCCCCCCACCCCATCCGCCCTCAGTTTGTTCTCAGCATTCAAGAGTCTGAGAACAGATATTCTTGACTTGTTCTAATGTTCAGGGGAAAAGCATTCAATCTTTCATCTAATTATAATTTTAGCTGTGAGTTTGTCATGGATACTGCTGATCATGATTAGGAAATTCCTTCTATTCTTAATTTTGGTTTAATTGAAGTAGCTTTGGTTTATTGACTTTTTTTAATGTTTTCTATCTCTGGAAGCTCCTTTCTATTTAAATATTTTTATCAGGAATGGATGTTGGATTTTGTCAGATGATATTTCTGCATTTATTGAGAATATCATAGTTTTTAGCTTTTTCTTATGATGAATTACACTGATTGGTTTTCAGATGTTAAGCCAATCTTGCATTCCTGGGATTAACCTTAGTTGGTCTTTTTAAAAAATATTTTTGAGGTTCTCTGTCTCCTTCTCTCTGCCCTTCCCTCCCAAAGTAAATAAATAAACTTAAAAAATAATTGTATTTTTGGATTTGATTTGCTAAGATTTTATTTAGAATTTTCATCTATGTTCATGAGATATTCGTTGATAGTTCTCTTGCTATGTGTTTCTGTGGTTTTGGTATTAGGGTAATGCTGGCCTCACAGGATAAATAAGTTATGAAATATTTCCTTCTCTTTACTTTTCTGGAAGAGTTTGTTCAGAATTGGTTTTTTTCCCTTAAATGTTTGATAGAATTCACCAGTGAACCTATCTGGGCTTGGAGGAGTTTATTTGTTTGTTTGTTTTGTGTTTGGGGGATTAATAGACATAAGGATATTCAAGTTATTCATTTGTTCTTGAGTGAGCTTTAGTAGTTTGTGTCTTCCAAGGAATTTATCTTAAGTTGTCAAATTTAGAAGTATAAGCTTGCTTGTAATATTGCCTCATTTTTAAAATATCTGTACAACTGTAGTGATGTCCCCTCTCTCATGCCTGATATTATCTTCTCTTAGTTTTCTTCCCCCCACAGTCTAAGTAGACATTTGTTAATTTTATTGATCTTTTCACAAAACCATCTTTTGACTTTACTGGTTTTTCTGTTTCCTATCTCATGGTTTTTTATTATTTTCTTAATTCTGCTTACCTTAGATACAGTTTGTTTATTTCTTCTTACTTTCATAATGCAGAAGCCAAGATCATTGATTTGAGACCTTCTTTTCTAATGTAGGGGGTTAGTAGTGTAAATTTTACTCTAATTATTGCTTTAGTGGCCTGCTATAAATTCTGACCTGTCATGTTTTCAGCTTTGTTCAGTTCAAAATACTTTCAGTTTCCCTTTTGATTTCTTTTTTTTTTAATTTATTTATTTTTGAGAGAGAGAGAGGCAGCGTGAGAAGGGGAGGGTCAGAGAGAGAGGGAGACACAGAATATGAAGCAGGCTCCAGGCTCTGAGCTGTCAGCACAGAGCCCTACACGGGGCTCGAACCCACGAACGGTGAGATCATGACCTGAGCTGAAGTTGGACGCTTAGCCGACTGAGCCACCCAGGTGCCCCTTGATTTCTTTTTTTGATCTGTGGCTTTTTAAAAAGTGTTTAGTGTTTACTTGCCAAATATTAGGGATTTTCCAGATACCTTTTTGTTATTGATTTCTAATTTAATTTCGTTGTGGTTAGAGAACAGACTTTGTATGACTTGAGTCTTCTGAATTTTTTTGGGATGTATTTTATGGCTCAGAATATGGTCTACTTTGCTAAATGTTTCATGTGCATTTGAGAAGAATGTAAATACACATGCTGTCATTGAGTGAAGTGTTCTATAAATATCATCTAAGTCAAGTTGATAGTGCTTTCTAAAGTCTATGTTCTTACTGATTTCCTGTCTTCTTTTTCTATTAATTATTCAGAGAAGAGTATTGCAGTTTAACAACTGGATTTGTGCATCATCTATTTTGCAGCTTTGTTAATAGTTACATCAGTATTTAGGATTGTTACAGCCTCTTGATGAATTGACTCCTTTATCGTTATGTATGACCTTTTTTTATTCCTGGTAATATTATTGAAAGTCTACTTTGTCTTATATTAATATTGCCATCCCATGTTTCTTCTGACTAGAAATGTACATTTATTTCTAACCAGTTTGTGTCAATATTTAAAGATTCTTGCTTGGGGCGCCTGGGTGGCTTAGTCGGTTAAGCATCCGACTTTCGCTTAGGTCATGATCTCGCGGTTCGTGGGTTCTAGCTCCGCTTCGGGCTCTGTGCTGACTGCCAGCTCGGGGCCTGGAGCCTTTTTCACAGTCTGTATCTCCCTCTCTCTCTGACCCTCCCCTGCTCACGCTGTCTCTCTGTTTCTCTCCTAGAAATAAATAAAAAAATTAAAAAAAAAAAAAAAGATTCTTGCTTTTTTTAAAAAAAAATTGAATCTGACAGCTTTTGCTTTCTTTTTTAAACTTTTTTAATGTTTTATTTGTAAGAGAGAGAGAGACAGCATGAACAGGGGAGGGTCAAAGAGAGAGGGAGACACAGAATCCGAAGCAGGGTCCAAGCTCTGAGTTAGCTGTCAGCACAGAGCCCGACGCAGGGCTCGAACCCACAAACCATGAGATCATGACCTGAGCCAAAGTCGGATGCTTAACCAACTGAGCCACCCAGGCACCCCTGACAGCCTCTGCTTTCTATTTGGGATATGTCAACTATTTAATAAAATGTAGTTAGTTATTTATATAGTTAGGTTTAAATATGTTCTCTTGCTGTTTGTTTTCTCTTTGTCTCATTTCTTTGTCTTTTCCTTTTTTTTTTCTTCTTTTTTTTGCCTTCTTTCCAATTAAGTACTATTCTGTTTGGATATCTCCTTTGTTTGCTGTTAGCTGTAACTTGGGACCTTGACATATTTAAACAGTAGTAGTTGGTTATTTTGTAGAATGTCAATCAATTTGAGTTGGTCTATGTTTTCTCATGATTAGATTTGGGTTCTAGATTTTGTGGATGAGGGGGAGGAGAATACCACAGTGGTGCAATACCCTTCTCATCATATATATCAAAGGGTACATAATATGATCATGACATGTTGCTGATGTTACCTAAATCTCTAGGTTTAAGTGGTACCCTTTTTGAACTCTCTTATTTATAAGAGCAGCCTGCACTCAGGGGGAGGAGAATTAGGATTCACCTCTTAGATGGAGGAGTATCAAATGCTCCTCCACATGTAGTTATATGATAAAACTGCCACAATAACTAATGAATATTTTGGAGGATCAGATATTGTGAAACAATTTAAATACTCTGTTTCTTCTTAAAAATTTCCCCTAATTTTGGCGTTCATCAGTGGATCTTGCTTGCAGCAATTATTACTCTGGTCTAAAGGTGATTTTTTTTTTTTTTTTTTACCTAATTCTTTCTGCATTAATTAGTTGGAATTTTTTTAATAAAGAATATTCTCATTTATTTGCTTATTCATTTATTTATGTCATTTTAGACTCATGGATATTTATTTTAGTCTTTGTATTATTGTCTAGTGCTCTCACAATTTAATTTTGGCTCAAATCTTCCAGCTTTAGCCACTGGAAGTTCTTTCAGTTTAGCTCCTGGTTCTTTGTTACTATATTGTTGTTTGTTTGAGCACTAAATGACATTTTGGCACTACAAGATGGTCCAGTGCATATTGGATTTTCCCTGTCCTAGCCCTAGAATAAGCCATTTTCCCAAGGAACTCTAGCTCCCTTTTCTTGAGTATGGTATTTAGAAACCAAGATCTGGGCACTGAGTATACTTTTTGTTACTGAAGTGTCAGTACTTTTTTTTTTTTTTAATATTTTTTAATGCTTTATTTGCTTCTGAGAGAGAGAGACAGTGTGAGCAGGGGAGGGTCAGAGAGAGAGGGAGACACAGAATCCGAAGCTGACTTCAGGCTCTGAGCTAGCTGTCAGCACAGAGCCCAACATGGGGCTCAAACCCATGAACCATGAGATCATGACCTGAGCTGAAGTCGGATGCTTAACCGACTGAGCCACCCAGGTGCCCCCACTTTTTTTTTTGAGAGAGAGAGAGCCCAAGTGGCAGAAAGCGAGAATCGCATGAGGGGTCGAGAGAGAGAGAGAGAGAGAGAGAGAGAGAGAGAAAGAAAGAAAAGTGGGACTCATGTTCACCTGATATCGGGCTCAAGCTCACCCAAAGCAAGGCTTGTGCTCTCCCAATGTGGGGCTCAAACTGGCCCGATGCAGGGTAAACTGTTAGACCATGACCTGACTTCAGGTGCTTAACTGACTGAGCCACCCAGGCACCCCTGAAGTGTCAGTACTTTTTCTAAGTTCTCTCAGTAGGCAGGGCTAGGAGATACATGTTATTTATACTAACTCATGAATACACATATCCCTGTTTATTTCTCTGTTTATATGTATATTAAAATAAACATTAGTTTATATTGGTATGTATAATTCAGTACTGGAGGGTTAATTCCAGCTTTTCCCCCTTGCATATTCCTAACTTCTTTCTTTGAGACTGAGAAACTTGGCTCTCATTGTGGCATATTTATAGTTCTTATTTGTTCAACCCTATTATACACCTAAAGTATTTTCAGAGTTACAACCTATACCACTCTGTGAAACAAGTTTATCAGCTAGAGTACAGTGTTTGTACAAAATTTTTCTTTTGGTAGCCTTATGATATACAGTAAGAACACTGTTTTTGCAAAGTTATTTATGTTAGCTCCTTTCTTCCCTTCCCTCATAGATGTGGTTCTATTATTGGTAATACTGTTAAGATTGATTTGTCAGTCTGCATTCCATCGTGGATGATATATTTTTAAAAATTTTCGTAAAGTTCATTCTTCGTGCTGTACAGATGTAAAGGGTTTGATAATGCTTAGTCATGTATCCTCCATCACGGTGCCATACCCTAAAAATTCTATCATGTAGCTCCTTTGCAGTCAATCTAAAAATAAAGTTATTTATTAAAATAAATTTATTTCATGAATACTTAGTGTATTTTGTTATTAAAGTAAACTATAGAATGCTAAAATCAATTTTTCAGAGTCACTTTTGACATGAAAAACTAGGCTAGCCAGGGCTGGAGTAATTAGCTTTTGTTAGGTTGAAGTTAGCAGTAGGGAAATTAAGCTAAGACCATTGGTTTGTTTTCTTTTTCTTTTAGAATGATAAGAAGTATTTGATGTGGTTTTCCAGAGAATATGTTTCCCTCAAAATAAGCATCTCTAATTTTTCTACCCATAATAGAGCAGTTAAAGATGAGTGAATGGTAACCATTTTAAAAAGAAAATCAAAGGTCACTTGTTAGTGATGATTGTCTAAAGCCCGCCACTATTAATATTTCAAAATTCTGTTACACTGTAATGACATAGCATAGCTGTTATTCCATTTTCTATCTTTTTTTTTACATTTTTGCATTTGTCCCTTTTTCTATGTTATTGTATGTTTATTGATTCATTCAGTTTTATACATTTAGTCCTGACTATTCATGTATCACTAAACTCTAGATTTTACTCTTCTTTTTTTAAAAATATTTTTTAATGTTTTATTTATTTTTGAGAGAGAGAGAGCACGTGAGCAGGGGAGGGTCAGAGACGGAGGGAGACACAGAATCTGAAACAGGCTCTAGGCTCTGAGGTAGCTGTCAGCACAGAGCCTGATGCAGGGCTCGAACCCACGAACCGTGAGATCATAACCTGAGCCGGAGTGGGCCGCTTAACCAACTGAGCCACCCAGGCACCTCTAGATTTTACTCTTCTTAAAATTTATTTATTTTGAGAGAGAAAGAGAGAGAACAAGCAGGGGAGGGGCAGAGAGAGGGAGAGAGAGGATCCCAAGCAGATCCTGGCACAAGGCTCACACTCATGAATTGTGAGATCCTGACTTGAGCCAAAATCATGAGCCAGATGCTTAACTGACTGAGCCACCCAGGCATCCCTCGATTTGACTCTTATATTGACTGGCTTTAATATACAATTGGCTTTAATATAAAATTAAAATCTTTTTTAGTGTTAGTTGTATTTATTGAATATATTCTGGTCTTAATTTAAAATATAAATGGATAGAATACTTTTTTCTTCATTGAGATAAGAAAAAGCAAATTAAGTTGCTTTCTATATGATTTGTTTAGTCTGTGTATGAATCAGTGGTCATCAAGAGCAAAAGATCTGGAGCACCTGGGTGGCTCAGTCAGTTAAGTGTCTGACTCTTGATTTCAGTTCAGGTCATGATCTCTCAGTTCATGAGTTTAAGTCCGCATGGGAGTCCACACTGACAGTCTGCAGCCTACTTGGGATTCTCTCTCTCTCCTTCTCTTTCTGTTCCTCCCCCACTCACATTCTCATTCTCTCTCTCTCTTTCTCTCAAAATAAATAAATAAACAAAAAAAGAAAAAGATCTTCTTACCCCTGTATTAAAGAAGAAATACTTGGTAGTTAATAATCTTTTCTTCTACCACAGGAGGGGTTGCACTAAATCTAATATCAGTATAGGAGGGTTTAACTTTTTTGTGAAGACCACCTCCTCCACTTTCCCCTACCTCCAATAGATTAGTGCCCATTGGGATATTTCATAACATTTAAAAAGTTAAACCTGAAGCACATGTATTGTAGCTTGAATATGTTCCCTCTTGTTGACATGTTATTAGAATAAAACAAAAACAAAACAAACAGCCAGCCCTTGTCTTTTATACAGTGGCTGTCATAGGTGAAATTACATGTGCAAGCCTAGAGCCTTTCAGGTGGTTCACCTATTAAGATTCTATAGTAGGGCGATATGCTTGCACTGCCTTTTACCATAACAGTAAAGACTTCTTCCATGTACCTCTGAAGGATACAAAGATGGAGTGGACTCTAGAGAGGATGTGTTGGGTGGGATGACTGCAGTGTCTGCAGTTGGAATGCAGATGTAATTTAGAATTATTTCTCTATAACATGTGAGAGAACAATCTTTCCAGAATGCTCTGATCCCAGAATCTGTAATCAATATGAAACTGTTACAGTACTGGGCTCACACAGAGAGTAGCATTATGCCAAGGTCTAATGCTCAGGGCAAGTATTTGGGATAATTCATTTCCAGATGAGATATTTTACAGAACAAGAATATGCCTTGACACATGTTCTCTATTTAGTTACATGAATTTGTCATGCCTCAGTACCTCTAAGATGAGTCTCACTGCAACAGAGAATTTTATGTGTTTATCTATGCCCTAAGCCAGAAATATTTTACAATCGGTCTGATTGGTTTGCAGTTAGAAAAAGTGACAGTGTGCTTTATTCAGGTAAAGACGGTGACCACCTCTTTGTATAACCATTTGTCTAACTTCATTTCCTTGTTTCAGTGCAGAACAAAACTCCTGGTGAGTGAAGGGCAGTACTATATAGTTTTGTTTCCATTACATAGAATTTTTTTTTTAATGTTTTTTATTTATTTGTAAGAGAGAGAGACAGCGTGAGCAGGGGAGGGTCAGAGAGAGAGGGAGATACAGAATCTGAAGCAGGCTCCAGGCTCTGAGCTAGCCATCAGCACAGAGCCCAATGTGAGGGTCGAACCCACGAACCATGAGATCATGAATGAGATCATGACCTGAGCCAAAGTCGGCCACTTAACTGACTGAGCCACCCAGACGCCCCTTCATTGCATAGAATCTTTTTAAACCATTGAAAACACTGAGAAATCATTTCACTATTACAGTAGAAGTGCCATTATTTTAGGTAATTCCTTCCTATCTTCCTGTCTTTCTCTTCTGCCTTCCCTCTGCCTATTCCCCCCATTTCACTCTTCTCTGCTGGTCCACTTCCTGCCTTCACCCTTCTTTCCTCTAGCTTTCAGAACTTTTTCCAACCACTAGTTTAGGATATTTTATCCATGTTTTTACTTGGTGGTTTGCTGAAAGGGCACGTAAGACCTACCCTTCTCCTTTTGGTCTTCTGCCAAAGCATTCATTCACATGACAGTAATTTCTTCTTTGTAATAATCTTGGACTTTCTACTAAAGCTGTATAAACCTATCTACTAGAGATAGAAGGGGGATGGGGAGGGTCCTTCCAGGTAGTTATTTCTGCAAACACTTCTATTTAAGGTGACCACTAGATGGATTTTCACTTTAGTATTATCTGATGTGGTTAGTCAGACTCATGGTCAAGAAATCTTTGATGCTTTGGTTTGGAGGTAGAATTAAATAGAAACACTAATACTATACTCAAATCAGGAGCATCTCATCTCCTGTCTTCCTGCTAGCTTAACTTGGATATTGCTCTGACTCTGTATTTAGGGTTGCCACTGAAAGAGTTCTTCATGGAGCATATGTACAGTGAAATTACATAGATTTTTCTTTTAAATTTTAGATTTGAAACAAGAAGCAACATAGCCCAGTGTATTAGTCAAGGTTCTCCAGAGACAGTATTCTGGAAAAAATTCCCTTTTGCCTGGGGAAACTAGTCTCTTTGATTTATTCATGCCTTTCAACTTATTGGATGCGACCCACCCACGTTATGAAGGGGAGTGTGCTTACTCAAATTTCACAGACTTAAATGTTAATCTCAACCCTCCAAGTTGATATATAAAATGAACCATCACAGTGTATTGGGAATTCTATGATACTTGGTTTAGTCTTTTTATTTAGGTCTTTTATTTTTTAAAAGTCTCTTTGTATAAACATTTAGTTAAACCGAAGTAACAATGGGTAAGCTTTAACCAGGGCTTCTGCTGGCTATGTTCTTTTCACAAACCTTTTTTGCTTGACTGTACTATATATTCTTAGCTATATGTATGGGTGAGTGGGTCTGGAAAATATCATTGATTGACATGTACTTTCTCTTGCTCTTGCTATTAAATTCCTTAAAAAATTGGTTAAGGAGCTGAGACATTGTTGAAAAGGTTATTTTGTGGGATATTTTCTTCCCTAAGATGGATTCTGCTAAGCAAACAGACAGAAGTAGTCTTGAAGAATAAACATGTAAATATTCTCCACCATTTTATATTTAGACTTGACCCCAGTAGTCCAGTGAGGTCCCACAGTGATGCATGCTGATGTGCACCCACGCAGCTGTAGTCTCAGTCAGGGAAAAGTTTCTTTTGAGCAGGGGAAAAACTGGACAGAATGCCAGAAGTCTAATTATAACTCTTTAGAGAGCCAGACATCCATAAACCAGTTCTTTAGTGAGCAACACATCTGATGTAAAGTGAAAACATTTTCTGAAAGAAAATTTCTAAAATAAAAATTGGTTTATAATAGTGAGTATAAACCCAAATTAATTTGATTTATTTGTGGAGAGCTAAGGCAGCCATTGATTTTTCTCTTTTAGTTCTCTCAGCAGTTATACGATAATAGCCATTATTAATTATAGAAAGAAGCTCCTTCATCTCCTAGTATCCCTCTCATGAGCCGGTAAGCCTGTTTTGCTGTTCAGATTGGTTTTGTTTCCATAAGAGGAAAAGACAAGTAGTTTGTAGTTTGAGATCTTGATCTTCCTAGTGGAGGGTTGGATGGTCACTTTTGGAGTTTAGTTTTTCCTGGACTCTCCCTCTTCCTCAGGATGCTTCCAGTGTGCCGAGGCTCTTCAAAGAATCAATCAAAATAAGCCAGCCTCTCCTGAATCAAAGATTTGTGGGCTGAGACTAACATTACCTCAACATCCATTATGGTTTAAATGTATTTTTTATTCTAATATTCTATGCTATTATTCTTTTGCCTGAGGATCTAGAAGCATTTTAGCCAGTAATTCTTCAGAATAATAAAGCAAAGCAGTCATCATTCTCATGCCCAACAAAGGGCTATGCTTCTATTAACACAACTCTAGATTTCTGGTTGCGCCCATTCATAATGAATTAGTTGTAGGGTTCCCTAAACATGACTGCACTTAAGAGTCACCTGGGAGGCTTGGGGAAAAAATACAGGCTTTCCCCAATCCTGTTTGGGGTACATGTGCTCTAGGGACTGAGGAGATGTGTTGGGAAATAACATTTCAAACAAGATCCTGAGGGGATCATCATGCATCTTGTCTAGCATCAGATCCCCAGACTCTGGCAGAATTTCCAAAAGTTCTCTCAGAACCAAAATAAGAAACTGCAGTGTTTCTGCACAGCTGCTAAAATGGTTTCAGATTAGGAAAGGGAAGGGCAAACAAAGAACACAGTGGTTCCAGAGAATAATCTGAGGAGCCTGCATGAACTGGGAAGGCAGGCCATTGTAAACCTCAGCATCAGCATTTCACCTCCTGCTTTATCATCCCCATCTGCCTGCTCCCTTCCCTGTCCCTTCATTCAGTTCCACATCTTCCCCAGAAGGAAGAGATGGCTGGGTTGAAGATGCCAGTGACATCTGCATATCATTCCAGAGGCTTTTTCTTTTTTAAAGGCCACTTCCTTTGCAAACTCATCTAAGAAAGGGTTTCAATAGAACAATGGGATATAAGTTTAGGCTTCAGGGTCTGAGTCATGTTTCCCTTTTAGTTCCAGATAGATCCTCTTTACATGTGTTTGTGCAGTCTCTTTTAGTTCTATCTAGATAGATTTTAATAATATGTTTCTTCTTATGTAAGAAAGATTATGAAATCGAGCAGGAAGTGAGGACTAAGAGTCAGAAGTCCTGGCTTCTGGCTTTTACTTTGTACTTCCAGACGTTGATCTCTAGGACTTGGTCTTCTAACTGGGAAATGAGTGTAGTCATCCTTACCCACCTTGATGGAACACTGGAGGCTTAATTAGCATTCCCAGTGTGCTGTTGGACCGCCCAAACAGTATTCAGAAGAATGTGCAATTCATTGAATCCCCAGGAGCACTATGTACTTACCCTGTGGTTCCCTCCTGCTTTGTTAATTATCAGAATGTTGTGGACAGGAGTCTAGCATCTGCCTTGTTCTTTTCTCTATATTAGGCATTCATCCTGCAGGCTAGGTGGACAGGCCTGTCCAGAAGTACCTTATCAGGTCCAGCTCTCCTTTTTAGCAGAACAGGGAACTGAACTAGGAGAAGCAGCTAACCATCACATTTACTATAGGTCAGAACAGTGCTGTTTGTGAGACTAATGGTCTAACTTGTCTGTCTGTTCTTTTGTCTCTGAGCACTGCTGATTGGCTTTTTTATAGGTGAAAGCTTATACTCCATATGACATCCCTTTGGCAGCCTGCCCTTGTCTTCTCAAGAAAAGCATGTATTTTCCTTGTAGATCTGTGTCCAGAGGAATGGGATGCTTGTAATTCTTGAGGCCAGTTGTTTAACTAGATTATACTGGAACTTAGAAATTGACACCACAGTCCTCTGGCTCTCTGTTCTGTGTGTGCTTTGTTCAGGCTCCCTAACCAAATGAGGCAAAGGCTTATGTCAAGTGTGGTGACTCATATGTAGATGAATGGCCACAGTGTGCTCCATCCCTGCCATCATTACTCTTTGTTTTTCTGCTGAGCCCATGCTTCAGTGCCCAGCAGGTTCATTTATATGCATGTCTCTGGCATCTGTTTCTGAGAGTAGAGAGGGAACCTCCTGACTAGGAACGGCCTATGCTTTCTGTTTTCTCAAGGCAGGATTCCCAGCTGGGTTATTTCTCTCCATGTAGTGCCTTGTTCCTCTAGCTCTTCATGTAGTGTAGGCAGGGACGCACAGATACGGGGAAGGGGGCACTTAGCTGGGTTGGTTTAGGAATTGTGTAGATGGAGATGGGTCAAGAAATCTGTGACAGAGCCTGGACAGCAGTCAGTTTCTTGGTCAGAACTTCTTATGTAGAATAGAAAACTTTCACCAGAAACCACTATTTATGCCATGGGTATGTGTTTGGAAGCATATCTGTCCCATGTTGTGACCTTTCTAAATCTTGGTTTTGTCTCTTCCTCCTCAACTCCTGCTGATTATACCTAACTGTTGTGCCTTAAGGATATCAGTAACTTGCTGCGCCTCTAATAATGTGGTATGGTTAACATCAATATATTGGTAATAACCTGGCCCTCTTGCATTGTAGAATAGCATTGCCTTTGGACCATCTCAGAGCTATTTACATTTGGGAAATAACTGGTTAGAAGAACTTTACAACTTTTTTATTATCTCTTGCCACATTTCTTGTCAAGCACACACATGTATGAAACCAACCAAATGTTAATTTCTTTCATGGATTCCCAGGGGGAAAAAAGAAAGTATAGACAATACAGTGTAATGGAAGGAGTGTTCGACTTGGAGTCTGAGGACACCGCTTGAGTATTAGCTTCATCAGTTAGCTGTGGACTAGAGGCAAGTCAGTTAGCCACTTCATTCATAAGTTGGAAATGATGCCACTTACATAAGTATTTTAGAGGGTGATCTAAGGAATAAGTTGGAATCATTTTCACTTCCTTCGTCACCTCAGGAACCATGACATCTCTGATGGCCTTGGTTTCAAGAATAAGAAATAATGCCATTGTAATAAGCCATTTCATGCTCGATGTCTCTAGAAATACAGAATTAGCTTCTTATTTTTCAGAAAAGTAAGCCCAGTGGAGAATGGAGTGACAGCTACTGCTCCTGCTACTAGAATAACATTAAAAGCGTAGAGGAGATAAGCAGGAGACGATGTGAGGCGGGGCCTGTTCACCTGGCCTTCCTATCATTACATGTGTCCTCTCAGAGCTCCTTACTCTCTCCTCTGTCCTTGCATCTGGGTTCTTATGGCTATTATGCTGGGAGGTAGAAAGTCTATATTGACTCTCACAGTGAACCAAGCAGTGGTATTTTTTTCTTATTAAAATAAAATTAGAGCCTTTGGGTCTTGTTTACAGATAAAAGAAAGGAAAAATGGGGTTTGCTTCTTGGGTTTTGGCTTTGGCTTGACACTGAGCTGGTATATTTTCATAATTATTATGAGCTTGAGAATGCACCAGCCTGAAATCAAGTCTTTTCTTAATCCAGTTGGAAATGTCATATTGTGTGGTGTTATAATTCCTTTGTCTTCTCTGCTCACCTGTAGAGAGCCCTCCGGGATTGGACCTGAGTGTCTGCATTCTTAGAACTCCCCATTACCCAGATGGGATTAAATATCATTGGACTAGAAGACTAAGAGCCTTTGCCAGCTATGAATTCAAGCATATTTGCGTGCTCAAAAAAATGAGAATTTCTGGATTTGGTGTAAAAGGAATTCTCATTTTATGTTTTCATTTATTTTTCTTATTTTTCTTGTTAACTATTTAATGTTCTCCTTTTCAGTTCTTCTTGCCCTCCCTTCTTCTTTCTTTCCTTCCTTTTTCTTTTTTAGCCTACCTCTCCTTCACCTGCCTCAGACCTCATAAGTGAATTTTCTTGGGATTCTCCTTTATATTATTCCACTCATGATATTTGGGGTTAATATATTTCTGGCCTTAAGTCTGAAGTCATTCAACTTGAAACTTACTGCTCCTTGAGCTACTAGAAAGGCATTGATCTCTACATAGCAAATATAGCAATGATCTTAAAGATAATAATAATTAAATGTTTCTCTATCTTCAGTTATTGGTGAAAGAAGAATAAAAAGTTACTAATAGTATTTTACAGTTGGGAAAAGTGAAGGGTACAAGATCACACTGAAAGTCAATAGGAGTATTAAAAGTAGGGCCCATAAAAAATGTTAAAAACTAGGGCCCAGATTTCTTTTTTTTTTTAATTTTTTAAATGTTCTATTTATTTTTGAGAGAGAGAGAGTATGAGCAGGGGAGGGACTGAGAGAGAGAGGGAGACACAGAATCTGAAGCAGGCTCCAGGCTCTGAGCCGTCAGCACAGAGCCCGATGCGGGGCTTGAATTCCTGAAGTGCTAGATCATGACCCGAGTATAAGTAGGACACATAACCTACTGAGCCACCCAGGCACCTCCCAGATTTCTTGATAGTAATTTACAGCTTTGGCATATAGAAGAGGTTTGCAAATGGAATTACAAGCACAAGACTGGTTATACCCCTATACTGGATTGGGTCACCTCATTTTTCTGGGTTGAGAAAACATTTGTCAGTTCTACTTGAAGCATTTTGTAGGTTCTATTGAGAAAATTAGGATATTTGTCAGTTCTGCTTGAAGTTAAATCCTAGGAAATTATGGAATCCAAAAATGCCAGTTTCCCAATTTATAGTGAAAGCTACATTGTTAGAAGAAACACTAAAATAGCAAGAAGTGAGTCATACAGCCCTGGGTTTGAATCCTGGCTCTGCAGCCAACTGTGCCATATACTCTGTAGGTGTATCATATTGTATTGAAATTGTGTCTCTCTCCTCCACTTTACAGTCAGTATACTATTTCCCAAAACCTCTTGCATCTCAGGTATGATTGTTGGGAATTGGAGGTGCAAAGATAAGTAAGAATGGCCATAATAACAAAAAATAAAAAGAGCAATAATGCTAGTTTGGAGTGACATCAGCAAGAGTAGAATAGTAAACTCCTGGCTCCTGTTCCTGCACAGAAACATTGAAAAAACCCACAAACAGAAGCTGAACCAACTTTGTAGGAGCTTTGGAAAATAGCTGAAGATTTATAGTAACCAAATAAGTGCCCAGTTGAGGAAAAACAATCTTCAAAATGATAAGAAAGTTATTTTTTAAGTTTTTATTTACTTATCTTGAGAGAGAGAAACAGCGTGCATGCATATGGGGGAGGGGCAGAGAGAGCAGGAGAGAATCCCAAGCAGGCTCCATGCTCTCAGTGAAGAGCCTGACGCGGGGCTCAATCTCATGAACCATGAGATCATGAACTGAGCCAAAATCAAGAGGCAGATGCTTTACCAATTGAGCCACTCAGGTGCCCCTAAAAAGGCAGGAAAATCATAGGACATTTTTACTCACCCTTTCCCCAAAACAGTCTCTCCCCATCCCTGTCCCCTCTCCCCAAATTGGAGCAAAGCAAACCTTGTTTGCAGGCTATTGGGTATATTCATTTTAACTTCTCTGGAGATACCTGAAGGACTGACATGAGGTGCTTATCTTTGTTTCACATAACTTGGAATGCAGATGGGAAAAGCAGTAGGCACTGCTTGTAAATGCTGCAAGGGGACTGTAAACCCACAATAGCTGGAAGAGATTCTGAGTAGAGATAGACTCAGAAAAGAAGTTGTGATGAGACTAGGAAATTAGGATATTCAGAGCAACAGCATAACATCTCAGGGTGATCCCTATACTCAGAGCAAGCCTAGTTAATAAAGGGGTGAAGGAGTGCCTCTGCACAGAATGTCTGCAAAGATGTGGGAGAGAAGAATGTTCTCCTTTTTGTGTGTGTATGTATGTGTGTTTGTTTCAATTGTTGGCATTGAAGGAAATCTTTATTAGAACAGGAAATGTCTGTCAGAACATCAGCTGAAGAGAAGGTAAAGGAACCTCAGTGACTTAAAAAGGAATAATGTTTAAGAAAAAAAAAATTGGAACTCTCAAAACAGAGACTACAGTTTTCAACAATAATTAAACACACACACACAGAGCAAACCCTGGGGAAGGAAAATCTGATTTCCTAAGTAATCATTTGGTAATAGTCAAATGCCAAATTTTCAGCAAAACCTGCAAAGCATACAAGTAAGCAGGAAAGTGTGGCTCATTCAAAGAAACACAGTAAATGAAAAGAAGCTGTCTTAGAGGAAGCCCAGACATTGGATTTAGTAGAAAAAGTCATTAATATGTGGAAACTAATTTGACAATTAACTATTTGTAAAAAAAAATAAATAAAATAAATAAATAAATAAAAAAGAAGAAAGAGATACAAATCAAAAAAAAAAAGGTCCTTAAATAATTTATCTTAACTATGCTCAAAAAGCGAAGGAAAACAGAGAAAGGAAATCAGGAAAACATTAAACAACAAAGTATTGACAGAAATTACAAAAGGAATAAAAAAATTCTGGAGCTGAAAAGTACAGTAACTGAAATGATAAATTCACTAGAGAGAGTACATAGCATATTTGAGCAGGTGAAAGAAAAAAATCAGTGAACCAGAAGGTAGGACAATATAAATTATGAAATCTGTGGAGCAGAAAGTAAAAGAATGAAGAAGAGTGAACATAGCCTGTATTAGTTTGCTAGGTTGCCATCCCAGAATGCCATAGATTGAGTGACTTAAATAACCAAAATCTATTTTGTCACAGTTCTGGAGGGTAGAAGTCCAAGATCAAGGTGTCAGTAGGTTTGGTTCCTTCTGAGGCTTCTCCTTGGTGTGCAGATGGCCACCATCTTGCTGTATCCTCACATGGTCTTTTCTCTGTGTACACACATCATTCTATGTGTCCTAATTTCCTACTTATATAAGACACTAGTCAGCTTCGATTTGGACTCCTAATAGCCTGAGTTTAACTTAACACCTTTTTAGGGGCTCTGTCACCACTAGTCATATTCTGAGGTACTGGGGGCTACGGCTTCAAAATATAAATCTTGGTCAGGGTATGTTGGGGGGGGGGGGGCACACATTTCAGCCCATAACAGAGCCTTGTGGGACACTGACAAGCTGACCAACATGTGCTTTATGCGAGTCCCAGGAGAAGAGATAAAAAGGGACAGAATGATTATTTGAAGAAATAGTGGCTGAAAACTTCCCCATTTTGATGGAAGGCATGAATCTACAAATCCATGAAGCTCAGTGAACTCCAAATAGGATAAACCCAAGGGGACTCATCCTGAGACACATTATAATCAAACTGTCAAAAGCCAAAGACAAAAAGAGAATCTTGAAAGCAGGTTTAGAGAAGTGAATTATCACTAGGGGGCATCAATCAAGTTATCAGCTGATGTCTCATCAGAAGTGTTGGAGGCCAGAAGACAGTGGGATGGCCTTATGTTTATGTGCTGAAAGAAAAAAAACACTGTAAACTGAAATTTTTAATATCTGGCAAAACTGACCTTCATAAATGAGAGAGAAATTAAGACATTTTCAGAAAAACAAAAGCTGAGAGATGGAGTTCATTACCTGCTCTACATAAAAATGTTAAGGGAAATCCTTCAAGTTGGAAAGAAAGAACAGTAAGTTCTTACTTTCTTACTTTCTTAGACAGTAAGTCAAAGCCATATGAAGATACAAAGATCTCCAGTAGAGATAATTACACAAATATAAAGTTAGTCTTATTATAACTTTGGTAAGTGCACTTTTTGTTTTCTACAGAATTTAAAAGATAAATGCATAAAAGTAATTACAAATCTATGTTATTTATAAGGCACGCAGCTGGTAAAGATGCAGTTTTTGTCATCAATAACATAAAGGAAAGGACAGAGTAGAGTTTTTGCATATAATTGAAATTAGATTGGTATCAATTCACATCTGTTATAATTTTAGGATGTAATGATAAACTTTATGATAACTACAAAGAAGCTATCCATAGAGTTTACACTAAAGAAAATGAGAAGGGAATCAAAATGTGTCACTCCCCAAAAAACACTAAAGGAAACAGTAATGGAGAAAATGAGAGACAAAAAATAATACAGAAAGCAAGTAGCAAAATAGAAATAAGTTCATTATTACTTTAAATACAGTGGATTAAACTTTATCAAAGGCATAGATTGGCAGAAAGGATAAATAAGTGATCTAGCTACATGCTGTAAGACACTCACTTTAGATCTAAACACAAATGGGTTAAAAGGATGGGAAAAGATTCTCTGTGCAAGTAGTAACCAAAAGCAAAATAGACTTTACATCAAAAACTGTTACAGGAATCAAAGAATGCCAGTATTATTGATAAAAAGGTAAGTTCATCAAGAAGGTATAATAATTACAACTTTGTGCATCAGACGTCTGAACCTCATAATATATGAAGCAAAAATTTACAGGATTGAAGGGAGAAATAGTTTTACAATAATAATTGGAAATTTCAGTGTCCACTTTTAGTAATGGATAGATAAGATAGAATATCAGTAAGGAAATACAGGACTTGAACAACAGTATGAACCAATGGGACATGTATAGAGCACTGCACTCAGTAACAGCAGAATACACAGTTGTCACAAGTACACGTGGAATATTCTCTAGGATTGATCCTATGTTAAACCAAAAAAGTCTTAATTAAAAAAAAAATTAGGGGCTCCTAGGTGGCTCAGTTGGTTAAGTGTCCGACTTCGGCTCAGGTCATGATCTTACCGTTCGTGAGTTCCACCATTTTGATCAGTCAGCTAACCTCTCCTTCACTCTACTTCTACTTGGTTTCTTGGGTAACTAAGAACTCTCTAATTCATTCTTAATTTCTCTCAGCAGGAAAGGGTCAGATTGGGTTGTCCAGTTATTTATTATTCAGTTGGACAAAACTCTCGTGAGTTACTTCAAAGGCCCCTTGGATGGTCTCTGGGTTGGAAGCTGATGGCTGGTCATAGTTCTTTGTAACCAAAGTCTCATTTTCTCATCATCTAAACTATGGTGATCATACTGATAGAACTGTCTATGGTAATTTCCTCAGAAGGAACCTTTGTGGCCTTGGTAGGTATTCAGAGCATTATTTATTACTCTTTATCAATTGGTCACTGGGAGCTTTCAGACTGAAGGAAAAGTAGAAAATGCTGCGGATACACAGGGTGTATTTCTGGTTCCCAAAATAGCCCATGGTTAACCAAAACAAAAGAAAATTATCTTTACTTATCTTTATCTTTACTCCTGGTTCAACAACCTTTTGTAGAAGTCATTGTTTTAGATGCTAATAGCAACTCAGGTATACATATTTCTGATTTTCATCCCTTTTAGTAGTTTTTTAAATGGATTTTTCTGTAACTAATGAAATCTTACTAAATAAGAAGGAAAGGATCAAAATATGTACTTGGAATTATGCATGAAACTGAACCATTAAATAAGATTAAAGGTGGGAAAAGAATAGATTGTTGTGACCTGCATCCCACCTAATGATTCAAGGAGTTAGAAAAAAGCAGCTTAGAGTACACGTCTTTGCACATTTTCTTTAGCGGGATCTTAGTAAGCTAAGATTAGCTTGCCATTAAGATTAAATCCTTAATGAGGATTTTTTTAAAGATTCTATTTTTAAGTAATCTCTACACTCAACATGGGGTTTTGAACTTACAGCCCCAAGATCAAGAGTTGCATGCTCCACTGACTGAGCCAGCCAGGCACTCCCTTAATGAGGGTTTTATATATGAAGACCTTCTATAGGGAATGCATATTTTCCTAGAGGCCAGGTAGCTGAAGAATGACATTTTGTGAGTGGTCAGTGTACTACTTGATCTTCTCCAAGAAAATTGGTAAGACATTTTGAGACCACAATAAACTGGTTTTAATGTTTGTTGAAACACATGGAGAGTCAGAGGCTAGTTTGAAAGGGATTCCCATGCAGTTGGTATATCTTGATTTCACCAATGGCTTCATTCTACTTAGCTTCATGAAATTACATTATTATTTTTCTCATTTTACTAAAAACCAGTGAAAGCTTTTTAGTGGATGGGAATCACTGGGTTGCATGGTTAACATTGCATGGTGGTCTTTTGGCTGGTTGTGCCATACCAGAGTGTTGTGCCATCTTGAAGGGAAGAGCACCAGGCCGTGAATCTGCACCGTATCAAATCCACCAAGAGTACAGCAGCCAGGTTGGAAGCCTAGAGGAGAGGAGAGTGCGGGAGGCAGGAGTGACAAGAAGGCCCAGGTGGGTCTGGAGGAAGGATGTTGACAGGGTTAATAATGACAATGAGCAAGAAGAAAATTCTTAAAGGAAGAGCCTTTAAAGCCCCAAGGCCATTTTTTCTGGAACTAAGAAAGAAAATGAATTCTCAGGACCCTTCCTCTCAGTCCATTCCAGTGAGGTCAGACTGAGAAAGAAGCAACTTGCTATATCTAAGAGACTTTGTTTTGGAATATAATATTTTTCTGTCCTCTGTGGTGATTGTAGTCTAATTAGAAGGGAAAAATCTGAACTCCGTTGGAGGGTTCTCTGCTATTTTAGAGTTGCGTTGTCTCTGATTTTACTTTATTTTTTTCCCTTCAGGTTGCTTGATTGGGGCTGTGAATCTCAAATCCAGCAACCGGACCCCAGTGGTACAGGAATTTGAAAGTAAGTACTAGGGGGAGACTACTAGGAGAACGGGCGCCATCTAACGGACAGTTGGTAGTCTTGCAGCCAACTGAGGACAAGCACACAAACACACACACTCACTCACACAGACACACAGACACACACACACACACACTCACACTCACACTGTAGTGCCAGAGATGTTCAGGTGGGTGGCCCCTCAGCAGTGCATCTGGTGTGCAGGTGGGTCAGTGCAGCAGTGATTTAGCAGGTCAGTGGGACTCGGCAGCTTTTAGGTGGGCTGAAATCCGATTCCTGGCTTTATATGTATACCACAAAGCATTTTCTTGTATGTGAATAGAGTATTAAGGGGGAATGTGTACTCTATTTAGTAAAAGTCCTTGCTAATCATCTTTATTATTTTTCTGGCTAAAATTTTTCTTAAAGTCACTTAGAGCCTAGTGATAGGTAGATTTGTAACCTGCATGAAAGACTTCTCTAAAATTAGTGATTACGTGCAGGGTCTGGGTACACAACTGATCGTAAAATTGTTTCACATCCTCTGAGAGTTCTTTTTCTTCTTCTTCTGCTCATTAGGTGTGGAACTCTCCTGTATCATTACGGATTCACAGACAAATGACCCCAGGATTGAATGGAAGAAAATTCAAGATGACCAAACCACATATGTGTTTTTTGACAACAGAATCCAGGGTATGACCCTCTAATCCCTTCCTGTAGCCACAAGGCCCAGGCATGTTCTTGTGGCCAGAGACCTTCCTCTGACTGGGCCTGCGTCTGTAGCCAGGATTGGTTTCTTTTTTGTTTGTTTCACTTGTAGAAAACTCAACATAGAAAAGTAATGAGAATAGTGTATTGGACCTCACTATCCCTGTAATCCAGCTTTAACAAGTATCACCTCTTTAGTGAGGATTTAAATCTACCTGCCCAACCTTTTGGGGTATCACAGTGAACATTTTGCTAGGCCATCCTCTTATCATGGTCCATGACATTTGTGATACAAGCTGTGTGACTTAATCAGAAAGATTATGTGGAGCAGCAAGGAGACAAGTATTTACTGAGCACCTGCTATGTGCCACACTTCCCCTATTGAGAAAGCATTTGCTAGAACAGAGGTCAGCATAAGGTGTTCTCAGGTTGCATGCTCTTGGGTGGTGGGGAAGGCTTCCCAGAAGTGACATCTAGGCCAAATGATGAAGCCGGATAACCAGTGAGAAGTAGGATGGGGAAGGGTGTTGGGCGAGAAAGAATGTCATATATAAAGACCTAGAAGCAAAAGGCAGCTTGGCTCAGGGAAACTGCAAGTTCTCCGCCATAGCTGGGACTTAGGGAGGGGAGAGAAGAAGGATTCCACATAGCTGGGAAGGCATGCCAGGGCCAGGCAAGAGTGAGGGTCCACAAAGATTTTTAAGAGGAAAGTGTCATGATTTCACTTAGGACACTTTAGGGAGACTGACTTGCCTGCTTTGTGGAGAAGAGATTGGAGAGGCAAACTCGGAGCAGGGATGCTAATTCTGAATTTTTTTGCAGATTCCAGAAGGGAGCTGTTGATGGCCTGAGCTAAGGTCAAGGCAGTGTAGAGAGAGATGCAGAGGGGTTGCTAAGAGCTGGCTGTGGCAAGGGAGGGAGAAGGAGGAATTATAGATGATATGCTATGGGACCTTCCCTTCACTCTGACAGGAGGGACTTGGTAAACATGAGGGACAAATGCAGCAACTTCTAAGGGCTGGCTTCAGAATTGTCAGAGAACCTCATAGTTGTGGCTTCAGAGGAGACTGGGGATTTTGTGGAAACCGCCTAATCTCAGTCTTCCTGCTTTGGGTGCCCAATATCATCAGGAGTGATAGGCTTTTAAATATCATTGTTTTCCCTCACCAATGTCTCCCCCACCTCTTACTTTGAAGAGATGAAAATAGTTTTCCCAGAAAACAAGTCCATTTTCTCTGGCAACTTAGGCTGCTCCTGATAAACCCTGTACATGCACTTGTGATCATCAGAAAAACCAAGTGGGAATTTTCTTAAAGCACTTCTGTTTCTGGGAATTAAACACTTTATTCTTAGCCAGAGTGAGGGGGAGGGTATTTACACACAAAATATGAAGGCTGGAGGAAAATTTGAATCTGTTTGGTCTCTTCTCTTGCCTCAGTTCAGGTCTGTGCCAAAAACATCCTGATAGATTTTTTAAAAATTTATTATTGAAGTATGGGTGAAGTATAGTGTTATATTAGGTTCAAGTATACAACATAGTGATTAGACAAATCTGTATCTGACTTAGGCTCACTGCAAGAAGTGTAGTCACTGTACATTATTACAATATCATTGACCGTGTTCCTTATGTTGTGCTTTTTATCTCCATGACATACTTATCTTATAGCTGGAATTTTGTGCATCTTAATTCCCTTCACTTCACTCCCCTTCGGCAACCCCTCTCTGTATTTACTAATCTGTTTTTTTTCCTGTTGTTTTGTTTTTTAGATTGTACATATAAGTGAAACGGTACTTGTCTTTCTCTGACCTCACTTCACTTAGTGTAATACCCTCTAGGCCCATCCGTGTTGTCACAAATGTCAAGATCTCATTCTTTTTTTATGGTTGAATAATATTCTCAATAATACACACACACGCACACACACACACACACCTTTGATAGATTTTTATTTACTAATTTCTTGCATGGTTGAAATTCTAATCTTCCACTAAGGACTGCTAACTAACAAACCTTCCTATTAGAAAATACTTTTGGACTAGTATCCAAAATCTATAAGGAACTCACCAAACTCCACACTCAAAAAACAAATAATCCAGTGAAGAAATGGGTAGAAGACATGAACAGACAATTCTCCAAAGAGGACATCCAGATGGCTAACAGACACATGAGACAATGCCTAATATCACTCATCATCAGGGAAATAGAAATCAAAACCACACGGAGATACCATCTCATGCCGGTCAGAGTGGTTAAAATGAATGAATCAGGAGACTTATAGATGCTGGCGAGGATATGGAGAAATGGACAGCCTCCTACACTGTTGGTGAGAATGTAAACTGGCTGCAGCCCTTCTGGAAAACACTATGGAGGTTCCTCAAAAAATTAACAATAGAACTCCCCTGTGACCCAGCAGTAGCACTGCTAGGAATTTACCCAAGGGATACAGGAGTGCTGATGCATAGGGGTACATGTCCCCCAATGTTCATAGCAGCACTCTCAACAATAGCCAAAACATGGAAAGAGCCTAAGTGTCCATCAACTGACGAATGGATCAAGAAGATGTGGTTTATCTATACCATGGAATACTACATGGCAATGAGAAAGAATGAACTCTGGCAACATGGATGGAACTCTAGGATATTATGCTAAGTGAAATAAATCAGGCAGAGAAAGACAGATACCATATGTTTTCACTCATGTGTGGAACAGGAGAAACAACAGGACCATGGCGGTGGGGGGAAGGAGAAAAATAGTTAAGGAGAGGGAGGGAGGCAAACCATAAGAGACTCTTGAATGCTGAGAACAAATTGAGGGTTGATGGGGGTTGGGGAGAGGGGGAAATGGGTGATGGGCATGGAGGAGGGCACTTGTTGGGATGAGCACTGGGTGTTATATGGAAACCAGCTGGGTGTTTTATGGAAACCAACTTTCTTTAAAAAAAAAAGAAAGAAAAAATGCCTTTGGAAATGTTCATCCTTTGCAATAAGCATTTTGCTGTTTTTATTATATTATGGCAAATCCTTCTTGCTCTTGCCATAATTCAGCAGGTTTAGTAATGATTAGTTTCTGTGTTTGTGTCATTTCCCCCCAACTCCTTCCTTTATCTGTCATTCTTTAGGTTCTTCATGCTCCTTTGAAAGAGTTCCCAGCTTTTTGTGCTTTAAATGTTTTAAAAATTAAGATATAATCCATATAGTTTAAAACTCATACTTTTAAAGTATATACTTCAGTGGTTGTTAGTATATTCAACAAAGATGTATTTCTCTCACCACCATCAAATTCTAGAACCTTCACTCGCCTCAAAAGAAACTACATCTTTGTTAGCAGCTACTCCCCTTCCCTCTGTCCCCTCCTCCTGGCAACTAGTAATCTTTGTCTCTGTAGATTTGCCTGATGTGGACACTTAATAGAAATGGAAGCATACAATGTGTCGTCCTTTGTGACTTCTTTGACTTAGCATATTGTTTTCAAGTTTCATCCACATAGCATGTGTCACTGCTGCATTTCTTGTTATATGGAAGAATATTCCATTGTTAAGTAGGCCACTTTTTAAAATCCATTTATCAGTTGATGTACATTTGGGTTGTTTCCAATTTTTGGCTATTATCAATAATGCTGCTATGGATATTCATGTAAACGTAATGGTTTTTGTGTAAATATAAGTTTTCATTTGGGGAGGATATGACCAAAAGTATAATTGCTAGGTAACATGGTAGTTGCACATATAGTTGTTGGTGTGTTGTTTTTAAGAACCTGCCAAACTGTATTCCAAAGTGGCTGCACCATTTTACATTCCATCAGCAGTCTATTTCCCCACATCCTCACTAACACTTGTAATTGCCCATCTTTTCAATTCTGCCCTTCCTATATGGGTGTGAATTGGTATTTCATTGTGGTTTTGATTTGCATTGCCCTGGTGACTAGTGATTTTGAGCATCTTTCCATGTTCTTAGTGGTCATTTGTATATTTTCTTTGGAGAAATGTCTACTCAAATCCTTTGTCCATTTTAAATTAGTTTTTTTTCTAATTATTTTTGAGTTGCAAATTCTTTATATATTCTGGATACTAGTCCTTTGTCAGATTCATGATTTGCAAATATTTTCTCCAATTCAGTGGATTGTCTTTCAGTAATTGCATATGTCCTTTGAAGCACAGAAGTGTTTAAATATTTTATGGCAGTCCAATGAAGGCCAATGTAGTTTTTTTTATGCTTGTAGTTTTGGTACCATTTCTAATAAATTATTGTTTAATCCGAGGTCATGATGATTTATATCTATGTTTTTTCCTAAGAGTCATACTGTTAACTCTTAGAGAAAGGTCTTTGTTGTGTATGGTGTGAGGTAGGAGTCCAGTTTCATTCTCTGGCAGGTGGATATCCAGTTGTCCCACCACCATTTATGAATACTGGTTGTTTTTTTAATGTTGTTTGTTTGATTTTTTTTTTCTCTTTAAATGGGGAATCCTGGCTGGGAATGATGAGAGGAAATGAGGTCCCTGCCTTAACAACAAAGACACATGTAATGAGTCCTCTTACACACCAGGTACTATTTTGCTGCTCAGTGTCCTCAGTTCACTTCTGTTGTACAGGAGCAGAAACAGAAGCCAGTCTGCAGCCTCCTGATTGAGGCATTAAATGCTGCCTCCAGAAGCTACCTTCTTCAAGTGGCAAAGATTTTTTTTTTTTTTTTTTAAGTTTTAAAGAGAGAGAGGGAGAGAGAGAATCCAAGCAGGCTCCACACTGTTAGCACAGTGTGACATGGGGCTCAGAGACACAAACCATGAGATCATGACCTGAGCCAAAATCAAGAGTCAGTTGCTTAACTGACCAGACAGCCAGGTGTCCCCCAAAATGTTTTTAAACAGTCTTTTTGTGTTCTGTTTCCTCTTTTCTATAGGAGATTTGGCAGGTCGTGCAGAATTATTGGGTAAAACCTCTCTAAGGATCTGGAATGTGACCCGGACGGACTCAGCCCTTTATCGCTGTGAAGTGGTTGCTCGAAACGACCGCAAGGAAATTGATGAGATTGTCATTGAATTAACTGTGCAAGGTAGTAACTCACATGAAGTTAAAACATGTTCTCCCTCGGCAAACCATGAGAGACTCTTGAATACTGAGAACAAATTGAGGACTGATGGGTGTGGGGGGGAGGGGAAGGGGGCTGATGGGCATGGAGGAGGGCACTTGTGGGGATGATCACTGAGTGTTATATGGAAACCAACTTGACAATAAACTATTTGTAAAAAAAAAAAAAAGATTGGGAGAAAAAAAAAACATGTTCTCCCTTTAAGGTCTCATGAGTCTATTTAAAAAAAAATGGAGAAGGGGAAAAAAAGAACAAAGATCAGCTCTTACATGTTTTCCTTCTAGAGCTACATCCCAGGGGTACTGCAGGACTTGTAGAGCTTGCACTGAGTCTGGGTGGAAGGTGAGATGGGAAGTGGAGCTCCTGTTGCTGCCTCCACCAGCTGTAGGAGGCGCCCCTCAGGGAGGTGGAGGCGTCAGGAATGCGCTGCGGGACTCTAGGAGGGGGTTGAGCCGTGAGGCAGATGCAGCGTCAGATTAGAGCCTGCAGGTAGTACATGGGGATGGCAGTGGTGCAGGAATCCCCTGGCTGGTTCTCCTGTTTTTGAGGCTTTATTGTGGGCTTTGATAAGAAGCCATGTTGCTGATTTTAAACCCCAACCTGTATTTCTCCCACAGTGAGGCCGGTACCTCCTGTGTGCAGAGTACCAAAGGCGGTACCCGCAGGCAAGACGGCCACGCTGCAGTGCCAGGAGAGCGAGGGCTTCCCCCGGCCTCACTACAGCTGGTATCGCAATGACGTGCCACTGCCCACGGATTCCAGAGCCAATCCCAGATTTCGAAACTCCTCTTTTCTCTTAAACTCTGAAACAGGCACTCTGGTAAGATCTCTTCTCAGAGGTGAGGATAGCAATGTCTTTGTTGGGGAAGGGATACCTGTTGTGGAAAGAGCACTTATTGGGAGCTTATGTTATAAGACAGGAGCTAAAAACCCATAATGTTGGAGATTCTGTGGGAAAAATGAACCTACCCTCCTTTTTATAAACAAGTAAGTTCTAAGGGGGTAAAATAAAGGAAGGGAAATCTGGAGACTAAAGGTGATTATGAAGGTATAGTAAACAAATGTAACGTGTGGATGATGTTATTAGGGTCCTGATGTGAATAATCAACTCTAAAAATCATGAGACCATCAGGGAAATTGGATTACTGGATAATTGATTAAGGAATCGTTAGTTGCCTTAGGTACAATAATGGTACTGTAGTGATAATGTTAAGAAGTCTTTGTCTTTTAGAGATGCATACTGAAGTATTGATGGATAAAATGTGTCTAGAATTTTCTTCAGAATGACCCAGTGGTTGTGGTGGGAAGTGGGTGGGAGGAGAGACAAAGTAAGATTGGTCATGTGCAGAAGACAGACCTGCTCTCAGCAGCAGCGTGTCACCCGGGCTTCTACCACAGCTACGTCTCCTGTGGCGTGTCTAACTACACTTAGTAACAAGCAGGTTATAATAGGATCCTGTGTTTGTATTGCCCAAGTGTTGCCTGAGAAACAATCATTATCAGAATCCCTTTCCCTGCATAAAAGCTCACATTGCATTCTGAATGTTGCTAGGCTTTGATATCACCAAAAACCTAATGGGCTCTCATTGTTCAGCTCTTGGGCAAGACTGTTGGGAAAAAACTATCAGGGAAGAACCTGGACAGTGACCAGGAGGCCAAAAGGAAACCAAGAGCAATAAGCAGACATTTTATTATGTTCTGGACTTAGCAGCTTGGTGGGGGAGAGGAGCATGGCAGTCTCTTCTCTGCGGTCCCCAGAGGTCTGCCCTGTTGATTAGTCTTACGATTTACTTGTGATTTCTGGAAACAGGTTTTCAGTGCTGTTCACAAGGAAGACTCTGGGCAGTATTACTGCGTTGCTTCCAATGATGCAGGCACAGCCAGATGTGAGGAGCAGATGATGGAAGTCTGTGAGTTATTTTTTGAAAATATCTCATCTGAAGACTGGCAAGTGGATAGAACATTTTAAATTTAATATTAGACCACAGTTTAGACAACTATTGTGCCATAGGTCAGTTTTCTTCTGGAGATGACTGGATTCACCAAAACCCACCAGAGGATGTTGAAAGGAAAAATGAGAGAGTTCTGAGTAACAGCTAAATGACTAAGAAGTGGGTACTTGCAATATGTTTATCTCCTCAAAATAGACCTGGAGTCTTCTGGTGTTGGGAATGTAGCTAATCATGTCACTTTTAACTGAGTTTAATAAACTCCATTTTTTTGGGCTATTGATAGGATTATCAAAACATAACGTTGTGTGAGTTCTCTAGCAATTTATCCAGTTAGAACCAGAGTTTTAACCCCAGGAACTTTACCCTTTTCTGTGATGATGCTGTCTTTAGGGTACTGGTTCTGAATGGGCAGTGGTGGGGGCAGGGTGGGGCACGCCTCCCTCCTTCCCGGGTATAACTGACCCCAGAGCGGTGTTTTCCAAACTTGCCTGATCATGAGAAGCATTTGAGTGCACTGTTCCACATACAGATTCAAGGCCTCACCCCAGTGGTATGGACTCCGTCCCCAGGGGAGGTCTGGAAGTGTCTGTGTGTAAAATATTCCAGGTGATTCTTGTCGTCTGTCAAAGTTGGGAAACTGCTCCAGGGCAGGAGGAAGATTCCTTTGCCCCAAACCTATTGAATCTCTAGTGATAGAGGTTGGGAATTGGACATTTTAAAATCAGAATTTCAGTTTTAAGTGCACACTCACATCTGAAACCACTGTACTGAGGTAAAGGAGAATTTTAACAATTTCCAAGTTAGTGGGCTTATGTTGATATATCACCTGCATGTTTTCTATTGCATTTTTTTTTTTTTTTTTTTTTTAATGAAGGAAACCTCCTCAGTGCTCCAGCTGACAGGGACTGAGTACCTTTGCCCCGTATACAGAAATGGGAAGAGGAGGGGTCAAGGGGTTTCCTCTTAAGAGGGCTTCTAGATACGAGGCCAGGCAGCTGCTGGTGAAAGGTCGCGTTCCTGCCTCAGATTTTTACTTTTAAGTACTGTGTGAAACTAGTTCTCCTCCTCCAAAAAATCCACAGCAAAAGGGATCCCTGGAAATTAGGAACTTTTTCTTCTTTGGAATTCCTGGCTCCTTATTCTGTCTTTATAGTGAAACCATTTCCTCCATTAAAAATATTTTCAGGGATTTAGCCAAAGGATTTTAAAGCCTTTTATACAACGCTAAGCCCCTTTAACACGGGATTAAGTATAACGACATCTCAGCCATGGAGATCTCAGTAGTTTTACAAGCGGGAGCAGGAGTCTGGGGTCCTGTTTGCTCTGGGCGAGAGTTTAAGTGCTCTCACTGCGTCCTGCTGGCTGGGGTTGGCTCTGCTGGCTGGGGTTGGCTCGGGTTGGCCTGAGGGCACAGGGCGGGGGGTGGAGGGAGGCACAGTGGGGCCAGGGGCTTTTATAAGACCAGATAGTGTGTATCGTCTCCTCCCTCCATCCCTCTTTTCTCCAGATGACCTGAACATTGGTGGCATTATCGGGGGGATCCTGGTGGTGCTTGCTGTTCTGGCCCTGATAACAGTAGGCATCTGCTGTGCATACAGACGGGGTTACTTCATCAGTAATAAACAGAATGGTGAAAGGTGAGCCTGTCGTCTGCCCTAAGTGACAAAACCAAAGTTTAAGTTGGCATCCTATGAAAAATCAGTGGTCACTGAGTCCTCTCTCTCGTGTTTCAGTTACAAGAGTCCGGGGAAGCCAGATGGAGTCAACTATGTGAGGACAGAGGAGGAGGTAAGGAAAGGAGCTTCAGAACCTAGAAATGGAGGTCTTCCCGGCAGGGAAAATGACATTCCTCCTTAGAAACCCTCCCGATACAATGTTTCATACACTCCTTGCATCATAGTTCTCAGCTCTAGTAGATGTTACTTTTGAAGAATGGTTTCGTTTGATTTGTTTTGCCTTAAGTTTCTTCTTCAGGAAAACAATGAGTAGACCTGATTTCAGCTGTCCGTCTTCCTCTCCCACTTGGGCCCCTGGGTTGGTAGAGGACAGCCGTGTCTAAGCCTGTGTTGGCCTTGCAGGGCGACTTCAGACACAAGTCATCATTTGTGATCTGAACTCTGATGGTGTGGCTGAGGGAGCACATGCAAATACCTCTACCAGAAACTCCTATCAAGAGCAACCCAGGAGCCAAGTGCACTTGGACAGAGCTAGACACTTGCACAAAAGCTTTTTGTTTGGCCAAAGTTGACCGCTACTCCTTTCTTACTCTTTAACAAGCCACATAAATAAAAGAAGTTTCCTCCAGCTGCGCAAAGTCATCATAAGTAAAAAAATTGCATTTCACTGAGGCTGATTCCCAGTCTATTTCTAGCCTGGCTCCCACCTGAGTCTTAGGGTTACACTGTGAGGCTCTTGCTTACAGACGCTGGGCTGGGTGGGCCTCGGCACTGTGGGCCTGTGAAGCCGATGTATTTGCCACTCAGTGACGTAAGCCAGGGTGCGCCCCGTGAGAGGGGACGCAGGGCAGCCGCACAGCACCAGCACTGCAGGACTTGGGAGCATGACCCACCACGAACTCTGCAGCTGGAGGGAGTCTGAACCAGTGAGTCCAGAAAAGTGGCGTTTTATGCGATGACCTTGGTTCATAGTGACCCACAGCCAGCACTGCACTGATTGTTCTTAAAGGTTCTGTTGATCAGTATTTTAGCATTCGTTTTGGAAAATCTTTGTGGATCAGAATTTTATTAAAACAGCTCAGATCAGGAAGATACGTTGTTGGAAGAAGGGATCTTCTCAGCTGTAGGAACCCTGCTTGTCCTTTGGGGGGTGGGGCAGATGTGTGGGATGTTCAGTATTTAAAGAAAACCTTCATCTTAGGTAAATCTGAAATGGTACTAAAATCATGTTCTGCTTTTCTATGGGTGTTTATTTTATAAAATTTTACATTCTAAATTTTTGCTAAAGATGTATTTTGGTTATTGAAAAGAAAATTTCTATTTAAACTGTAAATATGTTGTCAGTGTTAAATAACCTATTTTTTTAAAAAATTTCAACTTAAGGTTTGAGTTCCAAGCTACTAGTGTTACATTGGAAAATATCAACAAATAAAGAGTATTTTAACCCAAGAAATCCTCTTGAGGGAGTTTACTAGAACATTCCTTTTTTCCACATGAGTATCAGCATTTTTCACAAGAGAGCTTAACGTTGTCTGTACATCAGACATTGTTAATTAGGAAACCTTTAAAAAAATTCCGGTTGACAAATGTCAGTATCTGTTTGCGTCTCTCCTAAAGACATAAGGAGCTGTAAGGTTAGCTTTTCACTCAAACTGTCTGTGCCCAAAGACCACCCAGAACTGCTTGGACGTACATGTGATATGTCAGCCAATCCCTGGGCTTGAGTCTTGTGCCCTACCCTAGATTGATACTGCCTGCTAACACGAAGGCTAGCCAGCATGTGCACTGCCATCTTTACTGCCCGGACAGGACCTCTGTGCTCGCTTTATCATGGTGGACAGTTCTACGGCGGACACTTCAGGAAGGGTGGATGTCCTCCATGTGGTACTGTGGTACCCCAGCCTTTGGGTCCCCTGTGGCAGAGCTCTTTTGGGTTGTGGATGGCTCACGGAACAAAGCAGCTACTGCTGTTTGGTTTTAAAATTCATTTTACTTATTTGTGTAGTTCCTAAGACTGTCCAGGGCCAAAGGCAGTTCTGGAATCACCTACAACAGTGTTTTTTAAGAAAATGAGTTCCACTATTCCTCTTTGCCATGAAGAAAGCACAGAGGCACCACGGGTTGCATCTCGCTTCACAATAAACCATTATGTGGCGGCAGGGAGGCCAATCTTTTGAAGCAGGTTGGGGAGTGCAGCCAGGGCAGAAAGCCTGATGGCAAGAAAAGTGAAATGCCTGAATCAAGGCCATTTTCTGATTTTGATTTTAAAGTCTTTATCTACCCAAGACACTGCTGCTCACTGTGTGTGGGACATTAGAAACATCATTCAACAGCCTTTGTTCTTCAAGAGCAGCTGTTCTTCACCTCAGATACGTCGCTGTGTTAAACTCCTGATACGAAGCAGTTTGAAGGAGCTGCTCGGAGGAGCGCCCCCAGTTCCACTGTGTGCTTAAAGGATGGTTTCTGTGTGGAAGGATGTAGTCATCTTGGGATTAAACTTCTAGTGTCTTAATTTTTTGTACTTTGGGTTTTTTTTTTGTAACTGAATACTTGAGACTTACGTTGACTTTTCTTTTGTTAAGTTATGTGAATACTTTGCCGTGGGGTTTGGCAGAAGCAGTGGGCAACTCTTCACATTTGCTTAATGGTACCCATCTTCTTTTGTGTTTGTGTCTTAAATGCTTAGACTTAAGACTGTCCCTTCATCTTCACCCCCTCGCCCCCTTTGGTAGAAAGGCATAGTGTTCCCATTCTCTCATTGGTTGGGGAGCAACACTTTGGCTGCCATCTTGGTTGTCATAGTGATAGGGTGGCCTTATCGCCTCCCTTCTTATGACCCTGAAACCTCCCATCCTAGTGCCATGTGAACTGAGTCTGACAGAGAGAAGCGAGTATGGAGTCTGGGAAGTAGTTGCCTAATACTGTAAAAATGTAGGCCGAAAAGGAACATTCATGTGTTTTTAAGATGTGAATGTGACTGAAAACTCGAAGCCTCTACAAGGCTGTTGTGGCCTTTGGCGTGGCTGTTGCTGTACATAGAGACTTGTACTAACACACCTAGAAGTTGGTATTTGTTAAACCTCATTTATAAAGGCTTAAAAAAAAAAATCAAACCTGCCTCATTCTTTCTTTCTTATATGCTCTTACCTTGGGTTTACTTCTTTTTCCTAGCATTTTTTTAGGCAAATACGCTGAAGATGGCACAGTCCCAGGTTTAAAGAGAGACTGCCATCGAGTAGCATCTACCTGATCTGGAGAGAAGTCTTCACTCAAGAGCACTGCTCTTTGACTTCCTCTGCCAATGACACATCCTTGTGTGTCACTGTTCATACACGGGAGAGCTGAGGGGTAGAGCACAATGACCTTCTACCCTTCAGATCCAATTACCACATTTATTTTTAAAAAAAAAATAGCAATACAGTAACCCTGCACTTTTGCTTCTGTAGTCCTGGGACTAAAAAGTGAACCAACTGAATTTCTTCCTGGTCACTCTTGGACAAAACATGAACGAACAGTTGTTTTAAGATGGCCCAGTGGCATCAGCAGAAGACACCAAAGCCATTCCCCGTCGTGGGAACAGTCTTTGTGGAGGTTAACAAGCCAGCGTTAGTGCTCACAGGTCAGCGCCCGAGGGGGGACTTTCACGAGCAGGCCTTCATTCACACACGAAGAAGGATGCGTGCTGTTAGGAGTGAGACTGCTTCTGTCCGGGGCAGAGGCAGAAAGGCAGGCACTGAACATTATTGACAGAGGGAGGCTTTTTTGTTCCCCTAAAAGGAAAGTTGGGTTTTATTATTATTCAACATTTCATGTAAATTAAAATGACTACCAGTAAAAGCCCTGTTCTAAAAATAGGAATATTCTTTTGAACCCAGAAGGCTGTATTTATGTTTAACCTTTATTATTCCATTTTAGAAAGCTGTACACTTTAAAAACTTCCGATTTATAAATAAGAATAAAGAAAATAATTACAATCAAACTTTCATCATTTGATACAGGAAGCTATGTAGGGAATTCCAAACAGATAACAGAGGCCTGATTTATATAAAAGAAAGCTCATCTGTTAAGTCGTGTTCCTTAAGGACCAGAATATAGTTTATGAGAATGAACTTGATACTTTCAAATGGAGTGAAGTTAGAATATTAAATAGCTAAGACATTTCTCTATTATTTTACAATTTTTTTTTTTAACCATATATTTCATAAAGAGAAATGTCAAAAGGCTGGCCAGCCACACAGGTGGACATTAAGGGCTGGAATCCCAGGAAAATCTCTGGGATCACATACTAAAAGCTGCCCTCTCCCCGAGGGCGAGGGAAGCGGACTTTGCCTTTGCACAGGCAGGAGACCTGTCCTTCTTCCCAGACACTGCTGAACACACCGTTTCAGTTGGCTGTTTTCAGGGGGGTCTTTCGGAGTGACCTCCTGCTGGGGGCCGGGTTATCTTTATTTCTGGCTGGAGACTTCACGTTCCACTGCTGAGGCTGTGGGGCCCTAGGGAAAGGAAAGCAAATTACTCTGGAACTAAAGATAAAACCCTGACAAAAACATTTACCTCAAAAGGAACTCTTGCTAAACTTACGGTTTATCAGGAAGTGATAAACATAAAATGTCATTTCCTTGACACTGGGCTTCAATTTTCTCTGAAAGGGAATCAGACACAGAGAACTTCAGATTTCCTAGTCTCAAAAGCAGCTAATGTATCTGACAGGAAGGGAACTTGCCTTTGACTGAAGAAGGCGTCCGTGGTGTGACTATGTAGCTGACTCCTGCTCCAAATGTGACATCATTGATGGTCCCTGCAGAAAGGGGAAAACGGCACCATTAAGGAAAAGCCAGTAGGAGACAGACATACATAAAGTCACCGGAGCAAAGCCATGGAGCTTCTGCTACAGTTTTACTCTGTCACTTGTATCAGACTCCAAGTGCTGTCAAATCTAAATCCAGGGCCCGTTTCAGGCCTCAACTGGCCTTTCTGCAGGACGAGACTTCATCTTTCTGATAGTCATCCCATCTGGGGTCTCCTGGCTCTCTGCTCCCCTGACCAGTCCCTCCTCAGACAGCTTTGCTGGCCCTTCCCTACCCACGGCTCGCTGCCTCTGGTTTCTCACCCACCCCACGTCTCCTGTTACTGCCCACACACCAGTGACCCCCAGCTTCACCCAGCTCTGACCTCTGCCTCCGGAGTCCTGTGTTTCCTACCCCCTCACTACCCTCCCTGAAGACGCTTGGCCAGCTCCTTACCCCCACTCCTCAGCACGTTGCTTCTGAATCTCTTTCCTGTTGATGGTCTGTCCAAGCTACTTCTCCACACTTAAACAGTAACAGATCACATCCACCTTCCTCCTGTCGTCTTCTTCCGCTGCCTCCTCTCCTCCTCCCACCCCAACTTAGCACAGTCGTCTCCACCATGGCCTCCCCTTCTTCCAGTTCCCCCCCGGGAGGCAGGGTGAAGACTCCCTGTGTGGGAACAGACTCCAGTCAGACTTGATTGGAATTCTGGCTCTGGGTCTTACTGGCTGTATGAATTACTCTAAAAACCTCAAGTTTCTTTATCTCCAAAATGGGATATAGACGTACCTGCCTCAGGGTTGTCAGGATTAAATGAGATTATTTATGTTACATCCTTAACATGGTACTTGGCACAAGGTAACTGCTGAAGAAAGGCTAACAATTACTGTAATTTATTAGCGGTTATTCCCTATGTCACTAGAGCTAAGTTTAAAGATCTGGTGAGGTGGCTGCTCTGCTTACGCATCCTGATGGCTCAGTGTTCTAGAGAAGGCCTTAAATCCAGCCTCTGTCCAAGCTGGACACAACAATCTCTGTGCGAGCCAGCCCCAAGCCGGCCTTACCAACTTGCTGTATTCCCACGCTGCCGGCCACCATGTCTGATATCACTGTTCTTCCCAGCCCCGGTCTGCGTGTGCAGTCCCTGCTGCCTGAGACGACTCCTACTCACGTGCCAGTCCCTTGAGACCTGGGTGGCGATACCTCTCCCAGGGACTTGCTCCCTCCTGTGTCCTGTACCTCTGCGTGAGGTATCATCACGCTTGCTGGGGGCACAGAGCACAGGCTCATCAGCTGGCTGGCTGTTGACTGTCCTGTCAGAGGCTGCGTACCTCCCACAAGAACACTTGGGACATAAGCTTTCTCCCCCTGCACTGTAACCTTCTGAGAACACCAGTGAGATCTTTCTAACCTGTTTGAAATAAGTCCACCGGCGCATCTGCAGTGCTACGTGCCTGTGAACTACGTAAGCTATGTTAACTGAGAAGAGATCTGTATTTTCACGTGCTGCCACTCGGGTCAGTTGTGCCCATTCCCGTTTTTGAGAGTCCTCTCCTCGTGCTGCAGCTCAAACTCCCCTTCCTTACGTGCACATTCTTTTTCCAGTCTGGAAGCCTGAGCACATCCAGGCAATAGGCAGCAGTGCGGTGGCTCTCAGATTCCCCATGTATGTCGTAAGTGCTCAGAATCAAAGGCAGGAGCATCTTTGCTGCCTGAGTGACAGCAGTAAGAGGGACTTGCTGAACCCCGAATGGATTTTCACCTAAGATCTAGCTCTGAAAATGACTCATTTCCATTTAGCAAAGCCACTCTGCTCATGCTGAACACCATTTTTCCTCCTGCTTTCGTGGAGCGGGGGCCACTTCCTGATAGTCACCCACCTAAGAGTTGTCAACAGAATTTGTATTTATAAGCCATGGAGAAGAGAACTGAGTGTTTTTACATGATCTCATAACGCTCCTAGGAAGGAGAACTAATGGGAGATCCTCTTCACGCATTCCTTCCTGGTCCTGAACCAGGAGAGATGGCCAGGAATTTTACATTCAAGAGCCCAGAGAAGGAAAAAGTGCTCTCGACTTGGGGACACCTGAGACACAGCCCCATGCACGCAAATCCAAGCAGGATTAATGCAACAAGCCAAGCTTTGCTGCTGAGGAGCTCAGGCTGCTAGGAAACCAACCAAACACTGAAATGAGGGACTCATGGGGATGAGCGGAACTAAAATGAGAGGCATTCTCCCTGTTTCTGCGGCATATGGTTCCTAATGCCAAAATAGAAGCACTCAGTGCCTCTGAACCAGGAACAAAGAACATACAGAAAACCTGCCTGTTTCAAAGAGGCTGAATTTCTCACACATATAACATTACACCTTTTCGATAAACAGGACCCCCAAATTACTGCTTTTAGTGACAAAAGCAGTCCCGATTAGCTCTCTCAGGGGAGGGTTGGGGCAGGAGCTCTGCTGGTCCACTCATCTCCTGTAAAAGGAGAACCTGGATGGAAGCCCTGTAACCCACTAACTAGTCTAGATCACAGCAACTCAGGTCCTAAACCCCCAGGCAAGTAGCCAGAACACACGAGATAGGTGTTCGAGCAACTCGTACTGACTGAACGGCTGCTCCTGGGCGGCTCCGTTAGCAGAGAGAAGAACAAGGTACCATGGGCTCATCCAGCAGTCACGCCCAAGAGTACCAGTGCCAGGGCAGAGAGGCCGTAGGACACGGACCGCGGGCGGACAACCGCCGCCCTTCCACCAGCACTCAGCAACAGGTCTCAGGCGCGCACCTACCACACTGCAGACGCGGTGGCAGCCCAGTGAGTACGCTGCACAGGACAGCTCGTAACTAACTGCAAGGACGGATGAAGGAGGACGGCTGACCCCGAACTACGTGGGGTTTGGGGCCACCACCACCCCCTCCATAGTTGAAAGGCCACACATTTTTTCTGATTCGTCCAAAACTTAACTACCAATAGGCCACTGCTGACCAAAGGGAAGCCTTACCGAGAGCATCCAAAGACAGTTAACACATAGTTTGCACGTTACATGTGCCACACCCTGTACTCATAAGGCACGCTGGAGAACAGAAAATCCATGGGAAAGTGTAATAATCCATGGAGGATACGTTTACAGCGTTGCACCGTAAACAATGTGTATGTACGTGGACCTGTGCAGCTTAAACCCACGTCGTCCAAGGCTCTGCTCTATGTAGAGGCGTGGGGAGCATGCGGTCAGAGCGCCAGCAGGGGGCGCCTCATCTCATCTGTAGGGTCAGGGAGGGCTTCTGCTGGAGGGTGAGGCAGTGGCCACCAGGGAAGGGGAGGATGGAGGTCAGGACATGGCGCGTAAAGGCCCCCCCATCAGGCAGGAAGGGTGCAGGACCAGGACTCCACCGCCAGGTCTGGCGTGCAGAGGGCTGAGGACGTGGGAGGGGCACTGAGACACGCAGGGCAGGGCCTGCAACTAGACTGTGGTCGGTGAGAAGCTATAAAGCAAGGCAGTGGGACAAAGTCCTCTAACTCACCTCTACTTTGAAGTAAAAGGAGTAACAAGATGAGAAAAACCACCCAACAAGGGGTGAGAAGACAGGCTCTCTGCACAGCTGGTGGTGGGCCCACAAAAGGCCACGGAACCCGAAGGCTCACCTGGCTCCACAGCTGACCTCCATGACATACATGGCGCCTGCCAGGGCCCACACGGGACCGCCACCCAGCAGGGCTGCCTGAGGCTGGCAGGAGCGTGCAAGGGGGGCACTGCCCAGGGAAGCTGTGCCTCAGCTTCCCCGTCTGTCAAACAGGAGCCTCACTAGGTGGCTGGGAGTTGAACTGAGTTCATACGTGTAACAGCACGTAGAAGAGCACTTGACATTCAGGTAGTGCTCGGTCTGTGGAGTTACTGTCATCATGAGACGCTGACCACAGACAACAGTGTTGCCACCCATCAGGAACACCCTCATCTCGTAAAAGACGTGTCTCCCAGGAGTTCTACTGCGGCTCCAGCAGCCACGCAGTGACCACGGGAGAGGCTCGGCAGGAGCCGGCTTATTCATGTGAGAACTTACTCTCGGGAGTGCTGATCGCTCGTTTCGTTACGTGGTCAACAGCGCCGCTGGACTCCTGCTCCAGGCTGTAGGAAGTTGCTAGGATAAAACAGGAAAGTTTTATCTGTCAAAACATCCCAACGTAATACCAAAAGGCAAAACCACCAAATGCGGGAAAATGTTAGCAAAATATCTGATAAAGTTATTATCCCAAATAAGGTGTTCTTGTAAAGGAGGTAATTCAGAAAGATACCAAAAATGATAAGCATGAGAAACAATGTCCATCTCCACTAGGATTCAAAGAAAAGGAAATTGAAACCATAAACAGTTTTGGTCTATAAAGCTCAGCAAAGAGGGAAAATTGTAAAACCAGTGTTTCTAAGTCGGAAAAGGGACGCTGCTGTGCCTTGGCTCCCACCAATGTACAATTACATTGCAGAGTGAATTACAGAGGGCAGTCTGGGGCTTTAAAACTGTTCATGGCCTCTGAGTGCTGGGAATTAAATCCTAGAGACTACATATATACAAGAATGTTTACTGTGACATCACTTACTTCAAAAAATTGAAAAACACCTATATCTCCAAGAACAGGGTAATAGAAAATAAGTCCCAGTACTTCCACAAGATAGAACACTACAAAGGCACCGGGAGAAAACATGGAAAGAAAAAATTCATGGAAAAATGTTCACTGTTCCTGTCAGTATGTGCAGGGAAGTGGATTACAAACCAGAAATGCACACTAAGATCACAACTTAAACATTTTTTAACTTTATTTATTTGAGAGACAGAGCGACAGTGCAAGTAGGGGAGGGGCAAAGAGAGGGGGAGACACAGAATCTGAAGCAGCCTCCAGGCCCAGCAATGTCAGTGAAGAGCCCCACCCCGCCCCAGCATGGGGCTCAAACTCATGAAACCATGAGATCCATGCCCTGAGCCAAAACCGAGAGTTGGATGCTTAACCAACTGAACCACCCAGGCGCCCTTAAGATCACAACTTTATAAATAAAGCCAAATGCATGTGTGTGAGGAATAGAAAAGAGAAGAATTAACACCTCACTGCTACGGGTGAGTTTTTACTTCACTCTCTTTTCCAAATCTCTTATAAATATGCATTGTTTTATTACCTAGAATCCCAAATCCCCAAAGTTGTTTGTTTGTTTTAAAGAAAACAGAAATCATTTTGAAAGCAATGAGAAGGAGGCCTGTTCTCGTTTCATCTGTACGCTCACGGTGCCTGTGATACAAAACCCCACACGTCAACCAGCCGCTGGAGCTACCCTGGGGCTTGGGACTTACCGCGACGGTGCATTTTGTCCAGGCTTTGAGAGCTTAAAGGGAATGACAACCCTCCCGTACTCCTACTCCGGTGACTGCTGTTGGACTCCACAGCCTTCTTGACAGAATTCAGGATTGCAATGGTGCTCAGGGACATGCGCCTGGGGAGGAAAGCAGGCCAGAGACTTGCAGAGGAGGCTGAGGACACTGGAGTGACTGCCCTCTGTTGAGTGTGCCCTCCTCCACACCCTTTTCAGATTTAAGTGAGAAGAGCCTGGAAGGTGTCGGTGAAAACGCCCAGTGGGGAAGACACAGACACCACAGAGAAGGTGGGGAGACGCAGGGGTCCCCGTTACTGTTGCACTGGCTCCATACCTGCCTTTGGGCATGAGTGTCTTCAACAGCCCCGTCTCAAGGGGAGAAGGCAGAGGCGGTGCCTGGCCAGCAGTCGCCCTGGGCGTTGAGGGCTGGCTCGAAGCAGCGGGCACAGCAGCACCTTCTTGGCCGGCTAGAGCTGGCATTCCTTCGAAACTTGGAGCAACCTGTCAGGGAGGACAAATAAAGACTATTTATCTACTGACACTTTTATTTATTTATTTTTAAATAGAACCTTTACATGTCTGAGCAAGTCCATAAGTAATTTATTTTAAAACCATGTCAGCCCCTTTCTCTCCACAAACAGTTGTGGCAGATGTTGTGGCGTTAAAGAGAAAAAAGATTAAGTTAGTTTGCCCTAATCATTTTCTAATGCAGCAGATATGTCTGGATTTCTCAGAGAAGTGAGCACATCGTATCTGGATGTGAACAGCAGCTCACCTAGAAATACCGAAAGTGACATTCTGTCCAAAATAGGGGCACACGGGAAGCAGGACCATAAACGAATGGAGACACCTAGGGGGATCTGGTTAGCTGTAATCCCTATAATCAGATTAAACAGCCCGACTACCAGCTTGCTTTCTGGGCATATACACACTTCCCCAACTATTACTGTGATGACTTTCCAGATGAGCTCATGTGGTCTGGCCACGAGGGAAGGGAAGCCTCCCTGATCGAGTGATCCATGTGGCACACGTGGCAAAGGAACACGAAGCAGTCCCAAAGGTCTCAATCACACCAGCCTCGGCTTTCCCAGTTTCGAGAAGCACTGGGAAGGCTGGCCGCAGAGGAAAGACGGAAGGTGGGGCCCCCCCGCACCTGCGCGGTGTGCGCCCCGCGGGCCCTGTAAGCTGCCCCACTCACGTCTGCCGGTCTCGCCAGCTCCTGCTCCTGGGCTAGCTGCTCGTTGTACTTCTTCATGTCGTACTCGAGCTCCGACGCCAGCTGCTTGTCTAATGCAAAGAAGTCCTTGATTTCATCGCGGTAATCCTGCATCACCTCCTAAAACAGATCCCAGAGGCACCCTTTAGTAAGTTTTCTGGAATAAATAAGCTCTCCAACCTGACCTGACAAATATTAACAGGAATAGGAAGACCTAATAGGCTTGAGAGCAGCCTGCTTCTAGTACATCAACCAACAAGTTCAGTAACATAATGGTATTTTCCCAGGAAATGCCAACAAAATGTGTATTTATCACACAAGCCAGTGAGTTTGACATAAGACATTAACTATTAATTCTGATCTCTTAGGGAGCTTCCTGCCTCTCTGCCAATTAATAGGAAATTTCCCAAATTCCTGATGAGGGACGAAGGACAAGGAATCACACAATCTTAGCCTAAAGCAGAACTTCTAACAGGGGCACAGCACTGCTACCAATAAGCCACCCCCTTTTCATTCTTGAAGGCTGGGATGGGGATGGTGACGTATCTAGGTGGTCGGGCTTGGCTCCAGGTCACCACCAGTTTAAAGGACCTTGCAGTGTCAGGCCCCTTAGGAACTGAAGCCAGAGGTTAGATGGGCAGGCGAGACATGGCATGCCCTAGAGCAGACACGGCCTCTGGAACACATTACAGGAAGCAGTGCAGTGTAAAAGCTGCTCATCTATCTGTCCATACCAGCTTTCTGAGAGGAGTGCAACCATCATTGTGTCTTCTAAAGATACGACAGAAAGCCTTTTATCATATGAAGGTATGAACATTCTCAGGTCTGAAGGGGGGCTGCCAGGGACCAGGCCTCCTTGCTAAGAGAAAGAAACCACTTCATCTAACAGTGTTAGAGGGAGAAGATTTACCGTAGCCCCAACTGTGAGGGACGTCCCAACAAAGGGAAGGAACTGTATGATGCCACCAAGAGAGCGTTGCCCGGGTGAGAGGACACAGTGGCCAGAGCTGCGTGCACTGAAGGCTGCCAACGCACACGTGCCACACTGCTGGGGCGGGAGGAAGGCGGCCGTGTGGCCGTCCTCTGGGCGTGTGCTCAGAGACAGGAAACAGATTCATTGTTCTGAAGGCTTTCAGCAGTTTATTGAGGATCTAAACTCCTTTTTTTCTTTCTGAGCTTTAAAACAGGGCAATAAAAGTATAAGAATAATTGGAAGTTGTCATTTTTCTCCACACAATCGTCCTATCTCTCCTACCTTAACTTCCTTTAGTTTAAAGAGCTATTTGAAGAATTTACTTTCAATGTGATTTGGTGGTAGCCCTTACTGGAAAAAAAAATGTTAGCATTTTTTTGGGGACGGAAGAAAATAGCATACTGTAAACAGAAAGGAAAAAATGTTGCATTTTCCAAATGTTTTTCTTTTTCAAAAAATGAAACCTTTTGCCAGAAAGGTCGGGGGCTTCATTTATATCTGTACGGCAAGTCCACATATCCTGGATGCTTAGACTACGACTCTGATGGCTTTGGATCCCACCAGTGATGGCAGCCCAGCCCCTATCAGCGTTCCCCAAGACCCACTGCTATTTCCTGATGCGGAGGCAGTGTTAAAGGCAAACACGCCCGAATTAAATACGATGCCCATTCACTTTCTCCCTCACCAGAATGAACTAAGATGATGGCTTTGTACCTTGATGCCAACTGAGAAAGCCTTCAGAACTAAATCTCAAAACTGGCATCAAGGACACACATGGTCAGTACAGCGGGTCAGCCCTTCATAAGCTCAACTGAACGAAAAAGGCAAGAATTGGCTTCTGTGGAACCTAGTCAAACTCTCTCTCTTCTCCCCCAGTCAAAGGCCTCTCTGGCTGGTCTAGTTAAAAAAAAATGTAAAGCTGGTTTTATAGCATTTTGAGCTCCTGCATTCACTGACCAACTGCACCGTCATAACTGCTACCGATCCTGAGTAATGAGCTGGAGACAGGAGGCACCCCAACCACAAAGCACAAGGTCCTCTTTTACCCTGAGATAGGTCATGAGTTCCCGCAAAGCTGGGATCTTATTTTTCTCTAACACAGTCTTCAGGGAGATGATAATTGGAATAATATTTTCTATGAAATTCTTCTTCTGAACCTGTAGTAACACAAACAAAGGCATGTTTTAGATGGATAAAGTTCTGAGACAAAGGCTTCTCCTTGACCTACTTCTTTCTGTAGAGCAGATCTACGGTGCTACAGACGCTTATTTTTTATTATGATACTGGAGATCGTAGAGGGCCTGGCACCTTTGTCCTGGAGACTTTATAAGCATTACCTCGAAACACTCAGATGGCTTTGTGAAAGCTTGGGGAGGAATGCTATTCTTACTTTCTAAACAAGAAACAGGAATTAGAAAAATGTTGAGTAACTTCACAACAAAGCTCCAAACCTCCACACAAATCCATCTCAGATCCATTCCATTCTTCCACTCAGGAGGAATGAAAATGAGTTTAAATCTGGCTACCCAAAAGAGACATTTTTTATTCCTGCTGTGAAATGACAAATGGTTGAGAATGGCTAAGCCCGAGTCAGTTTTGTATCTCTCTCTCTATGTGTGTCTAAGCTTTGCACACATTTAGAAAAGGGTTATGTATTTATATAGTACCTGATTTGACCAAGCCTTCAAATTCTTTACCATAATGGTTGCTAGCCACAAATATTTTGTAATAAATCTCTTAGAATTAAAAATAATCATTACAGCAGCCCTCATAATGTGATAAGATTTATCATTTTGAATCTGAAAAGTATTCTTTTCCTTCTCATTTACAGTTACTAGTGTAAGTTCCTTGCTTGTAAATTACTATTTCTAAAAAGTTTTATCATAGTTCCTGAAATAGAAGGGCAATTGGTAGAGAAATAAACACTTCAATAAATATGAGTCTGAGCAGATGGTAAGTATAGGGATAGTCTTAAAAAGTGGCCTAAGTGAATTCAATTCAATAAATGTTATCAAATGCCTTCTCTGTACCAGACACAAAGCTAACCCCTAGGGATGTAGAAACAAAGCCAAGAATTCTTGCCTTCAAGCTGCTTCTAGACCAGACTGTGTGCTCTGATATGAGGTACAGTGTGACAGCTGGCAAGATGGTGAGGGACTTATGGACAAGGGATGCCTAGAGAGGCAGGGGCTTCTTTTGAAAAGACGTAGGAGTTTGGCAGCAGGAAAGGAAGACAGGAAGGGAGAGGCCCTGCAGGCAGACAGACCCGGCAGTGTGTAAAGGCACAGCGGCAGAAGCAACGCTTCCCACCTAAGGAACCAACAGTGACCTGGATAGAGTGGTCAGGGATGGGGCGTAGAGACAGGAGGCGCAAGGGTGGGAGGGACACTCGGCAGCTCTGTGTGCCTTGAAAAAGAATCAGGATTTTACTCGGAAGATGAAAGGAAGCCACCAAATAACTGACTAAAGGCAGCATTAGTGAGCTGTAACTTACATATGATAAAATTTACCCATGTTAAGTGAACACTTTGATGAATCTGAGTCTGACAACAGTACAGAGGTGAGTAACCAACATCACCGTCTACATAACGACCTGTAATCTATCACCCTGAAGGTTCCCAGCTGCCTTGCAGCCAATCTGCCTCCAGTCTCTTTTAAGCAGGAAGATAAAATAATCCAATGTGTCTTTAAGAAAGACTGCTGTGGCAGCAAGGTGGTACACAGCCTGGAACAGAAGAAAGGAACTGGAGACACAAAGGATGCAAGAAATGCACCAGCTTAAGTGCATGCAGAACTGGCTGGCATGGGGTAGAGAGATGGGTTTATGAGATAAAACATACAGGATCTGCTGACACACTGAATGTCATCAAAATCTATTTCTTTGAGGTCCAAAGCTTTCAGGGCTCAGGTGGGAAATACAGCCTAGTAATCGAGGCCAGGTATAAGAATTGGGGCCTGGTGACTATGGCAATTTAGCACCCCCTAAATCAGTCTGATCCCAGTTTTCACACTCTGGCCAAAGGAAGCATGCACCTGGCAAAACAGACTCCCGACTGGGGTAGTACCAGGTTCCCTAATGGACACCTTGGTAGATAACAGTCTCCTCCACAGTAGATACCTGCAGGAGAAGAGACGAAGAGGAGGAAGTGAGGAGTAACTCTGTTTTGCCACCTTAAGTCTGAAATGTCTGTGGCATATCCAGGCAGGCAAGTGGGGTGTGCTCAGGCCATGAGAAAAGTTGGAGCTAGAAACAGAGGCAGAACCGTCATCACTGGGTTGAGTGTTAAGGCCACAGGTGAGAATGAAATCTGGATCTGAGGTGGACCACCAATAGTTAAGGGGCAGACAGAGAAGTGTGGCTGTAAACAGGCCTGTTTACGGAACAACATACTCACTTGTGAGATGAGCCTCTTTTGAGCTTCCTGCATGACCGCATTGGCCAAGGCTGTGTCATCTTCTTCCATAAGCAGGTCCTTATCTGCTTTAGATCTCATGGCCAAAAGCTTGATCTCCTTTGAGCTCAGGACCTCAAATGTATCTGAGAGCAACTCACTGGCTTCCATGTCCAGGGGCAGGATGCCATCAGCAAAGCATGCTGGGAGAGAGCACAAAAGATCAGCCTCTGAGAAAGAGTCCAGCCCCAGGGGGGAATGTATCCCACAGAGCTAGAAGGGCTCCTAGATGGTGGGGGTCTGCATGGGCACAGCTGACATCAAAGAAGGGAAACATGGGGTCTTCCCACAGTACCAGGGTCTCATTTGCTGCAGGTCTGCACTAGACACACAGCATTTCATTTTGAAATATACACTTTATCCCAAACACACCAGGCCTACCCAAAATACTAAGGCAGATCTTAGAAGTGATATTGAATCGCTGTTCATCTGTGAAGTGCTCCAGAAGAAATTTGTAGATTTTCATTCGTTTCTGCTTGTTTGTCTTCCCTTTCAGTGAAAACAGCTTCTTCTCTCTATGGCAAAACAGGACAATTTTACCCCATCACGTGGGCAAGAGTACAAGGATATTTTTTTTTTTTAATGTTTTATTTTATTTCTGGGAGAGAGAGAGAGACAGCGTGAGCAGGGGAGGGTCAGAGAGAGAGGGAGTCACAGACTCTGAAACAGGCTCCAGGCTCTGAGCTGGCAGTCAGCACAGAGCCCGACGTGGGGCTCGAACCCACGAACCGCGAGATCATGACCTAAGCGAAAGTCGGACGCTCAACCGACTAAGCCACCCGGGCGCCCCAGGACATTACTTTCAATAGCATTCTGCAGCATCCTAAAAGCCATCTACACAAGGCTTATTTAAGTGCACAGAGGAGATGAGTGTTTCCCACAGGGACTTCCCTTTGGATGCTACTTGCACGGGTGAACTGCCTGGAGTCACCAGCCCAGAGAAGGAAGGCCCATTGTAAGGAGTGCCGGGGTTGGAGCCGTTCACCCAGCCCTTCCCAAGAGCTTCACTGACCTCTCAGACTGGGGGAATTTGTTATACTTCTCATGCTTCTCATAGTTATTGAAGTGGAAGATACACTCAATGAAGTGCTGGAAAAACATGACAGGATTCCTCTTCAGTAACAGGTGAGCCAGGCAAAACTCCCCGAAACTGCAAAGAAGGAGAGACCCGTTTGCTATTTGCAGACAACCTCTGAAATTACATAAGAATGCTGAGATATGAATAAGAGAAAGGGATATGTAATCTATCCCGATACACAGCTTCATTCAGATCAAAAGCAAGATACAAATTTAGCTTCTTTTGTCTGTCCTTGTTAACAGCCTCCTTTTTGAATCCAAGGTCAGCATAAAGGCTTTTTCTACCAGGATTCTTTTCAAAATTCTAACAAGGTGTTATTATTCAGCTACACTTCAAATGTGGAAAAACAACCAACTGACCCCAAACTGCTCTTCAAGCAGAACCCTGTGGTCCTCATGGCTGATGCAATGACAAATCACCAGCAGAAAATGAACACTTGGCTTCCCCACCCCACCTTGAGGTTTGTTGCCACAATAATGAGCAAAAACCTGTTTTAGTAACTGGGACTTTTTCAAGAATTGGGATTAATTACAAGGCTCTCAGAGTTTGGGTCAGAACAGATAGTGAAGGACTCTCACTGAGCTTTGGACTCATCAGCAAGCCGGGGACACTTTCCTTTCTCCTGTGCCCCAAATCTTGAAGAGGCATCCAACATGCACATACCAGGCTACCCAGTGACACACCGATATCACCAGCACCCACCTGAAGGGCAATACAATGGTTTCCAAAGTCAAACGGATATGGACAAAAGGCAGGCTATCCGACTCCAGGCCCCAGACAGTTTGTTTAGTAGGGGATAGAGTTTGCTCAGGGGACAGCACGGGGTGGTCAAGGCTGGCTCTGATCCATTCAGATTGTGCAACCAATGTCTTATTTTCATTTCAGAGATAAATGCAACTTCCACCTACACAGGGGCACCAGTCAGCTCTCAAGGGTGGGGGGGGTAGTGACACGGATGACCCAGAACAACTCTTGGCTTTGGGATGCAGAGGACTTGCAGGAGATTCACCTTCCTCTAACGGTCCTCCTGTGGCTAATATTAAAATCACTCTATATTCAAAGCCCATACATCAATTAAAACTTAGAGAAGGTAGTTCCAAAAACGTGATATTGAAGTAAACCTAGGTAAAAATTCCACTATAAATAGGCACTTTGATATTCATTCACCCAGGAAATAAGGGAGCAGCCTGACATAATTCTGAACACAAAACAAGTAAAACTCTGTATCATAAAGGGAATCTCCTGAGCAGAACTTCACTTAAGGCCAGCTAGAAACACCTGCTGATCTAGGAGCAGTCAGTGTGTTCTACACCAACTGCTGCTTAGCAGACCCGGGTGAAGGTCACAGTACCAGCTGAAGTTCTTTCTAAAACAAAACTTCCTCTGGGAAGCCATCTGTGACTGAAAATGGAGACAACCATTAGGTAAACAAAAATGATTTCCCGAGAAACAAGATGTCACTTTCAGCAGTGTTTTATTATGGTTAACCTCTCATGACACAGCAGTTCTTACAACTACCTGTATTTTCTCCCCATATTTGAAGTCATTCATGTGACAGTAAGATCAGACAGAATCCAGGAACTCTTCTGCAAGAAGACGGGCTGCTCTAAGCTTCACCTTATGAGTTTCAACTTGATGTCAAATGCTCCCCTACTCGCTCCTCTACTCGGAGTTCAGTTCAAGAGTACATACTGGAAGAGGAAACTGAGGGGCAAGATATCAGTCTACTCCCTAGTGAATAACTTGCTTAATCAATTATACATATAAATCTAATAGTAACAAAAATTATGCAAAGGATTCACATGCTCAGGGCTAAAGCAGAAAGAAGCCAGAAACCAGTCAATGGGGTAACATTCAGCACCAGTCTTGCTGCTGCATTTACTGGGGCTTAAAAGGGTAAGTTTCGGCCCTGACTGGATTAAACTCACAGATCCTACTAGTTTGATAAACGAGAAGAGAGAAAATTCTGCATCTGTTTATCAGCTGTAAAGTTAAAAGAAATTAACATTCCAAGCAGTGTTTCCTGGAGCATTCCCTCAGAGTGGCAGAAGGCAGCACTTTTCAGGTATCTGGAACAGAAAGCTTCAACAGCTCTAAAGATACCTCACTAAGTTAAGATCTCAGCATCCTTTCCCTCCATTTCTTATCCCTCAGGACAATTAAAAGGAACAGTACATAATCACACCACCAATTCAGGGATACTGATGTGTAGACATTTTACACAGCATTGATTGTATTATGTGGAACACCAGCTAAATATGGGTCATAATAATCTTACAGAAAATAATTACTACTCTCTTAGTAAGAATCCAAATCCAGATTTTAAACAGCCTTATTTCCACTTTCAGTATTACCAGGAACATAAAAATCTGACTTTTTCAGATGTTTTTCCAAGCCAAATGCTATTCTGAAGCAGCTATCTGTTCAATAAAGGCCACTGTTCATGGACTCCTATTCCCGATCTGGCCTACAATATGGTCATTCTCAGATCCATTTATACCAAAATTCTCTTCAAAACTTGAGGCAAGTAATTTCCTACATTCATGTGATCTTTGGCTACCACCCCAAATCTCTCTCACATCCCTACAATGTTCTGTTTCTTTTCTCATCATCTCACTTCTCATGTCTCCTTTCCCTGCTTTGAGTGCTTCCAAAGTATACACTGTACCTCAGTTCCAGGAGTCAGCTCTCTCCCCTCTCCACACTTCCCTTCGCAAGTCAGGGCTGGCTTTCCTCTGGGGACACCATTTCCCACAGTCCTCTTCAGGGAAGGCCACTTGCTGCTTCTCCCAAATGCCAGAGCCCGGCAGGAGGGCCACATTCCACCCCCCCCATAATTTTTTTTTTTTCATTTTTAAAATGTTTATTTATTTTTGAGAGAGAAAGAGAGACCAAGCATGAGTGGGGAGCGGCAGAGTGAGAGAGGGACACAGAATCTGAAGCAGGCTCCAGGCTCTGTGCTGTCAGCACAGACCCCAATGTGGGGCTCCAACGCACGAGCTGTAAGATCATGACCTGAGCCAAAGTTGGACGCTTAACCGAACGAGCCATCCAGGAGCCCGTTTTTTAAAAAAAATTTTAACCCCCCTCCATAATATTTTTATTCATTCATTTACCAAATGTACACTAGGGGTCCACTCAGTCTCAAGCTCTCTTTTAGGTGCTAGGGATACCGCAGTCAACAAAACAAAATCTCAGCCCTTCCCAGGTGCTCTTATTCTAGCAGACAGATAGATGCTATACATACAACACAAAGTATGCTGCCACAAGTGCTCTGAAGAAAAGGCTGTTTGGGGAAGGTATAGGAAAGAGGGAAGGGAGAGTGGGCTTCCTCCACCTGGTCCATGTAATAATCCATAGCCTTCTCTACAGAGGCTCTGGCTATCTATTTTGCCCCTCAGCTGCTTGGTAACCGCTTCCTAGTTTTAGTTTTCTCCATTCCAGATTCCAGCATCACTGCTATGGTCTGAATATTTGTGTCCCCAACCCCTGCCTCATTCCTATGTTGGAAACCTAGCCTCTAAGGAGACGGTCTTAGGATGCTAGGCCTTTGGGGTTGGTGAATGAGATTACCGCCCTTATAAACGAAGTCCCAGAAAGATCTCTCATCCCTCTGCCATGTGAAGATACAACAAGATGCCTGCTGTCTGGAAGAGGACGTTCACCAGAACCCAACCATGCTGGTGCCCTGGTCTCAGACTTCAAGCCTCCAAAAGGTGAGAAAGAAATTTCTGTTGTTTATAAGCTACTTGGTCTCGGGTATTTTATTATAACTGCCTGAATGGACCAAGATAATCTCTCAGAGCATCTTCAGTGTCTCCAAAGATGAGCTCATTTAACCCCTAACTTTCTGTTTTTCTGATTGCATCGGCTCTAGACCTTCACATCTATGTTCTGGGAGCTACTCTGCAGCCCTATCGGGGACATGTCACTACACCTGGAACACCCACTTCTGAAGTCAGCTAATCTACCTCATGACCACACACATGTATCTTTCCAGCTTTCTGACCTTCTCAAACCCATTCCTCTTATTCTATAGCTTTACTCAGCCCTCTAGGTACTCACTTCCTCTTTTCCCAATCAATCTCTGTCTTTACTTCCTTTCCTATCTCAAAGGCCATTATTATAGTCACTCTCTTGCCTTGAACCTCTCTGGCTCTGCCTTGTTGCACTTCTGCGGCATTTGCCCAGTTAAACTCAAAACAACCCGCCTGTTACCTATCACTCTGTGAACGCTGTACCACAAGGACACCACCTTGCGGATGGAGGGGAAAATACATCAATACAATTCTGCAGCCTACAAATTGTGCTTGTGTATGACCAATTAAAAATGTCACGCGAATGTGCTCATGCCAGAATCTTCAGGAAATCCTCCTGGGCTAGAATTAAAAGCAACAGGCTCTGTCACTACAGTCTCTTTGGAAGATCTGTATTAGCAGATACATATGGAAAAACTAATGTGTTTGATGTAAGCAAATTGGCGTGACCTAAAACTAGGGAAAGAGACTAATTTAAATTACAGTTAACAAGGGTAGTCATCAGCTTACCAAAGCTGAAAATCACATTTGAACCATGGTTTAAACACACCCAGAATACAGAGATAAAATGGAAACACTTAAAAGGGAAGTATCAAAATACTGTAAGAGGCACTGATAATCTTACGATGGTGTAAATACCTATCTGTTCTTCTAATTCCTTTCTGATTCATACTCTCATCGCCTATGCAACAGGTTCTGTGTATGTTACATACTGATCAATGCCCTTGTTAACATACATGTATAGGAGCTGAGAAAAGTTAAGTAAGCCCAGAAGCAGGTTACACAACCAATCTTACCTTCCAGGCTCATCATGTGAAGGCCTTCCCAACACTTCTAATATGCCTGCTTCTGGGCTACACATTGTATAAAGAGCGCCATGACAGCCAGTCTTACAGTAGTAGAGTAAAGGAGAGAGGGCAATGCATCGCTATTTTGGTCCTTTCTCAATTATTTACACAAAGAAAAAGTAATGGCCTTAGCTTTTTATTTCTGGTTTTAGATAGCATTAATTGCAATGTTAACCTTATACTAGCTTAGTATATAAAATATTCCTCCTTGGAAAATTATACCCAAAGAAAACTGAACAGAAATTCTTCCATGGAACTCAGAGTAAATCACTGGTGACCATATTTAGAACCAGAGGGACCCATTATTATAAGCTATTTATAGTTAATGAACTCCATAAAGACCTTTTCCCAACTGTGGCAGCTTTTGCCATAGCATTCAACATTCTATTTTCCAGCTGTAGACTTGCTTTAAAAAGAAGCACTCATGCAACATAATCAAGGTTAACTAATTCTGTGGGATCATTTCTCATCCTCTTGAAAATAAACCCTTAAAAAAATTATAGAATATAGGAATTAACAAGTGACAAAGCAACTCCCTTCCCGTTCAATTCTCAAGAAACACCCATTTCCAAGAGGCCCTGTAATTTGTATAATCTCATTTCACACTGTGTGATTGTCTTAATTCAGAGACTTTTTTCTTTATAATTTCTACACTTAAAAGAAAGTCTTAGCTCCATCAAAACTGACATTTTATTGGCCTAGAAATCAACACAGTTAAGTCAACAGTTAATGGCTAAAATTCCATGTAATTTATTGCTTTTCATTACTCCTTTAGGGAAGAAACAATAATGTTAGAAAATGTAGTCATTTCTGAAGTTATTTAATATTCAATCTGGAGGAGGGATTTTTTTTTTTTTAATTTATATGCAGAATAAAGCTTTGTTGGGCCACTAGGTGGCACAGCTGGTTAAGTGTCTAATTCTTGATTTTGGCTCAGGTCATTATTTCGGGATCCGGCCCCGTCATCCTCTGCAATGACATCATGAAGCCTGCTTGGGATTCTCTCTTTTCCTTTCTCTCTGCCCCTCCCCACTTGCATGTGCATGCCCTATCTCTCTCTCTCAAATAAACATAAAAAAAAATAAAGCTTTGTTATATAGCTTGAAAATCTGCTAATTTTCTGGCAACTGCCAAAAGCTCACTAAATTTTTTTTTTATGTCTTTATTTTGAGAGACAGAGACCGAGAGCAAGAGAGAGAAGGGCAGAGAGAAAAGGAGACACAGACTCTGAAGAAGGCTCCAGGTTCTGAACTAGCTGTCAGCACAGAGCCCGACATGGGGCTGGAACCCACAGACTGTGAGATCATGACCTGAGCCGATGTCGGACACTTAACCGACTGAGCCACCCAGGCGCCCCAAAAGCTCACTAAATTCTAAAGAACTCAATTCTAAACGAATTTTAGAGGAAAGAGACCTAATATACACTAGAAATTTGGTAAATCATTCAACTATCTGTCATGCGAGGAAAGTTACCTGGCAATATCCGGGTGTGAATCTATCAGAGTGCTAACAAATCGAAAGAACAGGGAGCCCTTCCATTTCACAAATTCTTCCTGTACAAAGAGAAACCAGAGTGTTTAAGGATGAATTGTAATATACAAATCTTAAATGCATTTAGTCATAAAACCAACTGTTAACTTTCTTTTGTTTAACATCACACCTGTCAGCTATTCAGTCTGTCTGTGGCACATTAGCACAGTTTGTTAACACTCACTTCCTGACCATCTTGAGAGCAATATATTTGTTAATCACAAAGAGAAGTGGAGGGATATGTGGGTAGAAGAGCATCATATCTACTCTATTAGGAAAATGACTCAAAGCACATGGCTTTAAAAGGGAGAATGCCAATGGTGCCTTCATCAGGTACCTAACCACATAAAATAATAAGCCTACAGAACATACTAGAATAGATACACAACCTAGTTAAATACCTTCTTTTTCAAGAGCAAATATCATTTCCCTCCTCATGATAGGCTAACATATTCTCAATGTGAAGAAAAACATTAAGTGCTCTGTTCACTGAGAGTTCTGAGTTTACAAAGTTCTTCTGCCCACTAAAATGTCTTACTGGACTCTCAGGGTGACTCTGAAACAGCGGGGCAGATACGATCCTCATTTCACAAAAGAGGGAGTTATGTCTGAGAAGCACTGACTTGTTCAAAGACAAGAATGACAGAATCAGAACCAGAACTACTGTCCACTGGGTGGGCTCTTCCCTGCATGGAGTTTATTTGCAAAAATGAAACTTCACATTGGCTGACGGGATATCTGAACATATACCCAAAACAAGTATTAGGAAGTGATAATCTCTTTACAAAGGCTGTACAGAACATTAGAAGAACGATATTTTAAACCAGAAAAGAGGCTGATTATTTTTGGATTCTACTATAGAGCAGCACATTTCCTATACTACTCAAATATTCCTTGAAACCAGAAGCAATCGTGGAAGGAAAAAAAATGACGGGCCCAATTCTCATACATACCTGCAAGAGATTGGTAAGCAGGATGAGTGTTTGCTTTCGGATGAATGGATTTGAATCCTTCAGACACATAGAGATATTGGGAATGTACTTGTCCACCATGACGGTGTACCGGATACAAAGGTCGCACATGACAATGACAACATTGTTGCGAACTGCCACATCATCACACACCTCCAGCTCCCGCACAAGGGCCGGGATACTCTTCTTTGCAAGATCCTCATGCTGTAAGCATAGCTTACCTGTTACAGAAGGTGAAGATGTCTTAACTCTAATTTTATGCCTAAGTTTTCTCCAGATATATCTTGCTATGGATTTTACTTGATTAAAGTTAAAATATCATGTCAACAATCACAAACAAACAAACCCATACTACTAAATATAAGGAAGTTCAAAATAACTAAAAATAAAGTCCCCCCCTTCCCATCCCTCCAGGGTTTCATGAAACATATACTAAGAGATATTCCTTCACTGGAATAAAACTATCCTCCTTTTTTTTTTTTTTTTTAACCATCCACCCTTTATTTATTTATTTTTTTAAAAAAATTTTTAACATGTATTTATTTTTGTTTTTTGTTTTTTTTTTTTTACAAATAGTTTATTGTCAAATTAGTTTCTACGAAACTATCCTCCTTTTAAAGTTAACATTTGAATTTCAGGGTTGTCTACTTCCCTGGAAAATGACTAATAAAATCTAACAGCTAAAAAATTTAGTAATGGATTTGAAATCTGGGCTAGGCAAACAGGAAAGAATGACCACCTCATTGTATTTCTCATTCACAGTCTGGAGAAGGAAGGTTGTTGTTGAGTTTTGTTGGTTTGCATTTTTTTGCGGCCTTGGGAATGTTTTGCTCTCATTCACAATTCTTAGATTTTTGAAAAATAACTGTTATTATAAAAACACTCATAAATCCTACCCAGCATAAAACACATAGTCACACTAAAAAAAATTTAAAGTATAGCACAGCAGTCAGTCTTTTCAAGATTAACAACAATTTGAGTCCATGGGGAAATGTTTAATAGCTCATCTACCAGTTCTGGTAAGTATGAGATAAACTATCTCCTTTTATGAACTGAACTGCAAATTTAGTTTTTCACTCCCAGAAACCAGTGTAGTGCCTGATCTGATCAGTGTAGACTTTATGGTGCCGCATTATGAGTATTAAAAAACAACCCACAGGAACAGGTATAATTGTGACAAATTAACATAAAAAACAAAAGCTCCCTCCGGGGAATGTCTTGAGTCTGAGCATCTTGGGCAGCTGCCAACTGAGGGCTCTCATTACCAGCACTCTGGTGTGCCTCCGAGCTGGGGGATTGCTGTCAGAATTCCCTCCCAAATTCACAAGACTTAGAATAAACACAAGCTCAGTGTATGTAAGTAACATATTACTAAGGCTGGCTTATTTAAGACCAAAAGCTACCTATGGAACTAAACTGCACAAACAATACTTTTCTCACATTATTCTTACTTACCCAACGTAATGATGGCGTGCGCTCTAATCACGGAAGGCATGACCGAGCCTCTGACCTGAGAGAGCGGCTGAAAGGCTGGGGCTTCACTGCAACCTTGAGTTGATGTTGCTACAAGGGAGAAAAAGAGGGCTTATTTACAGTATCTCAGGAGCCAACCCTACCTTAAAACAGCACATGCAGAGGATAATTTCAAGTGCCTTACAATAATCCACATCAACAGAAGAAGCTAGAATGGACTGAATCAGAAGGAAGGCTCGCTTCTCCACTCTGGCTGGACAAAGCTGGGCTATATCTCCTAAGGTAAAAATGTACTTCACCTGCAAAAAGAATTGGCTTTTCAATACCATAAGGCAAAAGAAAAATTAACTCTAGCTAAAGACATGTCAATATTTTTTTTGTCCCCCAAATTAAAAGAACTATTTTTTTTCATAAAAATACAGTCATTATAAAAATTCAGTCATTACTTGCAAAATCCACTCTACCTTTTATGTCAATATATATAGTTAATATGTTTATTGACTACATAAGTACATTAAAAATTACGATGTTATCATAGTTTACTCTACCATTCGTGAACATTTACATTGTTTCTAATCCTTTGCTATTGTTTGCATTCCCTCTGTGGAACACTTTTGCACCTTTAAGAACTGTTCTACTTCATTAAAAGTAATCCAGGGTTCAAAAGGCATAAAACTGTTTTACATTTTAAAACATATTTTCAAAGGGTCTTCCTGACTGGTTCACTATTTATACTACTATCAAAAACTTACAAGTGCTGGCTTCCTCACAGCTGCCTTTACTGTGTGTTTATTAAGAACATACAGTTTGATGGTTAATAACACTGGTTTTTCTTTATACCAAAAAAGCAAGAGTGAGGCTAAACAGTAAAATGGGAAAGGCTTCTATTAAAGTGAGGAAGCCAGTAAGTGTACATATGTTTAAAAAATCCTGTACATATATGTCTTAGTGGATTAAAGGACTACTTAAATTATATTTAAAGAAGAGTGAAGTAAACAATATTATATAGAGCAAAACTTCTTCATATATATATGTTAACTGAAGGGTAAATTTTGGTGACATATTTAACAGTTGAAAAGAAAAATCTTAGAGGGAAAAACTCCCTGGTCATAATAAGCATTTTTCTTGTAATATAACTGCTCAAATTAGAGGCACAAGACCCTCTAGAAAGCCTGGGATGGGGCCATGCTACACATCACAGGGCCCTGCACTGAAATGTGTGGATTCCTGCCAATAATAGTTTTATTACTGAAGTGTTCACATTAATGCCTCAGCACAACCGGTCTCCTGTCACAAATTTCAACATGGTCTTCGGTCTCGAGGTACAAGTGTGAGGTGGCAGAGTAGGTAAGCACAGAGGAAAGGAACAGGTGAGGAAAATGGCCAGTTCTGGTGAAATGATGGCCTATACTGAAGGGCATGAAGAAGCAGCTCGTTATCTGCTTTACCGAGCATCAGATGTGGGAGTCAGAATGACTGCAACATGTTTTGTGGACAGCCAGCCACTTGAATCGGGAAACTGGCTGCACATTTGCTGGCACACAGGACTCTGGCACTGACACAATTTTTAAAGCAGGTCGCCATGTCACCCAGTCTTGCTGCTCCAACGTTATTTGTGTTTTTAGTTGTCAAATATTTCACTGTATTATGGACATGGCTTCAGGACACCTCCACACAATTCCGCAGTTCTACAATCTGATATTCAAACAGCTCAGCAGACACATTACAATTTAAAAACACATTGAACAAATAAACCAAAAGAACAAAGAGCACCCTCACTTTATTCTTTTCTCGCCTTATTACTTCACAATATGTCCTATTTTTTCCCTAACGGATTAGGCACCTCACAAGCTCTAACTGGATGAAGTGTATCCCATCAGGTTTTCCCTCAGATAATAAGAACATGGGGAAAAAAACGAATAGGTCACCAACACAAAAATTCTTCTTTGTAGAAGAGTAAGCTCTAGGCTAGAAAAATCCTTTTCTTGCTAATAGTATTAAAAATGCACATTAGAAAGTCATCCTTAGAAAACTCCAGCTGATATAAAGTAAAAGAATAGTTAAGGAAAGTAATTACTTACAAACAGGTCTTCATCCACATTCCCAGGGCCACTTTCCTTGAGAACTATGTCGGACAAGGACAGCACACAGGTAGAAAGGACATCGCCGCACACCCGCTTCAGTAATTCCTGCGGCAAGTCAAAGGTAATCTCTAAAGGATCCCACACATCTACTAGACTGTCCATGAAACAACCATCTCAGAAGAAACTCTATGGTCTTCAAAGGCATAAACCATAAGAAGTCTTCTGAGAAGCCTTAGCCATCAGGCTTTCAGATCTTTGCTCTTTTACCAATCTGCCTAGAAGTACTAAGCAGAATTAAAAATGAACAGCACATATATACAGCATACATACATACACAGAGGACATAAATATATAGTATCTGTACATGTATATGTATGTATATATGTATGCACATATATACACACGCACACATATGTATAGATACCATAACTTTCTATATGTGCCCTTTAAGAGCAAAAGGCAAATACCTGGGAAGATCTAGTGCCCCAAGTGATAAGAGTTCTGTAATAGTGATGCTGCTCCATTAATACAAAAAAAATCACGATTCTTCCAGCATGTATAGATGGCGAAGTAACTACTATAGTAAATAGTAAATACTAATTACTAGAGTAAATTCCATTTCAAAAGACATGGAATTTAAAAAAAGTCATTATCGTTTTGAAATGTATTCACTAAAGACAAGTTTTCAACGCTTTTTATTAGTTAAAATAACCTCAAGGGGTTATGCCAACACTTCTATGCCAAGCAAAGGAGCTCAATCATATTCTACAACTCTTTGACTACATTTTCTCTAGGAGGCCAGTCCAAAATACCCAGGTTGAAAAAAAAAAAGAAAAGAAAAGGGGGCGCCTGGGTGGCTCAGTTGGTTGAGTGTCCGACTTCAGTTCAGGTTATGATCTCGCGGTTCGTGGGTTCAAGTCACGCATCAGGCTCTGTGCTGACAGCTCAGAGCCTGGAGGCTGCTTCAGATTCTGTGTCTCCCTCTCTCTCTGCCCCTCTTCCACTTGTGCTCTGTCTCTCAAAAATAAATAAATGTTAAAAAAGTGTTTAAAAAATAAAAAATAGAAATAAAATATCCTAAGATTCTGGAAAATCTCAGGGCCTTAGTCCATTGTCTACCACCAAAAGTGGTATTGGCAAATCTGCAACCATGGCTTTTGTAAGTAGTAACAGCCTCTCCAGTTCTCAATTTTTAAATTTTTTTAATGTTTTTTTTATTTTTGAAAGAGAGAGAAAGACAGCACAAGTTGGGGAGGAGTAGAGGGGAGACACAGAATCCAAAGCAGGCTCCAGGCTCTGAGCTGTCAGCACAGAGCCCAATGCAGGGCTTGAACTCACAAACTGTGAGATCATGACCTAAGCCAAAGTCGGACACCTAACCAACTGAGCCACCCAGACACCCATCTAGTTCTCAATTTTTAACCGTGAAGATAACTCTGTCTTCCTCACAGACTCTAACAATGGTGAAATTAATGACTGTGGGCCATTAGAAAGCAAGCCAGTGGCTTCTGGCACTGACTCCCCCCGTACTATAGATCACTCTTCCTCTAGCCAATGCTGGTGAAGAAGAGAGTGGGAGGGCAACCAGAGGACTTAGTTCTAGGCATGGCTCTGCCATTAATCAGCCACCAAGACATGCGGGATGACTGTTTTGTAATTTGCCGTTTAAATTTCTCCCCAGGTTTTCCTACATCATTCTTTCTTTGTGACCAGCTTTTTGCTTTGTGTTGACCTGTTTTCTGCTATTCAAATATGCTCCCTACTTAGGTAATGCTCCTTATTTAAAAGTTTTTCTTGGATCAAGAGATAAACAGCTAGAAAAATCAAACAAAGCAAGCATCCCTTTCATCAGATAAGCCAAAAGGTACATGCCAGGAAAACACCAGACACCATTTACATGGAAAGAGCTGGGCATTTTTAGCTAAGTACATTGTAACCTGTTTTAAGTCCTAAGCTAAAAAAGTTATAATATACTTTCTTATTATATCTGTTCCTACAAATAGAAAATGTAACTTATCAAGGAAGGACTTTTCTTTAAGGAACTTATGTAAGAAAAGGAAGCACAGGAATGTAGCTGGGTAGCTCAGATGAAGCAAAGATATTTTTATTCTGGGAAACTTAAATATATTCCAGCAATTATTTAAATTAACCTTTGACTTCTAAAACCATCATTAATCACCCCAGTCCTAAAATTTTTCATTAAGATTAGCCTTGTCTAGGAGTATATTTCATGGTAAGAATAGAATATATGGCAGTAAAATAACTTATTAGAGAAACTGATATGGATGCCTTTTAGGGAGTCAAAGTAATACTCTGTCTCACACAAAACCATGGTTTGGATTTGTATGTATGCATCTATAGAAAACATCAGCTGTAGGCTCTGATTAACTTTGGGAACATGATAAAGCAAGAGGTGTTAGAGTAACGTAGCCTTATAGTAAGAGGATAGGTATTTTCCTGCAGAATGACTCATCAAATGATCAGAAATCTTCTGGTCTGGAGGGAACCCGCTGCCTAGGTGGAGGGAGAATCATTGGTTAGGCTTCTTGGATGAGGTAGAAGTGAAGGAGGAAGAGACACAAAGCTATCTATCGCAAACATTCAGGCTACAACTTGTTAAAAAATAGCTATACAGTTCTTACTAGAAAATATATGCACAGCAGGCACGCCTTCCTAGAAGGCACTTGTACCTAGAACCAAGATGGTGACTTTCTGAGGGACCCATGTGTCCTGAGCAGCCAGTATCTTCTCAGGGAATGTCAACTGCTTGTCACAGAAGCTGATGCTACAGCTTCTGTGGACTACCCATTCTTATAGGTTCTTCACAGAGAATACTCCTTATACTTCAAAACAGAGTAACATGTTCAAGTACAGATAAACAACAAACATCCAGGAGAGTTTGCAGTGTACCTGTTCCTCCACAGGCGTCTTTGCAGATGCTCTACAGAGTCTTTGCAAAGTATCAACAGCTGAGCTGATCAACTCTAGAGACCACTGGAATCCATTCAGCTTACATTTGACCACATCTAAAGAGAAATTAAAACCCTCCAAATTTAACTGCTCAAAATATATTTAAAGTGAGAGGCAAAGCTTTTTCAAGATTCTCCAAAGCACACTCACCAGTCACTTTGTCCCGGGTGCTCTTAGGAAGATGCTTTGCGATATGCCCAATAACACACAGAATATGTCCTAAGGTGTTTGGATTGGGATTCTGTTGACTAGGAAAAGGGCATAAGGAATATCAACAGACAAAATAAACACTGCTGCCAACAAAATACTCTCTGGATTGTGAACATTGGAGGAATGTAAGGTAGCATGGTTTAGGAGTCAAGTTGTAGGAGTATTAAGGCACTTAATTTACTTGGACAAAGGGTAAACTGAAAGCTTAAAACTCATTCTTATTTTTCATGTTTGTTTTTATGCCAGAATTTAAAGATCTGTGTATAGAAATAGCTATGAAACAGCTCACTTCCTTAAGACATGAGCTTTGTTTCCACGAATCTTTAGTGTCTATCAACAACTATATTATAAGCATGCAAACCTGCTGATTTTCTCCCAGGACTCTATTATCTTGGTATAGTCCAGCTTGGGTGATGAGCAAGCAATCTTGGAAAGCAGCATCCAGGCTGGTGCAGAATGTTCCGTGCCAGTGTAGGATATCACATTGTTTATAAAACTGGATGAGAATTTCTCTTTCTTGGACCAGATATGAAAAGCCTTATTTAAATAGCGGCTGGAAAGAAGATGGGAAAGCAAAATTGTAACTGTAAATATACAAAACTGTTCAGAACAGCTCTCAGTGAAAGGTTATCAGCTTCTGCTGCTCCAGGACTCCCCTGGCACATGGAATGTCAAAGCAGAAGTTCCTGGCTAGTGGCATATTTGATATCAACCAGGTGTCTTTAAATTTTTTATTATACAGAAAAAAAATTTATTATACAGAATGAGATATATTTATTTTTTCCCTTATAAAGTGTTTCTTTTTGAAGCAAAGAATAAAATTTCATAATTCGCTCGAGACCCTTCTTATCCTCATTCCCTCCCAAACTGCTATACAAACATTAAGGGATAGGTTACCAATAACAAATATGTCCAGAGTTTATAGGATTTTAGTGACAAAAAAAAAAATTATAGACACTTGTTTTTTCAATGGAAGGACTGGATAGATATTATTATGGTGATATTAAATGAGCTAAATTTTGCCATGACCCACCAACACCATTCAGAAATACATATTTCAAACACTTTAAAAATGAAACAAAAAACGCTTCTGGTGTATTAATCTAAAGTTTGCATTATGTCATCTGTTGTTTTCAATAATTTCTTATTTGCCTTCTTTCCACAGCACTGAATCAGAAAACACGAGCCATGACACAAATGCAGTATTATATATCTAAGTAAAGTGAAAAATACACTTCTTCCCACAATTAATTTTTCTTAGACTGCAACAGACATGCAAATGAGCGCACGCGCGTGCGCACACACACGCACCAAGACTTTCTCATTAAATGAAAAAAAAAGACTTTTCAAAGCATGCAGAAGGCAACTGTAACAAAATAAACACATCTATATACAATAAACATACCCATGTAAATTGTTTCAATAAATTAGCTATTGCTTAGAAATCTATCTATAAATGTCTAAAGTTTTACTGCAGGTAACTCAATTCATACATGACTATGGTCCAAAAACAACACAAATGGAATCAGCAAATATTTTAAAATTTATTAAAAAGAATCACAAAAAATACATTAAGTAATGTTTACTATAAGAAGTGAACAGAATGGGAAAAGAATCCTCTGAACTTCCAGTTTTGAAACCTCAAATTTGGCTTTTCTGACAACTCACACCCCTCCATATCAGTTGAACAGTTTCCAAAAGTCTCCCCCAATTAGCTTACTGCTCAATTAGCCCCACTGACGATCACAAGCCACTCCCTACCAAGTTAGAATGCTTTCAACAGACACCAACCTGGGTCTTTTGTACAGAACCACTGACAGCTATCCTAATTTCAAAACCAATGGACTATCTTTAGTTTCCATTTTCCATGACCTCTACAAGGCATTATTGACCATTCTCTCTGCCTTTGTACTCTGGTCTCCTTATTGGCTCTCTTTTCTTTTCCCTTCACTAATTCCTTTTATCAAATCACTCTTCGGGCTCATTTTGAAAAGTTCTATTCTTAGTCCTCTTCTCTTATCTACAACTGAAACGCTGGGCTGGGTGATCTCATTCATTACCAAAAGCTCTCCACTCAAATATGACAAAGCATTGCAAGCCCACATTTAAATTGGATTTCCATCTCCTGCCTCTGCTTTCCATACCTCAGTCAATGGAAATACCACTGACCAGTTATTTTGGATAGAATCATGGAGTCTTCAGGCCTCTAATCCTTTGCATTGCTATTTTCTGTCTGGAAATTCTCACTGTTATGGCTGTCTGGTTAATTTCTACTTATTCCACCTCTAGGAATAATTCAGCTATTGCCACCATCAATAGCTAAAACAAGAAAAAAAGTTAAAAAGCAATCAAACAAAAACAAACAAAAAAACTACTAAACTGCTCTATACCCTCCCTCTTTGCTCCTAAAATTCTACCAAAATAGTGAATTTATTTTCTCTCTTTCCACTAGCTTGTGAGCAACTTGAGTAGAGGAAGTGCACTGATTTCTTTCAACCCTCAAATCAAACCTCTACCCCCTCTGTACTTCTCCTTGTTAAATATTTTTAAATATACCTCATTGTCTTCATGCCCACTGCCTTGTCCTTGATGTAGGCCCTCATCACCTTTAACTTAAATCATTTCAGTGGTAGCTTGTTTTCTTAGATTCTAGTCATCTGCTGGTCACCAAACACAAGTGCCTTTGCGATCCTTCCTGTGAAACTAAATAAAGGAAATCTCACTGGCAATGGGGCTGGGAGTCCAGAATAGGAAGCTCTCATGTCTACCACTGGTCATCAGTTGCAGGAGGGGATAGGACCACTATATCCAAGAGGAACAAACAAGCTGACTTTACTACTCCAGCAAGAGGAAGGATTTCTTCTTGCCTGGCAACAGTCCAGCCAATGAGAGGCTGTCACGACTCTGCCATTGAGAAACCATCACCACCTTGAACTCTCTCTTTCAATGGACTTTTCTTCAAAGCAGCCCCTCCCAACTTTCTCTTCTGTAAAAAGAACAGTTCTTTTCCTTTGATTCCCAGATTTGCTTGTGGTTTGTCACAGCGTACTTGTCCCGAAATGCAATTCTGTGCTATTTCCATATAAACCCATTTTGCTGGTTAAATAACTGGGTGTTTTATTTTCAAGATTAACACTTCCTAAAATAGAAAACCCTGTATTACCCATCCAGTTTATATTCACCAGCAGCCTCCCCCTGCCCACTCTGTTTTCAATCTAAAGTCAAATTTCTTGGAATGCTATGTTACAACTCTGCAGTATCTGGGTCCTGCTTAACTTCTCCAGTTTCAGTTTACACTCAGCCAGCCCTGTTTCCCCAGCCACAGTGAAATCCTCTGGCTCCTGAACAGTGCACAGTGTTTATGCTTCCATGGCTTTGAACTGGCTGTTTCTTTTACATGGACATACCCTTTTGCCCCCTTATTAACCTTCAAGATTCAAAATCAAAAGTCATCTGTTCCGTGAAGTCTCTTTTCCTGTACATTCCCTGATGTTCTAGTTATTTTCTGTTTATTAACAAGTCACAGATTTTGTTTATAAATGTTTATAGAACTCTATTCTGGTAGCTCTTACTTTTCTTAATACTCCTTTTGAAAAATTCATTCCCAAGTTCAGGGGCTCTCATACTTTTTCATTTCTGGGTGCTTTTTTATTTTCTGGGTGCTTTTGAACTCAAAAATTATGGACCACCTTGAAGAGCTTTAGTTTTGTGGGCCAATATTTGCTGTGCCAAAATTAAAACTGAGAAACTTAAAAATATTTCTTAGTTAATCTAAAAAATAATAAGCCAACTACATGTTAACATAGATGCACTGCTTTATAAAAAAAAAAAATCTTTCTTAAAACAAAATAAACTTGGTGAAAAGAGTGTCACTGCTCTATACTTTTGTAAATCTATTTATGGTCTGGCTTAAACAGAAGGCAGGTGGATTATTGTAACTGCTTCTGCATTCAATTTGCTTCAATATCATCGTATGCGTCTGGAAAACTCTACTATAGTCCTGTGAAACAATAAAAGTGAAAAATGGCTTATAACATCTTATTATTACAATCAAAACAGTCTGAGCTCATGAATCCATCACACTTTGAGAACTTATACCCTAGTTCATTTTCTATAAAGGCTATTCCAAAACTTCTTTACACTTAAGACCCTAATTCTACACTCTCCTTCCTAACTTTGAGCAAATATATATTTTGTCTTGTGCTAAAATATATAATAGTTTACCATTTTAACCATTTTCAGGTGTATAGTTCAGTGGTGTTAAGTACATTCACACTTGTTGTGCAATCATCCATCTCTAGAACTCTGTTATCACCTTATACTGAAACTCTGTACCCACTTAACAGTAATTCCCCATTGCCTTCTCCACAGCCCCTGATAAGCACCTTTCTACTTTCTGCCTTTAAGCATTTGACTATTCTACATATTTCAGAGAAGGGAGGTCATCAATAAGTGTCCTTTTGTATTGGGCTTATTTCATTCAGCGTGTTTTTAAGGTTCATCCACATAGTGTAGCATGCATCAGTATTTTGTTACTTTGTTAGGCTGAAAAATATCCTGTTGTACATATATATCACATTTTATTTGTCCTTTCACCCATTCATGGACAGCTGGGGTATTTTCACTTTTCTGGCTATTGTGTATAATGCTCTGTCACTGCTGTACTGAGCAAATATTCTATTACTGTACTGAGAAGAGAAGGCTCGGAGGTTCTAGGGTTCATATCATTTCCTCTTTTGTACTTTTGGTCCTGTATTTTTTTTTTTTTTTTAATGTGTGTTCTTTTTGAGAGAGGGACAGAGTGCAAGCAGGGGAGGAAAAAAGAGAGAGGGAGACACGAAACCGAAGCAGGCTCCAGGCTCCAAGCTGTCAGCTTAGAGCCCAACGTGGGGCTCTAACTCACCAACAGATCATGACCTGAGCTGAAGTCGGACGCTAAACTGACTGAGTCACCCAGTCACCCCTCCTTTCCCGTATTTTTTTGTTTCTTTTTATTTCTAAAGTTCTTTCCTTCTACCTTATAAAATGAGTCTTTCATATAATATTGTTCTTTTTCAGAAACTCTACTAACTATCCCTTCCATTCATCCTCAGTATTTTTTTTTTATCTCCCCCTTTTCTTCTGACTTCAAATTTACATAACCACATTCCCCTATCTTAAAACAAAAACAAGGCCTGTGAAGGAAACTATGGCACATCTTAATTGCAGGTAAGACCTAACATAAAAGGAAGAAAGAAAAAAAAATTCTAGGAGATTACATGGGAGAATATATGACCCTGAGGTAGGAAAAGACTTCTCTAAAAATACATTAACCATAAGGAAAACCACTGACAAAGTGAACTCATCAAAAGATACCATCAAGAGAGTAAAAAGGCAAATCATGAGGTGGGAGAGGACATTTGCAACCCGTGTAACAATAGCTTGTACACAGAATATATACTGAACACTTTCAGATGGACAAGCAAGAAAGAGTGACAGTCTAAAAGAAAGACCAGAGGGGCGCTTGGGTGGCTCAGTCAGTTGGGCGTTCAACATCGGCTCGGGTCATGATCTCACGGTTCGTGGGTTCGAGCCCTGCATTGGGCTCTGTACTGACAGCTAGCTCAGAGCCTGGAGCCGGTTTCGGATTCTGTGTGTCTCTCTCTCTCTGACCCTCCCCTGCTCATGCTGTCTCTCTCGCTAAGAAATAAATAAAAAATAAAGAAAGAAAAGAAAAGAAAGTCCAGAGACCTGAGTAGGTAATTCATAAAAGTGAACATATAAATGCTAATCCACATAGGAAAAGAGGCTCAATCTTATTATTCAACATGGTCATGTAAATTAAAACCATAATAAAACATCAGTATTCATCCATTAAAGTGACTAAAAAGAAAAAGACTGGTAATATGAAATGCTGGCCACAACATGGAACTCCCACACCTGCCAGAGTGCAATGTAAATTGGCACAACCCCTCTGGAAAACTCCCTGGCAGTATCCATTAGAGGTACCTAAAAACGTACTCAACAATACTGTGTCCAGGTATATACCCAACAGAAATGCATGTACCTGTGTTATCAACAGATATGTACAGAAATATCCATAGCAGCATTATATATAATATTAAAAAAAATTGAAACAGCTCAATCATCTATCAACAGTATAATGGATAATTATGTTTTATTTATAAAAATCACACACACACACACACACACACACAGAGCAATGAAAGTAAATAAGCTACAGCTACACACGATAACATGAATGAGCCTTCTATTGCTTTGAATGTTAGGAGTCAGACACACAAAGAATACATACCACATAATTCCATTTATATAAAGTTGTAGAACAGAGGGAAGTAATCACAGCAGTGGTTACCTTTGACAAGGGAAGGACAGTGATGGGACGGAGTGTGAGGTATTACTTGGGCTTAGCTATGTTCTATTTCTTGACCTGGGAGGTAGTTACATGGGTATATTTTCGTTTTTATACTTACTGACCCTATGTACTGACCTATTATACTTTTCTGTGGATGTTATATTCCAGTATAAAAGTTTTATAAAGGGAAAAATAAATGAAATAAATCTCCCAACAGCATCTCATGAGCTATAGGGTAGGCTTCCCCTGCTTTTTTGTGAAGAATGGCTACTACTTTTTATGCTGAATTTTAAGTGTTGGGGTTGCTTACTGAGATGCCTGAGTAAAGCAAAAGGTAAGTGATTCATTTTTTTTTAAATTTTTTTTTTAATGTCTTCATTTTATTTTGAGAGACACAGACAGAGAACGAGCAGGGTAGGGGCTGAGAGAGAGGGAGACACAGAATCTGAAGCAGGCTCCAGGCTCTGAACTGTCAGCACAGAGCCCAACGTGGGGCTTGAACCCACAGACTGTGAGATCGTGACCTGAGCTGAAGTCAGACACTTAACTGACTGAGCCACCCAGGTGCCCCAAAAAGTAAGTGATTCTATTGCTAGCTAAATTCTCCTCCCTTCTAAGCCTTCTAAGAATTTTAGCCAAGCATCTAGCTGGTACTGAGGAAATATTTAATGAATGAATATGCTTTCAATCATAGAGTTTTAATACAAAAAGGGACCTGAAGAGATCATGTAATCCAACTGGCTACTCTTACAAATGGGAAAACCAAGGCCCAGAGAGATGAGGTGTTTTGACAGGGCCACAGAACAGTATTCTGTGATAAAAAAAAAAATCTATTACATTTCCATTGTATGATAATTCTTCCATAACTACATGTAAATAAGGAGGGAAGTATTTCCTACATGATAAAAAAAAAAAGGAAAAAGATAGTCAAGCTGATTGTAAGATTACTGCAATATAGATTAAAATTTACCATTTTAGGTGCTAACTCCTCACTACAGTGTTCACTGTATAGTGTACACTTGGTAAATGTTATCTAATGGGAAAGAATACTGCAGTGGTATTAAGTCAATGAATCCAATAAAATATCAGGAGAAGTTTAATGTACAAGAACTAGGAAGTCATCTTTCATAAAAACTAGTATTATGGAAAGTTAATATTATTATATCATATTCATCAGCGTTTTCTACTACATGTTAAGACATCAATTTAAAACTAAACATCACTCAGAGAAAAGCACAGGAGGAGATCAAAAGCGTCACAAAAAAGTGTCATCATGAAAATGTTGAGATTTGAATTGGGTCAAAAAAAAAAGACCAAAATTGAGTCTTCACATATATTAAGTAATTTGGAAAGCTGATCTTCCAAGATCAGTACAGAAAATTTTTTTTAATGTTTATTATTTTTTTATTTTGAGAGACCGACAGAGCATGCACATGCACAAGTGGAGGAAGGGAAGAGAGAGGGAGAGAGAGAATTTCTTTCCAAGCAGGCTCTGCACTGCCAGCACAGAACCTGATGCAGGACTCAGTCTCACGACCATGAGCTCATGACCTGAGCCAAAATCAAAAGTCAGATGCTAAACTCACTGGGCCACCCAGGAACCCCTAATACAGAAATTTTAATAAAAAATTTTATGGCTTTCTATAAGGTAAACAAGTCACACAATTAACATACCTCAGTTCCTGGTTTTCTGTACTAAGGAGAGTAAGGAGTGCCCAAGCCAGTACCTGGCTGTTGTCTCCAGTATGGAATTTATTATAATGCTTAATGTTTTGCAACAGGAGCTGGTCAAGGCATTCCAGAGCCTTTTCCTGCACAGTGCTCTCACAGTCCATCACAGCTGGAATGATCCCTGTCAGCCAGGCTTTCTGTATCTGGACACATCCAGGCTGGGCCTTGGGAATGAAACATCATGAAATCATAAAGAAGTCTGATACTAGCAGAATTCTAAATACAAATCAGTGAGGCTGTAGTCAACGTTTTGAGACTTGTATGTGGTCACACACACAAGTACAAATAAATAAGTGAAAAAAAAAGCAACATTTGAAATATATAGTAAAAAAAAGTTCAATCTTCAGTTACTCTATATCAGTGCATACTGAAATTTTAAACTTAGGAAGTCATTACTGTATTATTATAGTAAATCAGCACTTTTTGGTAATTTCAATATTTTTTTAACATTTATTTGTTTTTGAAAGAAACAGAGGAAGTGAGTGAGAGTGGGGGAGGGGCAGAGAGAGAGGGAGACCCAGAATCCAAAGCAGGCTCCCGGCTCTGAGCTGTCAGCACAGAGCTCGACACAGAGCTCAAACTCACTAATGGTATGATCATGACCTAAGCCAAAGTCGGACACCAGACCAACCAAGGCGCCCTGATAATTTAAGGATTAAGAGCAAATAATAAATATTTATCCCAATTAAATTAAAATAGATGCTGACAGAGGAAGTCAAAGTATGCACTGTTTAATGCTTTCTATCATGAAATAAAGAAATAAACTGGCTTTAAAAATTCTTCAAAAGCTAATTATTTGGCAGATGAAAATTAAATATTGGATTACTGGATCTGCTATTTTGACAATATCATCTAAGAGGTCTTAATGTTCAAAAATTAATCTAGGTCTCTGGTCTCACCAAATTTATTTTGCCATTGATATTTCTATGTGAGATTTAAGTTGAAGTCAAGACAAGACTAATCACTGCATTCTTTAGCATGAGTCTATAATTATATTAACATGAGACATAATCATATGTAATGAAAAGATAATCTCTTCTCTTCTCTTCCACTGTATAGTCCTTCAGTAGACCTGGTAGAATTTCCATTAGTCAACTTAATATTTTGCAAGAGGTAATTATTAGGCTGAATTATTTATTTAGTGTTTGTATGTATTTGTGTGTGTGTGTATATGTGTGTGTGTGAGGGGGTAACACACTTACATGTGAGCAGGAGGAGGGGTGAACAGGGGCCAGTGCAAAGGGAGAGGGAGAGAGAGAATCTTAAGCAAGTTCCACACTGGGCATGGAGCCTGACACAGGGCTCAAACTCATGACCTGAGACAAAATCAACAGTCAGGCGCTTAACCAACTGAACTACCCAGATGCCCCATTTGCTGAAATATTATTATTAATTATTGTAAATGTAAAAACACACTGTCTCTCACCATGAGAAGTTCAGTAAGAGACTGTAAGGCCTGCTTTCGGACAGACACTGCAGGGTCCCGACACTGGTCCTGCAGCAGCAATAGCTCTTCTTTCATGCCCAAGATGTCACAGTGTTTCAAAATACTCACTAATACCTAGAAGAAGCATATGTAACATGGATTAATAACTTATGCACTGTAGACAAAAATAAGACTTAAGTCTGTGGTTCTTAACATTTCTGAGGTACAGATCCATCCCTCCACCCAGTAACATTCCACCTTTTAAGAATCTGATAAAAGCTAAGGCCTCTCTCTGGAGAAAATCTGACATACATTTATATAAACAAGTATTAACAAACCATTTTGGGGGTTACATGCACCCTATTAAAATTCATTCATGGTTCCCATACTAAGAATCCCTATTCCAAAAAGAGAAATTAAGGATATAAAGGGGCGCCTGGGTGGCTTAGTCGGTTAAGCGTCCGACTTTCGCTTAGGTCATGATCTCACGGTTCGTGGGTTCGAGCCCCGCGTCGGGCTCTGTGCTGACTGCCAGCTCAGAGCCTGGAGCCTGTTTCAGAGTCTGTGACTCCCTCTTTCTCTGACCCTCCCCTGCTCACGCTGTCTCTCTCTCTCTCTCTCAGAAATAAATTAAAAAAAAAAAAATTAAAGAAAAAAAGGATATAAATATGTAATTCTTTTTTAAATTTTTTATTAAAACAACTTTTTTAATGTTTATTTTTGAGAGAGAGAGAGACAGAGACAGAGCATGAGTCGGGTGGGGCAGAGAGAGAAAGAGAGACAGAATTCGAAACGCTCCAGACTCTGAGCTGTCAACACAGAGCCCGTTGCAGGACTTGAACTCCCCAACTGCAAGGTCATGATCTGAGCTGAAGTCAGGTGTTTAACTGACTGAGCCACCCAGGTGCCCCATAAATAGGTAATAAAAAGTCAACAACCCAGCGGGAACTTTAAAAACAGATAAACCTTTAGTTCGTGTCTGTAATTTGTACATACAATAGGATCAAAGTGAACAAATGTTAGGTGAAAAACAAGTTAAATAATGAGTATGGCAGAGAATTTTTACAAAATATTTCCAGGTTTTTAGTGCTTGAAAAGAGCACATTCAAGAATACCTAGAAAAAACTCACACCTGGAGTGCAGACTTCCTGACATTGGTCTTCTCATCCCTGATTCTCTTTTTCAGCATTCCCATGACACATCTCACTGTTGAGGAAATGCCAAAGAATCATTACATAGTCTGAGAAAAACTATATTTATAGTACCTAACATCTCACCACACAATACTGAGAAAATACTCTAAAAAACTAATTAGCTTGCTTTAAATCCTGAGAAATCTGAGTATGAAACAATGTAGAAAAAAAAAGAAAAGTCAAATAATTAGTTATTCACAATAATGCAAAGGGCATAGTAATATAATTTTTAAAGGGCACAAATTCTGGAATATTAAAAATTCAATTTTAAATCCTGGCTCCAATGTCTAAAATTCTGAATGAATTATTCAGCTCTTCTATTTTCTTTAGCTACAAAAAAGGAATATCCAAATCATAATTTTTTTAAAGACTAAATAAGATAATATATAATATTGGCTTTAAAACTTTTTGATCATAGGCCCCTTTACACTATTAAAAAAATCACTGAAGACTTCTAAGGGCTTTTTTGGTAAAAATCTCAGGTAAAAAAGATTTAATAGTTTATTTTAAAAAAGGAAGATGTGCCACTATGCATAGTATATTTTTAAATGAAAAATACCTATATTTCCCCTCCAAAAAAATTTAGTGAAAATAATGGCATTGTTTTACATCTTTATAAACTCTTTAATGTCTGGCTAAATGAAAAACAGCTAGATTCTCATCTCTATTTCAGAGTCATAATGCTGAAGAGTACAAAGTCTTGATATTATTATGAAAACAATATTAACTTCAAGGACCTGCTGAAAAGGCTAAGGGATCCCAAACTATGCGAAGAGCCATTCATGTATATGGAAGTATGTTACAAAATGAAATAGAGAATGGGAAAAAACAGAAAAGATCAATGAAATCAAAAGTAGATTCCTTGATAAAAAAAAAAAAACAAAATTAACAAATTTTTAGAGATAGACTAATCAAGAAAAAAAATAGAAGATTCAAATTGCTAAAATCAGGAAAGAATGAGGAAACATTACTGCTGCCATTACAGAAATAAAAAGGATTTGCAAAGAAATACTATGAAAAATGTTTATGTTATATTGAGTAATCTGGATGAAATGAACAAATTTCTACAAAGATAAAAACCACGGACATTGACTCAAGAAGAAATAGTCTGAATATACTCATAACAAGTAAAGAGAATGAACTGGAGATTGAAAACTTTCTCACACATGTACAAAAGTCCAGGACCAGATGGCTTTACTGGAGAACTCCACCAAATGTTAAAACAAATATGAACACCAATTCTTCATAAACACTTAAAAAACAGAAGAAACCACTTTCCACCTCAGTCCATTAAGCCAGTATTACCCTGAGAGCAAAACCAGATAAATACATGTCAAGAAAAGTAAACAATAGGCCAAAATCTCCTGCCAATACATATAGTATCAACAAATCAAATCTAACAAGATACAAAAAGGATTATATACCAGCCTTGGGATTTATCCCAGGAATGAAATGTTGGCTCAACATGTGAAAATCAATCAATGTAATAAAAAACCACAGCAATATAATAAAGGACAAAGACCACATGGTTGTCTCCACAGATGAGGAAAATGCATGTGTAAAATCCAACACCATTCCATAATAAAAACACTCAACAATCTCAGAAGTGAAGGAAACTTTATCACACTGATGAAAGCCATTCTGAAAAAACCCACAGCTAACATCACACTCAATGGTGGAAGACTGAAAACAAAGTACAGAAGAAACATGAGGATGTCTGCTCTCCCCAATTCTTTTCAACATTGTACAGAGGTCCTTTGCCAGGGAAAGTAGGCAAGGAAAAGACAGAAAAGGCATCCAGATGGAAAGAAAGAAGAAAAACTCTGTTCACAGATGGCATGAGCTTATATATAGAAAATCCTAAGGAATATACACACACACAATTAGAGCTAGTAACAGATTTAGCAAGGTTGCAAGACACAAGATCAAATCATCAAACATCAGTTGTAAAAACTAACAATGAACAATTTGAAAATGGAACTAAGAAACCAATGTAACTTATTATAACACCAAAAAGAATAAAATATTTAGGAATAAACGTAAAAAGCAAGAATTACACTGAAAACTGAAAAACATCACTGAAACAAACTAAAGAAGACCTAAATATATAGAAAGGCATCCCATGTTCATGGACAGAAGGGCTTAATATTGTTAAGATGGCAATACCAGCCAAAGTGATCTACAGATCAATCCTTACCAAAATCCAAGTTGGCTTTTTTTCCTTTCAGAAACTGACAGATGATCCTAAAATTCATATGGAAATATAAGAAAAACAGAATAGCCAAATCAATCTATAAATACAAGGAAAAGAATGCAGAGCCTACACTTCCTAATTTCAAAATTAGTATAAAGTACCAGTAATCAACACAGTGCGGTTCTGCCATAAGGAAAGACAATGGAATGCCAGCGGAAGAGAAATGAAAGTACATAAGCCCATGTATCTAAGATCAATTGATTTTTGACAAGGGTGCTGGGAACATTCAAAGGAGAAAAAACTTCTTTTAAACAAATGGTGCTATGTCAAACTGGATATTTACATACATAAGTTGGACCCCTACATCACACCATATTAAAAAATTAACTAAAAATTGATCAAAGACCAAAACATAAGAGCTAAAATTACAAAACTCTGAAAAGAAAACATAAATGTAAATCTTTGTGAAGAATTAGGCAGTGATTTCTTAGCCATGACACCAAAAGCACAAGCCAAAAAAAAAAAACCAAAAAAAAAACAAAATAAAAAATAAAAAAAACAACTGGACAGCTAGACTTCATGAAAGCTAATGTTTCATGCCTCAAAGAACACCATCAAGAAACTGAAAATTCAACCTCCAGAATGAGAAAAAGAATATATTTGCAAATCATATATCTAATAAAGAATTTGGAGCCAGAATATACAAAGAATTCTTTCAACTCAAAAATAAAGACAAATAATCTATTTTAAAAAATGGGCAAAGAACTTCTCCAAAGAAGACATATAAATGGTCAATAAACATATGAAAGTTTGCTTAACATCATGAGTCATCAGGAAAATGTAAATCAAAACCACAGTGAGATACTTCACATCCACTAGGATGGATACAATAAATAGATATGAGAAGTGCTGGTAAGGACGTGGAGAAATAAGATTTATTACACATGCTAGTGGGACTGAGACATGATGTGACCACTCTGGAAAGCAGTTTGGCAGTTCCTCAAAATGTTAAACACAGAGTTACCACATGACCTAGCATCAGTTCCACTCCTAGGTACACACCCAAAAGGAATGAATATTTACATACAAAATTTGTACAAGAATGTTCATAACACCCCCATTCATAATAGCCAAAAGATGGAAACAACCCCAGTCTATCAACTGACAAACAAACCTCGAAAATGTTATGCTAAGAAGACATCCACAAAAAAAAAAAAAAAAAAACCACATTGTATGTTTCCATATATGTGGATGTCAAAACCAGACAAATCCATAGAGACAGAAAGCTAGTTGGTGGCTGGCAAAGGCTGGGGAAGGGGGAGAACGGGGAGTAACTGCTAATGAGTACAGGGTTTCTTTTTGGCAAAGGAAATATTCTGAAAATTGATCAGTTTTGTGAATACACTAAAAACCACTAAATCATACACTTTATTTAAATGGTATGTATATGAATTACATCTCAAAAAACAAAACAAAACAAAAGACCCACCACAAAGAAAGCACTTAAGACTGGAATCAACACATTATTTTTCCAGAATAATTTGTTTTTTATATTTTAGAAAATCGGTTAATATATAAATTGAATTATTGCTCTGAATTTGAATACTACATGCTAATATCTAACCATATAAATCCAAATTCCATGCTAATCTTTCAGGCCAAAATAAGTAATTATCCTCATGACATTTTACAGATACCTCAGTACGTATCTCACAACTTACTATTTTTTTTATATATATATATATATGTAAAATTTGTATACACGTATATTTATTACTCCCATTGCTCCTCAACAGATGGAATTATGTTTTATTAAAGTCAGTATCTATAATGCCTAGCACAGATTAGAAGGGATGAGATAAATGTTAACAGAATAAATTAGTCTAATTATAAAATTAATCCTCTATACACATATTTTCTCACTTATCTATATTGAAAAACCACTTCTCTTAACATTATTTTCACAGACTGGGAAAGTGAAAGATTCAGGAAGTGACAATTAGGGTGCTTTGCTAACTTCCGTGTCTTAGTCAAGCAGCTATTTAGTAACAGAATTGATACCAGAACTCAGACTGCCTCTCCTTTCTAATAGTGTGTTCCCCACTATTTCATGCTATGTCATCTCACAGATGAATAAGGAGCCCAGAGAAGTAAAGTGACTTTCTCAAGATGACACAGCTAGACAGAAACAGAATCTAGGAGTAGGCTCCAGGTCTGCCTACTGTCTAGTCCATATTTCTTTTTTTTCCCTCCTGAATCACATTAACACTTAAACCATCCAGGTTAGATGGAGTAAACCATCCAGATTACTCCAGGTTCAGTAAGTCAATGAAGGAGATCAGGCATCACTTGTATTCAGAATCCTGTGGAAGTCCATGGGAGAGAGGACCCACAACCATTCCATGTAGTAAATATGGTTCATATTATTAATGAAGAGAAATTATAATCTAAATTCTGAATTGTCTTTTTCAGTGGGAGCTTAGATTCATAGTTTCCTATCATACATTAAAGGTGAACTCTGGGGGAGCGAGGCAAGATGGTGGAGGAGTAGAGAGCTTCATACATTTCACTTGCACCCATCTCTCAAATGGAGAAGGCCTGAAGCTATCGGAACCCTTACAGAATCCAGGAGTTTGGGAGGAAAAGGAGACAGAGTCTGCTGAGAAAACAATCTTATAGCATGAGTGCAAACTAGGGAAGATAAAAACAGGCCGGGACCGGAGACACGGAGGGAGGGGACGGAGCCCCCTTTTCAGGGAGCAGCGGTGAGTCGAGGGGAAAAGAAAGAGTGGCTGAAACTGCTCAAGGAACTGTCCCTGTCCCTGGAGAAGAGAAAAACTTCAGCTCGGGACACAGAGGGATCTGGTTTCCAGCTGTCCAGCTGACCTTGAGCTGGATGCCCCGTTGCAGGCGACGCAGGAGAAATTGCTCCTCTGCTCGCCAACTCGACCCGGAGGGGAAGTGTGCCTGAAGTAGCTCCACCGCTCTTCTAGCTCAGCTCAGTCTGCAGTGGGGAGGTGATGGGCTTGAAACTGCTTGGAGGGACTCAGCCTGCGGGTTTACACTTCGGGTAGTATCAATGAGGCACACAGACTAAGACCTGGAAATGAGGCGTGGCTTGGGACATAGAGCACGGCCCACCTCAGCTTTGCCTGCGACACAGGGAGGTCGGACCCAAACGAGTGATTTGCAATGCTTGGTTCGGGAAGGGACTGGGATGCCGCCAGCAGGACGCAGTGGAGGCTAAGACCGCCAGCACCAAACCAAACCACACCCATACCCACTAGAGAGCTGCTTTCTTTTTTTTTTTTTTTTACCAGAGCCCGGGGCAAGACCAACATGGATGCACTGCCGTGATTAATTCTAGATCGATTCTTTCTATTCAGATATATTTTCCTTTGTCTCATTCATATCCCTCCCCTCTGCTGGAATGGGCACTCTGGTCACTGGTTTGCTTAAACAGTCACATTTAATCCATTCTCTAGATGTATAGTCTATACCTCCACTGTTACTTTTCTCTCTCTCTGGAGTAATCAGACTATATAGTTTCCCTGAGTAACATTATCTTCATTTCTTTCTCCTCGCCTCTTACCATATTCTATTCTTTCTCTCTCTGAATTAAGCCTCTTAGTGTCTCTATCTGGTCATTGTCCAATTTCCCTTCCTCCCTACCCTGTCATTTCTCTCTTTGCACATGCTCTTCCATCAGCACTGCATACACCTGGCTCTTTATTTGTAGTTGGGAATTCTGGCGTTATGCTTTTAGACTGTCCTTTGTCTTTTGGGTTTTTTTCTTTTTTGTTTTTTTTTTTATTTCTATTTTTATTATTTGTTTTTCCTCCTTCTTCTTTTTTTTTTCCCTTCTTTTCTTTTCCTTTTTCTTTTTCCCTTTCAGTTTGCATGTTTTTGGACTTGTCTGTGCATTTGTGTGCCTTTGTTCCCTGTGTGTTTGTCTGTCTGTTTTCTTTTCCAGGGCTACCTCAAGAAACAAGCCAAAGTACACATAGTGGAGAGTCCCAAATACCACTACAGGTAGGGAAATAAAATAACCCAAGTCTCAACAAGAGAGACCAAGAGACACCATTCAAAGAACACTTCCTGAACGGACAGGCCCTGGAGTGTCAAAGAGCCCTCTTTAATACAGAAGTACTTGCAGGTGCAGACTGCATAACAAGCTTTTAAAACTAACAAGAGACAGAAAGCTAGCCAAAATGACTAAATGGAAGAACTCTCCCCTAAAGAAACTCCAGGAAGAAATGACAGCTAACGAACTGCTCAAAACAGATATAAGCAACATAACTGAACAAGATTTTAGAACAATAGTCATAAAATTAATCGCTGGGCTTGAAAAAAGCGTGGAAGACATCAGAGAAACTATTGCTACAAAGACTAGGAGCTTAAAAATAGTTGTGATGAATTAAAAAATGCTATAAATGAGATGCATAATACAATGGAGGCATCCAATGCACGACTGAAGAGGCAGAGAAGAGAACAGGTGAATTAGAAGACACAATTATAGAAAAAAGAGGAAGTCAAGGAAAAGAGATAAACTGATCCAGGAACACGAAAGGAGAGTTCGATGGCTGAGAGACACAATCAAATGGAACAATATCTGTATCATAGAAATTCCAAAAGAGGAAGAGAGAGGGGAAGGCGCTGAAGGAGTCCTTGAACAAATTATAGCAGAGAACTTCCCCAATCAGGGAAAGACAACAGACATTGATATCCAAGAGGCACAGAGAACACCCCTCAGACATAACTTGAATCGCTCTTCTGCACAACATATAGTGAAACTAGCAAAACAGAAGGACAAAGAGAGAATTCTGAAAGGAGCTAGGGATAAAAGGGCCCTAACATACAAAGGGAAACCTATCAGAGTGGTTACAGACCTATCTACTGAAACTTGGCAGGCCAGAAAGGAATGGCAGGAAATCTTCAATGTGATGAACAGAAAAAATATGCAGCCAAGAAAATTCTATCCAGCAAGCCTGTCATTCAGAATAGAAGGAGAGAGAAAAGTCTTCCCAAATAAACGAAAATTGAAAAAATTCATCACTACTAAACGAGCCCTACAAGAAATCCTGAGGGGGACTCTATGAGGGAAATGTTGCAAGGAACACAAGGTACCAGAGACACCACCACAAGCATGAATCCCACAAAGAACACAATGACTCTAAACCCATATTTTTCAATAATAGCATTGAATGTAAATGGATGAAATGCTCCAATCAAAAGACCTAGGGTAACAGAATGGATTTAAAAAAAAAATCCATCTGTTTGCTGTCTACAAGAGACTGATGTTAGACCTGAGGACACCTTCAGATTGAAAGTATGGGGATGGAGAAATATCTATCATGCTACTGGAAGTCAAAAGAAAGCTGGAGTAGCTACACTTATATCAGACAAACTGGACTTTAAAGGCAGTAACAAGGGATGAAGAAGGACATTAGATAATAATTACAGGGTCTATACATCAGTAAGAGCTAACAATTATAAATGTCTATGCACTGAATACAGGAGCACCTAAATACATAAGACAATTAATCACAAAGAGAAAAAAATCTTATGGATAAGAATGTGCTAATAGCAGGGGATTTTAATACTCCACTTACAGCAATGGATAGATCAACTAGACAGAAAATCACTAAAGAAACAATGGACTTGAATGACACATTGGACCAGATGGATTTGACAGATATATTTAGAACTCTACATCCTGAGGCCATGGAATTCACTTTCTTCTCAAGTGCACATGGTACATTCTCCAAGATAGATCACATACTGGGACATAAAGCAGCCCTCAATAAATATAAAAGAATTACAATCATACCATGCGCACTTTCATATCACAATGATATGAAACTTGAAGTCAACCATAGGAAAAAGCCAGGAAAACCTCCAAAAACATGGAGCTTAAGGAACACCCTACTACAGAATGAATGGGTCAATCAGGCATTTAGAGAAGAAATTTAAAAATATATGGAAACAAATGAAAATGAAAAAACAATTCAAACTCTATGGGATGTGGCAAAGGCAGTCCTAAGAGGAAAGTACACTGCACTCGAGGCCTATTTCAAGAAGTTAGAAAAAGTGCAAGTACAAATCTAACAGTGCACCTAAAGGAACTAGAAGGAGAGCAACAAGAGCACCCCAAACCCAATAGGAGAAGAGAACTAATAAAACTCGGGGTAGAAATAAACAATATAGAATCCAAAAAAACAGCTGAACAGATCAATGAAACCAAGAGTTGGTTTTTTGAAAAAATAAACAAAATTGACAAACCTCCAGCTTGGCTTCTCAAAAAAAAAAGAGAAAGCACCCAAATAGAGAAAATCATGAATGAAAATGGACTTATTACAACCAACTCCTCAGAAATACAAGCAACAATCAGGGAATACTATGAAAAATGATATGCCAACAAACTGGACAACTTAGAAGAAATGGATAAATTCCTAAACACACACTCACTACCAAAATTCACACGGGAAGAGATAGAAAATCTGAACAGACCCATAACTAGTGAAGAAATCGAATCAGTTATCAAAAATCCCCCAACAAATAAGAGCTTCCCAACAAATAAGACGGCTTCCCTGGGGAATTCTACCAGACATTTAAAACAGAATTAATACCCATTCTTCTCAAGCTATTCCAAAAAACAGAAATCGAAGGAAAACTTCTGAACTCATTCTACAAAGCTGCATCACTTTGATTCCCAAGCCAGACAGACACAGCAAAAAAAAGGGAACTACAGGCCAATATCCTTGATGAATACGGATGCAAAAATCCTCAACAAGATACTTGCAAATCGAATTCAAAAGCACATAAAAAGAATTATCCACCATGATCAAGTGGGATTCATTCCTGGGTTACAGGGCTGGTTCAATATTCGCAAATCAATCAATGTGACACACCACAGTAACAAAAGAAAAGATATAAACCATACGATCCTGTCGATAGGTGCAGAAAAGCATGTGACAAAATACACCATCTCTTATTAATAAAGACCCTCGAGAAAGTCGGGATAGAAGGAACTTACTTGAACATCATAAAAGCCATCTATGAGAAGCCCTCAGCTAACATCATCCTCAATGGGGGAAAAGTGAGAGCTTTCTCCCTGAAATCAGGAACATGACAGGGATGTCCACTCTCACCGCTGTTGTTTAACATAGTGCTGGAAGTCCTAGCATCAGCAATCAGAAAACAAAAGAAAATAAAAGGCATCAGAATTGGCAAAGAAGACGTCAAAGTTGCAGGGTACAAAATCAATGTACAGAAATCCGTTGCATTTTTACATACCAATAATGAAGCAACAGAAAGAGAAATCAAGAAACTGATCCCATTCACAATTGCACAAAAAAAACCATAAAATACCTAGGAATAAACCTAACCAAAGATATAGGAGATCTGTATGATGAAAATTATAGAAAACTTATGAAGGAAATTGAGGAAGACACAAAGAAATGGAAACACATCCCATGCTCATGCATCAGAAAAATAGTTAAAAAGTCATTACTACCCAAAGCAATCTACACATTCAATGCAATCCCAATCAAAATTGCACCAGCATTCTTCTCAAAGCTAGAACAAACTATCCTAAAATTTGTATGGAACCACAGAAGACCCCGAATAGCCAAAGTAATATTGAAGAAAACTAAAACAGGAGGGATCACAATCCCAGACTTTAGCCTCTACTACAAAGCTGTAATCATCAAGACAGTATGGTATGGGCACAAAAACAGACACACAGACCAGTGGAATAGAATAGAGAACTCAGAATTGGACCCAGAAATGTATGGCCAACTAATATTTGACAATGCAGGAAAAAGTATCCCATGGAAAAAAGACAGCCTCTTTAACAGATGCTGCTGGGAGAAATGGACAGCAACATGCAGAAGAATGAAACTAGATCATTTTCTCACACCATATCCAAAAATAAACTCAAAATGGATAAAGGAACTGAATGTGAGACAGGAAACCATCAAAACCCTAGAAGAGAAAGCAGGAAACAACCTCCTTGACTTCAACCGCAGCAATTTATTACTCAACACTTGCCCAAAGGCAAGGGAATCAAGACCAAAAACAAACTATTGGGACCTCATCAAGATAAAAAGCTTCTGCACGGCAAAGGAAACAATCAATAAAACTAACAGGCAAGTGACGGAATGGGAAAAGATAGTTGCAAATGACATATCAGATAAAGGGCTAGTATTCAAAATCTATAAGGAACTCACCAAACTCTACACCCGAAAAACAAATAATCCAGTGAAGAAATGGGCAGAAGACATGAACAGACACTTCTCCAAAGAGGACATCCAGATGGCCAACAGACACATGAAACAATGCTCAGCATCCCTCACCATCATGGAAATACAAATCAAAACCAGACGGAGATACCACCTCATGCCGGTCAGAGTGGCTAAAATGAACAAATCATAGGACTCTAGATGTTGGTGAGGATGTGGAGAAATGGGCACCCTCCTACAATGTTGGTGGGAATGTAAACTGGTACAGCCCCTCTGGAAAACAGTGTGGAGGTTCCTCAAGAAATTAACAATAGAACTCCCCTATGACCCAGCAATAGCACTGCTAGGAATTTACCCAAGGGACACAGGAGTGCTGATGCATAGGGGCACATGTACCCTAATGTTCTTACCAGCACTCTCAACAATAGCCAAAACATGGAAAGAGCCTAAGTTCATCAACTGATGAATGGATCAAGAAGATGTGGTTTATCTATATGATGGAATACTACATGGCAATGAGAAAGAATGAAATCTGGCCATGGGTAGCAACATGGATGGAACTTGAGGGTGTCATGCTGAGTGAAATAAGTCAGGCAGAGAAGGACAGATACCATATGTTTGCATGTATAGGTGGATAAGGAGAAACTTAACAGAGGACCATGGGGGAGAAGAAAGGGAAAAATAGTTGAGGAGAGGGAGGGAGGCAAACCATGAGAGACTCTTGAATCCTGAGAACAAACTGAGGGCTACTGGGGATAGGGGAGAGGGGAAGGGGGATGATGGGCATGGAGGAGGGCACATGTTGGGATGAGCACTGGGTGTTATATGGAAACCAACTTGACAATAAATTATTTAAGAAAAAATAAAAGGTGTACTCTGGGCTGCCTGAATCAGAGTCAAGATGACATATTGAAAAAATGTAATGAGAAATTAAAAACAGGAACAAGACTGGGTACAACAGTATTCTTTATCATTTCCCTTTTTTTTGTGATGACTTTTCTGCAAACACAAACTTAATCTGAACTGCACATTCTCTAGTAGCTGGACCCTTTCTGGTCGGCAATCTCAAGAATTCACAATTGCCTTTAATAAAGAAATAAAATATTTGCTAATATTCTCTTAAGCACTATAGAAATACTGAGGTTCAGTACATGACAAGTGGAACATATCTTGTTCTTTACCTTAAGATGAAATAGAGTGCAAGGACATCAATAAAAGATAAAATAAAACAAAAATTATTCCATTTTTAAGAAGAAACCAAGATGTTCCTATTCTTCAGGATAAATTAGTAAGAAAAAAATTCCAAGTTTTTTAGACTCTACTTACAGTGTCTGAAATCCAATAGTTATTACTCATCTGACAGTGATAAAATATGACATACCCCCAGATCCATCCGTTTCACCACTGTTGTCTATATTGATCACTCTTGAGCTTCCAGAAGGGTTAAGTGTTTGCTTCTGATAGGAAAAAGCTTAAAAATAATAAAGTTAAAAAAAGGCTCAGTCACTGAGGTAAAAAATTGTTATGCCTTCTAATAATAAACGCACAGCATATTACACATTTAAATTACGTATTATTGAAATGATTTCAACTTCCTTGAACAAGAAAAAAAGTTCAATATTAAAATATGTAAGTATGGAGACAGAAAAAAGCATGTCAAATATCCAGCAAGTCCTTTAAATAAAAAGGCAATTATTCAATACTGAAAATTACCTGCTGAATTTCTCAGTAAGGTACCATGGTGGCTCTCTGTTCTTGAAACTGCAGGAGCTACAAATAAGCAGACAGATAAGCGGGGAAAATGTCATAGTATCATAACCCCCAAATAAATATTCAGAGGAATCAAAATCAAGATAATTAGGTCTAAAGACAAGACAGATTCCAAACCGCTGACAATTAATAGTGTTCTCCTCAGTATGCATTTGAAATGGATATTGGACCCAATACAGCCAATACCCAATAATGCAAAGTAGTGTATAGGCAGCCAAGAATCTCCCCTCTAAAACATGAATAGTTTAAAAGTCCTTTCAAATGTATCAGGCTTGTCTACAGGCATACATTGTTTTTCACACAAAAATCAATTGTTTTATCATTTTATTATGCTTCTCAGAAACTAAACTTTTAACAAATTGAGAGTTTGTGGTAACCATGCATCCTACAAGTCTATGGGTACCATTTTCCCAATAGTATTTGCTCACTTTGTATCTGTGTCATATTCTGGTAATTTTCACAATATTTCAAACTTTTTCATGTTTATGGTGATCTGTGATCAGTGATCTTTGATGTTACTATTATAATTGTTTTGGGGTACCATGAAGCATACCCATACAACACAGCAAACTTAATACATGGTGTATGTGTTCTGACTGCAGAGGTGAAAATATCAATAGAAACAATCAGAAGTGGAGCCTGAAGATGTGCCTGCATTGCTGCCATTTCATGATAAAACGAGGAAAAGATGAAGAGCTCCTTCTTATGGATGAGCAAAGAAAGAGGTTTCTTGAGATGGAATCTACTCCTGGTGAAGGAGCTGTGACAACAAAGGATTTAGAATATCACATAAACTTAGCTGGTAAAGCAGCAACAGGGTTTGAGAGGATGGACTCCAATTTTGGAAGTTCTACTGTGGCTAAAATGCTAAACGGCACTACATGCTACAGAGAAATCATTTGCTAAAAGAAAAGTCAACTGAAGTGGCAAACTTCACTGTCCTATTAAGAAATTGACACAGCCACCCCAACCTTCAGCAACCACCAGCATAGAAGCAAGACCCTCCACCAGCAAAAAGATTAAAACTTGTTAAAATCTCATATGATGGTTAGCATTTTTAGCAATAAAGTTGTCTTGTTTTGTTTTGTTAGACTTATTTTAATTAATCTCTCCACCCAACATGGGGCTCAAATTTACAATCCCAAGATCCAGAGTTGCATGCTCTACCAACTGAGCCAGCCAGGTGCCCCAGAAATAAAATATTTTTTAATTATGGTATGTACTTTTTTAAGGCATAATGCTGGTGCCACTTAACAGACAACAGTGTAGTGAAAACACAGCTTTTGTATGCACTGGGAAACCAAAAAATTCATTTGACTTGCTTTATTGCAAAATCCATTTTATCGTGGGTGGCCTGGAAAGGAACCCAGAGTACCTCCAAGGTATGACTGTGTTTAAAAAGTTATTCACAATAAAATATACTGATACAGGTTTATGAGGGTAATAGTATATCATACTGTATCTATTACTTTTCCAACAACAATAATTCCCTTGCACTCCAGTTTCTTCACAAACACAAGACAGGCTCCCTGTCACAACTGTCACCACACTTACTGTTAATCAGAAATTCCAGGATGCTCTCCGATGCAGTGGTAACAGACACCTCCAGGCAGTGTGCAAAACTGGACAGTGCTTTGCTGCGGACAGTTGGTGCCTTGTCTACACAACGGTCAAATATAATTTCCTGCACCAAGAACTTATGCTTTATGATCTTCTGATGCTCCAAGGAGAGAGTATTATCTACCGCTCTTTCAGGCAGTTCCAACAGAGCTAAGACAACATCAAGAGTAAAAACCCTGTGTGGGATCTGATAAAGCAAAATCATAAAAATCTCCATCAGACCGGAATAAAAAACCAAAGGATCCCTTGCATATTCGATCTGGCTGTCAGGAGGTTGTTAAGCCAGGAACCAAGATTTTATGCAGATTTATCTCCTACCTTGGAACTTCGTGAATATCTGTAAAGCCAGGCAATGAACGTGGCATATTCCCTACTGGGAAGTTTGCTAAGCAGCTGGACCAGGGACTGGGCTGCATAGGTCCGGTACTCTGATTTGTCAGTCACCTGAAACGTAAACAGTGAGGCCATTCAGCCAATATCTACCTGTAGGACAACTAAGACACATGTTGTGACACAAGTGGAAAATTAGTGAATGTAACTATTTGGTGAATCTTTAAATGTTATAAGAATTACTAACAAATTTTAGGTTTCAAACTCCTCTGAAAACTAAACTACAGGAAATCTATGAGCCCTCTCCTCAGGAATACAAATTTACCACATAATTTCAGAGAGTTCATAGACCTCCTACAATCTACTAGGTTCAAGTTAAGAATCATCTGTCTAAACTACTATAGAAATGTAAGAGATAATCATAAAAATTTGAAAATTGGATATTTGATGACATTAAGGAATCATTATATATTTTCTTTGGCGTGTGGTGTATTTTGTGGTTTTTAAAGAGTTCTTATCCTCTAGAGGCACATACGAAATATTTATGTTACCAATGGATACGATGGGATTTGCTTCAAAAAAAACCCCCAGTGTTCATATGTGTTGGTGAAGTTATACCTTATAAGGGTATAAATGCCACAGAATTGTTGAAGGTGGGTGCACATCACTCTATTCTATTTATATGTGTGAATTTTTCCAAAATAAAAAGAGTTTTTCACCCAATAAAGAATATTCTGCCACAGGAACATGTAGTGAAAATACTAAAACTAATTTCCGTAATGATAACAGACTCTTTCCCAAAACAAAAATACACACAAACACATGGGGCACCTGGGTAGCTCAGCTGGTTAAGCATCTGACTCTTGGTTTCGGCTCAGGTCATGATCTCACAGTTTGTGGGTTTGAGCCCTACACTGGGCTCTGCACTGACACCACGGAGCCTGGTACGGATTCTCTTTCTCTCTCTCTCTTTGCCCGCCCCCTCCCCCTCTCTCTGAGGATTCTCTCTCTTTCTCTCTCTCTGCCCCTCCCTTGCTCGCTTGTGTGCTCTCTTAAAATAAATAAATAAACGTTAAAAAACTTATTAAAAAAACAAAAAGAACCAAACAGATGTTTACCTTCACACATATTTTATACTTTTATCATTATTATTATTTCTTTGGAGAACCTTTTTTTTAAATGTTTATTTATTTATTTTTGAGAGAGAGTCCATGCAGGGGAGGGGCAGAGAAGGAGACAAGAGAATCTCAAGCAAGTTCTGTGCTGTCAGCACAGTCTGTGACACAGGGCTCGAACTCACAAACTGTGAGATCATGACCTGAGCAAAAATCAATTGTTGGATACTTAACCAACTGAGCCACCCGGGTGCCCTTTTATTATTATTACTAGTATTATTAAAACAAATGGTACCTTGGCACAGATGTGCTGGAGTAAGATACGAAGGACTGGGAATATATTCTCCTTTAGTTCATCCACAAGTGAGCTATTAAAAAAATAAATAAAAATCACATTGTTTACAATACACCTATGAATACATAAAATAGTAATTTTTCTTGACTCTGTTCTCAAACACCATGACCCCTGTGTTTTAGAAAGCCTGAATACGGCAAATATTTACCCCATTTTACGAGCATCATCTCAGTGAATAAAGAATACAGAGTGTCACAGCAAAAAGCATTCACTACATCCCATGTATAGTTTTAGAGAGCTGGTGCCAAGCAGACAACTACAGTCATAGAGGAGCATATGTGCAATTTTTGTATGACTCAAAATTTTTACTATTTACTGAATTTCACATTAAAACTAAAATACAGTGTACCCTTTCCAGGTAAATAATAGATTAAGGTACAGCACCACCGTGTGGTAGTTCAGTGAAATGCTACTATTTCATTGGATTTGTAACAGTACCTCTCCAAACTTTAACCCAAGGTTATTGTAATGCCTAGATTTGACCCATCTTTAGTGCTAAGTTTATCTGTACCATTAGATGTATACTACTGAAATTGGAGACATTACAAGCTGTTAATGGAAGAACCAAAAGTATCTTAGGTAATGTTTAAAAAATCCCTAGTAAAAATAAATAAAATAAAAATATCCCTAGCAAGAGATAGTTGCTCAATGATCATGTGACAGCCCATGCCTGGATTCCAGCAACTATACTCCTCATCTCCAATAACACTGCATCCCTTGAATACCTGCAGGCATATATACACTCTCATATACTTACCACTTCATTCCACCCCCTCCATATTGCATGCCAAATATTCAATAAAGGAGGGAAAGAAAATCCAGTGACATAGCAAATATGTCTTTCCCAATAAAGCTGTGACACAGAAGTTTTTAGGTGAAGTTAAGTGATTCAGAGAGAAAACTGCTCTATCAATCAACTAAAGAAGTAAAAATCGACTTAATGCTTCCCTTTAGGAAGGATTGCCTGTAGGGGGAGGGGAATGGAAAAGTGAGAAGAAACAAGAAAAGGGGGCAAGGAACAAAAAGAAAGAGACTCAGAAGACAGAAATAGAAAAAGAAAAGATGAGACAGACTTTGTAAGAGAGGCAAACACTGAGGCAGATGATCAAGCATGAAAGAAATAACTATCATTGCTCAGTGCCTGACCTTACAGGTATTGGGAATCAAGCTGGAGGCTGGTGCTGGCCCATGGATTACAGATTCTGTATCCCTCAACAATTCTCCAGTGCAGAGGCTCCCAACAGTGACCCAAACCACATGAACCATAGGAGCTCTGAGGTACTTTACTTCGATCCACAAAACCACAACAGGACAGAAATCTGTTAGTTTCCATAGGTGTCAGAAGCCTCGGTCATACAGGGCCCAGAAGACTTAAGGGAGAGTGATAGAGAGAGTAAAATTCCAAGCTGTGTGTGCTTCACCTGATGAATTGGACTGCCTGGTTTCTACTGTTGATCGCTGATGATGTAACAGTAAGTGGAGCACGATGGGCTCCTTCACCTGCTTCTACCATTAATATCACACTTAGCATTTGATGGAAAACACAACCTATAACCTGGAAGAGAAGAAAATTCTATTTAAGGCATAATGGAGAATTCAAGGGCCTTGAAGATAGACATGCAGACCACAGTAAACCAGTCTAAGAAGATAAGTCAGGTTAACACAGTTTTGGGGTGACCACTGGCAATGTGTTTCTTGAACAACTGCCAAGTATTCAATAAACACATGGTGGAAACAGTATGAAAACACTGCTTATAGATAATGACAGGAGTATCATTTACTTTCTCTCCGCACCCTCTCAAACTACAAACCTGAAATTAGGGAAAATAGAGAATTAACTGCCAGTTCTAAATGGCAAAAAAATGCTACTGATAATCTCTCACAGAATCTCTTACAGAAACAAGAATACTTTACACATGCATTTTCCTGAAGTTTACAGTGCACCTTCCAATATATCATCTTATATAATATATTCACCTAACCAATTCATTCATCCTGTAAATAAAACATGTACTGAAAAACGAATATGTGGCAGGTATTATGTTAAATTAATATATATGACTAGACTTTACTATATTTGACCTTAAACCTCACAAAAACTGCAGGAGGTAAGCAAGACATTCCTATTTCATATATATATTATTATTTCCACTTTATACCTAATAAAAGAGATTCCAAAGGGGAACTGTCCAAAGTCAAGTGATTAAAGGTCTGGCCAAACCTGACACTATCTAACATCAAGTTAATACTTTCACAATTAAAAAATCCTACATCTTTAGAGGCACTGTGGACCTAAAGGCATAACTTTCCCAATTCCGCTAATCTTTAAAAATGTTATCAAGAGTATGGAAATTGAAAGCATTCATGTGAAAAGCAGCCATACTTTAAACACAGAAATGATAATGGTATAGTAAATTATAAAATATGGAACATTTTCTAAACAACAGGCATTATGCTCAGCATCTGAAGGGCATTCTTTCACTTACTCCTCCTGATACACCTAAGAAAATTGAGGCTTTGGAAAAGTTGAGTACCTCATATAAGGATACACAGCTAGAGGGGGGTGAAGCCAGACTTGAAACACAGGTGTACAAAACCTAGCCCAAGAGCCTCAAACCTTCTTAACCACCATGTAACTTGCCCTAGAAACTAAGTGTAGCACAGCCATGAAAAGTCATATGCCCTCAGTCTATCACATTATTGCAAAACCTTGTTTTATTAATGATATCCAAGTGTAGTAATACCATAATGCTTAAACAACCCTGTCTCCAATATTTCAATAGTGATACTGATAAGGTAGCTCAAGGGGCAAAATCTACATATGAATACTAATCAGGAATGAGAACCAGTAATATTTCTATAGAATTCTCAACTAAAATGATATGAATGCTATAGAAATACTGAAACGCACATGAAACTTGCCAAGCACTGCCAAGGAAAACTTGAAAATTCCATGACTGTCTATTCATTTCAGAACAACGTGGTAACTATTTCTCTAAATGTAACACTCTGTTCAGTGTTCTTCGTTCCTAATCTACACTGGAACCATTTTTTTATGTATGAAATGTAAAAATAATTTGCCATGGCCTCCAAGTATTTGAATATCAGTTTGGTTATGAAGAACAGGCAGCAAATAGAAGTGGTGATGCTTTTTATGCTACGCATGATACAGAGTCGTGAAAATGACCTAGTTTAAAATGGCATTACATCAAATGCTGCCAATGGTTTTCCATTGTGATTCAGATTCTTTCAATTCAACTAGGAACTAAATTAAATACTTGTCTCCTTTACCTTATCTCCTTCTCCATGAATTGGGGAGCATAGCAAATACAATCCATGATAGGCCAGTTCTGGTACGTATTTTGCTTGGTTAAGGCTTCTAAAAAAAAAAAAAAAAAAGACAAAAGATTAGTTAATGGATATGATTTTACTTGGAATATTCACTAACCCTATAATAAACCACATCCAAATGAATAAATTCTACCTATATACCAATTAGGATAAAATGGCATTTATACTTCTGCAAGAGCAAAATTTATTACACTATATTTAAATTTCAGCATTGGGAGAATTAAGTGGCTCACCTGGCCTGTGTAACATGAAATTCATGAAGAACTGGTTCAAAATTAGTTAATGCAACAAAGACCTGTAAAACAGAACCAAGAAGAGGCCTGTTTATTCCTGTTCATTAAGTATTAGCCAACATCTCTGCCCTTTGAGGTTGCCCCAAGGTTTCTTGGAATTTTCACTTACTTCTATACAATTCTGTATACACTGTGGCTTTTCTTTCAGGGAAAACTTGGACAGAAGCCGTAAGAAATTCTTCAAAAGGTGAAAAATGGCATTTCGAATTTGACAAAGGTCTCGGGCAGAAAAACAAATACTTTCCTCATCTTCCTGTTCTTCTAGTTCATCCACCTAGATTATAAAGCAACGTATGTAGGTGACTGCATAGTAATGCCTAACACTTTGTCCAATGGTTTTCAATGTACTCAGATCAAGTCCGTTAAACCTGAGGTCATGGGACCCTGATCAGGTCCCTTAACTGCTGTCTCCACAGGCAGAACAGTAAATCATTAGGCTGGATGACTATACAGTAGATGACCGCATTTATGTGTCGATGGGAATTCTTATGTTTCTTGGAAGTTTTCTCTACCTAGTCAACACACAAGAATTTGGAATTAATGTTACCCATTACACTCTTATGGACATGAGTCCTCAGGACACTTCAACCATCCTGTCTGATGACTACAGATGATGTGCAAATATACCTGTTCAGATGCTGTCAAACACACCTGGGAACAAGGCTGGGGAGAGATTATGGGGAGATTGGAAAAAGACAAAGTAGAGATATATATTCTCAGCAGCAAATGAAGCCTGAGAAGCAACTTACAGTCACACTGGAAACCTGATAATACTTTAGGGTCATTTGGTTATAATCACAATGCCTGAAGTCACATTTTAATATAAAGTTAATTCTTAAATCACAATCATGTGTTGGTATGGATACATTTTATTATTGCACTTATTTCTTACCTCAATATCTTCTTTCCTGGGTGGCTTTCCTCTTTTCCTATTACCTCTTGGATTAGCCTCAGTATTCTTCGGCTGTTCTTTCTTTCTTTTCCGATTCAAGTTAGATTCCTGAGGCCAGCTCTTCTTTAGAATCTGAATACATTTGTCAAACATCACCTGGTGGAATACTTGATTGGCCACACTGCCTAGTCATAAAGAAGAAAAAATGGGTTAGATTTGTCTTTTAAAAAAAAAAAAAAGTTTATGTATTTATTTGAGAGAGAGAGAGTGCAAGTAGGGGAGGGGCAGAGAGAAAGGGAGAGACAATCCTAAGCAAGTTCCACACTGCCAGTGCAGAGCCTGATGTGGGCCCCAAACTTTCAAAACAACTAGATCATGCATGAACTGAGCCAAAACCAAGAGTTGGACGCTTAACTGACTAAGCCACCCAGGTGTTCCCAAAATAACAAAAAAGTTAAAATTTATCAAAACTCATACACACAACACAGGTTGTATGTGGTGGAATGTACAGTTGAGAGAAATGTAAACAAAGATGCAGTATCAAATTATAATGGTATACAACTACTGTACTACTGTAACCATTTTATAGCCACCTCCCATTCACATTGCAATGAGCTTGAATAGTGTGAGTACCCACTTAACACTCTTTGATGCTAATCATCTCCATGTAAGCAGATGTCTCTACTGTAAACTGTGTATTGCAGGAAAAAGTGATTTCTTGCCATTCTTGAATATTTTTTATTGTGTTTAGTCCAGAACTGCAAACTGTGAACACCAACATGGGGCCTATACGTAGTGCCACTAGTCAAGTGCTCCCAAGAAACAAAGAGAAGTCACGACATTACAAGAAGCAGCCTGGTGTGTACCACAGATTGAGGGCTGCAGCTGAAGCTGCATACCATCCTCTGTAAGGACGAGTGTAAAAATGAAAATTCATGAAGCCACTGATGCAGCTATGCCAGCAGGCACCTTATACTTTTTGTGAAATACCTTTTTATCTTAAATTGGAAATGCAGTGTTAGGGGCGCCTGAGCGGCTCGGTTGAGTGTCCGACTCTTGATTTTGGCTCAGGTCATGATCTCATGGTTTGTGAGTTCAAGCCCAGCACTGGGCGCTGCACTGACAGCACAGAGCCTGCTTGGAATTCTCGGCCTCTCTCCCTCTCTCTCTGCCCCTCCCCTGCTTGTGCTCTCTTTCTCAAAACAAACAAACATTAAAAAAAAAAGAAAGAAAATGCAGCTTTAGGCAGGATTGTTATTAGAAAGGTATACCTATATGATTCAAGAAAAAGCAAAGTCATATATGACAACTTAGAGTAAAAGGGGAGTGAAGGATCTAAAGCTGGAGAATTTAATGCCACCAAAGGATGATTTGGTAACTTTTGAAAGAGATTTGGCCTAAAAAGTGATACGATAACAGGAGAAGCAGCTTGCACCAACCAAGAGGCAAAGAGACAAGTCCCAGACACCGCTAAGAAAATCACTGAGGAGAAAGGACATCCACCTGGACAAGTTTATAGTGCAAACAAAAGTGCCTGATTCTGGAAAGAAACACCTCAAAGGACATTTATTAGGAAGGAAGAGAAGCGAGCACCAGGATTTAAGGCAGGAAGGGATAGATCAGTTCTACTGTTTTGTGCAAATGCAGGCAGGTTTATGACCAGGACTGCCCTTTTCTATATAGCTGTTCACCCTAGGGCCTTGAAGGGAAAAGATTAACACTAGCTGACAGTCCTTTGGTTGTAAAACAAGAAGGCCTGTACAATGAAAACCCATATTTTGGATTGGTTCCCTTGGTGCTTTGTCCCCGAAGTCAGGAAGTATCTTGCCAGTAAGTGACCGCCTTTTAAAATTCTTTTGATATTGGTCAAAGTCCTTGGCCACCTAGAATCCCATGAGTTCAAGACAAAAGGCAGTGATCCACTTGCCCCCAGACACATCTCTAATCCACCCTCTAGATAAGGAGTCATAAGGACCTCTAAGCCTCATTATACATGGTACTCCATGGAAAGGATTGTCAACCCTATGGAAGACAATGCTGACAGAGGGCACGTCATCGAAGTCTAGAAGGATTACTCCACTGAAGATGCTATCATTGTTACAGAAGAAGCCATGAAAGCCATCCAGTCCCAAACAATAAAATCCTGCTGGAGAAAACTGTCCACATGTTGTACATGACTTCACAGGACTTATGACAGAGCCAATCACGGAAATCACAAAAGAGATTGTGGATACGGCAAAAAACGTGTGTGTGTGTGTGTGTGTGTGTGTGTGTGAGAGAGAGAGAGAGAGAGAGAGAGAGGGAGAAGGGTTTCAAGATATGGATCTTGGAGAAATTCAAGAGCTAACAGGCCCCAGGCCTCAGGAATGAATAGAAGATGACCTGCTAGAGATGAGTGCCTCTGAATCAGTGCCAGACAGTGAGGAACAAGACACAGTGCCAGGGCCGCCTGGGCAGCTCAGTCAGTTAAGTTCTCACTCTTGACTTTGTCTCTGGTCATGATCTCATGGTTCATGGTATGGGGACCTGCAATGGACTCTGTGCTGACAGTGCAAAGCTTACTTGGGATTTTTTTTTTCTCCTTCTCTCTCTGCCTCTCTTCTGCTCATGTTCTCTTTCTTACTTAAAATAAATAAATATTAAAAAAAAAAAAAAAAAAAATTATTATCAGTGCCAGAAAACAAATTGATGTTAAACAATCTGGCAGAAGGGTTCCAGTCATTCAAGACTGCTTTTGACTCCTTTCTTTTATGACATGGACTCTTCTATGATATGGGCACTGAAACTACAACAAATGATGAAGAGTTGGGACCATACAGAAACTTTTCTAGAGAAATGAAAAAGCAAAAATTCAGATGGAAATTACAGTGTATTTCTGTGAAATGACACTGTATGTGCCTTTCCTTCTGCCTCCTCCACCTGTTCCATCCCTGGCCCTCCTGAGACAGCAAGACCAACCCCAGCTCATTCTCCTCCTCCTCCTCAGCCTACACAACATGAAGACAATGATGAAGACCTTTCTGATGGTCCACTTCCACTTAATGAAAAATAAATAATCATCATGCTGTACAGTCAATGGTCTGTGCATGTGTATCTTTGTGTGAACATTTAATAAGTGTACAGCAAGAACTATACAAGGTGCTTTTGTGTTCTCATCATCACTGCCTAAGTATTGACTGTGTAGAACAACATGTACAAGACTTGGGTAAAAGTGGACAGCCTTTCCTTACATAGGCATAAGGTGAGTGATATTTAACATAAAATTAATAATGTGTTAGTCTTCTTACTGCTCAGAACTTTAGGGGCACCTGGGTATCTCAGTTGGTTCAGCGTCCAACTCTTGATTTTGGTTCATGTCATGATCTCATGGTTTGGGAGTCTGAGCCCCATGTCAGGCTCCACGCTGACAGTATAGGGCCTGCTTGGGATCTTCTCTCTCGCTCTCTTCCTGTCCCTCTCCTGCTCGCTCTCTCTCTCTCTCTCAAAATAAATAAATAAACTTTAAAAAGATCTTTAGTTTCAGGGGAGCCAGGAAAGCTCAGTTGGTTAAGCATTCCAACTCTTGATCTCAGCTTGTGTCATGATCTCACAGCTTGGGAGTTTTGAGTCCCATATTGGCTAACACATTGTCAGTGCAGAGCTTGCTTGGGATGTGTTCTCTTTCTCTCCGTCCCTCCCCCTGATCCCACATGTGCTCTCTCAAAATAAATAAATAAACTTAAAAAAAAAAAAAAAGAACTTTAGTTTTAAAGAGTTACATTAGCATATAGTATGCCATTTTCTCTGGTAACTGAAGGCGCTATGTATCAGCTATCATCACAGGTTAAGTGTTTTTTTTAATGTAATTATGTTTCCAATGCAGCATTATGAATACAGCTGTAATACTATATGCCATAAAAACTTAGTAATGATTCATTCATTAGTATATAGGCTAGGCTCCCATGAACTAAACTTATACTAGGCTACCATAAAGCAATCATATTGCTGCTTATCAATGCACGAATCATTATACCTATATATAAATATGAATTCTTTTTCCATGTTATCTTTTTATTTCTTTGTCTAGTGTTAATAATACATATAACATCTACAGTGTTTTGTATCCCATAAGACAACACTGATATAGGTACTCACAGCAAGACAATTCATCTTGTAAAGAGATAACATAAGCTTATGGTATCAATAAATACAGTATCGTACTGTAAATGTGTTTTCTTTATGATTTTCTTAATAACATTTTTTTCTCTATTACTTTATTGTAAGAAAACAGTATGAAATAAATATACAATAATATGTGTTAACTGACTATGTTATTGGTAAGAATTCTGGTCAACAGTAAGCTGTTAGTTAAGTTTTGGGGAGTCAAGAGTTAAACATGGATTTTCAACTGCAGAAGAGGTCAGTACCCCTAACTCCTGTGTTGTTCAAGGGTCAACTGTACAATAACATTTCAGAATAGCCCTCAAATATTTTGAAGCTGGATACACTACTAAATAACTCAGAGACGTAAAGAGAAATCACAAGAAAAATCAAAAAACTGCTTTAGCTTCAAAGATAATGAAAACAAATCATCAAAATTTGCAGGGTGCAGATAAAGCAATACATAGGGAAATCTGCCAGATAAGAGAAGTATGAGAGGACAAAGATCTAAGCAATCACCTTAAGAAATCAGAATAAGCAAATTAAATCAAAGTAAGATGGAAGGCAATAGATCAAAATCACTAAAATAAGAAATGGACAAAGAATAGAGTATAATCAATAACATCAAAAGTGGTTCTTTGGAAGGATCAATACATTTACTAAACCTCTATCTAGATGGATGAGAACAACAACAACAACAACAGGAATATAAATTTTCAATCAGACATTAAAGAGGACATATCACCACAGATTCTATAAACAAAAATCCTTCAAAGAAAACTCCAGGCCTACATGATTTCACTATTGAATTCTACCAAAAATTCAAAGCAGAAGAACCACTTCTTCACATACTTCCAAAATATAAAAAAGGCAAGAACACTACCCAACTTAGTCTATGAGGCTAGTATTATCCTGAAACCCAGGCCAGACAAAGGCGTATCAAAAAAAGAGTATTCTTTATGAATATAGATGCAAAAATATTCAATAAAATATTAGCTAATAAAATCTGACAACACGTAAAAAAGATTACATACTATCATGAGGGAAATGCAAAATTAGTTTAACATGAAAATCTATCAACATAATACACTTAATTATTGGAATAAAGAACAAAAACCACATTATCATCCCGCAGATACAGAAAAGCAAATAACAAAATCTAATATCCTTTTATAATAAAACACTCACCAAACTAGGAATAACAACCTTATAAAGGTGATCCTCAAAACAGTTACAGCAAATATCATACTTAAAGGACAAAAGACTGAAAGTTTTCCTTCTTAGATCAGGAACAAGACACAATGCTCACCTCCTGACTTCTGCTCAGTGCTATAATGGAAGTCCTAACCAGGGCAATTAGACGAGAAAAAGAAATAAAGGCACCCAACTGGAAAGGAACAAGTAAAATTATGTCTACTCACAAGCAACATAATCTTATACATAGAAATTCTTATTAGTAACAACAAATAGGTTCAGCAAGGTTGCAGAGTACGAGATCAGTAACAAAAAATCAACTGTACTTCTCTGATTTAAAAAAGGGCAGAGGACCTGAATAGACAGTTTTCCAGAAAAGACATACAAATGGCCAACAGGCACATGAAAGATGCTCAAAATTGCTAATCATCAGGGAAATGCAAATTAAAACCACAATGAGATATAGCCTCACACCTGCCAGAATGACTAAAATCAAAAAGACAAAAAATGACAAATGCTGGCAAGGATGTGGAAAGAAAGGAATCCTCGTGCACTGTTGGTGGTAATGTTGGTACAGCCACCATGGAAAGGAAATAACATGGAAGTTCCTCAAAAATTAAAAATTGACATACCCTAAGATCCAGTAATTCCACTACTGGGAACCTATCCACAGAAAAACACTAATTCAAAAATATAAATGCACCCCTATGTTTACTGCAGCATTATTTACAATAATCAAGACATGGAAGCAACCCAAGATTCCATCGATAGATGAATGGATAAAGATGTGACACAGAAGTAATGAAAGATGGATGGATAAAGAAGATGTGAGATGGAAGTAATGGAATATTACTTAGCTACAAAAAAGAATGAGATCTTGCCTTTTGCAACAACGCAGATGGACATAGAGGGTATGTGCTAAATGAAATAAGTCAGACAAATTATCATATGATTTCACATATATGTGAAAACAAAAAAAGCTAAAACAAACTCATAAATACAGAGAACAAACTGGTTGGGAGAGGGGAAAGGAGAGAGGGCTTGGAAGACAGACAAAATGGGTGAGGGGAAGTAGAAGGTACAGTCTTCCAGTTATAGGATGAATAAGTTATGGGGATAAAATGCACAGCACAGGGAATATACTCAGTGGTATTGTGACAGCATTGAATGGTGACAGATGATAGCCTCACTAGTGGTGAGTATAGTATGAACTACAGACTTTTCATATAGACTTATCCAATCAATATATTGTACACCTGAAATTAATACAACATTATATATCAACTATACTTAAATAATAAATAAGTATATAAATTGTACTTTTACACACTACCAGTAAGTACTCTGAAAATGAAGCTAAGAAAACAATTTCATCTGCAGTAGCACAGAAAAGAATAAAATACTTAGGTATAAATTTAACCAAGTAAGTGTAAGAGCTGTACATTGGGAAGTATAAAATATCATTGAAACAAATTAGAGAAGACCTAAATGGAAAGACATTCTGCGTTAATGGATCAGAAGATGTAATGTTGTTAAGATGGCAATACTCTCCAAATTGATCTACAGATTCAGTGCAGTAACTGTCAAAATCTCAGAAGCCTTTTTTGGGGCAGAAATTGACATGCAATTCCTACAATTCACATGGAAATAAAAGGGACTCAGAATAAACAAAACAATCTTGAAAAAGAACACACTATGATTAAAAATTAAGTATCAACAGCATCCCAACCATAATCTGGAAACATTTAAAGACAGAAAGTAATTAGCAAAAACACTCTCTGGAAAGATTCAAGTAGCCGATAATGAACAACACTCTGCTTTGGCATAAATCTCAACCTTAATCAGAAGGATGTGCACCTAGCAAGGGAAGAGAAGAGTAAAACTGGGTTCCTAAAATCACCACTCTTCTGTGAGACAACTCAGTTCCAACTGAGATATTGCTTAGCAACTCGTCTTTAGGAACCTATTTCGAAAGTCATGATTAGGAGCTTTAATAATAATACAAATTAATGTTCAAGGCTTTATATGTCTTTTTACCAATTCCCAGTCACATAGAATAAATCCTTAACATTTATTACAAATGAATTTGTGTAAACTATGACAAGCAGCATGAATGCTGACTAATCTTGTGATTTTCTTGTCCATATGAACTTTAGGCTCTCCAGCCACATCTCCCATTGTTCCAGGCTCTCTTGCCTTAGGTTTGGGGTGTGTAGAAGGGATTCCTTTATTGCTCACAGGAGGAACAGCCACCTGAGTGCTCTGACAATAAAGGAAGTAGAACAGTGCTCATAAATAGACTTCTTTCCTGTGCTTTCCTTCATTAAGCATTACTAGCTATCCTCATGTTTTCTTTATTAGAATGGTTTTAACCTATTTTTCCATATCTGCATAGGAGAGAAATATATATATATAACACAATGACTCCCCAGCAGTCTTTCTCAGTCTGGATGGGAAATCAGGAGATGAGTGGGCAGTATCAGGTTTTTATACTAGATGGAGGTGGGTGGGAATGCAGCTCTTGTAGCTTGGAAACAAACCCCTTCAGCCTTACCCCTCTCATATTAATTGTATTAGGTTATAGACACAGCATATTAGAAAACAAACACACTTAAAGAAACAAGGGAAGCACGTTTCTTGAACACTATGACATGCCATGTATTTCAGACGTACTCCATTTAATTGGCAGAACAAATCTGTGAGATGGGTTGCTCCTGCCTCATTTTAGAAGTGAGAAAAGGAAATATAAGAGTTCAAAACAATGTAGAAGTTTAAAACAAAAATATATTTATCTTATCATATAAAATATATAAATACCTGGTACTTCCAGCAGCAGAAAATAAAGCCCAGCAGCATGAAGGCCATATTGTCGATACTGCACACTGACACTTTTCTTATGGACTGTTTGAACAAAGTGATAGAACAATGCCACCAGTGCCCTGTGAGAAATACTGTTCTCAATGAAGAAGGTCCATATGCTCTGGGGGGAGGGAGAAACATAGAAGCCAATAATTAGAGAAAGTGGAAAATCTCCTGTTATTTGACTTTTGCAAGTATTTAGTACCTTTTTTCAAAAAAAAAAAAAAGACCAACCTGGCTCCTAATTATGTCTGCTATCTTCTAAGGGATTGAAAAACAAATCAAAATGTAGTACTCAAAGTTATAAAAATAAGTATACAAGAAATTTAAAAAATTAGATTTTCAAAATAATTTGGGGATAGGTTTGAAGCGTATATATTTCTCAAATTATCATAGCCAAAAACTATACTAAGACCTTTGGGACACTCTACTTGTGTTTACTCAAACAAGTTACCCCTCTACCTATATTAAATGTACTCAGAATCATTTATCACTCTAGCTACTAACTGAAGAAATTAGAGCCATTGACTTAAATGTAAATGCCCTATGGGCAATGGGAGCAGGAAAGGAAATACCTCAAAGTTTCTACCTTAGTAGATTTCATAAGTAGCCAAGGTGAGAAAGGAAATACACCCTGGACTATAAACCACTATTTTATTAATTGGATCATTGTTCCATGTTCTGCCAGTTGAACACATGACGAGGAAACGGGTTATTTCTATAAACCGAACAGCAGGAACTAAATATGGCTTATCCGGGAGTACCTTTAAAAAAAAACACAGGCCCACGAAAGTTCAAGCAATCAGACTCTATACTTCCTGCTTCCCTGAAGACAGGGAAAGTGGCAGGCAATGCCTTGGCTTTGCCACACCACTTAGCATGTACTACTTTTACAGAAGAGCCCATTTAAGATCCTGTCAGCACGCTGCATTCTTTCACCATGAAACTTCTGGAAGAAATCACCTCCTCCCTTTATAGCAGTTACCTCTTCATTCCTAATGCCACTTCAGCTCCACCCCACTTCCCTGTAACGGTGACCTGCAAGGAGGATCTAATCACCTCTGCAGGGTAACTCTGTCTGCCCATGACCTCTGCAGCACTTGGTACTTGGCCATTCCCTGGTCTTCATATCAACACTCCCTACATTCTGATTGTGTGCATGCAGGTAACCCTCGTCCAGCTTTTTCAAACCTGTCCTGACCTCATGCATTGTTGCACTTCTTCACTTCTTTCCTAGTCTTCCAATTCACATCTCCAGTGACCCATTACATCTCTCTAAGAATTTCCTAACAGAATCTCACATTCAAAACCCTAAAACCGAACCTGCAATTTTCCCACCTGACTTAGCTATCAGCTATTAGGACTTTCTAACAAATGAACCACATTCTTTATGCTATTCTTACCATGCTCCTTACAAACCGTATACTATAAACACTAAGCTTTAGATTATAATAATGGCTTTCATCTTCCACTTCTAACACCTAAAAACGGTTTTCTTTGTTTCTTCCTTCTTTCCTTCCTTTCTTTCTTTACCTCGGTAGATCCATGTTCTTCAGTAGCAAAGGGGAAAACACTTTCATATAGTTTTGTGAATGCGTTCAATCCAGTCTCTATGATTTCTGCTTCTATGCTGGGATCCAAAGGCTCAGTCTCTGTGAAATCCAGTTCCCACACTGTGTCCACCCATTCTAGTGGGAAAATGCAATGAAATTAATAACTCTTCTATCACAAGTAAAACACCAATCATTTAAAAAAATTTTTTTTTAATATTTATTTATTTTTGAGAGAGAGAGCACGTGCACGCACATGAGCAGGGGAGGGACAGAGAGAGAGGAAGACACAGAATCGAAAGCAGGCTCCAGAGGCTCTGAGCTGTCAGCACACAGCCCAACACAGGGCTCGAACCCACAAACCATGAGATCATGACCTGAGCCAAAGTTGGACACTTAACTGACTGAGCCACCCAGGTGCCCCTACACCAATCATTTTAGATGGTAGGTTATTCAAAAAGAAGAAAGTTACTAGCCACAGTTCACACAGAACTATACAATACAGGTGTAGCATAATTAAAAGAAAGCTGAAAAGGTTAAAAAATCTTTTTTAAATCAGAACTGACAGCTGCTATTAGACTGATCATCTTCTAAAAATATCAAGAAGGAACACACATTTTAGATATGACAGTTTTACAGCATGACACATCAAAACACTAACGATATGGCCACCCCATAATTTCATTCTGGAGAAAAGAGAGGCTAACAAAAGACTGCCTCAGATGTCCCTTTGTAAAAATCTTACAATCAAGTTAATAAACCCAAATAAAGTATATAGCACAAAGGGGCATGTGAAGCAACTGACTGTTTACCATACTTTAATTATTCAGTCACTCTTTCCTAATCATTCTCTTAACAAATATGATCCTCTTCCTAAAAATGTTCTTGTATCTTTTCCTGTCTCTTTTACTCTCATATATTCTCCCAATTATTTCATATGCATATTTTAAATGTATACAAACCAGTATTCTTACCTCATTTCTGGATTACATCTACCCAAGTCTCAATGAAAAAAGAAAAGATCTGGTGTCAGGAAATAAACAAATTCAGGGGAGCCTGGGTGGCTCAGCTGGCTGAGCATCCAACTTCACCTCAGGTCATGATCTCACAGTTGGTGAGTTTGAGCCCCACATCAGGCTGCTCGCTGCTGTCAACACAAAGCCTGCTTTGGATCCTCTGTGCCCCCTCTCTCCCCCCTCCCCCATGCTCGCTCGCTGGCTCGCTCTCTCTCAAAAAAGTTCAATAAATGATAGCTACTATCATTATTTTTACAATGAATCACTGTTAAAACAGTAACAGGTATGTAAAACACTACACAGCATAACAAAAATATTATGGGGGAGGTGGGAAGGATGACAGAGGTGGGAAGAATGATTCTGCTTCAATTGGACCTAAATGGGGGCATTTACCAGGGAAAGAAGTGCAAAAAAAGTGCATTCCAGACAGAAAGAACAAAGAGAAAGAAAGTATAACCTGTTTAAAAATGAACAAAATAGCTACAGCACTCAGTCTTAGTGTGAAGGGGGAGAGTCATTATTAGTATTCAGCAGTTACTATGTGTCAGGTACTAAATCAATCTTCACAAAACTCCTGTGAGGTGGTATTATTATACTTCCCATCTGACATGTAAGGAAACTAAGGCTTAGCAAGGTTAACCATCTTGCCCAGTGATACAGAGATGGTAAGCTGTAGAACCAATCCCACCCACTATTTTGACTCAGAAGGTTATGCTCTTGGAAAAGAACACTACAGGGAATGGTGAAAGCTCTTACGGGGCATGGCAAAGATTTGGTCATTTATTTAAGAAATAGAAGGGACGCATTAAAGGTTTAAAGACCTGACAGGGTGACGTTGGTGTTTTCAAAAGTGATCCCAGTAGAGGAGTGGGGAATGGGCTGAAGGAGTTAGCATGAGAAAGCGGCTTGGATACTTCAATTGCATAGGTTGGCTCTGAGGGCTTGCTGCTGGACAGCAGCACCAGCAAAAGGAGCGAGGAGGACCCGGTAGACATCTCTGAGGTGAGGACAAGCATGAATGATGAAGGAAAAATGTCATGACTCCCAGGTTTGTGGACTGGCTGGTACCACTAGCTGGCTTCAGGAATCCGTTTCACGCATGCGACGTTTGAGGTGCCTGTGAGATATCTATCTAAACCAACGAACATTAGGTTCAGGGAATAAGTCTGAACGAAGAAATAGATTTGCTATTTAAAACCCCAAAAATGGATGAGGTTGTCGGTGAAGATCTGCGGAATAAGCAAGGCCGAGAAAACATGAAAAGGAACTAAAAGATCAGATAATATAAGCACCCCCCCCCTTTTTTTTTTTCTGTTCCTTTACTAGGTTGAGCACTTATTCAAGAGCCGGCTCGCTAATGCCCTGGAGTGCACAGACCTGGAGATCCCAGACTCCGACAAGAGCAGCGCCCCACCCCCACCCCAGGCCTGGGCAGAGCAACGCAGCAGTTGCAAAGCACCTCAGCTCGGCCTCCCCGACACTCACGGCCTCGTTTCCTCACCAGGGCTGAGATCCAACGGGCACCAGGGCTGCAGGCCGCTCCCAAGGCCCGGCAGCGCCACCATTATCTCCGAAGGACCGGCTAGCCAACGCGGTGGTCAACTTTCAAAGCTCGCTCCCGCGCGCGCTCCAAGGCGTTCCTGCGGACCAATCACAAGGTGGGGGAATTTCCCACCGACTAATCATCGCGCCCAGCCGTTTCCACTCGATTAACCAATGAGCAAAGTGTTCTGCCGCATGCGCAAAGAATGGGGAGGACCGAGGACTGTAGGTTGAACCAACGTTCCACGGGGTGATTTCTTAAGGTTTCCCTTTAAAAGTGGGGGTCGACAATTAAGTTAAAGCTTGAAAGCGCTTTTCTCGCCTTATGTTTTTTGATGGGACGACGCTTTAAGGGGAACTTGAAACAGGATCTTCCCTGTATTAAATGTAACCTTTACCCCCATCAAGCGACATTTCCCGTGAGTGTCAAAGGGCTACCTTTACCCTGTCAGACAGCGTTCGAACGTTGTACATATTCGAAAGTGGGTGGTAGCCTAACGTTTATTGAACTAAACCAATAAAGGAAAACAAACAAACAGACGAAAAATTAGTCAGAAAAGCTATCTGCGATTCTTTTAATGTTACGGGACGTCTGGCCCCGAATTCTGGATGAACGCCGAAACTGCCATGTCAACTAAGGGAAAGACAGGCCGCCCTTTCTACCACTGCACATGCGCAGTGAGCACACCTCCCGGCAGCCGGGGGGTGAAACCGACAGAGGCGGAGGCGAGCGCATGCGTGCAGCGTCTCCAGCGCGTTGGGGCTGGGGACTGCGCCGCCCTCTGCACCTCCGTCCGCAGCAGCCGAAGCACCTCGGTGCGTTGCACCGCCGGAGGCCGGGGCTGGCTCGCCGCGCTGCTCAGCGCCGCACCCCACCCGGTGGGCGGCTGTGGCCACGCACGCCCGGGCTCAGCACTGCCGCCCTCCAATTGCATTGCCTGCCCTCGCCCCTTACTGCCGCCGGCGTCTCGGGCTCGCTGGGGACTGGCGAGCCGCGGTGCACTGGTACCCGGGGCGCCACAGCCGGCCCTCCCTCCTCCCCGAGGAGCCGGGAGTAGTGCAGTCGCCCGCCGTCTGGCAGCGGAGCTGGGTCCCGCGTCCAGCCCTCCGGCCTTCGCTTAGGGCTCCTGACCCGCAAAGAGGAGCGGTCTTACCGAGACCGGCCCGGCCCAGCCCGGCGGTGAGATGAGCTTCTTCGGCTTCGGACAGAGCGTGGAGGTGGAAATCTTGCTGAACGATGCAGAGAGTAGGAAGCGGGCCGAGCACAAGACGGAGGACGGAAAGAAGGAGAAATATTTCCTCTTCTACGACGGAGAGACGGTCTCCGGGAAGGTGAGCCTCGCACTCAAGAACCCCAACAAGCGGCTGGAGCACCAGGGCATCAAGATCGAGTTCATTGGGCAAATCGGTGAGTGGGCATCCCGGGCCTCCCTCCCGGGCCTCCCTCCCGGGCCGCGTCCACCAGCCCATGGCGCCGACTTGGGGGCAGGGGGAGCGGGGTGGTACGGGGCCCAGCTCCGGTGAGGCCTGTCGGAGCCCCTTGTCCACTGCAGTCTTGAGGCCCGCCCGCCGACGACAGCCTCTGCGTTGCCAGCTTCCCTGCCAAAAGTGACAGCGCACCGCGAGGGCGGTGGGGGCGGCCGAGGACGACAGGGAGCCTCCTCGCCCAGAGCCTCATTGTTGTAGGTACCTTGCCCTGGGTGGGATACCCTAGCTGTCCCTTCAACGTGCCGCTCAGCTTTGCTTCCTGCCTGCAGGATTTCCGAGTGAGATGCTCTCCTGCCATAGGCTGCAGGTGGGCTTGTTAGGGGAAACCCTTTGTCCAGTACTGCTTTACCATTGTCTGGACATCCACAGCTGTCAGACCCAAGTTAAGCTGGTTCTCTGTGCCTCTCTAAGTTCATTTCCATCCACCCACTTTTTCTTTTAGATGTGGTGTTGGAGAGGGTTCGCCACCCTTCTCCTGTCTCACCTTAGCTCTGATCTCATGTTTGAGATAGGAAAAAAGCTGTCTCAAACCTAGGGAAGGGTGTTGTGAGAAAGCAGCCTGCAGTCTTCAGTCTTCCTGTCTACTTAGCTTGTGTGTCTAAGATTTATTAGAATGCTGGTTTTCAGTTGATGAACTTTCTTCCTACAAAGAAATGATCCTCCTAAGTCCAAAATTAAAAGATCAAAATTTCTCAATGCTCTAACAGTCTTCAAACATGATTATTAATAATTAAAACTAGACTCTAAAAGGCAGTAACAATACAGAAGATTTGGGAACTGCCAGTGAAGGTGGGGTTGTCTTTAATTCTAAGACTATTTGAAGTCTTGTGTTTTTAAAAACTCTTCGGGTACTTCTGAAATGCATGGTCTATGTCATTAGGTCAGGAGTAGTATTCACATTAAATACCCCTGTGGGCTGAAAAAAAACCTTCTGTCAAAGGAATCATACCCTATAGCACATGCTGCATGTATATCTCTGTTCTTAAGGACTTCCCGAGAAAGCTCATTAAATACTTTCACATCCTGGGAGTTCAACAAAGAATCTGTTCTCCCAGTTTTACAGAGGCAGGAAACACTGGCACAGGTAGGAGGAATCCTGGGAAAAGGAGTCTGTGTGGATAGTGCTCTGGCTGAAATATTTGCTTCTGGTAGTTAAGAAAATGAAATCAGGTCAAATACTGGCTCTTCATGTAGGAAACTTTTTTGTTATTTTAAATGCAGGATATGAGTGGCCTTTTATGTAGCAGGAGGGGGCTAAAGAGTGAATTTCATACCCTCTGTTCTCTTGCCTCTAGCTTGGATAGGGTTTCTCAACAGCAGTACTGTTGACATTTTGGGCTTGATAATTCTTTGTTGTCCTACGACGTTTAGCAGGATATGTACCCTGGCCTTGACCCACCAGATACCAGAAGCATCCCTAAAAGGCACCCCAAAGATGTCTCGAGATACTGCCTTATGTCCATTGGAGGGTAAAATCACATCTAGTAGAGGACCACTAGGTATATAGGGTGAATCCCAAGCATATTATGCTAAGCATAACGTATAAGATAGTTGAGAAGTCCTTGCCTACTTAAGCATCTGTATTTTCAAGTAGTTTTAAAGCTACTGCATGGATTCTTTGGCTCTGTAATACAAGTGTAAACAATCACATTTGGTCTGTGTCTTATGCCATTACTGAAGGTGGTGATACCTCATTAATACGTGAAAGATGACCAGAATGTACCCCACCCCAGCAGTGCGACATGAGCTGTTCTTGGGGAACAGGGACAAGGCCTCCCTCTAGTCCCAGTGAAAAGAAGTTGTGGATGCTGCTTATTGGGCTGCCCTGCCTGGTTTCTTGTCTAACTCCTTGAATCCCAGGACAGCAGCCCTGCCAAGTTTTCTCCTAACCTTTTATCTTTCCTTGATAACTCTTCCCAAGCCTCTGAGCATTGTGGGCAGTGTTGACCCTGTGACTTTGAGGAAGCTGTGTCCCTCTCTGGGCCTCGGCTTTCTTACTTGTAAGGCAGCGATAAAAATCACCTAGTGAGAATAATGTTGAGCTGTCAAGGGATCCTGCTTCATGCAGAGTATGATCTATTTATGTCGACAGTCTACTGACCTCAGGGCACCAGAGCGAGGCTAGTGAGTAACTTTGCCGAGGTTGTGGTCCTGTGGTTTTCTCCTTCATTGCATTCTTTGACTATGAATGAACTGGGTGGAGCTTCTGTGGAGTTCCTAGGTCTGGCTGAATGAGTGACATACAGTATAGATTTTACTGTACTGGAGTAAGAAAGTTAATGTCATTGTGCTCTGTCTACCTTCCTCGTTGATTTCCATTTTAACTCAAAAGCAGTCTTGTAAACCACTGTCTCTTGGATTTGGTTCTTTCTTTTTTCTTCCCTCCTTCCTTTCTTGCAGGGAGCAGTTCCACAGCTTGAAAATCAAGTGCTTTACTTAATTAACCTTCTTATCTTTATGATTAATTTCCTTTTCCTCCTGATGAAAGTATATATGTCCCATCTTTGTATTCATTTGAAGGACAGCCTGGTACATGATTAAGGGTCAGACAGGGTGATTTAAATTAGATAGGGCTCAGTTTATATTAGCACTGTCTTTACTAGGGTCTTATGAGGACTAGAGATAATATACGCGATGTGCAGGTTTTGGAACACATTGCAGGTACACAGTAAAAGGGAGTTAAGATGATTATTGTCATTTTCTCTTGACCCATCAGTAAGTTTCTAAGCACTAGACCTTTAACACATGTCACCTTGCAGTCATCCTGATTCTTATGCAGACCATCCACGAGAAATGTTTTGACCGAGTTTGCCTCCCCTTTGTCTACTTGTTCGTCTCCCGTCATTGCCTTCCATAGTCTTCTGAAAGGCATGTTAGCACAAGTAAAAACCTATGAGAGGGACTCTACACAGAGTCCTTGCTGAGACAGCTATTTGGCTGTTGGTTGGATTCGACCTCTTTGGACCCCATTCCTCATAGTGGCCCAGACCCTACTCGGAAAAGCTTCTATCTCAGTGTTGATTTTGGAGGTCCTACCTCCAAAAGGAACTTTTGTTTCCTGTCCCTTCTCTATAACTTGCTCTGGCAGTCCCATCTGCACTTGTAACTTCTGTGTCTTTTTTGTAACCTGATTATTCCCAACATCTTTCTTTGTCCTGATCTGAACTCTCTACTGAGTTCCATGCCTGTGTATCCAACTGCCTGGGAGGCACCTCCACCTGGATACCCCGTAGGTCCCTTTGAAACACATCCAGAACAAAACCCCTTTCTTTCTGTGCTCTAGCCCCAGCCCTGCTTCTTGTCCTGTTTGCTCCACTGTCGCCTATGTCACCTGTGTCCATTCAGCTGCAAAAATCTGGAAGCCATCTTGGACTAACTCCTTCCACATGCCCAGTTGGCTCTCCAAAACCTCTTCAATACATCCCTCTTCTGGGGTTCCTCTCCATGCCAATGCTACTGCCTTTTTTTTTTTTTTTTTTTTAAATCTCTTTTGATGGCCCCCTCCTAACTGGCCTTCCTGCCTTTGCCTTCCTCACCTTCAGTTCATCTTTGTCTTTCAGTTCAGTAAGAGTGAACTTTCTAAAAGGCAGTTCTGATATTGTCAGTCCCCTCCTTAAAATTCTGCTCATCAACTCCCTATTGGTTGAAGGGCAGAAGTGTACCCAGCTCCTTCCTGAGTGGCCCTGCCTTTCTGCCCAGCCTCATCTCTCCCCTACCTTTCATCCTCACCCCTGTAACTTCCTTAAAATGTGTTCCTTTTAGAATCTTGGCATCTTCCCTTTGTGAACATCTTTCTGCAAGGTATGACCTTCTACCAAGGCGCATACTCCTTTTGAAAGCCTCTAGCAAACATGATATCCCTGATAGCCTTCCCAACCCTCCCTAGGATGACTTAAGCCTTTCTTCCACTGTTTTTCTACAGGGCTTCCTCAATGAAAACCAGTGTGGTGGCTAATCTCAGCCTAATCAGCCTCAGTGGCTAGCACAAAGTAGGTGCTCAATAAATAATTGCTAACGGTACATGGTCAGGTCTAGGAATTTACAAAGGCTGTTCTCTGGATTTTTTCCTCAACTCCTCCTAGATAAACCAGAATTACTTGAATGAAGGAAATGGAGAGTGCAGATTTGCTTTGCTGCTTAACTGTTAAGAGACAAGGCTTCCTGCTGGTGCTGGTGGCCAAGGCTTTGGTGAACTAGGTGTGGCCCTTACTCCAGGCTACTGAGAACGAAGACGACTCACCCACCGACAGGCACTCGCATACAGCATCTTCACTGAAGGAACGAGGGTACAGAAACATTAAAGCGGGAGTCAATTCACTTGCTTTTGCATTGATAGCATTTTATTATACCAAGTTGAGGCTGATTTCTCCCTGAATGTAAGAAAATACAAGTTGTGATCCACTCAGTCCTACACCAACTGCTTGGATGTTGCACTTTGAATGTTGTCCCCTGAGAGTTTAAGAAGGAGTTATTTATGCACCTGTGTTGCATAATTTTCTGTTATGCTCAGTAAGTTTCTGAGCCATGTTGGGTTTCTTCCTCCACCTAGTGTACTTTTTCCAATGGCTTGGCCTGTTGTAACAAAATCAACAAATGTGTGGTGAAGACATCTCCCACATCACTGGGGCAGCTAATGGCCCACATTTTTAGAAGAATATAGTGTGGTATATAAGGAGCATAGAAGGAAGTTTTCTAATTGTTAAGAGAGACCGTTTTTTCAGCTGCACTCATTTGGGGGAACTCTAATGCAGAACATAAAGCAGAGATGGGCCACCTTGGAGACTAATGGAGTTAAATAAACCAAAGGTAATTAGAAGGTCAGACTTACAAGGGAGGGCAGACATGATTACCCCTGTTCTCCAAAGCCAAATAAGCAATATCTGGATTTTTTAAAAAGTTTTTAAAAGTAATGCCACTGGATGGATCTGAACCCATCAGTATTCGTCAAGCCTATACTTCTAAAATCTCCAAAGGCTTTCTGTATTTTAGTTCATTAACCCATGAAAAGCTAATTGATTCAGGCCTAGTAGTGAGTTGTTGCAGGGCTTAGAGTTCCTTGGAGATCTGCATCCCGCTGGGGATGGGTAGCCCAGGGCTGTTACTGCTCCAGCATCTGGGAGATCTGAGTGGATATGGCCAGCATGAATCTTGACTAGGCTGCCAGTCAGCAGATAGTGGCTGGGAAAATCAGGATGAAGACGAAGCTCTTTGGAGGTCTTTTTGCACTTGCTGACTTAACTTTCTTCCAAGACCTGTGTGAACCTTGGGCCAGATGTGGTTCCAGCCCTGTAGCAGGTCTTGGCCATCTCTAATGATGACCCTGTGATGCAAAGCTGGCTCAATTTCCTTCCAAAGCGGCAAATTCACTCCTTAGCCGTTGGTGGTAAGTTTCATCATGAAAACATCCCGACTACAAAAGTTACTTCCTCCTATTGGCCTGAGAAAGAGGCTTAAGACAGGAAAGTTACCTCAACAAAAAAACACAGCCAGTTCCTGCTTTTAACTTGAGATGGCTGGTTGCTGAGGGCTTTGGAGTTTGGGGAGAACTAGGGATGAATTGCCCCTGCATCTTTGAGATAGATACAGGCCTTTTATAGTCTCTTGACAGCTTAAACCTCTTGCTAAAACAGACTTGGGATTTCTGTTCTAATTTATGTGGGAGAAAACCAAACTTTCTGGCGAATACCAAAATACGGCTGCTATTTCTGCCCCTGTGCACCACAGTGTTTGCAAAAACATTGCAAATGGCTTATAAAATATAAATTAAAAAGCCCAGTCCAGCCCCACTCAGACCACACACTGGCCACTGTTCCATGACATGTAATGTAGAAGCTGGTATTAACATGTGTCCAGGGGGGAAATCACTAGGGAGAACGTGACGCTATGCAGGGAAGAACCTCTCTTGCCAAAGGTGGCCACAGCCAGGTGCTCCTGCTGGGTCAGGCAGAACGTTGCTAGGATCCCCAGATGCTTGGCAGTCTGCATGCTCTCTGAATGCTCTCCGGTCCTTCTCTGTTCTGTTTCTCATGTTGCCTTTAGGCTGTGTGATCACAGCTGTGTATTTTTCCATCCTTCTCTTTCCATCTTTTTCTTGACTCTGGGATTTCTCATTTAAAGTTCCTGTACACTGGGGCTCTCCTCTACCTGCTTCTGTTCCCAGAAACTACGGGCAGAATCCAGTGTTTGGGAGCTAAGACACGAGGTCCCCCAGTTAAGAGGTCAGTTCCCACATAGGCTCCAGGACTGTCAACAAGGACTTGTATAGCAGCAGATCCATGAGAGTAAGTGAAGGAGCCTTTGTCATCGTGGCTCTTCCCACCTACTCACTGTACTTCCTTACATTTAATGGGGGGTGGGGGGGACAGAGGAGATACAGTTCTTAGATTTTAAAACAAGCAAGGGATTGCTCACCTTTCCTTGTCCTTTCTCCTATCGTTTGTAAGTGTCATCTCCTGTGTAGTGACTTTGTGGAGTATTACTTGCCACTCAGAATGCTACCTGCTACTGATTCCATTTAGCATTTGGAAGAGAAGATGGATTGTTTGTAATACAAAGTGGATCAAAGTGTAACTGCATAGAAAATCAGCGACAAACTGTAATCACAGAATACAATGTAAATTCATACAGAAGCAGCACTGGTTTGGGTTTAACCACTCTGCTGCTGCTGCTACCTTCCTGAGTTGCATAAATCTTAACAACAGAGCCCACTGTGCTTTAGGATGTTTCCCTGCCTGGGGGAAAAAAGGCTCCTTATGGAATCGATTTGTCAGGAACGGCTCATAGGACAGCAAGGGGTTGATTTTGCACTCAGACTGAAAGCACTGCTTGAAACCATTTTCTCTTCCTGGGCCCGGTTCTCCCCTGGGGCAGGGCCGGACACTGCATTTCTTGGGCCCAAAGTTTCAGTCCTGATAGGGGCTTACACTTTGTGCTGTCTGTGGCAGACTTGAGCAAATGCATCTTCTTTGCCCCACTGCCCTGATGCTCCAGTTATCCCTTAGAGAGAGTGCCTGCTGTGCTGTGGAGGTATGGGAGCTGGCTTGGTAGGTGCTTGTCCCAGGCACTCCTCTCTGTGGACCTGTTTCTTTGTCCCCATGCAGCCAACAGCAGAAGCAGCAAGTGCACTCTACCTGCTCCATTTTCCCAGTTGGTCTACTCTATCACAGTTGGTAGCCTCGTATAGGACCGGAGCCTAGAAATGCTCGAGGCAGGGGCGCCTGGGTGGCTTTGTCGGTTGGGCGTCCGACTTTCGCTTAGGTCATGATCTCGCGGTTCGTGGGTTCGAGCCCCGCGTCGGGCCCTGTGCTGACTGCCAGCTCAGAGCCTGGAGCCTGTTTCAGTCTGTGACTCCCTCTCTCTCTGACCCTCCCTTGCTCACGCTGTCTCTCTCTCTCTCCTAGAAATAAATAAAACATTAAAAAAAAAAAATTAAAAAAAAAAAAAAAAAAAAGAAAAGAAATGCTCGAGGCATGGTACCGTGACTGTAATGTGGCCATGTATACTCACAGCCAGTATTAAGTGTCCCCTCTGCACAGCCAGGCACTGAGGACGTGCCAGGAACCTGGGGATATAGGCCTTATCTCTAAAGACCATGCATATAGAGAAGTTAACACTAATATAGCAGAGTACAAAGGTTTTAACATAATATAGGATAAGTTGATAGCATGAACTTATAATTAAGACTCGAATGCCAGGACTGTTTCCAGAGAAGGATGAATTTAGAGCAGTGCTTCTCAGAGTGTGGTCCCTGGGTCAACGGGACCAGCATCTCCTGGAGGCTTGTTAGAAATGCAGATTCTTGGGCCTCACCCCAGACACTAGGGGTTAGGCTGAGTAATCGGGTTTTAACAAACTCTCCAAGTGATTTTGGCATTCACTGAAGTTGAGGAACTCCTAATTTAGATGGAGGGAGTAACGTTAAAACTTCTGCATCAGATTGGCCACATGAATTCCTCCTTGAGGGAGAGTTGCAGCCAACAGCTAATATGTTTTGAGTATTTACTATCTATTGGGTACTATTCTGAGTCTTTTATCTGAATTTCTTCCTCTAATTCTTACAGAACCTTACAAAGTGGGTTATGTTACTACTCCCATTGTACCAGGTCATAAAAACAGATTCATTCTAGCAGGACACCTGCTCTAATCTCAGCTCTACAGCCAACTCTGAGACTTTAAGCCAGTCATTTAACCATGCTAGGTCTCAGTTTCCTCCCCTGTTAAATGGATGAGAAGGCCTGTCCTAGGTACTTTAGAAGATATTATAAGGAAGATAGGATTAAATAACTGTAAATATGCTTTGAAAAGTTAGTAAGAGCTTTAGAAATATTTTTAAAGCAATTGATGTTTAAGCAATTTTAAAGCAGTGTGGTGTTTTTGTTAGCGGTTCCCCCAATATATCTCTTAAGGGACCAGCCTGATGTGCTAGAGCAGGGTTATATTGGGTTTTTACTGTGCCACAGAATTTCTCTATATAAAACTGAAGTGGTTGGAAAGTGGGGAGGGAAGGAGACCAGCATATGGAGAATGTGGTGAAGAAGTGGGATTAGGAAAGGAAAAGGAGTCAAAAACAAGGCTGGGGGGGAGTTTGTTTTGGGGGGAGGCCTCTCAGAAGAAGAAATCCTGCAGCCTGGGAGGCCCCTTGTTAAGCCCTGTGTAGCTCGGGGTCCGGTAGCAGAGGCTGATGCTCTCTCTCCAGAGCTCTACTATGACCGTGGGAACCACCATGAGTTTGTGTCCCTGGTGAAGGATTTGGCCCGGCCCGGAGAAATTAGCCAATCACAGGCCTTCGACTTTGAATTCACCCACGTGGAGAAGCCCTATGAGTCATACACAGGCCAGAATGTGAAGCTACGGTAAGTTGTGTCTTGCTCTTTCCCCCCCAACCCCCACCCCTCGCCCCTGAAGCTTCTACATTTCTGAGTCTTTTTGTATGAGTATCAAGAAGGAAGAGAGCTGAAAGCAGTGGTGTGCTGGTAAATGTTTAACAACGGGCTCTCTGGGAGGAAAAGCCCTAGTTTGTAGCATTTGTCAGTTCCTATAGGGTAAATATTCCTACTATAGCCAATTTCAAGCTCCCAGCTGGAGGTCCCTGATTACAGAGTTGGGGGGAGATGTACAGTAACCATGTTTACATAGCATTACTGTTATACACTAGAAGTTAATTTCCCTTAATGCAGAGAGAATCATAAACTGTAGCAAAATTATTAAGAAGCAGTGAGTTTTGGGGGCACCTAGGTGGCTCAGTTGGTTAAGCGTCTGACTTCAGCTCAGGTCATGATCTCACAGTTTGTGGGTTCGAGCTCCACGGCTCTGTGCTGACAGCTACCTCAGAGCCTGGAGCCTGCTTCAGATTCTGTATCTCCCTCTCTCTCTGACCCTTCCCTGTTCATGCTGTCTATCTCTCAGAAATAAATAAAAACATTTAAAAAAATGAATTAAAAAAAATTTTTTAAAAAAAGAAGCAGTAAGTTTCAAGTATGTATTACCTTTGTTTTTAATGGAATCCATTTGAGTTTAGATAATTTTAAATAATTGCTACGTTTAACAACCAGATTATAAAATTTTATAACAAACAGATTATAATATTTCTGAAAACTGAGTAGTCAGCTTTCATACACTGGGGATGCACTGTCGCCAACACACCATGGGCTGCACATCAGGACATGCGTGTCCTCGGTCCAGCTCTGCCACACAGCAGCAGTGGGATCTGAGCTCTTGCTTGAAAAGTAGATAATGGATTTGGATTCTAATTCTAGGTGTGTCCTCCACCTTTTGGGGTGACAGGAGAATAAAATATAACACTGGTTTTTAAAAATCTAATAAACACAATTTAAGTACATGGGACTGTTTTTATTGTTCTAGTTTCTGAGGACAGGGACCGATTCCAGGGCTTCTTGGATTTAAAAAAAAAAAAAAATCCAGAACAGCTCTAGACTCTTGGACATAATCTGAGATGTGAAATTACTGGAATAAAGCCATATCCTCTGTCACCTTGAACACCTGCCTCCAGGTCTTGATTTTGTCTTAAGACAGCATAAGCTTAAAGCTTAAGCTTTATCACCTTAAGTCCTGGTTTTTGGATGGTGCAGACTACAGCAAGACCTTTCATCTTCTTCTGTCTCCCTGGTCTCCCTTCCATCAGAAGAGTGATTGTAGGCTCTTCTTTTTCAATCTTTGCAGAGAGGTCTAAACACTGACATTACCCAAACTAAAGACAGTGTTTCCTAATTGCACTCAGAAAAGGCAACAACAGTGGAGACTATCTAGTTGTCGCCTACATTTGCCTGTGGGACTTACTCTTTTTTAATTTAGTATTTGCAGTGGCTTGCTCTTAAAAATGTTTTTAAGTCAGAAAGAAAGATGTTGAAAAGAAGGTGGTGATACTTCAGAATATTAAAAATAAGATTACCATATGATCCAGGAGTTCCAAAAGAAGTGAAAGCAAGGATTCAGACATCCGTGTACATCCACACTCATAGCAGATTGTTCACAACAGGCAACGGGTGGACCAACCTGAGTTCCATCAGCAGATAAATGAATATAAATACAGTGGCATATTATTCACCTCTAAAAAGGAAGAAAACCCTGTCATATGCTACAACACGGATGAACCTTGCAAACACTATGCTAAGTGAAATCAGCCAGTGATACAAAGACAAATACTGTATGATTTCACAACAATGTGAATGTGCTTAATGTCACTGAAGTATGATTAAAATGTTAAATTTTGTTATATGTATTGTAGGGGAGCAAAAAGGTTTTTTTCTTCTGTCAGTCTTGGGTCCCCTGGCTGAGGCTCTGCAAATCAGACTGACAGGAGACAGGCTGGCAAGAGAAAGGCAGACCAGTTGAGTCACAGGTGCATTGTACATACACAGGGAACTCAGTGATTAGTCCTTTAGTCATGCAAAGGAGTGGTTAGAGCTCAAAGCTTATGTAGGCATCTTAACAGAAGAAGAAGAATTTTACAGACAAATGAAACAAAGGAAAGGGGCTGTCAACTTTTAGGGGCAACAAATTTTGGGAAGGTAAATATATGGGGAAAACAAATGGAAGGTAAGAGTTGGTTTAGTAAGACTTATTATATAGAATTTTCTAGTGTAGTCTCTGGGCTGATAAGAGTTGTCTCTGGTGATTAAGAATGTCCTGCTCTTCCTGCTAGAGAGTGGGGAGTGCAGAGAGTTTTTCTTGTGTCTGCTGCTTATTGCTCAATATAATCCTTATGCCAGCGTGGCATATTTTGGAGTGGCATACTCTGAACCCCTTCTGTATTTTACCACACACACACACACACACACACACACACAGTGAATAAAAGAGAAAAAGGTGTTGCTGTCCAATTAGATGAAGACTTCAGGGTTCATGCTGAGAAAGAGAAGAAGCCAAGAAGGGAAAATTAGTTAAGGGCAATTTATAAGTGTCAGTTTCAGATTAAGGGTTTGTATCTTATTAGGCAGAGGGAAAACATGAAAAGATTGTTCTGGACTCCTCTTAGTGTTTAAGTGATGGAGTGGTTCTTTTGGACAATTAATTTAAAATCAACCCGTAATATTTGATGAGTGGGTGGAGTGCAGAGACAAAATTGTTAGAAGGCTAGTATGAGGTCCTAAGCGTCTTATCTTAGCAGACACAATGGAACAGGCAGAAAATGAGGAATTTAAAAGATATCAACAGAATTGACCAGTGAGTGGAGATGCAGACAAGCTATCAGGAAGAGAAGGTAATATATAGTTAAGATGATTCATCCAATTATAAAGCCTGCAGCACTGGCAAAATGCGTGAAAGTTCACTAGACAGTTGGAAATACAAGCCTGGGACTCAGGACAGAGAAATGCACAATTGAAAGTCCTCTGCTCAGGGGTAAAAGCTGGTACATTTCTCAAGGAGGAGAGCTGAGGGAGAAGAGCCCAGGCAGGACCTATTGGGGCAACTGGGGGATAAGAGGGTGGTTGGGGGGGCAGGAGAAGCAGCGTAAAGCCCTCCTGTGGAACCATAGGAAGAGCATTTCAAGGAAGAGGAGGAAGTATGTACACTCCAGTGTAGAAACAAGCTGAAAGAAAAGACCGCTGGATTTAGAAACTGAGGCCGGGGGGGTTGGGGGTGGGGTGGGAGCGGGATGGGGGATGTGTTACCTTCAGGAGAGCAGTTTCTGGTGGTGGAGACAGAAGCCAGGGGTGAGTAGTAGTGACCGGAAAGAAGCTACAGCTGTCCCTGAAGAATGGTCAGGAGTGTAAGATCTGGAATACTGCGGATTGTTGAGCTTGGGACTTTGTATAAACTCAAAGGAGGAGGACTTTACTGGAGAAATATTTGATATGTTGAGAAAATTGGAAAACTTGAAGAATGAAGATGCCAGACAGTTCTCGATCAAGGCTCCCATGTTACAATCACTTGGGAGGTTTTAAAAAATGTTGACACCTGTGTCCCTCTGCAAAGCAGTTACATGTCAGCTCTGCCTGGGCATCAGGATTTGGGCAGCTGCTCCCCTCCCCACCCCCAGGGTGATTATAATGTGCACCCAGAGTGAAAGTCATTCTGCCAGATGGAGGAGGAGAAAGGTCTTGAGAGACCGAGATGCTGTTGGAAGGACGAAAGGATGGGCAGAAATACAGAAGCGTGTTTAAGCCCTGGGTTAGAAACAGCACAAAGCAGAGAAGGGAGAGGATTAGAAATCTTGACGTGGCCTTCCTCTTCTCAGTAGAGTAAAACCTGTGAATCCCACAGAGACAGGAAGGAGGCTTGAGAGCCTGAGAAATTAGAAAAGGGTTAGGGACAAAGAAGTCTTGGGGAATGTGGCAGAAGTTACTGAGATGAATAAAAGGGTTGCCAAGCATTGGTCAGGGCCACCCAGAGGAGAGTCGCCGAAATGTGCAGTCGTTTTGGTGAGCAGCTTTCTCCAGAAACAGTTGATAGGTGATGCAGATTATCTAAGTTTTATTTAGGAGAAGATATTGAAGGGGTGTTCCTCCATTTACTGGGTATTAGCACAGAATAAGTCCAGGGGACAGGGATGCTGGGGATCGGCTGTGCTAGGGGGGCTGACTAGACACATCAGGCTTGGCTTACTAAGCCCTTCAGGGGCCTGTCTCTCTATTCTTCCCTACTTGTCTCCTACCACAGCAGCACGTCCCCAAGGATCCATGGTTCAGCCAGAGACTTTCTTTGTTCAAACCAGGACCTCTCCCACCTCTGCTGCTTTACTTGTAAGGTCTGCTCTGCCTGCGTGCCCTTTTCTCTATCTCTCTAGCACTTGCTTCCTCTATCTAATATAGGACTTGCTGTGTGTTCTAATTTTTCTGTTTGTTGACCCACCCTCCCCAGTGGACTGTGAGCTTCCCATGAGGCTGTATCGTATTCATCCTATGCCAAACAATAAACGTTTGCTGAATTAAGAGCTGACTTTCTCCATTCCCTATCCCTCCTATTTAACTTGAGGGACTTGGAAAATGCTTATTGATTGAATATTGTTAAGTAAACAGGCATGCAAATAGAAGAATGTGCCTGAAAAGCTGGGATTTAGTTGAAGAAGCTAACACCTGTACACAAATATACATGGTAGACAGTGTAAGAGGCATGAAAGGCATTAGGATAACTTGATACGGGAGTATAGAGCAGAGAAACCACTTTTATTTAGAGCAGTGCTCTCAGCTCAGAGGATGGGCTCGAAAAGGGATTTGAGGGAAGGTCTTTGAACTCCGTGGAGCTATAATTTCAAAATTTTGTGTTATAAGTGCATATGTTCTTTTCTGTTAGTTTTTCTGGGAGGAGGGTCCACTGAGGTAAATTCTCAAAGGAATACAAAGCCCCAAAGGTTAACCACTATAAGGGCTTCTCTCCAGTGGGTCTATTTAGTGGGCAAATCAAGGCAGCATCTGGAAGCCAGGAGTGTTCCTTCACAACACATCTATTTCCTACAGGTATTTCCTTCGAGCCACTATCAGCCGCCGTCTCAATGATGTTGTCAAAGAGATGGACATTGTAGTTCACACACTCAGCACATATCCCGAGCTGAACTCTTCCATTAAGATGGAGGTGGGAATCGAGGACTGCCTGCACATTGAGTTCGAGTATAATAAGTCTAAGTAAGTATCTGGGGCCTCATAGTTGTGAACTGTTAAGGGAGGTTAATAAGACTTAATGAGAATGCAAACTGGTTGAATCTTAGCCTTGGCTGCCTCGTAGTGACATGGTCACTGACATGATACCGTGAATATATGTGCCAGGCTGGTGAAAGGTAGACCAGGAAATCAAACTTCATTTTACCTAAACTAAAATGTTTGCAATTAAAAAGGTATATTTAAGTCAAATACCCTACACTGTCCTTCAGAGTCAAGCTAAACAAACTTTAAGGTTGTTTGGATCTAGGTACAGCTCTTGGCTTCTACTGGTGACCATGAATCATCTCAGAATACCATTCCTGTTCTCATTTGTGTCCGATCTACAATATGTCTTTACAAATAAATGTAAAGAAACCAAACACTGGCCACATTTTGTTGCTTCCTCCTGAGCTTAAACGAATTAGAGCAAGGAACACCATTTTATAAAGGTCTTTAAATTTTAGCTGGCAGGTTAGGAAGCCATGTGTGTTTTAAATCATGTTTGCTGTCTGAACACGAAACTATTTAAGTGTTTATAAATCACAAAACTTACTGATACCTCAAAAATGTACCACAGACATCTTTCTTTTCAGTATAATACATTCCTGAAAACATTTGAAAATTAAACATGCAAAGTAAAAATGTATTTCTATTCACAGAGAGCTAAAAGAAAGAAATTAGAGTCTCTAACTAGGGGTCTCATGGGGAGATCCTCACATCAGACCCACTGTTTTTCAGGGGCTGAGTCAGTTGGCTTTCCTGTGAAGGAAAGGAACAGGTCTTTTTAAAAAAAAAAAACTAGCAACATATATGCTTCCTAGAACAGGGGTGAGGGAAAGGCATAGTCTTTTCCTTGGACAAAAGGCATATTCTTTTGCCTGGCATATTCCTCTGGACTGGACCCACTTCTGACCCAGAATGGGTCCTACTTTGCTGGTCCCACCTATGGAATGGGGTGGGGTGAGCTGGGGGGTGTTGATATGGGCCAGGCAGGGACACATCAGGAAACAGCCTTCTTCCCCTTTCTCCTCACAGTCTCGGGGCCCTTGGGGCCCTCTGGAAAGGAGCCAGCAAAACTGTGTGCCCACCAACACTCCAGCCACCTGGTAAAAGGGGTGGTTGCCAGGCAGTGCCACCTTGTAGGAGCTCAAAATATCTGTCAGTCAGCAATATGTTCAAGACGAAGCATGGTATGTGAAAGGCACGTCAGAGAATCTGTTTCATGACATCAAAGACTGGATGTTCAGACCTGTCCTGCCCTCTCAGCAGGCTGTGCTGTGCAAAAGCACATAGTCTAACGAGAGCCTAATTCTATTCTGCCATTAAGGATTGCCCTTGGGGTAAGATTAAGGGTGCCTTGGGGTAAGGCACTTTTCTGCCTCAGGTTACTCATCTGAAAAGTGGAGTCCTGGAACAGGTTAGTGGATTTCAAACACAGAAAGGATGAAGTGAAAGAAGAGCCAGGAACCAGAGTTCTATGCCCTCCAAAGGAGTGACACTTTTATATTTGTCACGCATTAGTGCTTCCACGCAGGATTTCATTTAGAATAAAGAAATTTTTAGGGACGCTGGGGTGGCTTAGTTGGTTGAGAGTCCAACTTCAGCTCAGGTCAGGATCCCGAGGTCTGTGGGTTCAAGCCCCACGTTGGGCTCTGTGCTGACACCTCAGAGCCTGGAGCCTGCTTTGGATTCTCTGTCTCTCTCTCTCTTCCCCTCCCCAACTTGTGCTCTATCTCTCTCTCTCAAAAATAAACATTAAAAAATTTTTAGAAAAAAAGAAATGTTCCATTTTTCAAAATTTGAAAAACCCCTAGAATCTATGCTCTCTCAGCATTCCTTCTAAAATGCTGCAAGTGGTCTCAGTTTTGCTTTTGTAAGTGTTCTTAGGTTATCTACTGAGAATGTCTGCAGTCTTCCCAGTTAGACTGTAAGCAAAAAGGCAGAATGAAATAGAGGAGAAGACAATCCTAGAAATTAGGCACCTGGATTTATACCTGTGTCTGTCCCTTACTCCAATCTGATTCAGGTTTGAACCAGGGGTTCAAGATAGGGGTTCTATCTTCTTTGAATTTTCTTTTCTTCACCTGTAATATAAAGGGGTTAAATTCTAAAGTCCCTGCCAAAACTTACATACCATGATTCTGAGCTTCAGGTTTGAAGATTTTCCCCTCTGCCTGCACGTGCACACACAGACCACTGGTACTACAGACTGACTCAAAAGCTTGAAAGGTCAGAAAGCATTGTGCAGAATGGCCGAAATTACAACAGTTCACAGAGCGCAAGCCATGTCAGCAGGGCCCAGAGAGAAGGTACCCATGGAGCAGTACGCATGGACTGACCTGTCATGTCCACAGCAGACAAAGCTACTTGCTGCAGGCTACCAAGACAGTTCCCATAAGTCTTGTGATGTTCAGAGAGAAAGAGCAAGACTGGGTTCCTGCATTTGTGGGGCTGGACTGCCACATATCAGGACATCTAAGACAACACATACACAAATACAAAATGCATAAACAGAATTAAAATACTGGGGAGATAGATCAGATGAGCATGTAACATGCAAGAAAAATGTCCTGCGACTTGCATATGGAAGAGTGGAAGGGATAGAGGTGACTGTGCTTCAAGTAAAGAGCATACTGGGAAATCGTTCCGCAGGGGTAGTTGCGGTGAGAAAATGGGTGAGTGTGCACCATGACTCCATCTTTAGTCAGCCTGCATGGTGGCGCCCCCTCTCCTGAAACCCAGAAGACCTGCACAGGTCAGCTGCTGCATTCACATCTTGTTTTCTCTGCCTTCTCTTCCCCAGATACCACTTGAAAGATGTCATTGTAGGGAAGATCTACTTCCTGCTGGTGAGAATCAAAATCAAGCACATGGAGATAGATATTATCAAGCGGGAAACGACAGGCACAGGCCCCAATGTGTACCATGAGAACGACACAATAGCCAAGTACGAGATCATGGACGGGGCGCCCGTGAGAGGTGAGCGTCCGGCCCCTAAGCCTGTAGCCACCTCCCCGTTCTCCCAGTCCCCACGAAGAATTGTAGAGGCGCTTAGGGGGTTTTACTGCTGAAGTAAGATTGCTTATTCACCTATAATTTCTCATCTCTAATTGTTCACTGTGGATCCCAATAAAGAGGAAAAGGAGAGCTGGGTATGTGGAACTTCAGGTTCCTTCTTCACTTTCACCCAGAACTCTACCTCGGCCTCGTTTATATATTGAGCTTGTACTGGAGATTGCATCTTAAGAGTTACACCTCTTAAAAACAACAGAAGCTTGAAAAGTACTGATTTAATAGATGGTTTGCACATTTTACCACCTTTTCCTACTGACATTCTTTGCTGCCAGGGAGCAAGAGATTAATGCAGAATAATAATTTTTATTCCTTAATTCTACCTCTTATTAAATGACCCATTCTCTGAATTCATTCACCAAGTGCACATACTTCGGCCAGCACTACCAGGTGCCACAGACAGCACCTGGAATAACACAGAAACAGTGCCCCTCCCGCCCCACCCATCCCAGAGCCTACGTTACATCTGGAATGAATGGAGTTGGAAGCTTTGTTATTTGGGGAATCTGTGATTATTTGGGAGTAGCAATCATGTATGTTCTTTTGGCCCCGCAGCCACTGATGATGAAGAATATATTTTTTCATTTAGAAGTGCTTGGTGATGCCAAGGTTTTATTCAGTTTATTCTAATGTCTTCCATGTGGAAGGAGGGGACGATGAGAGCCAGTTCTTGGATGTCATCATGCCAGGTCCTTGTGGGGGTGGGGGATAGGACTGAACTCTCCTGACTCTCTGCATGTTCCATTTTTTTCACCAGCTGTGCAAGTAGACCCACTTGTCATTTCCCTTGAGAATTAAGACAAAACAGTAGATAATTAAAAGTGCATTTATATTTAGCTTTAGACTACATTATAGGTTTGGCCTTTCTCAGTATAATTACTGCCCTAATTTCATTTCTCTTAAATTAGGAAAGGCACAGTGTTAGAGCTGGAAGGGACCTAAAATATCATGTAGTCCGATCCCATAATATTCCACATGAGAAAATTAGGGTCTAGAGAAAGCAATAGACTTCCTCAGAAGTCATATATAACTGTTTAATGGAGAACTGGGACCAGAGTGAGGATTTTTTTCTCTTTAAGACCATTATACTACCCTTGGATTGTGGCCAATCCATCTTAGAGTGGGATGTGTTTTGCAGGGGATACACCATTTAGGTTGGAGGAAGGTGGTATTGAAATTGCTGGGTGACATGATGAGTTAGCTGGGGCTTGGCAATTGACTTGTAAAAACACAACAACTGGACACATTACATATAATCAAAAGATGCTTGGCTGTAGGATCCTGTGCTGTTCATACTTACTGGTTTCTATGTCGGGACAGTGAGAGAAGATGCAACAGGACCTGGAATCGAATTGCAGAGTCACGTTTTTGCTTCAGCAGATCACTGAGCCACAGAATGCAACTTCCCAAAGGCCGGAAGCATTCCCTTGAGTGTGCCATGACACGCTCAGGTGGCACCTCCCGTGCTGTGGGCAGGGAGTGACTTGGTGTAAGGTAGGGTGAGTCACTTTGCCCTTTGCTCTAACTCCTGCCTGGCCCTTCTAGGAGAGTCCATCCCAATCCGGCTCTTCCTGGCGGGCTACGAGCTCACCCCCACCATGAGGGACATCAATAAGAAGTTCTCCGTGCGCTATTACCTCAACCTGGTGCTCATAGACGAGGAGGAACGACGCTACTTCAAACAGCAGGTGAGGCCCAGGTACCTCCTCAAGACCCCTGGCTGCCCTAGAGGCAGCACAGGAAGGGCATCATCCCTGTGAAGATCAGGCTCCATTTCTAATAGATTAAGCAGAATGGTACAGGGGAAAGAGTTTATTAGTCTCTGTGCTACCTGTTGGTTCACTGAGACTAATCCCACAGCAAGAATGAGGGCTCCTACTTGACACCTCGAGCCCGCTTTCACAGGCCCAGCGACCACTCTGCCCTTCCTGCCCACAGCATCAGAAAGAGCCCTGGGTGGTATGGACAATGCCTATCTTTGGTGAGAGAGGAGCCGAAGTTTTGCTAAGATTCCTGGGAAAAGTTGGAGCCTCTGGGAACCCCACCCCTGTGCCTCCCTCTCAAAGTATCGTGTTGCCTCCTTCTCCCAATTCTGCAGGAAGTGGTGTTGTGGCGGAAGGGTGACATTGTACGGAAGAGCATGTCCCATCAGGCAGCCATCGCCTCACAGCGCTTCGAGGGCACAACCTCCCTGGGTGAGGTGCAGAACCCCAGCCAGCTATCTGACAACAACAGCAGGCAGTAGGCCCCCAGGGCCAAGAAGCTGCTGGGCTTCCACCCAGCACCCCCGTCTACCAAACACCAGCGGCTGGGGGAGGGGAGGACGGTGTGATGCTCAACTGACCCGTTACTTGCAACCTGAAAACAAATCATGTTTTGACTTAAATTCTTTTTTCTGAAGAACCTAAGGGGCTTGGGTTGGGAGGCAGTCCCCTTGAGATTCTGCGGCTGATGTGGGAACAGGGAGAGGTAACATCCTGGTAGCTGGTCTCTCTAGGGAAAAGAGCCTTCTGTCGAGGCCTTCCATGGGGGGCTGCCTCACATGTTACAGGGGAGCACAGAGTAGGTATCCTTGGCTCCTGGGTCTCTGAGCTTCCCCATACAGGATCTGAGCATGTCCCTGGGATTCTGAGCTGCCAGTGGGGCCGGAGGGTAGTCCTGTCTTATTCTCCCCTCTGCTGTGTCTGAGGTAGTGGCAGAAGAAGCTGGGCCTGCCCCATCCTAAATAGCAGAGGGGAGACTCAAGATCAGGAAGCTACCTCTTTTGGGAGTCTTGGATGTGGTGCTTTGAAGTTTCCACAAGCCACCTCCTTTCTGGCCTTTCTCTCACTGCTGGGACCCAGGCACCTCCCTTCTCCATCTTCTGCGGACTCCTGTCAGTAACGTCCTGGAACAGAAGCTTGTGAAAGGGCCTTTGGCTATTGTCCCCTCACCTGTGAGAAATTCTGGGCACAGAGACACCCTGGGGTTAGTGTCATGCATGGATGGCAGCAGTGTTGGACACAGAAGGCTGAGCCCAAAGTATGGTGACTGTGTGTGGTGGCAGTCTGCCTGCACCCCCCATGACTGCACTCTCCAGCCCCAAGGGCTGAGTGGCTCTGGGGTACTGCTGTGTGCCACAGCAAGCCCAGACAAGGGCATGTGTTTTCTTTAAGAGATCCCGGGAAGGGCTTGATCCATTTGCTTCCCTAAGAATGGATCCTCATCACTCCTTGCTCTCCCTTTATTTAATTTGTGGGAAGTGGGGCTTGTAAGTTTTGTTCTTACTGTTGCCCACACCTCTTCACTCTCTGAGTTTTAGGAGGGAGAGGAGAGCCTCAACAGAAGACCCTGCTACACAACTTCAGAATAATTCTGCTTGCCAAATTATGTCTTCACCTTCACCAGTTGACTGACCAGACTTTAGGACCATTGATGTTTTTATTTACAAACATACAAAAACTCTTGTGGGTATTCTTGTTATGCTAAAGAAGAGGGGACCTTCCCTCTATTGCACTGTGCTCGGGCCTATTGGAGTAAAGGTGTTGACATCCTTTTCTGCCTCATCTGGAAATGACCTGTTGGCCTCCCTTCCCTTCAGCCAGACCCCACTGGCCAATGAGCCCAATATCTGGGGGTCTGAGTTCTCTATAATTTGGAAAGCAGGGGGTTTGGTTCCTTTGTCATCTTTTCGTGTAGAAAACGGGGACTCCTCTTTTCCTCAGAAATCAGTGCAGTCGTGAGCCTCTGACTGGGCAGGGCTCACGGGTTAGGACTGAGACTGGGGGGAGAAGACACTGGGATGACAGTAGAGATTGGGGACAGCAGAACCACGGAAAGTAAGGTGGCTCCCCCCATGCCAGACCCCGAGTTCAGGTGCGATGGACAATCTCATGGGAAGAGGATCACCCATCCAGCTGCCCCTGGATTATCAAGGTTGGAGTTTAAGGATATGGGGGAGGCAGATGGTGTGCTCCTTGCCTTTTCCAGATCATGAGATTAGGCTCTGGTGTGCCTCCCATAATAGCAGGTATTCTAACTAGAAAGAAACTGTTAGTTCCTCTGCCTCCCAAATGATAACCGAAATTCATTTTCCAACTTTCCTAACATCTTAAACATTTTTTCTGGGAGAACTAGAAGATAGAATTTGCTTTTATTCTCTCAGGAGCTGTGCACAAGCCAGGTCTTCTGTTTTCTCTCACTCTGCCCCTATTCTCTTTACTTCTCTGTGCGACTGTCGAAGTGAGAGGAGGGCCCGCCCCTCCTTTAAAGGTCCCCATACCTGGGAGTGCATAGGTACTAAACCAAGCAGTGCAACTTGTAATTAAGCAGCTGCAGTGTTTACATATTTCTTAATGTGTCGTCTTTTCAATGGCTGTATTTTAAAAAAAAAGAAAGAAAAAGAACACTTGTTTCAATTGTCTCTCTGATTAAAGCAAGCCCCTGTGGCTTGGAGGCATTGTGCCCATGGTTCACCAGGTTCTGTGGTTTCTTCTTACATTGTCCCACTCACACAAAAGGGGAGACAGACCTCCACCCTGATGCAACACATCTCCCCTCTCTGTGGCTGCGGCCCCTGTTGTATTCACACTCATTTTAGATTAAGCGCATGCTAAGAAAGGAATTCCAGCTGTATCCTCATCTGGCAACCTGTGCTGACGTTGCTGATGGTTTAAAGCCCTTTGAGACCCAGATAACTTTGCGGGCAGCTGAAGAAGGCTGGTGTAGAAAGACAAAAGTTCATTTCAGTAGGTAGTAACAGATGGAACCCTGCACCCTGGTATTTGCTACAGTAAAGGAAGATGGTAGACGGCAACCCTGCATCTTACTGAGGGGCAGAAGATCTGCAGTGGAGTATTCTACCACACCCAGTGCTATTTTAAAAGAAAAGCTTCCCAACTTTGATATTAACGTTTTATTGGAAAAGGTACATGAAAATCACCTACGTACACAACCCCAGGTGAACATGACAAAAAAAGCCTCCTCACACCTCCTTCTGTCGTACAAAAGCTTGACTTCTTTGGAATAATGTCTTGCCTATTCCAGCAACAGTGTCCCACTTAACTTGGTTCCTTTTCCTCCAGGCTCAAAATAAAATCGAACTCCTCTACCAAAAAAGAGGGAAAAGAAAGCAAAGAATTAGGTGGGGTGTCTCCTCTTGAATAGGGAAGTTGTGCCAGACATTTCATATTGTTACTGAGGTAGGTTGTCACTCATTCAAAAACTATGGAGTGTTTTACTATGTACCGGGTACATAGTAATGAGTAACTCCAGACATTATTTCCTCCCTTGTGGATGTTATAGGTGAGGAAACAGGCTCAGAGAGGTTAAGTGCTGTGCCCAAGTTTAATCAATAATAAATGTGAGTTCATGGAGTCATTCTGGTATGTGAGTAAATATAAAGGAAAGGGCCCACTCTTACCTTGGGTCAAGGGCTGAACTGAGAGTCTCTGGCGACTGAAGAGAGCCATATTTTTTAAGGGGCCTCCAGTAGCTTTGTGAGCTTGGTGATGGGTTTTGAGCTCAGCCAGGGTGATGAAGCGCTTCATCATCCGAACAAACTGAACATCCACCTATGTGACAGAAGGTGTATGGGACAGAAAGACACATGCAGGTAGATTCTGTCCATTGTGTATGTTAGCTTCTTATGGGAGGTCTTATAGACAGGGGTGCCAGTGTTCCGTTCCTATTCCCAAAGCCAGGGTAACATCATCTGAGTAAGAGCTGGACTCTGTACCTTGACCTAAAGACACCCCACCCTTCTTCCTCCCCCTCTTTTTCCATTCTTTTCCTCTCATGAAATAGGAAAAAGAGTATTCTTTACCATGGACCATTTGGGGTTGTCTTCTTTGCTGGATGGGTCATAATGGGGATTGTTTTTCTCAAATTGTGTGTGGTCTGGGTAAGCTTCCTTCACAATCTGAAACCAAAACCAAGTCTCCAATCACTTGCCTGTACAGACAGCTCCATGGCCAATTTTTAATTCAAGTCTGACTTTCACTTCTGATCCTGCACATTCTCACCTCTTCTGCCTTGCTGTAGAGCCAGTGAAGGCTCAGATATCAGGAAATAATACACGGGCTAGAGCAAGCATAGGAATCAACCTTGTTTTGATAAAATCTTAAAAGTAATATTCTAAAACCAAGTGTTAACGGTTATTATTGGTGCCACTGTCTTTCTACCTGCAGTTAATTTTATCCTAGTAACCTCTGGTTTGGAAGAGCTATCATCAGGCCTGTTTTTGCGTGAAAGACCAAGGCACGGAAATGAAGAGAAGTCTGTACCAGTGCGACCTGAGATGAAGGCCTTATTATAGTCCTTGTATTGAATAGGCTGGGGTGGTGACATCAGGGATGGGGAGTAGGGTACTTCTTTTTTGTTACTGATTTAAGCTGTGTTCCTTTATAGCTACATGAGTAAGTTTCCCTGAAGGGAGAGGGATTAAGACTGACGCCTATACAACTGACCTTCACAAGTCCTGCAATGCCTGGCTCTTTGCAGTTGCTATGGTAGAAGAAAGCTTCTTGCTCCAGCTTCATGGCTCGAAGGAAGTTCCGGGCCTGTCCCAGGGGAGAATAAACAAGTAACTATCCTCCTCACCCACTGGAAAACCCTGTTAGCAGAAATCAAGTCTGCTTTCATTAGATGAGGTTTTCTTTTCTGCAGCTTCTCCCTAACTCAGTTCAATACTTGACTTTGCCAAGACACCCAGACTTGTATCCAGACCCTGGCCACAACACAGACCAGTTTGCAAACTGCATGCAAAGTAATGAAGGTACTTTTTAATACATTTTCAGTTTTGTGACCTCGGGGAAAAAACCAACATTGGTTAAGAGATTTTGCTACTGAGTAAGTCATGGAAGGAGGCAGGAGTTTACCCAACACCTGGGTCTCAGGCCCTGCTTTTACCCTCTTACCTGGTAGTTGCGAACACCATCCCAGCATGCCGTCTGCTTGGGCTGTGCTTTAAGATCCTCGATGCTGAACTAGGCAACAGGAAATGAATCCATTCATTAAACAATTTGGGGCCAAACTGGAAATATATGGAAGTAGATCATTTCTTCCCCTACACTGAGGGTGCTTCTAGCTCTAGCGGGAGTATGTAGTTTATGGGGAAGTAGTTCCACAAAGCCACTTCTGTTGGGCAAGTGTATGTAAGCCTTGTGTTACCTTTGTAAACCTTTGTCAACCAATTAGTTGACTGGATAATCCAGATGATAAAGTCATCTGTTGGTTATTTGTATTTCACTCATTAAAGTAATACATCTTCTATAATATTTGTTTTCTCCAAGCTACTATTAAAATTGGTTTAAATTAATTCACTGAATATATACTAACTGTTGGCAGAGAGATATGTAGGAGCATGGCAGGTGGCAAGAGTAAGGGCACCTAAGACTGAAATGCTGCCCAGGTCTGGGTTGGCAAACTATAGCTTTTAGGTCTGATTTTGTAAATGGTTGTATTGAAACACACCCATACCATTTATTTACATGTCGTCCATAACCACTTTCTTGCAACAGCAACAAGAAGACCTGAAAACCTAAAATTTTTATTATATGGCCTTTTATGAAAAGTTAACCACTCCTGGCCCTAACTAGAAGATTCACAAAACAGACAGTTGCTGGTAATAAACCTTGATGATTTTATTCCTTATCTTCTTCTTATCTTGTCCTTAACTCTACCCTTCAGAGAAGCTGGTGGACTCTGTGGTGTCCCATATTTATTTCTTATCTAAAAAAACTGCTTGAAGGGATTAAAGACAGGTACCTGGTCTCACCTTCACATCTACACCTTTCTCTAGTCGGCTTTCTGGCTCTGACTTCATCAGCCAGTAACTACTTAGATTCTTCCCACAGTTTTTAGAGGCTGAAGTCTCCTGAGGGTTGGAGTTAACCACTTTAGACGATGCCCCTGCTGGGTTCTTAGTCTTGGTACGTTTTTCTGCTGGCCCCTTGTTGTCTGCAATAGAAGCAAACAGAAGAAACTGGTCATGCTGGCTGAGAAGTAATGTTTCATTGTGGGGAAAGCACATAGTTTGGAGTTAGACCTGGATTCAAATCCTGGAATCTGTCAATTACTAGCAGTAGCAGCTCAATTGCTGAACTTCAGTTTATCTATAAAAATGGGACAGGAATGCCCATCTTCACAGGGTATTTTCTGGATTATCCATTCAGTGGGATAGGAATACCTTACATGGTTGTGGGTTAGGACTGACAGTCCTAGCAGAGTCCTGGCTTCTGTTAAGTAATTTCCTTTCTTTACCTCACTCTCTTTAGTGCCTTGCTGAGGCTATTTCTCTCCAGTGAGGAAACTGAGCACCTACTCCACAGAGGTGTTTTGGAGATTAAATAAGATAGTGCAAACAATGGCCTTAGAACATGCCTGGCATTATAATAAATTCTCAATAAATATTAGCTGTTATTATCATTATCATCTCATCGTTCTTTCTTGTTTGCTCACTGTGCTTTGTGGCCTGCCTCCTTTCAGCTCCTTGAAGGTGCCAGAAGTTGGATAAAACAGCTAGTTCTTGACTTTGTAGACATGCAGAGATGACTTTATCCTAAGAGAATTAGAAAAAATGTTCCTGGAACATATTAGGCACTCAACAGCTAACAGTTGTTAAATTCTTAGACCCTAAGCTCTCTGTTGCCCTAACAGTAACTCAGTTAATCTATATAATGTATAAAATATTCTGTTCATCTGCTAAATGTGTCGCAGATTACACATTTTAGTAAACAGTATAATTAAGAACTGTCTCCTGGTCTATCTGGATCCATCCTTACTGACTGTACCATACTGTCTCCGAATTTAGTCCCATCTCTCCTACATCAGCCCTCATTAAGTATTATGTATGGGTGTCTAGCACTCAGAACCTCCCTAGCCTAGTTGATCAGGTGGTCCCTTTGGAGGTAAGCACACTGCAAATATCATTAAGTGCTGTGAAGTAACACAATGTATTGTAGTCAATCTGGAGCCTCTGCCATTCCCAAAAGTACGTTCTCTATCTTCCATTGCTTTGTTTCTGCTCTAAATCTACTTAGAATTCCATTCATTCTTGTGAATATAAAAATGTCATCCCATTTTCTTTCCAGGGGAAAGCCTTCCCATTCTTTAAAGCTAGACTCAAGTTCCACTTCCGTTTCCGGTGTTCCTTCCTGCTCTCACACCCTTAGCCATGCAGTTTCCTAGGCCTTTCCACTTATATCTGTTTGCATTTTCCATGACAGCAGAACTGTATATTCTTTTTTTAAATTTTTTTAATGTTTTATTTATTTTTGAGAGAGCAAGCGGGAGCGGCAGCTGGGGAGGGACAGAGAGAGTGGGAGACAGAAGATCTGAAGCGGGATCTGCCCTGTCGGGAGCAAGCCCTATGCGGGGCTCAAGCTCACAAACCGTGAGATCATGACCTGAGCCAATGTCTGACGCTCAGTGAACTGAGCCACCCAGCAGAACTGTATGTTCTTGACCTTGGTACAAGTCACTTGTATCCACAGCGAAGAAGTATTGCTTCTGTGAGCAAACAAGAAGAGGCTTGGGGATAAGCTTGGGAGTAAGAATAAAGAAGCTGGAGGGCAATCAGGAATAACATAACACAAAGTCCACAGGAGGATTCTTCCCACAGGCAGGGAGTTTAAAGTGGGCGGTATGAAACAGGCCCTAGTGAAATTAGAGCCCCCTTTTTGCAGCCTAGGTTCAGCTCACCTGGCCCAGCAGCCTCGGCAGTCCCAGCCAGCCTCTTCCGGGGTTTTGGCATGGTTCTCCTGCGAGGGCTGAAGTGCAGAGGATTCTGGAATCAACGGAGAATACAGGAGGCAACTCTGAATCTGCCCCCAGAAACCTCTGCAAAGCAAGATGCAGACAATGAGAGGAAGCAAGTCTCAGCCCCGGGAGTCTTTTGCGGAGAAAACAAGCACCTGGACTTGGGCCCGTCAAATCCTTGCCCCAGTTATCTACCAAAAATTTCATCTTGCATAACCTGCCGCTAAAGTCTTTTCGGTTCGTAACCTGATCCTTCTCCCATTTATTCACCATTCTCCCACGAAACTGACCCAACGGCTCAGCAGACGAAACCTTCAGCCAACCTCCCCAGGCGCCAGAACCCGAGGCACTGCGTCGCAGCCTCCAGCACGGAGTAGGACCTGGCTCTGGCGCGCCTAGACTCCGGCATCTCTGGGCGTTGTAGTCCTGCTTCTGAAGCAGGTGCCCCTGAATCCTGGCTGTGAGGGCCGCTGGATGCACTACAACTCCCAGGGTGCACTGCGAGACCGGCCCTGGTTGTAGCTAGTGTTACCCACTTGCAGCTTCTGGCTGGAGCAAAGGCGGCTATGTTGCGGAGCAGCTGCTGGCGGTTGGGAGGGCGATTCGTCTGCCTGCGCCGTGGTCTGCAGGCCTCCGCCCAGAGCGGCCACCGGACCTTGGTCTCCTGTATCGATCGTAAGTCTCACCCCGGAGGTGTAGGTGTCCGGGCCCCGGACGCGGAGGGATTGCCATGGTCTGCGCGCCTGTAGAGCGCATTTTCACCCCCTGGATCGTTGCGGAGGGTCACCGGGGGCCATCACCCCCAGGCCCACCTGCCCGCTCCCGAGTCGGCCTCAGTCGCTGGCCGGTCTCCCCATCCCGTCCACCTGGCTGGCTTCCCTGGCCGCCCTCCACTCTCTGCTGTTTCCATCTTTATCGCCCCTGGCCCTTGTCTATTACTCTTCACCCCATGCCCTCAGTGGATGGGAAGCCAGGAGTCCGAACTTGTGCTCCAGGCGGTCCGCTGGCTCTTAAGCCTCCTGCCTACTTCACAGGGGCCCTCTGAAGATATATTAAGATAGGAAAATACTTTGTAGTTACAGCTTAATCTTTGCTGCTGCTGCTCTTTGTTAATTGTTCAAATCTCCTTAAACGTATTGGTATTATCAATGTCTTGATACCACATTTAATAAGTTTACTTGTGAAAACAGTAACTAAGGGTTTTACAATTATCCTCCCAACTCTGAGGTAGGTTCTGTTACTATCCCTGCTTCCTGATAAGGAGTGGATGCATAGAGAGGTGCAGAAACTTGTGACTTTGTTTCATTTTATTTTGTTTTAATCACAGGTCATTTAAGGTCATAAAAGTAGTAAGAATGTAAAAAGCCTGGTGCTGGTTGTGTTAGGTGAAGGAACGTTCCTTCCTTAACTGATACAAGATTTGCTCACGTAAATTGTATGACTTAACACCTAAAGCCTTTTATTGTTGAAATTCCTGTGGGGAAAATAATTATTATTGCAAGTGGGAAACTACCAGAACTGACAGACCCAAATGTTTTTAGGCACCAGACAAAAAATTTGGATGTGAGGAACAGGGAGTGATGGGGGCCTAGGCTGATGAGGGATAGATCCCCAGCCACTTTGTGATTCTAACCATGTTTTGTCTTCTGGGGGGAAAAAAAAGCTTTTGAATAAATGACACTTTTTAATTATAGAATAGGTGATGAATCCCTCAGATTACACCCAGGATCTATAATATAGACTAGTATACAATACTGGTTTCTTCTCCATGTCCTAAAACTCCTTCACAAGGTGCTGCCCTGTTCTAGCAACTAGAATTTGGTAAAGAAAGTCACCCTTGCTGATACCAAAGGAGGTAAGGAGTTGTTCTGGCAACAAATAGATTAAATATTAAATATGTTAATATTAAATATTAAATAACAAATAAGTTAAATATGTTGGAGTACTTCCAGCAGCTAGTTGTATAACTTCAACCAATGAGGTACTTTTTCACCTTTTTTAAAAAAAAGTATCAATTGGTAAAATTAAAGGAAATTGTCCTTTAACGTATCATTCCACATATTAGAATATCAAGTTAATGGGAGTGATTAACAAATATTTCTTTGTTAATATAATATTTGTAATTAAATATAATATTTTAATAAGTGAAAAAGTATTAAGATGTTAATCATTTTTGATTAATGACTAAGACATTAACAATGAAGACATCTCTTATCTTGATGTGTAAGAGAAATGCTGTCCCAACTTCATGGTTCTTTGTCTTGGCAATAACTTTCCCTGCCCCTGTCCTGGAACTGAATGTCTTGCCCACAGCTTCCTTGGGACTAAATGAAGAGCAGAAGGAATTTCAGAAAGTGGCCTTTGACTTTGCTGCCCGGGAGATGGCACCACATATGGCAGAGTGGGACCAAAAGGTGGGACTTCTCTTTTCTGTCGCTAGATGTTCCAACAAATGCCTCATATGGTGACCTTTATTTTGACCTCCTTGTAGTCCTGACTCTTCAGTGTTTATTCTCCATGCAGAACTCTTACTACAGATGAGAGTACTGATAATGGTGTGATTCCTTTCTCAGAAAGCATCCTCATCATCTTATAGGGACCAGTTTTTTAATTAATCAATTAATTAATTATTTAAAATGTTTATTTATTTTGAGAGAGTGCGTGCGAGTCAGGGAGGGGCAAAGAGTGAGGGAGAGAAAAAATCCCAAGCAGGTTCTGGACTGTCAACTAATGTGGAGCTCCATTCCCCATTATGAGTTCATGACCTGAGCCAGACTCAAGAGTTGGGCACTTAACTGCCTGAGCCACCCAGGTGCCCCAAGACCAGTAATTTTTTAATTGTACAAAGATTTTATACTCTTAAAACCAAAGCAGTCCAACTGATAATAAAAAGAAACTTTTGGGGCACCTGGATGGCTCAGTCGGTTAAGCGTCCGACTTCAGCTCAGGTCATGATCTTGCGGTTTGTGGGTTCGAGCCCCGCATCAGGCTCTGTGCTGGCAGCTAGCTCAGAGCCTGGAGCCTGTCATCGGATTCTATGTCTCCCTCTCTTTCTGTCCCTCTCCTGCTCATACTGCCTCTCTCTCTCAAAAATAAATAAAACATTAAAATAATTTAAAAAAAAAAAAGAAACTTTAATACTAGAAAACCAGTACTTATAGAATGCATTTTAACAGCTATAGGTAACAAACAGCCTGAAGGGAATACTACACTCTCCCCAATGCAAACATCTTAATCCTTCATTGTGCCCTTTAAAGAAAAGTCCGTCTGTGACTCATTTACTGATGACCCTGTTTTCTTTTGTACATAGGAACTGTTCCCAGTGGACGCGATGCGGAAGGCTGCTCAGCTAGGCTTTGGGGGGGTCTATGTACGAACAGACGTAGGTGGATCTGGACTATCCCGGCTCGATACATCTGTCATCTTTGAAGCCTTGGCTACAGGTTGTACCAGCACCACAGCCTATATAAGCATCCACAAGTGAGTGCCAAAGCTCGGTGAGCACACTGAAGTGCTAGTACGGGTTGACTAGGAAATTTCAGATAAAGAGGGAAAAGTTCATCTTTGAAGGTTGACTACCGTTGAGGAACTGACTGTAAAACTTCACACTAGGTCTGCTATTGCCTCTTGGACTTGAATCTGTCATGTTATATGTTGCTTAGAGAATGAGGTCAGTCAGCCTTCTCTCAAATCCTAGATTGAGCTGAAACCAAATAGACTTCTCTAGGACAGTGGTCAGAGTCCTCATCCCTTCTTTCTCAACCGAAAGACAAAGTCTCCAGGAATTTGCAAAAGTACATATATAACTCTTTGATTTTTAGGGACCTCATTGAACCTAACTAGAAGTAGCATGAAATCCAATTGAAATACCTTGGCCCTGATTATCCATGTGTGGTATGTGTTCCGGGAATATGTTTTAACCTAGGCCTTTCCTTTAAAGTTGAATTTTCTCAGTGGCAGCTCTTTTCTTCCCACTCTCTTCACTCTGATTTACTGCCTGTGTTCTCCTTCCCCAGACCTTCCCCATTGAGATGTCCTTTTCTCTGTATTAACTCTGTCATTGCTGTTTCTTTTTTTTTTTTTTTTCCTTTTTGGTCTTTTATTTTTTTGATGTACCTGTCAGCATGTGTGTCTGGATGATTGATACGTTTGGAAATGAGGAACAGAGGTACAAATTTTGCCCACCGCTCTGTACCATGGAGAAGTTCGCTTCCTACTGCCTCACCGAACCAGGTGGGTTTGCCACACTGCCAGCGAGACAAATCAGGAGACACTGCTCAGGCAAAATCACTGAGCACTTCTTCTCAGCCTGTTGACGCATATGACTCCTATTTACCGTGAGGTTCAGTCATGGCATAGCACACTCCCATGGCCTGATATCACAAGACTCAGAGGCCTGTAGGCCAGAGTCTCTCCAGGCTGTAGACTGGAACTTCCTTGTAGGAGGCTCATGCCAAACCAGTGTCCTGGGAGATGGAAAATGGTCAGATTGCTGTGTACCGTTTTTACCAAATACAGAGAATCCCTTTAGCTGTCTACATTTCAGAGTAGGAAATGCTGAGCTCTTTGTTGTAAGGGAAGATTTCCTTGGAAGTGGAGCTGTGCTGGATCTCCCTTAACTTCACTGAATTTCTCTCCCACCCTCTTTGCTTCCTTTTGATCCCTGCCTTAGGAAGTGGCAGCGATGCTGCCTCCCTTTTGACCTCAGCGAAACGACAAGGAGATCATTACATCCTCAATGGCTCCAAGGTACCAGCATGCCCCCTTACGGAAAACTTGGAGATTGCTCCCATCTTTCTGCTGATATTACCTAGATCCTTGCTATCTGTGAGTTAATATTTTCTAGGACTTGAACATGTTGGGTAGAGAACCTCTGACCCGTTTCCCTTTATTAACCTTCATTTTCTCTCTCTTTTTCTTTTTAAGTTCATGTATTTATTTTGAGAGTGGGGGAGAGAGCGCCAGTAGGGGAGGGGCAGAGGGAGAGAGACTCCCAAGCACACTCCATGCTCAGTGAGGAGCCCAACACCGGGCTCCGTCTCAGTGACGGTGAGATCATGGCCTGATCAAGATTCAATCACTTAACCGACTGAACCTCACAGATGGCCCGCTTTCTCTTTCTTCTGATCGGAGTCCAGATAATTTCATTCACTTTTGTCTGTCGTTTTTATAGTGTCATCAGGTAGATCCCCGAATCCCCAGTCAGCACAGGTTCTTTTTACCCCTTCTTCATTTCTCTGTATCATCATATACCTCTTAGCAACCTACTAGAGAGGACCCTAATTGTTTTCCCAGTTGTTAGGCTACAGGAATGCATGTGTTTTCTGATCCTTGTGCACCCCCTCTCCAACCACCAGGCCTTTATCAGTGGTGGAGGTGAATCAGACATCTATGTAGTCATGTGCCGAACAGGAGGACCAGGCCCCAAAGGCATCTCGTGTATAGTTGTTGAAAAGGGGACCCCTGGCCTCAGCTTTGGCAAGAAGGAAAAAAAGGTGAGTGGCTAATGGACATGAAGCAATTCAAGGTCAAGCAATTAAAGAATCTGCCAGACTGACCTCTGTTCTATTTGTTCTCATTGAGTAGGTTCACATACTTTTTGACCTGTGTTTTTTTTTTTTAATTTAATTTTTTTAAAGTTTATTTATTTTTGAGAGAGAGAGAGAGAAAGAGTGCGATCCAGGGGAGAGGCAGAGAGAGAGGTAGAGAGAGAATCTCAAGCAGGCTCCACACTGTTAGCACAGAACCCAATGCAGGGCTTGAACTCACAAACCGCAAGGCCATGATCTAAGCCAGAATCAAGAGTTGGACGCTTAACTGACTGAGCCACCCAGCCACAGTCCCTAACCTGAGTTTCTTGTCCAAATTCCTGTTTTCGTGCATTCTATTATCCCAGGAAGAAATACTTAGAGAAGATCTGTTGATGACTAGAAGTCTCAGAAATGAAAAGCGTTATCAGCCACTTTTCTTCTATAAAACTCACTGCTGATGATTGTGGGCATTTCAATAATGTAAGAAGGAGAGTGTTTCCATAGGTGCTTTGGAAAGACATTTCTAGGATTAAGAATCCCCCAGCCAGGGACTGCGGGTCTCCTTGCAGCGGCGGCAGCTCCAGAGCAGAGTAGGAACTACAGTGGCCAGAGTCATGGCAGGACAAGCATTTAGAAAGTTTCTTCCCCTCTTTGACCGAGTTTTAGTTGAAAGGAGTGCAGCCAAAACTGTAACCAAAGGAGGCATTATGCTTCCAGAAAAATCTCAAGGTAAATTTTTGTAATCAACTTTAGTAGCTGTTGGATCAGTCTCTAAAGGAAAGGGTGGAGAAATTCAGCCAGTCAGTGTGAAAGTTGGAGATAAAGTTCTTCTCCCAGAATATGGAGGCACCAAAGTAGTTCTAGATGACAAGGATTATTTCTTATTTAGAGATGGTGACATTCTCAGAAAGTATGTAGACTGAAATAAGTCATTATTGAAATAGCATGAAGTGAAGCTGCCCATTTCAGTGAAGTTGTGAAATCTTTCATCATGTAAATAATTTTAATGTCTCTCTTTTATAATAAACTAACGATATCCAAACTAATATATCCAGTGTCTCTAAAATTTAGTTGTAGTGTGCTGATAGAAATATTACCAAATAAAAACGCATAAATGAGTGGTTAAAAAAAAAAAAAGAATCCCCTAGCCAGGCCATGAACAGTAAAACTGTGATTACATAACTGTAGCCGGTGGTAAGATGAGACCATTCAGATTTGTTAGGGCAGGTGAACAGAATTGTCATCTGCCTCCAATATATACTGTTATAGTTAGGACTTTGGGGGAGAAGTCAGGTAATGAAATGACCAGTAAATATACTTCGTTTATAGCTCCTAGGCTTTCCATATTTCCCTTCATGAGCCTTCCTGATATTTTATAAACTGCCAAAGAGTCAGAGGTCTTAGTGCCCCTTCTCTTTTACAGGATAGTAGGTTTTTACTAGATTCCCGCTATGTACAAATCCTGATGTTGGCCCCCGGGCTGGGGAGGATACAAAAGTCACTCCTAGCCTTGTCTGAAATTATAAGACATATGCTGTCTTATGTTAATCAGGTATCTAAGCTGTATATGTGAAGATATACAGCTGAAGATTATCTTAATTCTAGGAATGTCTGCTTTGGGTCATAGGACATAGACTGACTTACATAGTCTGACACATAATTTTACAGGATCGAGTTCTGCTGATTCAGGTTGTCTGTGCTTATAAAGGTAGTGATGATTGTTTCCACACACAAAGGTAGTATCCACCTCAGTATTTGTGGTATCTGTTGACAGAGTACCAAAGCTATCAGGTGTAGTGCCTAAAGAAAAGTTGCAAATAAGTTCCAGAAGCAAAAAGTGTATCTTTTCTTCCCTTCATTTTCTATTTTCTCTCACTTTTTAAGTGCATGCATTTTCCTTTTCTCTTATCAGTTTTAATTATTAGTTTTGCTTCATATATGTTTTAATGTAAGGGATATCTGGAAGGACATCTCTTTATTCATTCGACAGCTGGTGAGTGCCCACTGTCTGCCAAGCATTCTTTTAAACAGTAGGGGTGGAGCAGTGAACAGAGGTAAGATCTGCCCCCATGCAATTAACCTTTCAGCAAGTGAGGACAAGCCACAGACAGATGAGTAAGCAGTATGCCTGCTGGAAGTGTTCTGTGCTACAGAGGAGATAAAACAGGTTGATAGGATACTGATTGAGGAGAGCTTGAGAGCTTCTACAATAGACCTGGACTCTGAGAAGTCATGGCTTTTGAGATGAGATCCCAAGTATATTAGAGGGATCAACCATAGGAAAAACTCTGGGCAGAGACAACAAATAGACAGATGGTCTATTTGGGAAACAAACAAACAAAGATGTTCAGTATGGCCTAGGGAAGTGAGCAAAGAATTCTGTAGGATGAAATTGGACAGCAGGTAGGTCCTGGTAGGCTGAGATGAAGAGTCACCCCATTGATCCCCACATTCTGGATATTCTGGATGTTCTGGTGATGCAGGCAGGTGTTTTTTCTCCCTGTTCCGTGCTACCTTTCCTGCAAGCACAAGCTGTGACTTGGTATATTTAACAAATATTTTAACACTTGGCATATTTAACTGAGAGCTTTAAACTACTAGTTTTGCATTGACTTTATGGAAACATAATGAGGACTTTATCTTGGATTTAATTGTTAAAAGGTTTTGTAAAGAAGAATGAGTTTTGTGATTGGAGGGCTGGAAGTGAGGACTCTCAGAAGAGGGAATGAAGATAATATGTAGGACAAAAGTCAAGAGTGATAGAAGGAATGGGCTCTAGTGGTAGTGGTCCAGCAGTTCAAGGCCTTCAGAAAGGGAGAAGGGATATCTGTTCTCACTGGCTACAGCTCCCCAGGGCCCCAGATAGGATTAGGAAAGGAATTCTCTGCATAGAGGAGGAAGTTAAGGGTTTAGAAGTAAAGAGGTAGTAGGTATTTGTTATGGGCTGTTTAGAAATATTATTATTATTATTATTATTATTTTTAATGTTTTATTTATTTCTAGGAGAGAGAGAGACAGCGTGAGCAGGGGAGGGTCAGAGAGAGAGGGAGTCACAGACTGAAACAGGCTCCAGGCTCTGAGCTGGCAGTCAGCACAGTGCCCGACGCGGGGCTCGAACCCACGAACCGCGAGATCATGACCTGAGCGAAAGTCGGACGCTTAACCGACTAAGCCACCCAGGCGCCCCGAAATATTATTAAAATAATCATTTTTGGGGGCACCTGGATGGCTCAGTCGGTTATGCGTCCAACTTTGGCTCAGGTCATGATCTCACAGTTCATGGATTCAAGCCCTGCGTCGGGCTCTGTGCTGACAGCTAGCTCAGAGCCTGGACCCTGCTTCAGATTCCGTATCTCCCTCTCTCTCTGACCCTCCCCTGCTCACGCTGTCTCTCTTTCTCTCTCTCTCTCTCTCTCAGAAATAAATAAAAAACATTTAAATAATAATAATAATAAAGTTTTTGTTCCAGTCTTCTTTCAGGTGTTTATTTGGGGAGGTAAGTTCTCAAGTAACCCTCATACAGGCCAATATTGGGAGGTTTGAGATTTATAGAGATTATGGGAGCCTGAGAGTCACTTGAGTGTTGGCTCAAGTGACCTGGAAAGCCTCAGGAGGTTTCATTTAAGTCAGACTTTGATACAGAGATTGGGCCTGAGGACTCTTCCCAGTAGAGCAGAATAAGCAAGATATGGATTGAAAAAAAACCTAGAGGCACAGTATGCAGGCCAGTTGACTGGACCAGTGGGTGAGCAATAGAAGAGAAGGCTGTGAAAGAAGGACCGGCCCAAATTATAGAAGACCCTAAATGAAAGGTTGAGGAATAAAGTTTATTTACCAACAGAGGGAGCTATTGAGTGTTTTTATGTAAGGAAATGGTCACATAAGTAGTGTTTACAGAGCTACAGGGAAAGTGGGAGATTTTATATAGACTTACGCTCTTCAAAACTGCCTCATCAAGCCTTCGCATTCTTTGAAACCTTGGAGTACCTCGAAAAAAGATTGAAGGGGATAAAATTGTGAGGGCCTCTATCTATTTATATATGAGAGCTCTGAATAAGATTTTATTTGAAGAAAGTGGCTCTGCTGGCTTTCCAGACCAGTTCTCTTACATAAAGGAAAACTAAGGCCCCAAAGAAACCAAGTGATTTGTTCAGAGGTGATTAGTTTCATAACATGGACTACATCTTAGATATTCAGAATTTTCGGGGCGCCTGGGTGGCTTAGTCGGTTAAGCGTCCGACTTTCGCTTAGGTCATGATCTCGCAGTTCGTGGGTTCAAGCCCCGCATCGGGCTCTGTGCTGACTGCCAGCTCAGAGCCTGGAGCCTGTTTCAGAGTCTGTATCTCCCTCTCTGTCTGACCCTCCCCTGCTCACGCTGTCTCTCTCTCTCTCTCCTAGAAATAAATAAAACATTAAAAAAAAAAAAAAAAGATATTCAGAATTTTCTCTGGGCTCGTGGCTGACATTCAAGGATGTCAGCTGGTAAATCAGCTCTCTAGGAAAAACAAAAACCAAAACACTCATATGTAAGGCCACCAACCTGCTGTCACTAAATGCCACATTAGGAAAAGATGTGTGTAATTGCCTCATGTGAGCTGCTGACAGCACGTCATTAGGTCTCTCTGCAGCCAAATGCTCAACCAAGTATTGCCACAATGAGTATTATTCCTCTCATCTAACGATAAAAATCTTAGAAGAACACTAAGCTTTTAAAAGGAGAAGTTAACTGTTGTTCTTGATAATCCTTACGTTGTCCTTATGGAAGGACAAATCAAATAATCCTTATATTGTCTATGTTTTTTTTTTTAATGTTTGTTTATTTTTGAGAGAGAGAGAGGACACACAAGCAGGAGAGGGGCAGAGAGAGAGGGAGGGGCAGAGAGAAAGGGAACAGAGGACCCGAAGGGGCTCTGTGCTGACAGCAGAGAGCCCAACGTGGGGCTCTAACTCCCGAACTGTGAGATCATGACCTTAGCCAAAATTGGACACTTAACTGAGTGTGCCACCCAGGTGCCCCCTTCCTTTTTTTTTTTTTTAAAGAACATACTTGTAGGGGCACTAAAAACAAGGACAGTCCTGCCCCAATCCTCAAAGAAATTGTGAAAAATGTTTATGGATAGGCGTCTGGTGAAGTAGACATACGAAAGCAGATAATATGTTAAAAAATGTTTCACTGAAAAAACAACTTATGACAGTTGACAAGTGTTTAAGCCTGAACCTTTGTGTTTTCTCTGAGTTTAAGTTCTCAAGGTCTAAGTCCCAGGATAATGGAACCTGTACTTCACAGGGTTTCATAGACAGAGAACGGTACCCTAAACGCTGCCCTGTTGGACAGCCATACAGTCCCTAATTTTTGCCAGGTGGGGTGGAACTCACAGCCAACCCGCGCCGTGATCTTTGAAGATTGTGCAGTCCCTGTGGCCAACAGAATTGGGGACGAGGGGCAGGGCTTCGTCATTGCCATGAAAGGACTGAATGGAGGGAGGATCAATGTTGGTGAGAACACACAGGATATGGGGTAGGGAGGTAGCGGGCTCCAGCAGGCAGCACTGTGCTGGCTCACTTGAAATGTTGGCGCTTTTCCTTTCCAGCCTCCTGCTCTCTAGGAGCTGCTCATGCTTCAGTCATCCTCACCCGAGACTACCTCAACGTTCGGAAGCAGTTTGGAGAGCCTTTGGCCAGTAACCAGGTCATTTCCCAGATGCCCCTGCATTTGCTTTCAGCTCTGTGTGACACCTGCTTTGGGGTCCACCTCCTCTAGGAGGGTGAGGCTGTGATTTCTCGTTGGAATTCTGCCCCTGTCCTAGAACTTGTGTTCTAATTTTATCAGTAATCTTTTTCAGGAAGTAATATTGAAGTGCAGGGCAAGCGAAGTGGTCTTAGAACTCACAAGGCTATACATTTTCTCTAGAAAAGGCAGGAGACTTTGAAGCTTGGGGTCACTTAGAAAAGGTACCTCATCAGAGAAGGCTTATCGAGGTCCCCAGATCAGGTGCTGGTCTAAGCCTGTCTGTCTTGTCTGGTTCTCTTCTCCCCTGTTGCTGCAGTACCTGCAATTCAAACTGGCTGATATGGCAACAAGGCTGGTGGCCTCACGGCTGATCATCCGCAGTGCAGCGGTGGCTCTGCAGCAGGAGCGGGAAGATGCAGTGGCCATGTGCTCCATGGCCAAGCTTTTCGCTACGGATGAATGCTTTGCTGTGCGTGATGATGCCCTCTGGCTGTCTTGGGTGGACAGGGAGAAGCTGCTGGGTCCAGGGATGTTGACTCTTCAGATTCTGCAGAGATTGCCTTGGGGCTTAAGGATATAAATGAACAAAAGAGAGGTCGTCCTGGGAGCTGACTTTTTACCTGCCCTGTGCCATTACATACTCCATTATGGTAGTGTCATTTGATTGTGTTCTAGATGAGGCACTACTTTTGGAAGAAGGTTCAGAGCCTTCCAGTGCCTCTTGTTCCAATTTAGCACTATGCTGTGTTTAAAATGCCGAGGGCAAAGCCATTTCCCCATGAGGCTGCGTTGCCACTAGATGACACCATGGCTTCACATAATCCCAGCCAAAGTGCTTGTGGGCAACCTCTCCCCTGCAGATAATAAGCAAGAAAGGCAGAGATCTCTGAGTTACCTGCCTGGTGGGAACTGGTAAGTTGAGTAGCTGTTGTCCAACCACGCAGAATACAGAGCCCCTTTTTGAGTTTGGCTGGTTATCTGTAGGTTGTTCTTCCTCATATTAGTTTACGTCAGGCTGCCAGATTGGGGGCTGGAGTGGAAGGAGAAGCCACTTGTTCCATAGTCTTCCCAAAATCAGAGATGTCTTGTTCCATAGTTCCATAGTTCCAAGAAGACTTGTTCCATAGTCTTCCCAAAATCCCTATCTACCTGCAGATCTGCAACCAGGCTTTACAGATGCATGGAGGCTATGGCTACCTGAAGGACTATGCTGTTCAGCAGTATGTGCGGGACTCCAGGGTCCATCAAATCCTAGAAGGTAAAAATTGCCACAGGTTGTTCTCCAGAATGGTTACAGGCTCACCACTTTCCCCGGCCTGTCTGTCCCCATGCTGGCTGGTTCTCAGTCCATCAGTCCCTGTCTGCCTTTTTCCTTCCTCCTTCCTCTTTTTCCTGACCCTACACTGGAAGTGCCTATTGGTCCCATACAGGAGCACTATCCTGAGAGTTAGGAGCCTCTGCTTTGTCACCAGAAATAAGCTGTCAAGTCATTCCATTTATACTTTTTCTTTGCAAACTTTAGAGAATACTCAAACTCAGTTAATATATGACAAAGCATTTTGAAAACTAAACTATTCTTTACTCTCATAAAGTACTTGGTCCTCAAGGATCCCAAAACTTCTGTACAGTAATTAACTGACCAAATGTGAGCCCATTTCATCATGAGCAACCTCTATAAATTCATGATATCTCTTTCAGTATGACTAATGGATTTTTCAGTAAAATAAATCATATGGGTATCTTCATGGCAACCACAGACTGGATTGGGCTGGGAGATGGCGTAAGCTGTTGGAGTCTGGCCCAGAGCATGGCTTTCTCCAAACTTATACCAGTTACTCCTGTTCAGTTAGTGGAGGCAGCCAGGGGTGGTTATACTGTAGGAGAGCCAGGTGGGGCAAAGTCTTGTCTAAGTGACTTTCAGTGATGCATTGTGGGAATCCTTCCATGGGGGCATAGGAGAGGCTTGTGGACATTGGTCTCTTGGCCATTTCAAAGTATCCTTCTCAAATCTGAAGAGGTGTCAGAATCACCTAGAGGGCTTCTGAAACCAGATTGCTGGGCTCCACTGCCAGAAGTTCTCACTCAGTGAGTCTCGGGTAGGCCTAAGAATTTTCATCTCTAACAAGTTTTCAAGTGAGGCTGCCACTGTGTGTCTGGGAATACCACTCTGAGACCGAACCCACTGCTCTGGTGTTATAACCAAATCACAGGCTTCTAAAAGAGTTCGCTTTCTTCTGTAAACCTCATCCCTGAAGCACATTAACAAACTCAGTCACTGGTGCTCAAATTCCTCTGATTACTCCTATGATTGTTTCTTTCCCCAGGGTTTATGAGTGCGTGGGACTTCACTTTTATTCTAACTCTCTGCCTTTTAACTTTGTAAGAAGAAATGGGAAAAGCCAGATACATAGATTTCAGGCCATGCCATCATCTACTTCTAGAAAATTTGGGACACTGGTCTTGATCATTTTGTTTTATTGTGGACTTCACTACTGGATAAGTCTGAAATTTTAGACTTGATTTTAGTGGAGATGTATGATAACTCATTCCTCATGGGGGGGTTCATATTTCTTTTTGCATTAAAACCCACTGTATAAATGAAGCAAGAAATTGACCCCTCCTTTCAGGGAACGAGTTTTTGTTTGTTCTTTTAATTTTTTTTTTTTTTTTTTTTTTTTTTTTATTTCTAGGAGAGAGAGAGACAGCGTGAGCAGGGGAGGGTCAGAGAGAGAGGGAGACACAGACTCTGAAACAGGCTCCAGGCTCTGAGCTGGCAGTCAGCACAGAGCCCGACGCGGGGCTCGAACCCACGAACCGCGAGATCATGACCTAAGCGAAAGTCGGACGCTTAACCGACTAAGCCACCCAGGCGCCCCTGTTTGTTCTTTTAAAATTCAGTGTTTTTCTTTGTTTGTTATAAGATTTTATTTTTAAGTAAACTCTATACCAAGCGTGGGGCTCAAACTCATAACCCGGAGATCCAGAGTTGCATGCTCTACCGACCGAGCCAGCCAGGCTCCTCTAAAATTTATTTTTCTGATTACCAGTGAAATTGGTATATTTATTGTTGAAAACTTATTAAGTGTAGGAAAAGTAAAAAATAAAAATCACTCATGTTTCCACATTCAGAATTAATATTTTAGATTCTTTTCATATATAAGTCCAAAATATCTCCTTTGGTGCTTTTTCTGTGCTTTTGTAGATGGATTTTCTTTATGTGAGGTATAATGGCCATACAATATTATAATAGTTTCAGGCAGACAGCACAGTAATTTGACAATTGAAACAGTTTGAGAAGGAGGGGTATTAACTCTTCCTTAATGTTTGGTAGCATTCACCTCTGTAGCTGTCCAGTCCTTGACTTTTCTTTGTTGGGAGGTTTTGATTGCCAATTCAGTTTTGTTACTATTAATCAGTCTGTTCAGATTTTTTTTTTAAAGTAGGCCCCATGTCCAGCACAGAGTCCAGTGTGAGGCTTGACCTGACATCCCTGAAACGAAGACCTGAGCTGAGATCAAGAGTAGTATGCTTAACTGACTGAGCCCCCCGGGCGCCCCCCAGCCCATTCACATTTTCTATTTCTTCCTGATTCAGTCCTAGAAAACTGTATTTCTAGGACTTTATGTTTCTTTCTTCAGGTTCTCCAGTTTGTTGGCATATCATTTTTTGTGGTAGCCTCTTAAATCCTTTATGTTTCTGTGGTGTTGGTTATAACTTTGTGTCTTTTAGTTCTGATTTTATTTGTTTGAGTCTTCTTTTTTTTTTTCTTAATAATTTTGTTGGATATGGTGGGTGGTATCTGCTTGGAGGGACATCTATCTGCGGGGTTGAGTGTGTTGGGCGGGGCAGGTCTGCAGAAGAATGCCAGGGTGGGACAACCGGTGCTAGCAGGTTAGGTGGAGAGTGTCAGATCTTGTTCCCGCAAGCATCTAGCTAACTAAGCTGTAGGGGGATAAGAAAAATGCACTTGCCAACACTTCTGTTCCCAGAGAAAATTCTTACAGATCCCTGTCCCCCTGGTACACACTCAAAAATTAGTCATTAAACTGCCCTCAGGTATGGCCCAGGAGCTTTTCAAACGGCTGTCTCTGTGCTGAGCTCTGAGTGACTGATACTGTGTGTGGGCCCTTTAAGAGTGGTGTCTCAGTTTCCTGTAGTTCCCTGGCTCTCCTTGACTTAAGCCCCACTGATTTTCAAAGCCAGACAATATGGGGCCTCATCTTTCCAGTGAAGATCCCCTGGGCAGAGGGTGTCTGATGGGACTTGAACTCCTCACTCCTCAGCAAGGACCTCCACACCTGTAATATCTTCCTGTTTGTGAGTCACTGCGCTGGGGTGCTTTGGCTCCTGACCATCTCTGCCCCTCCTTCCCTCCTCAATGTGACATTTTCTTTATATCTTTAGGTATGGAATAACTGTTCTGCTAGCGTTCATAGTTGTCATATGTCATATGCTGTTGTCATATGCTCTTGTCATAGTCATTTCCACTGTATGTAGTTTCAGCCTTAGTGTGTCCATGGGAGGAGGTAAACTCAGCATCTTCCTACTCAGCCATCTTCCCCTCTCCCAGGAGAGGTATTTTTAAAGGGCAAATTTATTCCTTACTTTCTGAAATTTTTCTGTACTTTGGAAAGCAATCTGTGATAATCCTATCCCTCTCAGCGTTAAAGCAACAACTGTAGTTTACACCTACTCCTACCCTGAGTGAGCCTTGGAGCACCCTAGTTAGAGGTTTATGGAGCTCTCAGATTTTGCTAAAACTAAATCCTTGTTCTTTCTCTGCCTTTCAGGTAGCAATGAAGTGATGAGGATGCTGATCTCACGAAGCCTGCTTCAGGAGTAGCACCCAGACTTGATGTTCGGGCGTGACGGTTAATGTGTGACTCGAATCAGCATTGAGTGTTCATGTGGACTGTTATGTTACAGAAGTCATGGATTAGATTGGAGGCCTGAGCTCTTTCACCTGGATCCTTCATCTGTGTGTTGGGAGCAGTATCAGCTAAAAGACTGGAGCAGAGTCTTGAGCAGAAGTGGAAGAGCTGCCCTGATTGGGAGTGTCTCAAGAAGACATACTAGTGCAGAAAGGTGACCAGTAAAGATTCATCACCAAATCAACATCCTTTCTTGGATCTACATTGTTTTGACTTGGGTGCATTTTGCTGATTCTCTGAGTCCCGCTTCCAGGGGTCTGGATATTAACATTGAGGGTTTTTCCTGATTATAAAGCAAATGTATGGGAGAGGAGAAATGGAGAAAAAAATGTCCTTCTGTCTTTTGCTGTCCTCTGTACCTCAGCTGAACATGCAGAAGGTTGCATTTTCTTTGTAGTACTGCTGTGAATGTGAATCATGATAAAATGAGTATTCGGGCAACCTAACCCCTAAACTGTGATTTAGGGGATACCCATACTTGTGGACTTGTGAACATCAAAGCCTGAGATTATATGGAACTCTAAATATTTGTTATATTCTTTTTTAGAAATGTGTGATCTAGGAATGTATTCAGGTTTCTATAACCCTTCCTGATAAGTACTTTGAGCATATTTCTTTCTGCATTTTTGTTTCCTTTCTTGAAGTTGCTCCTCTTTGTAAAATTTTAGTCACCACATTGATAAATAAAATCTATCTCCCTCAGTATCATCTCAGTTCTGTGGAAGTTAGTTTTTATTTTTTTAATTTTATAATGTTTTATTTGTTTTTGACAGAGAGAGAGAACAAACGAGTGGAGGAGGGGCAGAGGGAGAGGGAGGGAAACACAGACTAATCTGAAGCAGGCTCCAGGCTCTGAGCTGTCAGCACAGAGCCTGACGTGGGGCTTGAACTCATGAACTGAGTCAAAATCAGACACTCAACTGACTGAGTCACCCAGGCACCCCGAAGTTAATTTTTATTTTATCCTCTAAGCCTTTACAACAATTATTTTAATTTTGTGATATTTAATTAAATATTTAACTAGATTTTGGAATAAGAAATCTCTCCTTGACCAAAATGGCTTGTAAAAAATAGGCTCCTTAAATTACTAATGGATTTGTAAGTTAAGAATTATTTATGGGGTACCTGGGTGGCTCAGTCAGTTGAGCACCCAACTCTTGATTTTGGCTCAGGTCATGATCTCACAGTGTGAGATTGAACCCCACGTTGGGCTCTGAGGTGACAGTTGGAGTCTGCTTGGGATCCTCTCTGTCACCTCTCATTCTGCCCCTTTCCTGCTCATGCTCCCACTCTCTCTCTCTTAAAATAAACATTAAAAGAGAATTGTTTATAATTTATTAAAGTAGATTTAAAGTAATATTGAAATGGAGACTTTTTGGAGAACTCTGTTATAAATGATCATTATAAGTGCTCATCATAACAAGTGCCCTCCTTAATACCCATCATCTATTTAATTAATCCCCCCACCCATATCCCTCCTGGTCTACTTCTTGGTTTGCTTCTCTCTTTTTTCCCCCTATGATCATTTGTTTTGTTTCTTAAATTCCACATGTTCATGAAATCATATTGTATTTGTCTTCAAGTGACTGACTTGACTTAGCATAATACTCACTAGCTCCATTCATGTTGTTGCAAATGGCAAGAATTCATTCATTTTATGCCTGAGTAATATTCCATTGTATTTATATACTGTGTCTTCTTTATCCACTAATCAGTCAGTTAACATTTGAGCTCTTTCCATGATTTGGCTATTGTAGACAATGGTGCTATAAACATTGGGTTGCATGTTTCCCTTTGAATTAGAATTTTGTGCTCTTTGGGTAAATACCTAATAGTACAATTGCTGGATGATAGGGTAGTTCTACTTTTCACTTTTTGAGGAAACTCCATACTGTTCTAAACAGTGGCTGCACTAGTTTTGCATTCCCACCAACAGTGTAATAGGGTTCCCCTTTCTCCACATGCACACCAATGCCTGTTGTTTCTTGTGTTGGTGATTTTAGCCATTCTGACAGGTGTGAGGTAATAACTCATTGTAGTTTGGATTTGTATTTCCCTAATAATAAGTGATGTTGAGCATCTTTTCATGTGTCTGTAGTTCTCTGCAGGTCTTCTTTCAGAAATTGTCTTTTCATGTCTTCTGGCCATTTTTTAATTGGGATTTTTGTTTCTTGGCTGTTGAGATTTATAAGTTATGTAATTTGGATACTAACCCTTTTTGTGGTATGTCGTTTGCAAATATCTTCTCCAATTACTTAGGTTGCCTTTTAGTTTTGTTGATTGTTTCTAGAACTGTGCAGAAGCTTTTTATCTTAATAAAGTCCCAATAGTTTATTTTTGCTTTTGTTTCTCTTGCCTCAGGAGACCTCTCTAGTAAGAAGGTGCTACGGCCAGTGTCAAAGAGGTTACTGCCTCTGTTCCCCTCTAGGATTTTGATGGTTTCCTGTCTCACATTTAGGTCTTTCATCCACTTTGAATTTATTTTTCTGTGTGGTGTAAGAAAGTGGTCCAGTTTCATTCTTTTGCTTGTTGTTGTCCAGTTTTCCCAACACCCTTTGTTGACCGTCTTTATTCCATCTGATATTCTTTCCTGCTTTGTCAGAGGTTAATTAGCCATATCTTTGTGGGTTCATTTCTGGGTTTTCTATTCTGTTTCATTGATCTACACGTTGGTTTTGTGCCAGTACCATACTGTCTTGATCACTACAGTTTTGTAATATAACTTGAAATATGGAATTGTGGTGCCTTCAGCTTTTCTTTTTCAAGATTGCTTTGGCTCTTCAGGGTCTTTCATAGTTTCATGCAAATTTTAGGATTGTTTGTTCTAGCTCTGTGAAAAATGCTATTGGTATTTTGATAGGGATTGCATTAAATGTGTAGATTGCTTTGGGTAGTATAGACATTTTAACAATATTTGTTCTTCCAATGCATGAGCATGGAATGGTTTTCCAATTTTGTGTCATCTTCAATCTCTTTCATCAGTGTTTTTATAGTTTTCAGTGTACAGATCTTTTACCTCTTTGGTTAGGTTTATTCCTAAGTATCTTATAGTTATTGCTGCAGTTGTAAATGGAACTTCCTTTATTTCTCTTTCTGCTGCTTCATTACTGGTGTATAGAAATGCAACAGATTTTTGTACGTTGATTTTCTTTCCTGTGACTTTACTGAATTTTTGTATCAGTTCTAGCAATTTTTGTTGAGTCTTTTGGGTTTTCAACATAAAATACCATGTCATCTCCAATAGTGAAAATTTTATTTTTTCCTTGCCTATTTGGATGCCTTTTATTTATTTTTGTTGTCTGATTTCTGAGGTTAGTACTTCTAGTACCATGTGGGCAGTGTTTGATCCTTGGCCAGAGTGTGGCAAATCTTAACTAGATGTGCCCTAGTCTGGCTGATAAATGAGACTTGATGCTACTTCTCCTAGAACTGTTGCCCTGCAGAACTGTCTGGTCAGCAGACATGGTGTGGACAGGGCTTTCTACTGGTCTTTTGGGAAAAGGCCTACTGCACTGGGACCGAGGCATGCTTTACAGTGGGGCAGTCCCACCAGAACACATGGTGTGGGACTTGGTGTAAGCAGGTTAAGCAGCCACTGTAGGTACTGCCTTGCTCCCCACAGGTGGCTCTGTTTTTGTGCTGAAAGGTGGGTGAAGGAAATGACACCAGCCAGCTTCTTTGTCCTCAGAGACGCATCTCTGTGAAAGCTTCCTTTCAAGGAAGCATTTCAAGAAGAAAGAATAATCTCCCTTCCGTGTGACCCATGAATTTTTCAGATAGCTCCTTCCACATTGTCCCCCTGTGGGTTGTTTGACTGCCAGGAACAGCACAGTGCCCTTAGGGCTTTGTCTCAGCCACCCCTACTGACTTTTAAACCCCAGGCCTTACTAAATTGATCCATGAATTCAACAAAGTCACAGGATACAAAATCAATGTACAGAAATCGGTTGCATTTTTACACACCAATAATGAAACAACTGAAGGAGAAATCAAGAAACTGATCCCATTCACAATTGCACAAAAAAAACATAAAATACCTTGGAATAAACCTAACCAAAGATGTAAAAGATCTGTATGATGAAAACTATAGAAAACTTACGAAGGAAATTGAAGAAGACACAAAGAAATGGAAAAACATTTCATGCTCATGGATCAGAAAAATAAATATTATTAAAATGTCAATACTACTCAAAGCAATCTAACAGTCAAAGCAATCCCAATCAAAATTGCACCAGCATTCTTCTCAAAGCTAGAAGAAACTATCCTAAAATTTGTATAGAACCACAAAAAACCTCAAATAGCCAAAGTAATATTGAAGAAGAAAACTGAAACAGGAGGCATCACCATCCCAGACATTAGCCTCTACTACAAAGCTGTCATCATCAAGACAGTATGGTATGGGCACAAAAACAGACACATAGACCAATGGAATAGAATAGAGACCTCAGAATTGGACCCACACATGTATGGCCAATTAATCTTTGACAAAGCAGGAAAGAGTAGCCAATGGAAAAACGACAGCCTCTTTAACAGATGGTGCTGGGAGAACAGGACAGCAACATGCAGAAGAATGAAACTAGATCACTTTCTTACACCATACACAAAAATAAGCTCAAAATGGATAAAGGACCTGAATGTGAGACAGGAAACCATCAAAACCCTAGAGGAGAAAGCAGGAAACAACCTCCTTGACCTCAACTGCAGCAATTTATTACTCAACACTTCCTCAAAGACAAGGGAATCAAGAGGAAAAATGAACTATTGTGACCTCATCGAGATAAAAAGCTTCTGCATGGCAAAGGAAACAATCAATAAAACTAATAGGTGCCCAACAGACTGGGAAAACATAATTGCAAATGACATATCAGATAAAGGGCTAGTATCCAAAATGTATAAGGAACTCCCCAAACTCCACACTCGAAAAATAAATAATCCAGTGAAGAAATGGGCAGAAGACATGAACAGACACTTCTCCAAAGAGGACATCCAGATGGCCAACACACATGAAATGATGCTCAGCGTCCCTCATCATCAGGGAAATACAAATCAAAACCACACTGAGATACCACCTCATGCCAGTCAGAGTGGCTAAAATGAACAAATCAAGAGACTATAGATGTTGGCGAGGGTGTGGAGAAATGGGCACCCTCCTACACCATTTGTGGTAATGTAAACTGGTGCAGCCCCTCTGGTAAACAGTGTGGAGGTTCCTCAAAAAATTAACAATAAAATTCCCCTATGACCCAGCAATAACACTGCTAGGAATTTACCCAAGGGGCACAGGAGTGCTGATGCATAGGGGCACATGTACCCCAATGTTCATAGCAGCACTTTCAACAATAGCCAAATCATGGAAAGAGCCTAAATGTCCATCAATGGACCAATGGATCAAGAAGTTGTGGTCTATCTATATAATGGAATATGACATGGCAATGAGAAAGAATAAAATCTGGCCATGTGTAGCAACCTGGATGGAACTCGAGGGTGTTATGCTAAGTGAAATAAGTCAGGCAGAGAAAGACAAATACCATGTTTTCACTCATAAGTGGAACGGGAGAAGCTTAACAGAGGACCAGGGGGGAGGGGAAGGGAAAAAAATAGTTGGGTAGAGGGAGGGAGGCAAACCATGAGAGACTCTTAAATGCTGAGAACAAACTGAGGGCTGATGGGGTTGGGGGAGAGGGGAACGGGGGTTTTGGGCATGGAGGAGGGCACTTGTTGGGATGAGCACTGGGTGTTATATGGAAACCAACTTGACAATAAGAAAAAAAAAAGAAGAAAAAGAAAAATATGGGTTTAGAGTCATTGTGTTCTCCGTAGGACTCCTGTTTAGTGGTGTCTCTGGAACTTTGTGTTCCTTGCAACGTTTCCCTCATAGTGTCCCCCTTAGGATGTCATGTAGGACTGGTTTAGTGGTAATGAATTCTTTCAATTTTTGTTTATTTGGGAAGACATTTATCTTTCTTTCTATTCTGAATGACAGGCTTGCTGGTTAGAATTTTCTTGGCTGCATACTTTTTCTGTTCATCACATTGAAGATTTCCTGCCATTCCTTTCTGGCCTGCCAAGTTTCAATAGATAGGTCTGTCACCACTCTGATAGGTTTCCCTTTGTATGTTAGGGCCCTTTTATCCCTAGCTGCTTTCAGAATTCTCTCTTTGTCCTTATATTTTGCCAGTTACACTATGATATGTCATGCAGAAGATCGATTCAAGTTACGTCTGAGGGAAGTTCTCTGTGCCTCTTGGACTTCCATGTCTGTTTCCCTTCCCAGATTGGGGAAGTTCTTTGCTAAAATTTGTTCAAGGACTCCTTCAGCACCTTTCCCTCTCTCTTCCTCTTCTGGAATTGTTCCCTTTGATTGTATCACTCAGTTCTCGAACTCTCCTTTCATGTTGCTGGATCAGTTTATCTCTTTTTTTCTCAGCTTCCTCTTTTTCTATAATTGTGTCTTCTAATTCACCTATTCTCCTCTCTGCCTCTTCAGTCTGTGTATTGGATGCCTCCATTTTATTATGCACGTCATTTATAACATTTTTTATTTCGTCACGACTATTTTTAAGCTCCATAGTCTTTGTAGCAATAGCTTTTCTGATGTCTTCCATGCCTTTTTCAGGCCCAGTGATTAATTTTATGACTGTTGTTCTAAATTCTTGTTCAGTTATGTTATGTTGCTTATATCTGTTTTGAGCAGTTCTTTAGCTGTCACTCTTCCCTGGAATGTAATTACAGGAGAGTTCTTCCATTTCGTCGTTTTGTCAGTTAGCTTTCTGTCTCTTGTCAGTTTTAAAAGCTTGTTATGCCCTCTGCACCTGCGAGTACTGTTGTATTAAAGAAGGCTCATTGACTGTCCAGGGTCTGTCCGTTCAGGAAGTGTTCTTTGAATGGTGTCTCTTGGTCTCTCTTGTTGAGACTTTGGTTATTTTATTTCCCTACTCGTAGTGGTATTTGGGACTCTCTACCCTGTGTACTTTGGCTTGTTTCTTGAGGTAGCCCTATGAGACTGTCTTCTTAGTTGACTCTGTCTCTTTTCCTCCCAGACTCCTGCGGTTCAGTGTCCTATGGCTTCTGGTCTTCTCTCTTTGAGAGACGTAGGCAAGCAAAATGTACAGAGCTCCCTACCTCTCCACCATCTTGCTTCCTCCTTTCACACCTGAAACTAATATTACACTGTATGTTAACAAACTGAACTTTAAATAAAAAATTGGGGATATATTAGGACTTCTGACTCCATATTCAGTAGGTTTTACTTTTTATTTTTCTATATTTTCATGGCCACTTTTTATTCCTTTGTTAGCTGACATATGATCACTTAGTATTACATTGCTTATACCTTAACAGATTAACCACTTATATTCTTTTTTTTTATTTATGTTTTACTTTTTAAATAGTTTATTGTCAAGTTGGTTTCCATGTAACACCCAGTGCTCAACCCAACAAGTGCCCTCCTCCATGCCCATTACCCCCCTTCCCCTCTCCCCCACCCCCATCAGTCCTCAGTTTGTTCTCACCATTCAAGAGTCTCTCATGGTTTGCCTCCCTCCCTCTCCCCCACTATTTCTCCCCTTCTCCCCCACGGTCCCACGTTAAGCTCCACCTAATCCTCCTATAAGTGCAAACATATGGTATCTGTCCTTCTCTGCCTGACTTATTTCTCTCAGGATAACACCCTTGAGTTCCATCCAGGTTGCTACACATGGCCAGACTTCATTCTTTCTCATTGCCATGTCGTATTCCATTGTATAGATAAACCACATCTTCTTGATCCATTGTCCGTTGATGGACATTTAGGCTCTTTCCATGATTTGGCTATTGTGGAGAGTGCTGCTATGAACATTGGGGTACATGTGCCCCTATGTATCAGCACTCCTGTATCCCTTGGGTAAATTCCTAGCAGTGCTATTGCTGGGTCATAGGGGAGTTCTATTGTTAATTTTTTTGAGGAATCTCCACACCATCTTCCAGAGGGGCTGCACCAGTTTACATTCCCACCAACAGTGTAGGAAGGTGCCTGTTTCTCCACATCCTCACCAGCATCTAGAGTCCTCTGATTTGCTCATTTTAGCCACTCTGACTGGCATGAGGTGGTATCTCAGTGTGGCTTTGATTTATATTTCCCTGATGATGAGGGACACTGAGCATCATTTCATGAGCCAAACACTTATATTCTTATGACTTTTTTGTTTTGAAGACAATTATTTTCTTCAATAAAATAAGCAATTATTTTAGAGTACTGCTTTTGAAATTTCATTTACATTGATACATTAGAGAGCCTTGACCTCTGTAATTATGTAATAATTGAGTTAACTATTTGTAGAAATCTATCAATTTTGTCTAATTAAATAAACGTTTTTGTTTTGTCAGGTCTCCTGTAATATTGCATCATACTCTTTCTCTAATATCTGCATTGTTCTGAACTATGGCTGAATTATTTCACTACTTCAATTGTTAAAAATAAAAAAGAGGCATTTTCTCTTGTTGAAATTTTCTTTTTTCGTACATTATGGAACTGTTACTTCAGAATTGTTGGAGTTAAGGGTAGCCAAAAAGAATGCTACGAATATCTAACCCCTCAACCAGATTTCCCATGACTTTCACATCTGGTTCCATTTGTGGAAATGGCCTTAAACACTCTCTCTTTGCTCCTTTTATTTCTCAGACTACTTTCTGTTCAATATCTTGTCAGTTTATGATCATTCTCTCTCTTTGTGGAATTCACACCCATTGTGGAGCCCAAGTCGGGGATTGAACTCATGCCTCTGAGATTAGAACCTAAGCTGAGATCAATCAACTGAGCCACCCAGGCACCCCTCAACTTTATCTCTCTTATCTGACCCCATCAACATTCTTTGGAATTGAAGCTGAAGTCCAGTTGCACTTGATGCTCTAAAAAGTTTTTAATTTTTTTTCCTGCCCTCTGCTTCTTCTGTCTCAAATAACCACCTGTTATTTCAGAACTCTATGTGTACCATGCAAGGTGATTGCTCACTCAAAGGACATTCTGGTTGGACATCCAGTTTTCTCCTTAATGACAAAATCCAGCATAGTTTTTTTGTGAGAAAGAGCTATGTTCCAGAATTATTTTCCCATGAATTATCTTATGCACTTGTAGCATAAGATACATGCTGTTGACTTGTTCTGTTGACTGGCAAGCACCATGCGACACATTGTGTTGGCTGTCAGAGAACCTGCCACCTCTTCGGTAAGAATAGTGGCAGCAGTATTTGGGGATGTTTCAAGTACAGTTGATGGATTAGTGGATCATTGACCTTCTAAATATTTAGTATTTTCATAGCTGAAAAATTGCTTTCAGTCTTCTTCTCCAACCTGACTTGGGTTTCTCTAAACTCAAACTATCTGTTCCAAGATAGAATGAAGTCTCAGTTTCACCAGACAGTCTCTGCTGTTAGCCAGGTAATGTCCTTTTTGAGGAGATTCAGTGGAATATGACCAGAATCTCAGCCTTCCTTTTTATAATATTTAAGGGATATCTGGGGGAAAAGAAAAGAGTATCTATATCCTGCCATCAGCTTTTTCTTAGCTATGTACCGTTTGATGGGTTTTCCTGGACACTTCCGTTATAAACCAAAATTCAACCTTATCTGATTATACATAGTTATAGATGTTATGATGGTCATGGTTTATATGCATAGAGAATATATGTCAATTTCAGTCTTTAGATCCTTCATTTCCTAAAACCACAGGCCAGAATTATGTATATAAGACCATCTTCTGAAGCATTCAAGCATGCACCCCTTACGATCTAGTCATTATTTTTATCATTATCATCTTTCATGAGTAAAATTAGTATGCACAATATCCTCAAGGTGAAAGTATCAGTATAAGTTTGTGGCAAAGCTTAATTCGGTTTCCATCACAATCCTGTTAATGCATATCTTCTTTAGCCTAAGAGAAGATGAATCGTTTTCCAAAGATCAAAGTTTATTTTTCTAAATGACAGCTTTTTTCATGGCTGGAGCTGGATTCCCATCTGTGGAAACTTTGTATAGGAGGCTCCTGCCACCCGGGTCCCTCTCCTCTACCCTTTTGAACCTAGTCCTTTGCCTTTTCCTTTGATTCTGAGAGGTACCCCAGACCTTTTCAGACATCTCTCTTCTATGCTTACACCAGCCAGGCTAGACTCTGTTGCTTGTCATCGAAGAATTTGACATGTCCCAGCTGCCTCCCTCAAGTATTAAAGGAGCCAGGTGGAACCAAGAGCAAACACCCTTCAGTTATCCATGATGAAGGAAGGACAGCCCACCAACTCCAGTCTCCCTGATCCTGGAGAGCTTGGCTGACCCAGCATGAACAGCATTCAGGAAAACACTGAGTAATATCAGCCTGACTTCTCGGAACCCAGGGACACTTTTCTCAGAGAGCTTTACCCTCTTAATGAATCTTCTCATTCTCTGAGGTGCAATCAATTACTCAGACTCTGGTGCTCAAATCCATCTCAGCTGTCTTCCTGCCTTTGCTTAAAGACACCTGTCTTCTGTGCCAGTAGGTATTTCTCAAGACTTGCTGTATTTAGCCATCAGGTCCTCCTTGCCGGAGCTATACTTGATTTGGGGCATGGGGAGGGGCCCACCATTACCAAGGGGACTCACTTTGATTCTTCTCCCTCAGAAACCCTCAGGAGCAAGTAAAGAGTATGTTTGGGGGGTGGGGGATGGGTGCACCCTTCCCTCCCAGTCTTCACAGAGGCTTGGTTCCTCATCCTTAAACTCCTCCTTGAGTCTGTGAAAGCTCCAGATCCTCAAGGTGTCCAGGCCTACCCAGGGTCATAGGCTCTTGTCCTGACCCTGGCCCAGAGTGAAGCTTGGGGCTGAGAGGGCCCTATCTCCATTCTGATTGCCTCCTGACCCTTGATTCACTATCTTCTTGGAATCAAACATTCCTAACCAGTCTGCTCTGGTGAGCACACAGTCATGAGATCAGTCAGGCCTGCCAGATGTATCTGTGGCCTGCCTCGCCCCCAATCAATGCCATGTTTCTCTCAAATGGAGACTCCCTGTGATAGTGTATTGATTTCTGGGCCATGAGGAGCCCAGCGCCCCCAAACTGCAATAATGAAAATCCCATTGTCTTTTCTGGCTTAGCGTGGCCAGTGATATTTCTCCCCAATTCTTTTGGGAGTACTCTGCCATTTCTAGAATACAAATCTGGCTAATGCTAGGGCTTCTCATGGCAAAGAAGGAGAAGTAATGACTCTCATCTCCAGCATGTGGGACAACTGATGTCTGAATGCCTCTAACCTATTCAGAATATCTAATTCCTGTTTCTTCCCTCTGTTTTAAAGGATGTTTTTTTTTTACAAGCAACCAATTCCAAGTCAGACTAGTGGGAAAAGAAATAGTTTGGCTTAGGTAACTTTTTTTCAAATGTTTTATTTATTTCTAGGAGAGAGAGAGAGACAGCGTGAGCAGGGGAGAGTCAGAGAGAGAGGGAGTCATAGACTGAAACAGGCTCCAGTCTCTGAGCTGGCAATCAGCACAGAGCCCGACGCGGGGCTCGAACCCACAAACCGCGAGATCATGACCTAAGCGAAAGTCGGATGCTTAACCGACTAAGCCACCCAGGCGCCCCTTGGCTTAGGTAACTATTATGCCTGGGAATGTCTTTAGGGGCTGAAACAAGGTCATTGGGATTCTGTATCTAAGCGATCTCAGCTCTGTTCTCCTTTCTCTCTTTCTCATGGTGGCAGGGTGGTGGCCAGATGTTTCAGGGTGATCTCTGTAACCTCAGAAATAAGTTCAGTGAGGAGAATGTCTCATCTCTGATTATGCTAATGATAACTCTGGAATTGGCTCTTTTTTGCTCTGGTTTGCCCAGATTTGGACATGTGCCCATCCCTGAATCAATTATACTATCTAGAAAGATGTGATGTTCAGATTGGCCAGAGTGAGTCACATGACTGATTAGAGTTAGCTCCATGGACAGAATGTGTGATGCATGGTTCCTAAAAGCAATACCAGATGCTGTTTCTAGAAGAAAAGGATGGGCACTGTGCAGGCAGATGTTTACTACATGTTTCACTACCAAAGCCTAGCTATGGGGCAAAAGAGTCTCCTGGCTCTTTCAGATACTATTGGAGCAAGAACCCCATTCAGGTCAATCTCATTTGGCTCTTGAGGGGTTGAGTAGAGCCCCGGTGACAGGAACCAGTAGCTGTGGTTATGTTATTTTCCTTTTCCCGCCGGACCAACCTTTGCAAGTAGGTAATCCAAGGCCTGGAAAGGAACTAGGATGGAGATGTAGGATTCAGGTGGGGAGACAAAAAAAAGGGAAGATCTTCTCCAGCTCTTTGAGAAAGGGCTCCCCTGGGCTAGGCCCACAATCTCACAATCTTAGCTTGCTGGCCAAGAGGTGTGACACTTTTCCTAGTGCCCATAGAAGTGGTCATTGGTCAAAAAGGACTAGAGGGTGCTTCACAGGGAGTCGAAAGCCCCTGAGATCTGGTGGGAAAGTCAAACATTGAGCATTGGGTTACATCCATGGGCTTTGAAGTCAGACCAGTCCTGGGTTCAGATCTTGACTCTACCACTTCCATGGGCAAGTGCTGTACCTTCTCTGGACCTCAGCAATCTCATATGAAATGGGATATGATGGTCATAATAACAATGGACAGCGCTTATAGACATGTTACACGCCTGTTGCTATAGACTGAATTGTGCACCCTCATCCCCAATTTATATGTTGAAACTCTAACCCCCCCATTATGACTGTGTTTCCAGATAGGGTCTGTGAGGAGGTGGTAAAGGATCAATGAGGTCATGAGGGAGGGCCTCTAATTCAATGGTGCTGGTCTCTTGGAAGAAGAAGAGACACTGAAGTTCTCTCTGCTTGTGAGCACAGAGGGAAGGACTCCATGAGAGGCAATTGTCTGAAACCCAGGAAAAAAATACTTCACCAGGAACCAAATCAGCAGCACTTCGATCTTGGACTTCTAGATTCATGACTGTGAGAAAAAAACTTCTGTTGTTTAAGCCACCAGGTCTGTGTATGTTATTAAGGCAGCCTGACCAGACTAATACACTTGGTCATTCTTTATATATGTTACCTTGGAACTTCACGACAACCATATGATTAAGGTATTTGTATTTTAATAATCAACTGCAGGCATTTGAAGCTCAGAGAGATTAAGTCACTGGCCCGATGTCACACAGCTACTAAGCAGCAGAGCGGGGAACCTAAACCAGGTAGCCTGGTTTCAGAATCCAAGCCTTAACCACTAAACTATACCTACTTGACAGGTTTGGTGTGCAGAATCAGTCAGATGCTATTAAGAAAAAGAAAAGAAAAAAAATGACTACTGTTTTCGAGTCATTAAAGACAGTCCCTGGCCACTTACTGATCTCCAAATTATGCCTTCTTTTCTCAACATTCCTGAGCGTTTTCTTCATCTTCATCACTGACATTGTTTCCCCTGAGTCAGGAGGACTCTGCCTTCATTAAGTGGCTTCCTAAATTATGTATCTACTCAACACATACTTATTGAGAGTCTACAGTGTGCCAGGTGATGTACTAGCTGACCAGATACTGATCCTGTTGTCAAAAGACAGATGTAAAAAAAAAGTAAACAAAGAAAATCACCTAAAGTTTGACAAGTATTATACAGGGAAAAAAAGTGTTGGGAAAGAGAAAGTGGGGGAGGGCAACAGAGAAGGAGCTAGTTAGAAATAGAATCTTTTAGAAGCACTAGGCATATGAAAGGTGGGAGGGAGGATATTTTAGATTGAGGAAGTAACACATGTAACACCTACAAGTCAGAGGAGACTAATGTGTGAGAGGAAGTGAAAACAGATTTGAGTGGCTGCAGGGAAGTCATGAGGCGAGAGTCACTGGAGAGATGAGCAGGAGGCAGCGACTGAGAATGAGAGGAATACAGTCTACATGGATTAATGGGGTCTGGTCATCCGAAGGCTGCCCAAGCTCAAGTACAGTGACATCAAATCATCCAGAATTGTTTGTGTTTAACCTAGACCCAGATCAGCTCTTGGTGGTCTTACAGACACAGGTCTTTTGGGGGGGAAAGTAAGGCATCTAGATTTTGATCCTCAGTGCTCTGAGAAGTCATCACATGGGTTTATATAGGGGGAGGAATGAGATAATTTGATCAATGTTTTAAGATCATTCTTGCTGTTCTGTGGAGAATCACACTGATGGAGGGTGGGAACTGTAGAGAAGAATAAAAGTAGTCTTAATCCCTTTATTTTGATATTTTACCTTTTTTTTTTTTTTGGAAAAAGAGAATATGCATTAGCAGGGAGAGGCGCTTGATATTACGGCCCTGGGATCATGACCTGGGCCAAAATCGAGAGTCGAATACTCAACCAACTGAGCCACTCAGGCATCCTGATATTTCACTTCTTTAAGGGGATTTGATTCTCCGATTTTGTGTTTTAGATAACAAGAGAGAGCAGAGGCAGGGCAATGTCCTCCTAGCTTTCCTTGGTGCCACCTCTCTCCTTTCCTTTTTTTTTTTTTCCTTCTCTTACTGAGCAATAGCTGTGGATGCACATTTCTCATACCTGTCAACTTATTGTGTCACACTCTGCTGAATATTAAGCTAAGGTGCAATTAGATTATGAATAACCCAGATATGAAGAGGATGAGATTTTGTTTGTAAACTGAGTAGGTCAAGTATATTTCTTTGGGCATCTGGCTGGCTGAGTTGGTATAGGATGCAACCCTTGAACTTAAGGTCTTGAGTTCAAACCTCAGATGGGGGATAGAGATTACATTAAAAAATCTTTTTTTTTTTTTTTAAATGTTTTATTTATTTCTAGGAGAGAGAGAGACAGCGTGAGCAGGGGAGGGTCAGAGAGAGAGGGAGTCACAGACTCTGAAACAGGCTCCAGGCTCTGAGCTGGCAGTCAGCACAGAACCCGACGCGGGGCTCGAACCCACGAACAGCGAGATCATGACCTAAGCGAAAGTCGGACGCTTAACCGACTAAGCCACCCAGGCGCCCCTAAAAAATCTTTTTTTAAATATATATATATTTTTAAAAGATTTTATTTTATATGTAATATATAAAATTACTTTTATGCAATAATATACATTTTTATATATTATTGGCTTCAGAGATGGGTTGTGGAGCTGAGTAGGGCTCTCTTTCCACTATCAAAAGATCTCTCAACCCTATCTCTGACCTGAAGTCTCTCAAGGGCTAGTGTAGATTTTCTGCAGTGGTGGGAAAGAAGAGAGGATTCCTTCCGCTGTTTGTTTTTTCCCAGTAAAGTTGATGCTTTGTTTGAGGAAACAAACTTAAGCCAACTCTCCTTTGCAAGGTCTCTTCTCTACTTAAACTGAAATGATACAGATAGGCATAAATTTATGTTTCCCTTCATCTTCTATTCTATCAAGCTTCTCCTACACCTAGGAGCTAGCATCCTTTATTTGATTTTTTGTGTTGTTTTAAATTTTTAAATTTTTATTTTTAATTTTATTAATTATTTTCCTTCCTTCAAAATGATGAAACAAAGGAATTCACCCCCACAAGAAAGAACTGAAAGAAATGATAGCCAGGGACTGAATCAACACAGATAGAAGACAGATGTCTGAACCAGAATTTAGAATCACAGTAATAAGAATACTAGCTGATTTGGAAAAAAAAAAAAAAAAAAAAAAGCATACAATCCCTTTCTGCAGAGATAAAAGAAATAAAATCTAGTCAGGACAAAATTTAAAATGCTATAACTGTGGTGCAATCTTGAATGAATTCCTCAGTGGCAAGGATGGATGAAGCAGAGCAACAAATCAGCAATATAGAGGACAAACTTCTAGAGAATAATGAAGCAGAAGAAAAAAGGGAAACTAAGGCAAAACAGCACAGTATAAGTATTAGAGAACTCAGCGACTCATTAAAAAGGAATAACATCCGAATCATAGGGGTCCTAGAAGATAGAGAGAGAGAGAAAGGAGTAGAAGGTTTATGTGAGCAAATCATAGCAGAAAACTTTCCTAACCTGGGGAAAGACACAGACATCAAAATCCAGGAAGCACAAAGAACTCTTATTAGATTCAACAAAACCGACCATCAAGAGGGTATATCATAGTCAAATTCACAAGACACTCAGACAAGGAAAGAGTCATGAAAACAGCAAGGGAAAAAAGTCCTTAACCTATAGGAGAAGACAGATCAGGTTTGCAGCAGACCTGTCCATAGAAACTTGGCAGGCCAAAGGAGTGGCAGAATATATTCAATGTGCTGAATCAGAAACATATGCAGCCAAGGCTTCTTTATCCAGCAAGGCTGTCATTCAAAATAGAAGGAGAGATAAAAATATTCCCAGACAAACAAAAAGTAACGGAGTTTGTGACCATTAAACCAGCCCTGCAAGAAATTTTAAGGGGAACTCTCTGAGAGGAGAAAAGCTGAAAAACAAAACAAAAACAAAAATAACCAAAAGCAACAAAGACTAGAAAAGACCAGAGAACACCACCAAAAACTCCAACTCTACAAGAAACATAATGGCAATAATTCCATTTCTTTCAGTACTCACTCCAAATGTCAATGGACTAAACTTCCAATCAAAAGGCATAGGGTAACAGAATGGATAAGAAAACAATATCCACCTATAGGCTGTTTACAAGAGACCCATTTTAGACCTAAATACACCTCCAAATTTATATTAAGGGGATGGAGAACCATATATCATTCTAATAGTCACCAAGAGAAAGCCAGAGTAGTCATACTTATATCAGACAATCTAGAATTTAAAATAAAGACTGTAATAAGAGATGAAGAATGGGTCTATCATAAATAAGGGGTCTATCCACCAAGAAGATGTAACAATTTTAAGCGTTTATGCTCCAAAAGTGGAAGCAGTCAAATATATAAATCAATTGATCACAAACACACAGAAACTCATTGATAATAATACCATAATAGCTGGGAACTTCAACATCACACTTACAGCAATGGACCGATCATCTAAACAGAAAATCAACAAGGAAACAATGGCTTTGAATGACACACTGGACCAGATGGACTTAACAGATATATTCAGAACATTTCATCCTAAAGCAGCAGAATATACATTCTTCTCTTGTGCATATGGAACATTCTTTAGAATAGATCTTATTTTGGGACATAAATTAGCCCTCAACAAGTACAAAAAGATCAAGATTATACCATGCATATTTTCAGACCACAACTCTATGCAACTCGAAATCAATCACAAGAAAAATTTGGAAAGATAACAAATACTTGGAGACTAAAGAACATCCCACTAGAGGATGAATGGGCTAACCAAGAAATTAAAGAGGAAATAAAAAGTACATAGAAGCCAATAAAAATTATAACGTCATAGCCCAAAACCTCTGGCATGCAGCAAAGACGGTCACAAGAGGGAAGCACATAGCAATCTAGGCCTACCTAAAGAAGGAAGAAAGGTCTCAGATGCACAACCTAACCTTACACTTTAAAGAGCTGGAAACAGAACAGCAAATAAAGCCCAAAACCAACTGAAGGCAGGAGATAATAAAGATAAGAGCAGAAATCAATGCTATTGAAAATTTAAAAACCAGGAGTACAGATAAATGAAACCAGAATAAATAAAATCAAGAATGAAAGAGAAGCCATCACAACAACACAGCAGAAATACAAACAATAATAAGAGAATATTATGAGAAATTATATACCAATAAAATGGGAAATTTGGAAGAAATGGACAAGTTCCTAAAAACATATAAACTACCAAAACTGAAACAAGAAGAAATAGAAAATTTGAACAGATCGATAAACAGTAAAGAAATGGAATTAGTAATCAAAAATCTCCCAAAAAATAAGAGCCCAGGGCTGGATGGTTTTCCAGGGGAATTCTACCAAACATTTAAAGAAGAGTTAACACCTGTTCTTTTGAAGCTATTCCAGAAAATAGATGTGGGGAATAAGTTTAGGAATTCCCTGAGATTGCACCTATGGGTTAACAAGGCATATAGGAAAAGGAAGCCTCAGGATGAAAGCATCCAATATTAAGTAATCAGGATTAGGTATTCAGGGCGGAAGTGCCCCAAGTGCCCCCCAACTTAGTATGATAGCAGGAATCTGCTTTCACAGGAGGAAGGACCAGTATAGGTAAACTGGTAAACAGGGCTACAGACCTCAGCAGAGCAAAGTTGCCCAGAGCAGAGCTAATTAGCAAAAGACAAGGGCCTTGTTGACCTTGGGTAGCAAGCTCTATCTGTTTTATCCCTTGGGCTAGCTAAGATAAACAGACATGGCGTCTAATATCTGCCATAAACAAGCATCTCCCGGGCACGAGGACTTTGTGTTTTATTGGCCCTAACTCCTAACACCACATATACTCAAAATCCCCTCTCCCTCACACACATAAGTTAATATTCCTTGTCTCATTGTCTCTTTTCGCATGTCCATCATGCTTCTGAGCTTTCTGATCCTAATTTAAAAAGGACCAAGGACTCTTTCTCTGGGATCTTGTCTCCTTCTGGACATTAGCCTCTCTCGCATTTTAATCCTGCATCCACTGTCTTGCTGGACAAGAGAGAACTCCAGACCCAGAGTCTATGACAAATAGAAATAGAAGAAAAACTTCCAAACTCATTCTATGAAGCCAGGATTATCTTGATTCCAAAACCAGAAAAGACCCCACCTTAAAGGAGAACTACAGACCAATTTCCCTGCTGAACATGTTCAAAAATCCTCAACAAGATACGAGCCAACTGGATCCAACAATACATTAAGAGAATTATTCACCATGACCAAGTGGGATTTACACCTGGGATGTAGGACTGGTTCAATATCTGCAAAACAATCAATGTGATGTGTCACATCAACAAAATAAAGGAAAAGAACAACATGATCCTCTGAACAGATGCAGAGAAAGCATTAAACAAAATAGAGCATTTTTAAAATAAAAATTTTAAATAGAGCATTTTAAAAATAAAAACCCTCAAAAGGATCATACCTCACGATCATAAAAGCCATATATGAGAAGCTGACAGCTAATATCATATTCACTGAGGGAAAAACTGAGAGCTTTCCCCCTAAGGTAAGGAACACGACAGGGATATCTACTCTCATCACTGCTGTTCAACATAGTACTGAAAGTCCTAGCCTCAGCAATCAGACAACACAAAGATATAAAAGGCATCCAAATAGGCAAGGAGGAAGTCAAACTTTCACTTTAGCAGATGACATAATACTTTATATGGAAAACCCAAACGATTCCACCAAAAAACTGCTAGAACTGATCCATGAATTCAGCAAAGTCATAGGATAGAAAATCAATTCACAGAAATTGGTTGAATTCCTATACACCAATAATGAAGCAACAGAAAGAGAAATCAATGAATCAATCCCATTTAAAACTGCACACACAAAAAAGTAAAATAAACTTAACCAAACAGGTGAAATATCTGTACACTGAAATAAATTTATTTATGAAATAAGTTGAAGAAGACACAAAAAATGGAAAAATATTCCATGCTCCTGGGTTGGAAAAACAAATATTGTAAAAATGTCGATACTACCCAGAGAAATATATGTATTCAATGCAATCCCTATCAAAATAACAACAGCATTCTTCAGAATTCAGAGCTAGAAAAATCAATCCTAATATTGGTATGGAAACAAAAAACACCCCAGATACGCAAAGCAATCCTGAAAAAGAAAACCAAAGCTGGAGGCATCACAATTCTGGACTTTAAGATGTACTACAAAGCTGTTATCATCAAGATGGTATGGTACTGGCACAAAAACAGACATTCAGATTAATGGAACAGAATAGAGAACTCACAAACCGAACCACAAACAGATGGCCAACTAATCTTTGACAAAGCAGGAAAGAATATTCAATGGAATAAAGAGTGTCTTCAGCAAATGGTGCTGGGCAAACTGGACAGTGACATGCAGAAAAATGAACCTGTACCACTTTCTTACACCATACACAAAAATAAACTCAAAACAGATGAAAGACCTAAATGTAGGACAGGAAACCATCAAAATCCTAGAGGAGAAAGCAGGCAAAAACCTGTTGGACCTCTGCTGCAGAAGCTTCTAACTCAACACATCTCCAGAGGCAAGGGAAACAAAAGCAAAAATGAACTATTGAGACCTCATCAAAATGAAAACTTATGCACAGTGAAGGAAACAATCAGCAAAACTTAAAGGCAACTGACAGAATGGGAGATGATAATTTGCAAATGACATATCAGATAAAGGGTTAGTATCCAAAATCTATAAAGAACTTATCAAACTCATCATCCCCAAAACAAATAATTCAGTGAAGAAATGGGCAAAAGACATGAGTAGACATTTCTCCAAAAGAGACGTCATCCAGATGGCTAACAGACATATGAAAAAATGTTCAACATCACTCATCGTCAGGGAAATACAAATTAAAACTACAATTAGATATCACCTCATACCAGCCAGAATCGCTAAATAAACAATTCAGGCAGCAACAGATGTTGGTGAGGATGCAGAGAAAGAGGTTCTCTTTTGCACTGCTGGTGGGAATGCAAACTGGTACAGCCACTCTGGAAATAGTATGGAGGTTCCTCAAAAAATTAAAAATAGAACTACCCTAAAACCCGGCAATTGCATTACTACAGTTGTTCTGTTTCAAAGGGGCAGATGCACCCCAATGTTTATAGCAGTGCTATCAACAATAGCCAAAGAATAGAAAAAGCCCAAATGTCCATTGATGGATAAATGGATAAAGAAGAAGTGGTAGATATATGTAATGGAGTATTACTCAGCAATCAAAAATAATGAAATATTGCCATTTGCAGCTACATGGATGGAGCTAGAGGATAGATACAAAACAGATGATGAACATAAGGGAAGGGAAGCAAAAATAATACAAAAACAAGGAGGGGGACAAAACATAAGAGACTCTTAAATACAGACAGGATTGCTGGAGGGGGGATTGGCTAAATGGTTAAGGGGCCCTAGAGAGGACACTTGCTGAAATTAGCACTGGGTGTTGTACATAGGGGATGAATCACTGGAATCTACTCCTGAAATCATAGTATCATATGCTAACTTGAATGTAAATTAAAAATAAGTAAATAGGGGCATCTGGGTGGCTCAGCCGGTTAAGCATCCAACTTCAGCTCAGGTCATGATCTCACAGTTCGTGGGTTCAAGCCCCGCGTCTGGCTCTGTGCTCATAGCTAGCTCAGAGCCTGGAGCCTGTTTCAGATTCTGTGTCTCCCTCTCTCTCTGACCCTCCCCTACTCACGCTGTCTCTCTCTCTCTCTCTCTCTCCAAAATAAAACATAAACAAAAATAAGTAAATAAAAAAAGAAAATACTCTTTATGGTAATATAATGATGGATACATGTCATTATACATTTGTCCAAACCCACAGAATGTACAACACCAAGAGCAAACACTAATGTAAGCCACAGACTTTGGGTGATGGTGATGTGTCAGTGTAGGCTCATCATTTGCAAAACATGTACCACATTGTTGGCGGATGTTGATAGCGGAAGAGGGCAAAGGGTGTAGAGGAAATCTCTGTACCTTCCTCTCAATTTTGTTGTGAACCTAAAATTGCTAAAACAACAACAACAACAACCCTGTTTTTGAAAAAAATACTATGAAGTGAGGAAGTATGGTACTATGGTACTGACAAGCTCTGGGTTTCTAAATCTCTTCTTGATGAATACTTTTGGAATTCCTTTTCTTTTCTCCTCTCTTCTCTCTTCTGTCTTCTCTCTCTCTCTCTCTCTCTGTCTCCTTCATTGTTAAGTGTTTTTTACATAGTGGCCCAGGGCACTAATCTAGGCCACTGGATTCGTCTCCACAAGTTGATTTTTATTTTAACTTTTCAAAAACTTAATCTTTGAAATTTGTGTTAATTTTCCCATTGATTTGACTAAGTCTTGGAAACAACAACTTGAAAAATGTCCCCATAACAAATATGAATTCTTATAATAGGCCTCTTTCTTATTAGAAATTTGACAAATTTAGTAAGTTGGGAAATTAATAGAATTCAATTTGAAGTTTTGATTAAAAGACAAGGATTTTTGTACAGGACCCTCCTAACTGAAGTAATAGTTACTTCATTAGACAAACTTATTACTTTCCCAGGATGAGAAAAGTTGATTGGTACAAAACACAATAGAGCATTTTCTGTGACATACAAACTGGTGTCTAAGGGACTAAGATTTGCATTTTCAACTGAAAGTAACACTGGTCTATCTGTTGAATAAGTGCTGTGTGAAGGAAATTCATGCACTTTCATGGTGTGGGGTGAGAAGTTAGGGACATAAAAATGCTTAAAAGGTGGCTCTTGGCATGAAAGAACTTGTCACTTGCCATCCCTAAGGATTAGCTCCTTGGGATGGGATCATAGCTCCCAGGTCCTTGGTGCCACATGCTGCCCCCAGTGAGTATGGCTGACCAAGGTCCATACAGAACCCCTTTTATAGGAGACTGATTCTGGAAGTTTACAGGAGAGAAGTCCACAGGCCTCAGGGGAAAATTTCATAAAGCTGAGACACCCTGTGTCCTCACCAGCCCTCTGTCACCTGTCCCTGGTGCCTGACCTTTCTGAATGGGAGCTAACAACCCAACTTTAGCCCCTGCAGGTTCTCAGAACCTCTTTTTTTTTTTTTTTTTTTTTTTTGCCTTGAAACAAGCATTCTGTTCCCTCAAATGTTAACATCTCAACCTTAGAGATAGTTGAGTCCTTTCCCCTATAAAAATGGATACAAGTTATTTTAAGGTCTTGAAGCTTATCTATGGGACAAATCAGATCTATCCATGGCCAGCTCTTTTACCAGGCTACCAATTCTTTAGTGGGTCGCTTATTACTGCATATAACCTGACATCATCTCCATTTGTGTGGAGAGCTCCAGGTATTAGTTTCCACAGATTCCAGGGCATGTGGAATGTAACTAATAAGAGATTTCCAAACTCACCAGAAGATAGTTGCTCTTTTCTTCCATACATGCACACACCTGCAAGTAGATCCACTGAAGCATGGGAGAATGCAGTGTTCTTTGGTCTGGTGACTACTTTTATTTTCCAGTCCATTCACCTTAGAGTAGCCACTGTTCTTAACATCAATGGTGAGTTATCAGAAGATAGCAAGACGTGGTGTAGAAATGCCTTTGACAACTTGTTTCCTTTTTTTTTTTTTTAATTGAGAGAGAGTGAGAGTGCACAGGAGCACACGCCCAAGTGGGGGAGGGGCAGAAAGAGACTGAAAGACAGAACCCAAGCAGGCTCCATGTTCAGTGTGGACCCCGATGTGGGGCTTGAACTCACAAACTGTGAGATCATGACTGGAGCCGAAATCAAGAGTCTATTGCTTAACCAACTGAGCCACCCAGGTGCCCCTCCACAAGGCTTTTAATGAAAACTGTAATCCTCTTTCCCATCTCTCTCCACAGTTTGACAGAGTCATTTTTAAAACTTTCATCTATTTCTTCTAGTTATTATCTCAATTTCTAAATAACGTGCTTAAATTCCTATGTACTGATTTTTTATTTTTGAATCATTTTATTATTTCATGATGTAAGAAATTAGAATTTCTAGCTCCTGCACTCCTTCTACTCATTCATGTAATCCTTCTCTCTACCTATCCTCTACCATGGTATAATCAGTTATACAATGATTTTTGGTTAAATCAAATTAATATTTGGTTAAATATTTAATACTCATATTTGGTTAAATTAGTATGCATATTTTCTTTTTGAAAATATTGACTTTTTTCCCAGTTGACAGTTGAGATACCAAATAAGTTAAAATTGATAAATATTTATCTATATGCCAGATGTTGTAATATTTTCATCTCACAAATGTAGTTATAATGCTGATATAAAATAATATTGTACAAAATATAATTAGTAATACTAATGCAAATGGTAATATAATAATTAGTGTTATCAGTATTAATTATTATTAATGCTAACATAAAAATAAATGCTAAGAGAGAGATGTTGCAAACTGCAAACACTAGAATATCTAGTTTGAATTGACTTCCTATTCTGGTACAGTAGGGACAGTATAAAAGTTTGGTATAGGCTTTGAGCAAGACACCTAGCCTCAAAAGGGATCACTGACTTAAATGTTAAACATAAAACTATAAAACTTTTAGTAAAAAGCATAGAAGAAAATTTCCAGGATGTGGGACTAGGCAAAAAATTCTTAGAGTTAACACCAAAAGCATAATCCATAGAAGGAAAAATAGTTAAATTGGTCATCAAAATGACGTGCTTTTGTTCAGTGAAATATATGTAATTCCAATAGAGTTAACCTACATTTTTATATTTATTTCAGGTGTACAATACAGTGATTCATAAAAAATCATGCATCAAGAAAATCATAAGATTTTGAAAAATATTTAGAGTTGAATGACAAAATCACATGACATTTGTATGATGAGCTTAAAAAGCAATGAGAAATCTAAAGCTTATACAATTGCATCAAAATAATAAAATACCTAAGAATAAATTTAACCAAAAATGTTAAAGACTTGTAGACTGGAAACTATGGCAGTGATTAAAGAAATGAAGGAGTCAGAAATAGATAAAAAGATATCACATGTTCATGGATTGGAAGAATTAATATTGTTAAAATGTCCATACTACCTAAAGCAATCTATAGATTCAGTAATGTATGGTGACAAATGGCGATTACATTAATGATGGTGAGCACTGAGTGATGTATAGAATTATTGAATCAATATGGCATACACTTCACACTAATATAACATTACATGTTAATTATACTTCAATAAAAATAAAAATTAATTACCAAAAAATTCAATAAAATTTTTCACAGAATAGAACAATTATAAAATTTGTATGGAACCATGAAAGACCCCAAATAGCCAAAGCGATCTTGAAAAAGAACAAAGCTGAGACAGAAGGCTCCATGATTTCAAAGCTATATAGTAATTAAAACAGTATGGCAGTGTCATAAAACAGACACAGGGATCAGTGAAACACAAAATAAAGAGGCCAGAAATAAATGCATGGTCTTTTAATGGTCATTTTATGGTCAATTAATTTAAGACAAAAGAGCAAAAAATATACAATGTGAAAGGATTTTTTTCTTCAGTAAATGGTGTTGGAAGAACTGGACAGGTACATGCAAAAAGATTGAAACTGAACCACTTTCATACATCATTTATAATAACTAATTCAAAATGAAATAAAGACTTGAATGTAAAATCTGAAGCCATACAACCCCTAGAGGAAAACATAAGCAATAACCTCCATGACATTTATCTTGGTGATAATATTTTGGATTTGACACCAAAAGCAAAAGCAACAAAAGCAAAAATAAACAAATGGGAGTACATTAATCCAAAAATGTTTCTATATAGCAAAGAACACTCTTAACAAAATGAAAAGTCAACCTAGAAAATATCTGCAAATCATATATTGGATAAAGGGCTAGTATCCAAAATATATAAAGAACTCATATAGCTTAATAGCCTCAAAAAATATGATTTAAAAATGAGCAGAAGATCTCAATAGACATTCCTCCAAAGAAAACACATAGTCAACAGGTACATGAAATCATGGTCAGCAGGACTAGCCATCAGGAAAATAAAAATCAAAACCACAGTAAGATACCACCTCACATCTGTTAGAATGGCTATTATAAAAAAGACAAGAAATAAGTGTTGTCAAGGGTGTGGAGAAAAGGTAATGCTTGTATACTGTTGGTGTGAATGTAAACTGGTGTAGCCACTATGGAAAAGAGTATGGAGTTTCCTCAAAAATTTAAAAATAAAATTACTGTGTGATCCAGCAATGCCTTTTTTGGGTATTTACCCATTTTGCAGACGAAAAGACACAAAGGACAAGACACACACAAAAGACACACATAGACACAACTCTGGCCGGAGGAACAATTCTGCACAAGCCCCTCTTGCGGTTTATTTTATACCCGGTAACTGGATACAAACTGAAATCTACAAGATGCATTCCTTTACCAATTAAGCGCAAGTAGCCAAACACCTTTCAAGGACGGGGGAGCAAAAGGAGGAAGCGACCACAACATGTTTACTAAGAGGCCTGCCCACAACTCCAGCCTTCTCCTTACTTCTAAGGAGGGCATGATCCCTCGTTTGCGAGTGGACCATTAAACTTGGATATTGTGTGCAGGCCTCCTGGCAGAGCATCCTGTTTGCAGGCATGCTTTGCCCAGGCAGGGAGCCCTGTGTGTGGGCACATCCCCGTGTCCCTAACCACGCTTTCTTGTGGTCACTGTCGGGCTCCCACAACCCAAAGGAAACAAAAGCACCAAGTCAATAAGATATCTTCTCTGCTCTCCCATGTTTATTGCAGCATTATTTATAATAGCCAAGATATGGAAGCAACGCAAGTGTCCATCCATGGATAAATGTATAAAGAAGATGTGGTGTATATACACACAGGAATATTATTCAGCCATTAAAAGGAAAGAAATGTTGCCATCTTTGACAACATGGATGACCTCTGAGAACACTGTGCTAAATGGAAGAATAACAAATACTGTATAACCCCATAGATACAGAGAACAGACTGGTGGCTGACAGAAGCAGAGTAATGGAGGTCGAAGAAATGGGTGAATGAGATCAAAAGGTACACACTTTCAGTTATATAATAAATAAGTCAATGGGCGACTGGGTGGCTCAATCAGTTAAGCATCCACTTCAGCTCAGGCCATGGCCTCGGTTTGCGCGCTCTCTCTCTCAAAAATAAACAAACATTAAAACATTTTTTAATAAATAAGTGAAGAGGATATAATGGATAACATGGCGCCTACTGTTAATAATACCACACTGCATATTTGAAAGTTGCTGAGAGAGTAGATCTTAAAAGTTCTCATCACGGGAAAGAATTTTGTTATTATGTATGTTTATAGATGCTAATTAGACATGTATCAAAATATTCAATCGTTGTGTTGAATACCTGAAACTAATATAATGTATGTCAATCATGCTTCAATTAAAAAAAAAAAAAAAAACAGTGAGGGGTGTCTGGGTGGCTTAGTCGGTTAAGCGTCGGACTTTCGCTTAGGTCATGGTCTCGCGGTTCGTGGGTTCGAGCCCCGCATCGGGCTCTGTGCTGACTGCCAGCTCGGAGCCTGGAGCCTGTTTCAGTCTGTGACTCCCTCTCTCTGACTCTCCCCTGCTCACGCTGTCTCTCTCTCTCTCTCCTAGAAATAAATAAAAATAAAAAAAAAAAAAAACCAGTGAGGCTGGGGCTGAAAACACAATAATTTTATATATTTCTTTTTTATTGAAGCATAACTGACAATCTTGTATTAAGTTTCAGGTGTACAACACAGTGATTTGATGTTTATATATATTATGTTTGTATATGTATATAAACAAATGATCATTGTAAGAAGTGTAGTTATCATCTATCACCATACAAATTTAATACAATATTGTTGTCTATATGCCCATGCTGTACATTACATATATATAACTTAATCATTTTATAACTGGAAGTTTATACCTCTTAATCTCTTTCACTCATTCCACCTACCCCAACCTCCTTTCCTCTAGCAACCATTATTCTATCCTCTGTATCTATTAGTCTGGTTTTGTTTTATTTGTTTTGTTTTTTAGATTCCACATATAAGTGAAATCATATGGTATTTATCTTTCTCATTCTGACTTATTTCACTTAGCATAATGCCCTCAAGGTCTATCATGTTGTTGCATATGGCAAGATTTCATATAGTTTGGATATTAGCCCCTTATCAGATGTATGATTTTAAATATTTTCTCTCAATCAGTAGGCTGCCTTTTCATTTTGTTGATAGTTTCCTTCGCTGTGCAAACATAGTCCCATTTGTTTATTTTTGCTTTTGTTGCTTTTACCAATGGAGTCAGTTTCAAAAAAGTCACTAACACTGATATCACTTACCACTTATATTTTCTTCTTGGAATTTGTGATTTCAGATGATACATTCTAGTCTTTAATCCATTTTGAGTCAATTTTTGTATATAATATGAGAGTGGTTCAGCTTCACTCTTTTGCATGTACCTGTCCAATTTCACCAACACCATTTACTGAAAAGACTATGTTTTTTCCATTGTATATTCTTGCTTCCTTTGGTTAGACTAATTGATCATATATGCATGGGTTTATTTCTTTTTTAAAAAAGTTTATCTATTTATTTATGTAATCTCTACACCCAGCATAGGGTTCAAACTCACAACCCCAAGATCAAGAGTTGCATACTCTTCCAACTGAGCCAGCCAGGTGCCCCTGGATGGGTTTATTTCTGAGTTCTCTTTCTGTTCTATTGATATGTATGTTTGTTTTTTTGCCAATACCATATTGTTTTGATTACCATAGTTTTATAGCATGGATTAAAATCATGGTGCATGATACCTCCAGCTTTTTCTCAAGATTGCATTGGCTATTCAATGCCTTTTGTGGTTCCACACAAATTTTAAGATTGTCCTATTTCTGTAGAAAATTCCATTGGTATTTTCATAGAGATTACGTTGAACCTGTAGATTGCATTATGTAGTATAGACATTTTACCAATACTAATTCTTTCAATCCATACCATAGCATAGTATATTTTTCAACTTATTTGTGTCTTCCTCAGCTTCCTTTTATCAATGTCTCATAGTTTTCAATGTACATTTTTTTACTTCTTCAGTTAAATTCATTCCTAGGTACTTTATTCTTTTAGATGGGATTGTTTTCTTAGTTTCTCTTTCTGATAGTTTGCTATTAGTGTATAAAAATGCAACAGATTTCTGTATGTTAATTTTGTGTCCTGCAGCTTTACTTATTTCATGTATTAGTTCTAACAGTTTTTGTTGTTGTTGGAGTCTTTAGGGTTTCCTCTATACATAGTATCATGTTTGCAAATATGTCTCCCTTTCCAACTTAGAGGACTTTTATTTATGCTTCTTGACTAATTGTTGTGGCTAGAATGTCCAATAGTATGAATAAAGGTGGAAAAAGTAGGCATCTTTGAGGAAAATCTTTCAGCTTTTCAGTGTTGAGTATGACATTAGCTGTGTGTTTGCCATCTATGGCCTTCATTGTGTTGAGGTTTCTTCCCTCTACCTACTTTGTTCAGAATTTTTATCATAAATAAATGTTGAGTTTGTCAGATGTTTTTTCTGCATCAGTGAGATGATCATGTGATTTTTATCTTTCATTTTGCTGATGTGGTGTATCATGTTGGTTGATTTGCAGATATTGAATCATCCTTGCATCTCTAGATTGAACCTTACTTGATCATGGTATTAGGATCCTTTTAATGTATCATTGAATTAGATTTGCTAATATCTTATTCAAGATTTTTGTATATATTTCATCAGAGATATTGGCCTGTAATTTTTTTTTTTTTTTTTTTTTGTGATGCCTTTGTCTGGTTTTAGTTAGGGCAATCCTGGCTTCATAAAATCAGTTTGGAAGTATTTCCTCATCCTATATTTTTTTGAAATAGTTTGAGAAGACTAGCTATTAAATCTTTGAATATTTAGTAGAATTAACCAGTAAAGCCATGTTTACTGGACTTCTGTTTCTTGAAGTTTTTGATTACTGATTTAACTTATTACTAGTAATTGATCTTTTCATGTTTTCTATTTCCTCATTATTCAGACTTTGAAAGATTGTGTATTTCTAGGAATTTATCTATTTTTTCTAGATTGTCCAATTTTGGGGCATATAATTATTCATAGTAGTCTCTTAAGATCCTTTGTGTTTCTGTTATCAATTGTAATTTCTCCTTTATTTCTTTTATTTATTTTGGCCCATCTCTTATTTTTCTTGATCAATCTGGTCAAATGTTTCTCAATTTTGTTGATCTTTTTTTTTTAATTTTTTAAAATGTTTTATTTATTTTTGAAAGAGAGAGAGACAGCATAAGCAGGGGAGAGTCAGAGAGAGAGGGAGACACAGGATCTGAAGACAGCCTCCAGGCTCTAAGCGAGCTGTCAGCACAGAGCCTGACGTGGGGCTCTAACCCCCAAACCAAGAGATCATGACCTGAGCCGAAGTCGGAGGCTTAACCGACTGAGCCACCCAGGTGCCCCTGTTGATCTTTTCAAAGAACCAGTTTTTAGTTTCATTCATCTTTTCTATTTTTTATTCTCTATAATTATTATAATTATTATTAATTTGCTCTGATTTTTGTTATTTCTTTCCTTCTACTAACTTTGGGACTTATTTGTTCTTCCTTTTTATAGTTCCTTGAGGTATAAGTTAGGTTGCTTATTGGAAATCTTTCTTGTGTCTTGATGTAGGCATTTAATGCTATGAATTTCTCCTCTGGGAAATGCTTTTGCTGTGTTCCATAAGTTATGGATGTTGTATTTCCATTTTCATCTTTCTGAAGGTATTTTTTAAATTTCTCTTTTTATTTCTTACTTGACCCATGGTTGTTCACTACCATGTTCAATCTCCATATATTTGTGACTTTTCCATTTCTCTTTTATAATTGAATTTTAGTTGCATAGCATTTCTAGTGGTCAGAAAGATGCTAGATATGACTTCAATCTTCTTAAATTTATTAAGACTTGTTTTGTGGCCTAATATGTGATCCACTCTGGAGGATGTTTCATGAGCACTTGAGAAGAATGTGTATTATGTTGCTTTTCAATGGAATGTTCTGTAAATATCTTAAGTTCATCAGTTCTAATGTGTCATTTAAGGCCAATGTTTCTTTATTGATATTCTGTCTGGATGATCTGTGGATTGATGAATGTGGGGCATTAAAGTCTCCTACTATTATTTCTCCCTTTTGGTCTTTTATTTATTTTTTAAAAATTTAACATTTATTTATTTTTGAGAGAGAGAGGCAGAGTGTGAGCGGGGGAGAGGCAGAGAGAAAGGGGGACACAGAATCTGAAGCAGGTTCCATCCAGGCTCCAAGCTGTCAGCACAGAGCCCGATATAGGGTTTGAACCCACAACCGTGAGATCATGACCTGAGCTAAAGTCAGATGCTTAACCTACTGAGCCACCTAGGTGCTCCCCTTTTGGTCTTTCAATACTTGTTTTACATATTAAGGTGCTGCTATGAGGGCACGAAAACTTACAAATGTTATATCCATATCCTCTTGTTAGAAGATCCCTTTATCATTATATGATGACTTTCTTTGTTTCTTATTACAGTCCTTGTCTTAAAGTCTATTTTGTCTGATATAAATATAACTATCTCAGTTTTCTTTTAGTTTACATTTGCATGGAATATCTTTTTCCATCCCTTTATTTTCAGCCCATGTGTGTCCTTATATTTGAAACGAGTCTCTTATAGGCAGTATATAAATTGGTCTTGTTTTTCTGAAACCATAAAAATCCTAGGAAGGAGCACAGGTGGTAATATCTCTGACATCATCCATAGCAACATTTTCCTAGATACATCTCCTGAGTCAAGGGAAATAAAAGCCAAAATAAACTATTGGGACTGCATCAAAACAAAAACCTTCCACACAGCAAAGGAAACAATCAACAGAACTAAAAAGCAACCTATTGATCGGGAGAAGATATTTGCAAATGACATATCCAATAAAGGGTTAATATCCAAAATTATGTAAAGAACTGATACAACTCAACACTCCGAAAAAATAATCCAATTAAAAAATGGGCAGAAGACATGAAGAGACATTTCTCCAAAGAAGGCATGCAGATGGCCAACAGACACATGAAAAGATGCTCAATACCATTCATCATCAGGTAAATACAAATCAAAACTATAAAGGACTATCACATCACATCTGTCAGAATGCCTAAAATAAAAAACACAAGAAACAGCAAATGTTGGTGAAGACATGGACAAAAAGGGACACTTTCCCACTGTTGGTTGGAATGCAAACTGGTTCAGCCATTGTGGAAAACAGTACGAGGTTCCTCAAAAAGTTAAAAATAGAACTATCCTATGATCTAGTAATTGCACTACTGGATATTTACCCCCCAAAAATATGAAAACACTAATGCTAAGGGATACGTGAACCATTTTTATTTATTATTTTAGCATTATTTACAATAGCCAAATTATAGAAGCAGCCCAAGTGTCCATTGATAGATGAACGGATAAAGAAAAGTAGTATGTATATACGATGGACTATTTTTTGGCCATAAAAAAAGAATGAAATCTTGCTATTTCCAATTACACAGATGGAGCTAGAGAGTATAATGCTAAATAAAATAAGTCAAAGAAAGACAAATGCCATATTATTTCATTCATTGTAGAAGTCAAGAAATAAAACAAATGAGCAAAGGAAAGGAGAGAGAGAGAGAAACCGAGAAAAATTATGAAGACCAAACAGGTAGTTACCAGAGAGAAGGGAGTGGGTGGGTGAAATAGGTGATGGGGATTGAGGAGTATACTTGTGACGAGCACTAGAAGATTATGGAAATGTTGAATCACTAGATTGTACACCTGAAATGAATATAACACTGTATGTTAACCATACTGGAATTAAAATAAGATAAAATAAAATAAAATAATAAATGGACCTTGTTTTTTAAAATCCATTCAGCCACTCTGTTGTTTGTTTGGAGAATTTAATTCTTCAGTCTCTTGCATTCTCTTTTCTTTTTACTGCTCCTATTAGGTGTGTTCTACTACACTGTCTTCGAGTTCACTGATCTTTTCTTTTGCTTTATCTAGTCTGTTGTTGAACTCCTCAATCACATTTTTTTTTTTAGTTCCATTATTGTGTTTTTCAGTTCTATGACTTCTATTTGGTATTTCCTTTTATTTCTTTTTTAAAAACGTTTATTTATTTACTTTGAGAGAGACAGAGAGAGTGGGGGAGGAGCGAAGAGAGAGAGAGAGGATCCCAAGCAGGCCCTGTGCTATCATTGCAGAGCCTGACATGGGGCTCAATCTCACAAATAATGAGATCATGACCTGAGCCAAAATCAAGAGTCAGATGCTTAACCAATTGAGCTACTCAGGAACCCCCTTCCTTGTATTTCTATCTCTGTTGAAATGTTTACGTTGTTCACTCATTCTTACCCTCAGCTTGGTGAGCATCTTTATAACTTTTATTTGAACTATTTGTCAGGTAAATTATCTTCTCTGTTTCATTAAGATGTGTTTCTGGAGTTTTATCTTTGTATATTTTGGGGAACATATTTCTCTGTTTATTCATTTTCCTAGACTCTCTGTGTTTTCTGTCTATTATATAAAACAGCCACTTCTGGTATTGACAGTGTTGTCTTGTGTAAAAGTCAAATGTGACCATTCAGCCGTGCCCTAGCTCTTGGTTTTCTCTCAAATTATTGTTATTGTCCAGGAATCTTACTTTATTTTTAGTAGCTCCCAGTAGTGAAGGTGTATCAAGACCTCTCAGTGCTCCAAATGAGAAGATCTCAGCACCTAGATGTAAGCTGATTAGGAGCCAGACACTCAGGCATCAGCTTTAAAAGTATGCAAATATACCTCTTTGAGGGGAAGACTGGTGATTGGAGTTTCTGTATGCTCACTCTGCACTGAGCCCTCTGGTGATAGCCCATTAGAAACTGTTTCTTTCTTTGCTACCATCCTATTGAATCTGTGAACACACGCCCTGACAGTCACCAGAGTCAGGCTATCAAGAGATGTAGCCACCACAAAAGCCAGGGTGCCAGATGTGTACTTTAGCTCCTCTTTTGGAGACACTAATAATCTCACATGAGACAGATGGAGAGCGTGAAGATGCACCTCTAGCCTCCCCACTCTCTGGAGATGATTGTAGTCAGCCCCTAGATATTGCTTGATTACAAGCCTGCAATTCAGGCCACAGCTATAAAAAGAAGCTAATAGGCCTCTTTGACAGATTCCAGTGATCTAGGATAAGGCAGAGAAAGAATTCAAAGGTAGCACCCAACAGCTCTGTCCCCAGAGAACACCTCAGTCGGCTCCTAGCTGTGTACCAAACCAGGAGCCAGCCCTTCAGTCGGAAGCTCTGGGGTAAGCAAATAGACCACTTTTACAGAAACACTGGAGGCACGTTTCAGTCTGCCTTCTGCCCTGTTCCCTGAGAGTGGCAACATGCCCAGAAATCTCTCTGTATTTGTTATAGTCTTAAGAGTCTCATGACTGCAAGCCTGACTCACCAGGGGTAGGTGATCAAAGGACATTGCCTGGGCAGCTGCCATGAAAGCAGGAGTAGTATATGTAAAAACTTGGGCACCAGATGTTTGTACATCTCCCTCCTGGGAAATATCAGATCTCTAGAGTGTGGCCGAAAGAGAGTGAAAATAGCAACCACCCTCTGAGATCTCTGGAGAAGATTAAAGTTAGCCTTTTGATGTGTGTTGAATTAGAGGCCTATGCCTCAGGCCACAGCTATGAAGATAAGCTAATGAAGCTCTTTTAAATAATGGCTAGGTGTCTTAGTCTGTTACCTCTCTGCTCTGCCCTTGGGATATTGACTAAGAACTCTTTTTCCATTTGTTACAGTCCTGTGGGACCCAGAGGAAAGCTCTACTAAATTGCCAAAGCCAGATAATCTAGAGGTGTCCCCTGGCTAGTAACCACAAAAATTGTGGTGCCAGACAACAGTACAAGCTGCTTCCCAGGAGCTACCAGTGAGCTGGAATGAGGCAGAGTGAGATCACTAAAATGGTACCTGCCAGTCTCCATCTTTGGAGAATATTTCAGTAGGCCCCCTAGATATGTATTACATTAGATGCCTGTCTGCTCCTCAGGCTCTAAGATAAGCAAATAAGCCTTTTCCACAAAAGGTCTGGGAACTTTTCAGTCATCTAGCAGCCCCTGCACTGGCCTCTGGGGTGAATGAGTCCACATGCATGTGTGAGCCCTTGAAGAACTGTTTCACAGTTTGCTATAGATTTGTGGGTCTCACAGACATAAGCCTCTTTGGCTTTCAAAGAGATGGTATGGGGCCTCATCTCTCCAGTGCAAGTCTTCAATGTTGAAGCACCAGATGTGGGGTTCAAACACTTTGCTCCTCACAGCGAAGCTTTGGGTTTTGGTTTCCCTTCTGATTGTGGGTTACCACAGTGGGGGTAGGGTTTATGGGGATGTTGTGTCTTAGTCTCTCCTGCTGACTTTGATATATGTTTTTTTTCTCATTTTCTCAATGTGTAGGAGTTGCTCCGCTAGTTTTGTTTTGTTTCAGAAGAAATTATTCCAAATGTATCTGTAGATTTTGTATGGGCATGGGAGGATATGAGGTCAAGATCTTTCTGTACTGTGACCTTGAACCAAAACCTCCATTCCTCACTTTTTAAAGGGGTTCACTCACATACTACCTTCTTATGAGGCTTTCTTTGGCTACCTTATCTTAAATACTGTCTTCTATCCATAAACTCCCTATCCTTCATCTTTCCCCATAGCACTCAACATCTAACATAAGTTTTACATATTTACCATTTCTCTTATTTATCTACCACATCAAAATAGAAGCTTCATGAAAGTAAGATTTTATTGGCTTATTATTTTCTGTTGTTGTGTTACTTGCACCCAGAACAGTGCTTGGAATACTGTAGGTTCTCAATAAATATTCATTAATTCAACAAATAAATAAAAATTAAAGCATGCTGTTGTGAGAGAGGAAAACCTCTATTTTTGGGGGCCCAGAAAAGTGATCTCAAACATTAAATACCACAAACTTAAGTGGGATGATCTAATTACAACTTAATGAACTTGGTAAAATGATTCCAAAATTCATCTGGAATAATAAATGAATAATCAGGAAGACTGTTTTTTTTTGTTTTTTTTTAACGTTTACTTACTTATTTTCAGAGAGAGTATATGCATGTGTGCACAGGGGAGGGGCAGGAGAGAGCCAGAATCCCAAGCAAGCTCCACACTGACAGTGCAGGGCTTGAACTCAAGAACTGTGAGATCATGAACTGGGCCAAAATTGAGAGTATGACACTTAACTAATTGAACCACCCAGGCATCCCTGGGAGGACTCATTAAATAGAAGAACAAAGTTAGGGACTTGGGTTATGAAATGTGTGTTTGCTGTTTTGTTTAAGAATATTCAGATCCACTACAGAAAACAAAACAAATGAAAGGATAACATTCATAAAGTGTGTTAAGCATAAATTAGTCAAAATTAGTGAAACTTGTTAGATGAAATAGCTAGATCATATGTGTATGAAATATTTGGTTTATGTTTGGGGTGAAATGACCAAACATAGACTAAATATTTATGACACTTTGAGAGTGCCTCTTTAAATTCTGCACCCCACTGAGGTGCCTGGGTGGCTCAGTCCGTTAAGCGTCCGACTTCGGCTCAGGTCATGATCTCACAGTTCATGGGTTCGAGCTCCACATCAGGCTCTGTGCTGACAGCTCAGAGTCTCGAGCCTGCTTCAGATTCTGTGTCTCCCTCTCTCTCTGACCCTCTCCTGCTCACGCTGTCTCTCTTTCTCTCTCTCAGAAATAAAAACGTTTTTAAAAAATTAAATTCTGCACCCCTTATATTCCATTTCAGTCACACCCTGTACATAAGCCTGAAGCATATAAGGCCCTAATTCCCTCACTCACTGGTGATACTCATTCTGGCTTTAGGGATCTCCTACTCAAGAAACATTGATAAAACCCATAGCGGTTCAACAGGCTAAATAGAGAACAACAGCTATTGGCTAGGCCTGCTTGCCATTCATCACTCCTATGGACAAAGTGACTGACATTGGTCTAGACACCTTCCTTCTGATAAGACCTTCTTGGGTTCCCATAGTTAGATCGTTTGCTGGACTCAGGCAGTATGGTGCTTCTGTCCCCTGGCACTCTCTCCTAAATGTGTTAATCTACTCTATCTCTCTCTTTTGCTTCTCATTGTATATTTCAAATTTGTTTAATAAACCATGATTTGAGTATCTTAGTTTGGTCTGTGAGCCTCTCCGTTCCAAGACCTATGGGATAACTTGCTGGTGGTGTACTTAGAGGCCAACATTGTATCAAAGTAGTTTCCCATACAAGATGCTACAAAATATTAAGGTATATACTACATAGCACAGAGCTTGATAGTGCAGGCTTTGGAACCATGCCACTAGGGATTAAATCCTGGATGTGGCACACACTGCTGTGTCACCATGGACAAGTTACCTAAACTCACTCTGCCTCAGTTCCTAAATCTGTAAAACAAGGATAAGAGTACTAGCTCATTATATTATGATGATGATAAATAAGTTCACATGTAATGAGTTTAGAACGGTGTCTGGCACAATGTAAGCTGTTATTGCAAATTGGATCTGGTTAGACAAAGGAATGGAATAAAATATAAAATCCAAAAACAGACACAAGGTATATATGGTAATTTAGTATACAATTAAGATTGTTTCAAATTGATGAGGGAAGAGTTATATTTGAGAGTAATCTGCTAGTCATTTAGAAATGGAAGATTCATACATAATACAAACTTATACTGAAGTAAATTTTGGGGGAATTAAAGATTTAAATAAAAAAACAAACTATAGGGGCGTCTGAGTGGCTCAGTGGGTTAAGCGTCCGACTTCGGCTCAGGTCATGATCTCATGGTTTGTGGGTTTGAGCCCTGCATCGGGCTTTGTGCTGACAGCTACCTCAGAGGCTGGAGCCTGCTTCACATTCTGTATCTCGCTCTCTCTCTTACCCTCCCCTGCTCATGCTGTCTCTCTTTCGGAAATAAATTTTTAAAAAAACATTAAAAAAAACAAACTATAGAAATATTAGAAGAAAAGATAGGCATCATAGAGTAACCTACAGAATTACTCACATAGGAATGTGTCTAGAGCTTAAATAGAAAGACTGTGACAAGATCTATAATCAATATTAAGTGTATAGATAATTAATATATCAATCCACACAAGCAACAATACATGTTTGCAGAAACACATACAAATCAAAGAATATACCAAAAAAACCCCAGAATCACTGATGATGAAAAGTCCAGGAAAATTAAAAGAAGGAATAGGGAGGGGTGCTGAAAATTATCTATTAAAATTAAAAGGAAACTACAAATGGCAAATAATAAATGTAAAAATTATTTAAATAGTTTAGGTTAAATTTTAAGTACCTTTTTAACTTTTAGTAAATATTATAAAATAAATTTATTTACAATTATGGTGTTCAATGTATAAAATTAATTTATTTACAATTATGGTGTTCAATGTCTGTTTCACAATGTAAATAATAGTATTACCTTTCACATATAGTCTTCTAGATCAAGAATATACAACTACAAGGGTAACATGAATTGTTTAACATTATAAAATGCTCCTCAGCTGCCATGTACAACAGTTGTAAATATCACATGGACCCATGAAGGAAACATAAAGAAAAGCCAATAAATTGATGCTCAGCATTACCAGAATAACTTCATTATGTATGCGTCTTGTGCAGTTATTATGCTTGGGTGGAAGGATAGAACAAGTTAACTTGTCTTCTTTTACCTAAGCACTTCCACCGTGCATATTTTCCTGCACATGGAAGCATTTCATTATCTGTTTACAATCTTGGAAACTGCCCACTCACAGTCCTTCAGGATATTCAGATATAGTCATTTGTTATTAGAAGACAAATAGCAAAGATATGGTGTTTCTATGGCTCCTGAAAGGTGTTAGCTGAGAGTGTGGACATTTAGAGTTTAGGGTTTATGGATTATGTTTACCAGCAATGAACACTAGTGTGTGTGTGTGTGTGTGCGCACGTGTGCGTGCGCATAGTGTCGAGTTTCTATATACTTTATGTCCCTGCTGTCTGGGGTAAGTAAGTTTGGTTTTATAACCTTACCCAGTTCACCTCATCAGCTAAGGGCAGAGGAAAGAGAAAGATTAGTTTGTTACTAAAATCTGAAGCTTGACAAAGTAGGAATGTATGAGGCTAAGGAAATAATTTCTGACAAGAAAGTATTTGAGATAGCAGAACACAGTGTGAGGCCAGAAGGAATGTGATAAACTGCAGAAAAAGAGAGACGAGGATGTCAGCAGGGAAGCGCACTTCCTGTCCTTGGTTTGTTTTTTTTTTTTAATGTTCATTTATTTTTGAGAGAGGGAGATGGAGTGAAGTGGGGGGTGTACAGAGAGAGAAGAGGACAGAGTCTGAAGCAGGCTCTAGGCTCAGAGCTCTGAGCTGTCAGCACGGAGCCCCAGGTAGGGCTCTAACTCACAAACGGTGAGATCGTGGGCTGAAGTCAGTCGGTTGGACTGAGCCACCCAGGCAACTCCCTGTCCTGGGTTCCTGAATTCTGCCCACAAAGAATTCAGAGCCAAACCTTCAGTAAGCAGACGTTTATTCTCATCCAAAGTAAAAGTGCACTGGAAAGTAAAGGGAGGTGGAGCAGGCTCTGAGAGGGGGAGGGGAAGGAGAGAGGGACAGAGGGAGACAGAGAGAGAGAAACCCGTTGTGTTGGGTATTTCCACCTTTTTAGCTACAGTTTCTTCCTGGTTCCTTTGATTCCACCCTTCCCTCCACCCCTGGCTTCCATATTTAGTCTGAACAGTTTGGATGTTTCCCATCAGACCTCGTGAAAACCCACTGCGGGGTGGGGGCACATAAAACCGCAGTGTAATCGCATTATAATGAAACCAAGGGTCCTTTGAAGACTGCAGGTACAGGGAATGTGCGTGTGCTTTTCTCTCAGGAATTTCCCAGCTATTTGTGCTCTGGAGATAGGGGTTGGAGTCCAGCTTTTATAACAGTTGGAAAAACCCCTTCTCTACTCATATTTGGCTAATTGCCTCCCCTATCAAGAAGATGGAAATTCTTCCTTGAGGAGGGATCTGAGTGACTAAAAAACAAACAAAACAAAACACTGTAATTTCAAAGACTGATGAAGGGCAAGCAAGTTTGGGAGATATGGTGAAAAAAATGACTGGCCAGAAGGCAGAATTTTAGAACCTTACATCTTGGAGATGAAATATATTTTATTGCAAGTGAAGATATGTAATTTTATAGATGAAACAGTAGGGGTATGATGCTTGGCGTTAAAAGGATCATTGTCTTGGATGGAGAGGTCATCAAGGATAACGTCTGGGAAGGGAAAGAGAAGGCTGAATCTCTTGCTGAAATAAATTAAGTAGGCAAAACGGAATTTAGCAGTGAAGTAAAGATCAGGTGCACATTAGTGGAGCGGATTTTAAAAGGACGTTTTTCTTCTGATGTATTTGGGTGGCAGTACCGAGTGTAGAAAGGGGTTTTAAAAGCAAGGAGGAGGGGCGCCTGGGTGGCTTAGTCGGTTAAGCGTCCGACTTTCGCTTAGGTCATGATTTCGCGGTTCGTGGGTTCGAGACCCGCGTCGGGCTCTGTGCTGACTGCCAGCTCAGAGCCTGGAGCCTGTTTCAGTCTGTGTCTCCCTCTCTCTCTGACCCTCCCCTGCTCACGCTGTCTCTCTCTCTCTCTCTCTCCTAGAAATGAATAAAAACATTAAAAAAAAAGCAAGGAGGAAAGACAGCAGAAAAACACAAGTGCAATTATGCAATTAGGAAAGCGATATGAAAGGGAGGGAATCAGTTGCAAAGCTCCTGAACATCTGAGGAGCGCCCAGAAACTGTTAAAACTCTTAGCTGTCACGACTGACGGAGTCCCAGGGGATGCTTGGGTGGCTCAGTTGGTTAAACTGAGACTCTTTGTTTAGGCTCAGGTCATGATCCTATCGTTTTGTGAGTTCGCTCCACCCATGGGGCTCCCTGCTGACACCGCGGAACCAGCTTGGGATTCTCTCTGCCTCTCCCGTGCTCACGCTCTCTCTGGGGGTGGGGGTGGGGGTGGGGGGGAAACTTTAACAAGCAAACAAAACTGCTGGAGTCCCCGAAGGCCAGAGCCAGCCTCCAGGACCCCGAGGACCGGAGGGGCGGAGACGCCCCGCTGAACTCACAGCAGAGTCCGAGCTCCGCTCCGCTGTTCCTGGGCTTCGGACCCAGAGGCGCTCGGCGCGCCACGACGTGGAGGCGCCTGCCCGCCAGCCCTGCAGCCCAGGCGTCCGGCGTGGGGGCGGGCCAGCGGAAGCGAGGGAAGATAAGCTACTGGGGGAGGGCCAGGGGCTACATGGGGAGTGGCGCACCTGGGGGCTTGAAGGCAGTTCTGCCGCTGAGAGGGGGTTGTGGGGGAAGATCCGCCATGGGCGGGGTGGGGAGCAGGTCTGAGGTGGGGACGCCTGCCGGGAAGGGGTGGTCCCCGGGGTGGGAGGAGGCTGGTCTACGGTGGCCGGAGGGCACCGGGGGGTGGGACGTAGTTCACGGCCCAGGCTGCCCCGGGGGCGGAGCGCGGGTCCGGCTGGTTCCCGCTGTGTCCCGCCACCTGGCGGCGGCTGCCCAGCCGTCTCTGCGAAGCCGCCGCTGGCGCAGCTCGGAGCCGGGTAAGGCAGGCTCTGGCCCGGGCGACCGCGGGAGCCCCGACCCTCTCCGCACCTCCCGCGCTGTGGCCTCCTTCCCAGCCCTGGGCCCAGCCTGCAGCCCCGGCCCCTCGAGTTTCCTCACTGTCCCCAAGTTTGCTGTAGGACCTTCATTCAGATTCCCTCGAGGCTCTTCTTCGTCCCTTTCGTGTCTCCCGTCCCCTCCCCCACTCCCCCACCGGAAATCTCTGAGCGGTCCCTGATCTTATTCGATCTCCCAGGTCTCTTCACGCCCACAGTGAGGAGCCGAGATTGGCGTCCAGAGGGTCGTGCGCTCGTTTCTTTCCCCGTCTGTCTTCTAATCACCGGGCCCCGTTCTATTTTCCATCCGATTTCCCGACAGAAAACAGTCGAGTTCTGCCTTCCCGACTCTTGTCTAACGGAATCCTCACGAAGTCCCATGGTAAAGCTTATGAAGTTTATGGAGGCAACGAAGATGTTTTACTGATTCTGGCAACTCTTGCATTTGTTCAGAAAACACTTATTGAGCACTTGATGTGATTCAGGCTTTGCTCTGGGTAGTGAGGACACAGCCACGCCCCATGCAGGGTGCTTCCCCGTCCTAGAAGCTGTGCACCCCCATCTCCACCCCGGCTTTGCTAGGGTGCCCTGGCTCTGCCTACCTCGGACTCATAGAGACTCAGGGTGAGCAGCATAAAGACAACCACGGCCCCCACAAAGATGACTCTGTTCTGGGAGCTAATAACGATGGTGTTCTGCAGTGGCAGAGAAGTAGAAAATAGGGTTAGGGATAGAAATTGGGACCCCGATACAAAGTAAGTCCGACATTCCAGCCATGTTCTCTGCTAAGCAGCACTTTATTAGGGTTGATACCTTAGCAATAGAAGTTCTCTGGCAAATTTCCCACAGATTATCCTCTATTCTGTGAAACTTACTCGACTGAGGCTTGATCTTCTCTAAAATGTAACTGATGTCAGAAAACCCAGTTATTATCAGGAGGCTCTCGGTTGCAGCTGCCCTTCCTCCAGTCAGTAGACATGGCCTTGAGGTGCTGTCTGTGGTGAGTCCGAGTGGTGCAGAAGCCAAGAGACAGCTATGCAGAATTCTGCCTTCCAGGGAGGCCATATCTGTCCTCCTCACCATCCTCCACACCCAGACCTCACTCAACTCCCATCTCCTTCTCTGTCTCCAGGGTGTCTGACTTCTGTTCTGTCTTTTCTGTTTAGCATGTTGGCCTTCTCGTTGGGACCTGTGGGCATTCTGTCCCTGTCTTCAGGGTTATTGGTAATGGCTCAATTTGGAGGAGATCTCCCACCCAGGTATGTTTGAGAGGGAAAGGTTGGGAAGTGTGTTTTTGCACTGGACGTGTGCTTAGGGCCCCTGAAGAAAACACCTTCTGATTTGCCCAAACTGTATGCCGCATGGTTAATTAACATCTTTAGGACTTCATGCCCTTCCTTTATCCTTGCAGGATAAATCAAGTTTACCTGACTCCCTTTCATGTAAAGAATCGCAATGTGGGTCTGAAAGTTGGAGGCTCAAGCTTCACACTAGATGGCTCTCCTTTCCTGATCATCGCAGGTACTATTCACTATTTCCGGGTGCCCAGGGAGTACTGGAGGGACCGCTTGCTGAAGCTGAAGGCCTGTGGCTTCAACACCCTTACCACGTGAGTGCTGGCCCCCTAAGTAATTATTTCCAGAATTTATAGTTTGAATTTCTAGCTCTGAGACTTTATTAGACCAATCTAAGGGTTGACCCTTTCAGTACTTTCTTCATTGTTCTTAGGATGTCTGAGTCTCCACTTGATATCCCCAGAATATCCTATTGGTAGAGCCTGCTCTGGTTGATCTTTGAAAGAGCTCCTTCTAAGCAGGGTCCTTGTGGCCTGCACTCAAGAGTCTACCTTTCAGAGGCAGTGGTCAGGACAGGTGGCTGTGGGTCAGGGGTCCCTAATGACTGAACAAGTTCAGGTACAGCAGGCCTCTCTCCTTGGATATCCTCGCCTGCCATAGGACTCATAGCCCCGGTGATGAGTCCAAGGACAGAATACTGTTCCAGAAAATGTTCTGTTTGTAGGTGGGTTTCATTGAGAATCAGGCCTGGCAAGTAATATAATTGTCCTTATCCTAGAAGCTGAAATTAACAAATATTAGCAATTTCTTTCTAGGCTTCTAAGCTGGGAAAGTGCTTATCCATTACTGTTTTGATATCAGTTTTAGTTTTGTTTTCTTTTTCAGTGATTTGGTTTTTAAAATACGGGTTTAGAAGAAAAAATATTTAACTGGAATTTTATTTGGTGAATGATAGGAGGGATGTTTTAAAGTATTTACCCTCTAAACTGTCATAATGCCTTTTACACACCACATTATTTTTCCTCTTTCTTCCTCGTTATTTTGTTCCTTTGTATAGCATTGAACTGTTGCTTACAAAAGTAAAAAGTGTCACTCTTCTTTCATAAGCTATAAGACATTCTAAATCTCTCAAAGAGGAAGAGAACATTATCTCAGAATCAAGCAGGCTTCTACATTGGATACATTTAGCATATAAAGACTGAATTGTCTTAAAATTTTTTTTTGAGAAAGAGACAGACAGAGAGAAATTAAGCAGGCTCCATGACCATCCCAGGATTGTGAGATCATGACTTCAGCTGAAATCAAGTCTGATGTTCAACTGACTGAACCACCTAGGCATCCCTGCATTGTCTTTTTAAAAAAAGTTATTAAAAATGAATCAGCCAGTCTTGCAGAAACAAACCTAGAGTCTGACAAAATTAGATATGCTAACTTTCAGGGAAAGAATGAGTTCCAGAGGAATGGTGGAATGCCAGTCTCAAGAAAGGGGAAGAGAGAAGACACTTCACAAGGTGAAGGATTCTGAAGGGAGTCTAACAAAAGTGAGAACAACTTCTGGATTTATTGTTGTTTCTGATGCAAGATTAGAAGAAGCAAGGTTACCAGGGTTAGGTGTTGGCATGAGGTGACAGTAGTTTAATTTTTTTTCATGTTTGTTTATTTTTGAGAGAGAGAGAGAGACAGCGAGATAGAGTATGAGCAGGGGAGGGGCAGAGAGAGAAGGAGGCACAGAATCTGAAACAGGCTCCAGGCTCTGAGCTGTCAGCACAGAGCCCAATATGGGTCTCCATCCTATGAACCATAAGATCATGATATGAACCGAAATTGGGTGCTTAACCAACTGAGCCACCTAGGTGCTGTGGTGAGGGAAGTTTAGCAATTAGGCCTCCATAGAAGTAGACGGTTACAGCAGAGAAGCTCTGAGGGTGTCTTTGGTGAGAAAGCAATAATCATTCAAAGATATGACATTTTACAACTACTACACCATCTTGGGAGCAACACTGTTTCCCATTAACTTTTCAGGGGGCTTTAATCTGTGCCTGCCTCCCAGTCTGAAAATTGTAGGGCTGGTTTTTCTTTTTCAAGCAAGCTAATTTCCATTCTTGAAATCTTAAACAGGCTTTCAATCTTTAAGCATTTTTACTATGGATTCACAAAAACTTCGGGGCCCCTGGGTGGCTTAGTCGGTTAAGCGTCTGACTTTCACTTGGGTCATGATCTCACGGTTCATGGGTTCGAGCCCCGCGTCGGGCTCTGTGCTGACTGCCAGTTCAGAGCCTGGAGCCTGTTTCGGAGTCTGTGTCTCCCTCTCTCTCTGACCCCCCCCCCTGCTCATGCTGTCTCTCTGTCTCCTAGAAATAAATTTAAAAAAAAAAAAAAAAAAAAAAAAAAACTTCACCTTCACTATCACAAAAACTTGGCCAGTGTCTGAGAATGCAGTGACGAGTTTTAGTACCTGACTGTCCTTGGTTATATTTTGTATTCTCTATTCATTCCCGTACTGTCACAACATTTAATCATTTTATCTTTATGTTTTAGTTGTGCTTGTTCCCCCCTTTTTTCAAATATGATGGTGGGTTTTTAGTTCTATATTCTGTTTTAGTGTCTGCTAGGCTACGTTGCTTTCTCAGCCTCTTGTTGCCTGCATTAAGGAATTATTGTCTTTGCTATTTCTAAAAAACATTGCCTTCTTTTGGAATGCTGGAGAGTCTATTTCCTTTCTTCTGTTAGCCTGAGAGGTAAATACTCTTCCTGGATGCTCAGGAATTTATAACATTCATCCTTGATTTATCAACTAATTCTCTCTTATGCTTTTACCCGCTTTGTAATGTGAAGACATTAGAATGCTTTATCCCTAGTTATTTCTTAATGTATGATATTGTTATGTATTTTAATTCTAAATAACAAGACTATTATTACTGCTGTTCTGGAAACTCTGCATGAAGAACACATTTTTGAATTTTCTGTTGTTTAAATTTGCTGGTGACAAAGTTCTTAGCTTTTGTTTATTTGAAAATCTCTTCATTTTCTTTTCGTTTGTGAGGAGTATTTTCACTGGTATAAAATTTTAGGTAGGCAGATGTTTTAGCATTTTGAAGATAATGCTGCTGCCTTCTGGCTTTCATTATCCCTTTGTAAAGTCACCTGTTCATTTAACTGAAACTTCTTTTCTGCAGTTGCTTTGAGGTCTTGAAGAATTTCCTTTTTTTTTCCAAATAGACATTATTTTTTAGAGGAGTTTTAGGTTCACAGCAAAATTGAGCAGAAAGTACAGAGACTTATACCTCGGAGGAGAGGAAAGGTAATTACCAATGAGAAAATTAAGTTAATTACCAATGGCCATGATTTAACCAATCATACTTATATAATGAAGCCCCCATAAAACCCTAAGTGAAGGGATTTGGTGAGCTTCTAGGTTGGTGAACACATTACAGTGCTGGGAGAGTGGCGTGCTCAGAGAAGGCATGGAAGCTCCATGTACCTTCCCTATACCTGTCCTATGCATCTTTTTATGTAGCTGTTTCTGAGTTGTATTCTTTATAATAAATTGGTAAAGCTAAGTGTTTCCCAGAATTTTATGATCAGTTTTAACTAATTATCAAATATGAAGAGGGGGTCATGGGAACCCCTGATTTGTCGCTGGTTGATCAGAAATAAAGATGACAACCTGGGACTGGTATCTGAAGTGGAGGAGTGAGGGACTCCTCCATGTCATCTGGGACTGAGCCCTTAACCTGTGGGGTCTGTGCTAACTCTGGGCAATTAGTATCAGAATTGAGTTAAATTATAGGACACTCAGTTGGTATCTGCTGGAAATTGGAGAATTGCCTGGAGTGGAAAAACCTACATATCTGGCATTAGAATTGTCATATGACTAAAGGGAGATAGGTTTTCCTTAAAGCCGGCAATTCTTTTCCTTCAGTACTTGAAAAATATTGTGCTACTTCCTGCTGGTCTCCATAGAGTAGGGTTGTACTCCATGTCTCATAATTTACTGTAATTCCCAGTGGGGTTCCTCTGTAAGAAATGCATCACTTCTCTCTGGCTGCTTTCAAGATTTTTCCTTTATTTTTAGTGTTATTTATTTATTTATTTATTTATTTTAGTGTTTCAATGAAAAAAAGGCTTTAATTTTTAGAGTACGTAGTTTTAGGTTTATAACAAAATTGAGAGGAAGGCACAGAGATTTCCCATATAACACCAGCCCACCCACCCCTGCTAGAGCCTCTGTCACTATCAACGTCCCCTATCAGGGTGGTGTATAAGTTATAGTCAATGGATCTGTATTGACATACCATTTATCACCTCAAGTCCGTAGTTTACATTACAGTTCATTCTTGGTGTAATATATTGCTTGGGTTAGGACAAGTGTATAATGACACATATCCACCATTAATAGTATCATAGGAAATAGTTTCAATTCAATGTCCTAAAAATCCTTTGTGCTCCTTCCCTCTCTGCTCACTCCTGGCCACCAATGATTTTTTTTTTTTTTTTTTACTGTGTCCATGGTTTTGCGTTTTCCAGAATGTCACATAATTGGAATCATACACTATGTGACCTTTTCAGATTGGCTTCTTTCATTTAATAATATGCATTTAATCTTTCCTCTATGTATTTTCACAGTTTGACAGTTTACTTAAAAATGTTTTTTAAAAATATTTATTTTTATTTTTGAGAGAGTGAGACAGAGTGAGAGCAAGAGAGGGCTAGCGAGAGGAAGACACAGAATCTGAAGCAGGCTCCAGGCTCTGAGCTGTGAGTACAGAACCCGACACAGGGCTTGTGACCTGAACTGAAGTCGGATGCTCAAGCGACTGAGCCACCCAAGCCCCAGGCTAGTTTACTTTTTTCAGTGCTGAATGGTTTTCCATTGTATGAATGCGCCATGTTTACTTATCTGTTTACCTACTGAAGGACATCTTGGTTGCTTCTAAGTTTGGGCAATTATAGGTGATATACACATCTGTGTGCAGGGTTTAGTGTGACCATGTTTTCAACTCATTTGGGTACATACTGAAGGTTATATGGTAAGAATGTGTTTAGTTTTGTAGGAAACTGCCAAACTATCTTCCAAAGCGGCTGTATCATTTTGCATTCCTACTAGCAATGAATGACATTCCTATTGCCTCACAGCCTTGTCAGCATTTGCTGTGGTCCGTATTCTAGGATTTGGACATTCTAATAGGTATGTAGTGGTATCTCATTCTTGTTTTAATTTGCAATACCCTAATGACATATCATGTTGAGCATCTTTTCATATGCTCATTTGTCATTTGTATAGGTTTTTGAGCTGTCTGTTCAGATATTTTGCCTATTTTAAATTATATTACTATTATTGTTGAATTTTAAGAGTTTTTGTATATTTTGGATCATGGTCCTTTATGAGATACACCTTTTATAAGGGTTTCTCCCAGTTTGTGGCTTGTCGTCTCATTTTCTTGATAGTGTCTTTTGCAGGGCATATCTTTTTAATTTTAATGAAGTTCAACTTAATTATGTCATGCAATGTGCCTTTAGTGTTGTATCTAAAAAGTCATTGCCAAACCCAAGATTATCTAGATTTTCTATGTTATCTTTTAGAAGGTTTGTAGTTTTACACTTTACCTTTATAAGTCTCTGATCCATTTTGAGTTCATTTTTGTGAACGGTATAAAGTCTATGCCTATATCATTGTTTTTGTGCATGTTGCTCCAGCACCATTTAAAAAAAATTTTTTTTTTCATTACTGTATAGCTTTTGTTCCTTTGTCAAAGATAAGTGGACTATATTTGCATGGGCCTATTTCTAGTCTCACTATACTATTTCCTTGATCTATTTGTCTTTTTTCTTTTTTACTCAGTGCTGCATTGTCTTGATTATTGTAGCTTCATGGTGAGTTTTAAACTTGGATAGTGTTGTCAATTGTTCATTGCTGTTAAATAAGAAAATGATTGACTTTTGTATATTCACCTTGTTTTCTGAAGCCCTGCTATTGATTGCTTAGTAGTTCCAAGAGATTTTTTTGGTCAATTCTTTTGAATTTTCTTTTTCTTTTTTTCATCTTTTGTAATTTTATTTATTTTTTTATTATTTTTTTTTACAAATAGTTTATTGTCAAGTTAGTTTCCACATAACACTCAGTGCTCATCCCCACAAGTGTCCTCCTCCATGCCCATCCCCCCCTCCCCCCCACATCCATCAGTCCTCAGTTTTTGTCAGCATTCAAGAGTCGCTCGTGGTTTGCCTCTCCCTTTCCCCCACCATTTCCACCCTTCTTCTCCCCCTTGTTCCTCAGTTAAGTTCCTCCTAATCCTCCTATACGTGCAAACATATGATATTTGTCCTTCTCTGCCTGACTTATTTCGCTCAGCATAACACCCTCAATTTCCATCCATTTTGCTACACTTGGCCAGATTTCATTTTTTCTCATTGCCTTGTTGTATTCCATTGTATAGATAAACCACATCTTCTTGATCCATTCGTCTGTTGATGGACACTTATGCTCTTTCCATGTTTTGGCTATTGTTGAGAGTGCTGCTATGAACTCTTTTGAATTTTCTAATAGACAAATAATATCATCAGGGAACAAAGAAAATTCTATATTTTTCTTCCCTTTATATCTTTTATTTCATTTCTTGTCATATTGCATTAACTAGGCTTTCTAGTACAATGTTGAAAAGAGTGGCAAGAAGGGACAACTTGCCTTGTCCCTAATCTTAGCAGGGAAGCTTCTGGTGTTAGCTGTAAGTTTTCTATAGATGTTTTTGTTAAGTCGAGGCAGTTTTCTCTTCCTAGTTTCTGAGAATTTTTGTCATGATTGGGAGCTCACATGGTTTTTATGCACCTACTGATAAAATTGTGAGTTTATTTTTCCTCTTTAGGCTGTTGATATATTTTATTAATAATTATTCTATTCAGGTCTTCAATTGACTGGATGCATCCTATCTCATTGGGGAAGGCAGTTTATGTTACTAAGTATGCCAGTTCAAATGTTAATCTCATCCAGAAACACTCTGAACTACTGTTTGACCTAGTGCCAGGACACCTGATTGCCCAGTCAAGTCGATGTAAAGAATTAACCATTACATCATCTGTCTCTCACTCTAGCTTTTGGGGCAGCAGTTTTCCTTGTGACTTCACTTCTCTGATGGGTAAGAAGAGTTGTTGCTTTTTAACAACTTTCAGCCTTTCAGCTTTATTCTTGTTGTGAATATGGGAGAGACAGCTTCCATGCTTTTTATTTCTTAGACCAGAAATTGGAAGTCTTAATGATGCCTTCTGTTAAGGAAAAACTTGCTCACTTTTTCTTGTTTTCCTCATTAGGAGGTTTGGCCCAAACTACCTACTACTTTGCTGGTAGTAAATATTCTTGATTCTTTTTTTCCACCTTCCTCTTGATTTTAGTTTTATTTTAAAGTAATATTTGATTAAAATTTAACATAGAGTATATAAGAGTTTAGCTCAATAAATTTTGATGAAGTGAACATACTATAACCAACCCCCAAAACCCTGTAGTACACCAACATCTCAGAATCTCTCCCATTCCCTGTACAGTCATTGCTTCCCTTGAAAAGATTACTACTAATTATTTTAACACATAGATTACCTTGGCCTGTTTTTGAACTTTGCATAAATGGAATCAGACAATATGTACTCTGTTTTGTCTGATACCTTTTGTTCAAGATTTTGTTTATATTCATCCTTATTACCAGATACTTTAGCTTGTTCATTCTCATTACTGTATGGAATTCTGTTGGTAATCATACCAAAATATATTCGTTTTGTGGATAGATACTTAGGATTTTTTTGGTTTCAGCCATTAGAAATAGTGGGGCTGTGAACAATCTTGTACTTTCCTTTTGGTGAAAATATGTAAACATTTCTATTGGATATACATCTAGGAATGAATATGATGGACAGTGAGGTAGGTGTATGTTTAGTTTTAGTAAGTAATGTCAACTAGTCTTCCACAGATTCCAAAGACTTTCTGAAGTCAGTAGCATTCTGTAAATACACATTGTTTTGCAATCATTTCCACTATCAATATTCAAAACTTTTTCATTATCCTGTACTATTCTATTAAAAAATAACTCCCCATTCTTTTCTCCTTTCATTTCCTGATAACCACTCTTCTTTCTTTGTGAATTTGTCTTTTTTAGGTACCTCATATACATAGAATCATATAATATTTGTCCTTTTATGTCTGGGCTTATTTCACTTAGCATAATGTGCAAGATTCACTTATGTTGTAGCCTGTATCAGATTTCATTCCTTTCTAAGGTTGAATAGTATTCCATTTTATGTATATACTATATTTTGTTTATCCATTCATTCATCCATTAGGCACTTGGGTTGTTTCTGTCTTTGGGCTACTGTGAACAATGCTGCTATGAACATTGGTGTATAAATATATATTTGCATTCCTGATTTCAGTTCTTTTGTATATGTACCCAGAAGTGAAATTGCTGGCTCAAATTGTAATGCTTGTGTTTTTTACAGGAGCTGCACTGTTTTACATTCCTTCTAGCAAAGCACAAGCATTCCATCCTAATGATGTGGAATGGTATCTCATTGTGATTTGGGTTTGCATTTCCCTAATGATTAGTGGTACTGAGCATCTCTTCATGTATTTATTGGCCATTTATATATCTTTTTTTTTGAAGAAATATCTATTTAAATACTTATCCTTTGCCCAGAAACTGGGTAGTTTCTTTTTTTTTTATTGTTGATTTGCAGGAATTCTTCATGTATTCTGGATATTAATACCTCATTGGATATGTGATTGCAAATATCTTCTATTCTGAATTATGCTTTGTTGAAAGTGTCCTTTGATGCACAAAAATTTTAATATTTTATGAATTTCAATTTGTCTATTTTTCCTTTTCTTGCTGCACCTTTGTTGTCCTATCCAAGAAATTATTGCTATATCCAATGTCATGAAGCTTTCCCTCAACATCTTTTTCTAAGAGTTTTATAGTTTTTAGTTCCTAGAATATGAGCTTCATGAGAGCAGCATTTTTCTTCTCTGTTTTGATGATCTTTTGTGCTTATAATAGTACCTGGAACATAGTAAGTGCTCAAAAATTTCTGAATGACTTCTATTTTTTTTCAGGTTTTTTTTTTTTGTTTTTTTTTTTAGTGTTTATCATCTCGAGACACAGAGAGACAAGGCATATCATGGGAGGAGCAGAGAGAGGGAGATACAGAATCTGAAGCAGGCTCCAGGCTCTGAGCTGTCCGCACAGAGCCCGATGTGGGGCTTGCACTCACAAACCATGAGATCATGACCTTAGCCAAAGTCGGACGATCAACTGACTGAGCCACCCAGGTGCCCCTATTTTTTTTTCAGTTTTTAATATTGATTTCATAAAATGAATTTACTTTGATTTGACATGGATTACACAGCATGGAATCTTAGAATTTTATTCTTATAATTGAGAAAATAATTTACTAAAAACATCATTTTGATGATAGTGTTGGTACAGGACTTGTATCTTTAGAGTTATTGCAGTTTTCATCTATATTTTCTAATTTATTTAAATTTTATACTTTTATTCAAGTAGCTAATTTCTATTTTTCAACAAAATTTTCCATCGACTAGAGAGTTCCACATTTATTTGTATATAATTTTGGCATTATATTCTATAAGCTATTTTAATATCCTTTACCATATTGGTTCTATTTCTTTTTAATTTCCAATTTCCCATGCAGTTATTTTCCTGCTTTTTAATGTTCTACTTAATTAATTAATTAATTAATTAATTTTGAGAGAGAGAGCACATGCATGAGCAGGGAAGGGGCAGAGAGAAAGGGAGAGAGAGAAAATTCCAAGCAGGCTCCCCTCTGTTAGCCTGGAGCTCAGTGTGGGCTCAAACCCACAAATAGTGAGATCATGACCTGAATTGAAATCAAGAGTTAGATGTTCAATTGACTGAGCCACCCAGGTGCCCCTCCTGTTTTTAAAATCTTGTTTTTTGTTTTTGTTTTGCTGAGGTATAATTGACCAATTGTAACTGATTTATTAAAACATTTGTTTTGCATAGCGTAGTGAACTTTATAATGTCTAGCCTTTGGTGAGGGGACATTACACTCCCCACTTTTGGAAGAGACCTTAGGTTGTCTGACACTTTGGTACAGAAAGAATTTGGTCCAATATCTTGCTGGCTTAGGACACTGAGAGGCACATGAAATTGGTGGCTCAGACTCCTGTGGCCTGGGGTGGAGCAGGAGGTGGACAAGGAAGTGATTTATGACAGAACTTGGATGTGGGCTCAAGTTCTTGTTCATAGAGGCAGTTGGTCTTGGGTGGATGCTGGGGCAGCTGAAGGCACCTTTAGTGCTCAGGATGGGTAAATGCTACTGTGGTTGTTCTCATCTGCCCAGTCTGCCAGCTCATTGCTTTGGAACCACAGCTGGATATCTCCCAGGGTCTCTTACACAGAGTTTCTGCTGTGGATGACACTCTTGCAGATGTGGACAATAAAGTCTCCACAGTGGTGCCAGGGCCTCAGCTCATTGCATGGACCATGTTGGGGCCTTCCCAGACCATAGCCTTGCAGCCATGACCACTGTGGGGCCCGAGCTCCTATAGCTGTTGAAGGGTAGGTAGGAGGTCTTTCCCTGCAAGTTGTAGGCCATGCTAATGCTCAGCAAGGATGCTGTCTGGCACCTATAGCATCTTCATCCCCAGCCTGAAGCCCTTCCTCTCAAATTATAGGATCCTTTCCCTGATGTGTTATCTCTGCACCTCATCTGGCTTCGCTGTGACCAGAGTCCATTCTCAGATCCAGGAGGACCCTCCTGAACGAGTAGGCTCAGGGTAGGCAGGTAGGCCACACCTGCCACGCAGTTGCCCCACAGTAGGATGCCCCTGAAAAAGCCACCTGGGCTTTCTGGCCACTGGCTGAACACTGACAGCAGCATTCCTTCCCCTCCCCCAAAGAGAGCAACCGTAATATATTTAAAATATACCATGTGATGATTTGATATATGTATACATTGTGAAAGGATTCCAACCTATAATCCAGTTAGTTAATACATTCATCACCTCACATATTTATCTTTGTTTGTTTGTTTTGATGAGAACACTTAAGTCCTACTTCCTTAATAAGTTTCAGTTATATAATACAGTATTATCAACTATAGTTACATTACACATTAGATCCACAGATTTTATTCATCTTATGATGAAAATTTGTACCCTTTTACCAATCTTTTCCCGTTTTCCCACCCTTTAGGCCCTGGAAGCCACCATTGTATTCTGTTTCTTTGAGTTCATTTTTAAAAATTTTACTCTTAAGATTCCACATATAAGTGATACCATATGGTATTTGTCTTTTGCTGTCTGGTTTACTTCACTTAGCATAATGCCCTCCAAGTTCATTTATGTTGTCATAAATAAAGGATTTCCTTCTTTTTTTTAAACTAAAAATTAGTACTCTGTGTGTGTGTGTGTTTGTGTGAGTGAGTCACATTTTCTCAATCGATTTATTTGCCATTGGACACTTAGGTTGTTTCCATACTTTGATTATTGTGAATAATGTTGGTATAAGCATGAGAGTACAGATATTTCTTTGAGATAATGATTTCATTTCCTTTGAATGTATACCCAGAAATAGGATTGCTGCATCATATGATAGTTCTATTTTTAATTTCTGGTGTAAAGTCCATACTGTTTTCCATAGTGGCTGGACCAATTTGTATTTCCACCAACAGTGCCACAAGTATTCCTTTTTCTCCATATCCTTACCAACCTTTGTGATATATTGTCTTTTTGATATTAGACACCCTAACGGCTGTGAGGTGATACCTCATTGTGGTTTTGATATGCATTTTTCTGATGATTAGGGATGTTGCATACCCTTTCATGTACCTGTTGTATTCTTCTCTGGAAAAAATGTTTATAGAGGTTCTTTGCCTATTTTCAAATTGGGTTGTCTTTTGCTATTGAGCTGTATGATTTCCTTATAAGTTTTGGATGTTAACCCCTAATTAGATTTTCAAATTTCATTAGATTTTCAGGTTTGCACATATTTTCTCCCATTCAGTCAAGATTACATTTTCATTTTGTTGCTGGTTTCCCTGGTGTGCAGAAGCCTTTTAGTCTGGAGTAGTCCCACTTATTTATTTTTACTTTTGTAGTCTTTGTTTTTGGTGTCATATTAGAAAAATCATTGCCAAGGCTGACGTCAAGGACTTTACTCTTGTTTTTTACTAGGACTTCTATGGTTTCACATCTTAACATTTATGTCTTTAATCCGTTTTGAGTTGATTTTTGTGTGGTGTAAGATAGAGAGTTAGTTCATTGATTTGCATATGGCTATCTAGCTTTCCTAACACCCTTTATTGCAGAGATTATCCTTCCCCTATTATATATTCTTAACTCTTTTGTCATAAGTTAATTGACCATATGGGCATGGGCTTATTTCTGGGCTCTCTATACTGTTCCATTGACCTCTGTGTCTGTTTTTATGCCAATTCTACAGTGTTTTGATACTGTAATATAGTTTGACATCAGGAATTGTGATGCCTCTTGCTTTGTTCTTCTTTTTCAAGATTACTTTAGCTATTCAGTCTTTGTAGTTTCATACAAGTTTTAGGATTTTTTTTATTTCTGTGAAAAATGCCATTGTAATGTTGATAGAGATTGAATTGAATCTGTAAATTGCTTTGGGTGGCATGGGCATTTTAACAATATTAATTCTTCCAATCCCAGAACATGGAATATCTTTCCATTTATGTTGTTTAATTTCTACATGCTTGTGAATTTTCCAGTTTTTTTCTTATAACTGATTTCCAGTTTCATACCATTGTGGTCAGAAAAGATGCTTGATATGATTTCGTTCTTAAATTTATTTAGACTTGTTTCTTGGCTTCACATATGATCTATTGTGGAGAATGTTCCATGTATATTTGACAAGAATGTGTGTTCTGCTGCTGTTTGATGGAATGCTCTATATATGCCTAATAGGCTCATCTGGTCTAATGTGTAGTTCAATTACAGTATTTCTGTATTGGTTTTATATATGGATGATCCATCCATTGTTGAAAGTGTGGTATGGAATTAAATTATTATTTTTTTTTTTTTAATTTTTTTTAATGTTTTATTTATTTCTAGGAGAGAGACAGCATGAGTAGGGGAGGGTCAGAGAGAGAGGGAGTCACAGACTCTGAAACAGGCTCCAGGCTCTGAGCTGGCAGTCAGCACAGAGCCCGACGCGGGGCTCGAACCCACGAACCGCGAGATCATGACCTAAGCGAAAGTCGGAAGCTTAACCAACTAAGCCACCCAGGCGCCCCTGGAATTAAATTATTTTTTAAGGATTCTGGATTTCTTTTTAAAGTTTTTACATAAAGTTCTGTATCTAAATTCTTAAATTCCTGATTTGCTTCCTTTTTTTCTTGCACACATAAAGCTCTTACTATAAAATCTTACAATGGTATGCTTCCATTTCACTTTCCTCAACCTTTGTGCTGTACTGTGTCATGTGCTTTGTTTTTTTTACAAGATTCATAATATATTCTTATAAAATTTTATATTAATTTTTTAAATTCATAATATATTGTTATTTTTGTTTGAATATCTATTTATATTTGAAAGAAATTTATAGTGATAAAATACCTTTTTTACTTATCCATATATTTGCCATTTTTGGTGCTCTTCATTCCTTTTTATAGATTACAATTTCCACATGGTATTTCCTTCTGCAGAAGAACTTCCCTTGAAATTTCTTACAGTACAAGTATGTTGGTAGTGAATTCCTTTAGCTTTTGTTTTTTTGAAAAGTTGATTTTTTTTTCATCTTCTATTTTGAGGGATAAATTCACTGAGTATAGAAGTCTAGGTTGACATGGTTTACTTTTGTTTTGTTTTTTAAGTACTTCAAAAAAATGTTTCTTCATTGTCTCCTGACTTGCACTTTATCTGATGACAAATTCGTTGTATTTCTCATCTTTGTTTTCCTCCTTTGGCTGCTTTTAAAATTTTCTCTCTTCTTTTGGTTTTCAGCAATTTGATTCTGATGTACTATGGTGTATATCTACCTAAAAATTCTACTTGTGGTCCACTGAAATTCTAAGAACTGTAGGTTTATAGTTTTCATCAAATTTTGTAAAATTGTGGCTCTATTTTTGCTTCCCCCTCCCCTTTTTCCCCCAGACTCCAATTCCTTGTCTGTTAGACTTCTTGGTAAGAAACCGCATATTCCTGATGCTGTGTTAATCTTTATTTTTAGTCTTTTTTTTTTTCTATTTTCCATTTTGTATAGTTTCTTTTGTTCTGATCATTTATTCTGTTGTATCTACTCTGCTGTTTGTCTCAGCCAGTATTTTTCATTTCTTGTGGTTGATAGTATCAGAGTATTTTTTTTATTTCACATACTATATTTGTAAAATTTAGAAGTGCCACATGGGTCTTTTTTATATCTTCCATTTTTTTCCTCATCATGGTTATGCATTCCTTTTACCTATTAAAGATATGGTAAATACTTGTTATACCTTTTTGGTATTTTTTTCTGCTAGTTTCATTCTATATGTCACTGCTATATTTGTTTCTCTTCTTGATTTTTTTTTTCTGGTTTGCATCACATTTTTCTGCTTGTTTGTTTGTTTGTTTTTGCATGCTTAATAATTTTCTTAATGGATCCTGGATCCTGGATATTATGAATCTTGTATTATTGTTCCTTGCTGGATTTTATTTTATTCATTTAAAGAAAACTCTATACTCCAGTTCTATAAGCTTTTAAGCTCCTTCTGGTTTCTGTTTTATGGCTAATGGTTTTCCTTTTTTGCTATTATAGGTATGGATTTACATTTTTTATATGTTTGCATTAGCATTTAAAAATAAGAAATTTGTGGTTGCACCCCAGAGGACATTACATACAAATCTATTTTACCTGAAGTTCAGAATCAAGGAACAACTTTGACTGCTTGGATCTGCAGTGGCATTTGAAGGAGGAAATTTTGAAGTTAATACAAAGTGCATTCACACACAGAGGCTTGGCTACTGAAATCTTCAATTTCCTTCACTGTAGAGATAGCTCAGCTGTTATATTAAAACTGGAAGAGTCAATATGGAATAAAGGCAAGTAGGTAAAAGATTTTTATATTTCTCTTTTTTCCATTGCAGGCATATTCCCTGGAACTTTCACGAGCCAAGAAAGGGCTGGTTTTATTTTACTGCAAACCTGGATTTCATGTATGTCTTAATGTGGAGGTTTCCTGTTTCTGTGGCTTGAAGATAAGGGTTTGACTTTATGGGATCAGAGGAACAAAAGCACCTTACTTTCTGTTGGGGGAATCATCAGGAAGCTCTGATAATTTTGTTCCCTGGATTGAAACCCTGTTGATCAGTGAATCTGTTAACTTGCAGTGGAGCCCAGACCTTAGTATCTGTGGTACATTTTACTTACTTTGTTTTACTGTTGTGGTTTAGAGGGTCCACATCTTGAGTGCTGCATTTTTAATCTATCCTGAGGAACCTGCTTTCTCAGTTATCAGAGGAAATTTCTGGGCTATAGTTTACAGTGTTTCTAAGATATGACACAGCAGTGTACAGTCTCCAACTTAAAATGGTTGAACTTATGATGTTTTGACTTTATGATGGTATGAAAGTGATACGCATTTAGTAGAAACTGTACTTCAAATTTTGAATATTGATCTTTTCCCAGGCTAGCAATATGTTGTACTATATACTTTTATGATGCTGGATAGCAGTAGCTAGCTAAACTTCCCAGTCGGCCTTGCAGTCATGAGGGTAAACAGCTGATCTGCTTACAACCATTTTGTACCCATACGACCATTCTATTTTTCATTTTCAGTATAGCATTCAATAAATTATGTGAGATATTCAATACTTTATTATAAAATAGGTTTTCTGTTAGATGATTTTGCCCAGCTGTAGGCTAAAGGAAGTGTTCTGAGCACATTTTAGAGTAGGTTAAGCTAAGCTATAATGTTCAGTCCATTAGGCGTATTAATGCATTTTTGACTTACAATATGTTTAATGATGGGTTTATTGGGATGTAACCCCATATTAAGTTCAGAAGATTTATAATTGTTAAAACATATGTTAGCTATCTGCTATAGTTCAGATATTGTCTTTGGTGCAGGAGATAGACAGATAATACACTTTGTGCTATCAAGACTAAAGATTCAATGTAGGGAAGGAGACAAATAATATACTAAGAACATACAACCCAAACTAGGAAAACAGATCAGGGAAGAGAACAGTGAGATTATAGCTGAAATAAATTAAAATGCTGAGCAGGAGTTTGCTAGAGGGTGCTGAATGGCATTTTAGGAAGAGGGTCTAACAAAGGCAAAGTCAGAGATGTGAGAACATTTTACATTAATTAAGGTGATGTTAGTAACAACTAAATCTTAACATCTTTGTCAGTAAGAGTTAATTTTCATTTAAGTAAAATCTAAAGTCACTATTCCTGGTAAGCATTATGTCTCTCTTCCAAAAATAATTGAGATATTCAGTCTTGTGTCTTCACCTTCTTCATCACATAGCTTCCAGGCTGCTACTCTTGTCTGCATCAAGCCAGCAAGTGGAAGAAAGAGCATGGAGAATCTTTTTAGGAAATTAGAATGCATCCCTCCTGTTCATTCTGTTGGTTTGAGGTCAATACCTCAGTGCATGGGAGTCTCAGAAATATAGTTGAGCTGTGTGCCCAGGAGGAAAAGGGAATGGCTTTGGTAATTAACTGATTATATTTTCTGGAAACTGCAAATACTGTGTCTGGTTGTCCTACTAGTTTAAGTAGAAAAACTGCCAAAAAACAAAGCTGGAGAGATAGTAGACCACATCTTGCCTTTATATTTACCATGCTGCAGAATTTGGAAACATTTATGAAGGCATTGGGAGTTATTTGAAGAATTTTAATTTGGGAAGTTTATGCATTTAGAAAGATTGTGCCAGGAGCCTTTTAAAGAGACAGAATAATATCATGGGTGATATTTCATTTCTGGCAGCTCTCTGCCTGATTGTACTTTTAGCTCAAAATGGGACCGTTAGGAAGTTCTTACTTGTTTGAACTTTTATTTTCATATCTGTGAAATGGAGATATTGATACCTATCTCACAGAATCGTCAGATAAAATAATAGTCCTAAAGAATTGAGCTGTATGCCAAATAGTGATACAAGGTAAAAACTGACTCCTACTTTTGTTGTTGATGATTATGGACATGACTGGAGAAGCACTAGAAGAAGCTAAGAAGAAGGAAGGAAAGCAGTCAGAAAACCATTGTAATAATGCATGTGTGAAATGATGAGTTCTTTAACAAATGTAGTAGCACTGATATTAAGAGGAGTTTCATGTTTGAAAACATTAAGCAGTAACAAATGATTTGGTGACTAAAAGTAGGAGATGAGGAAGAAGGTGGAGCAGGATTTGTAAGAGTCTGCCTTAGTTGGTTTTCTTGCATGGTGTTGGCAGATACATGGAGAGGAGTAGGTTCAGGGGGAAAGGGTGGTGTCTGGCTTAGGATTTCTGGACTTTCACTTCCTGTCCTGATTTCTAGTACTTTGAATGAGTCCCTTTCTTACGAAGTGTAGGGCTCCATGTCCCTTTGGTTCATGTCACCTACAATGACTCTTGTAGACTAGGCTGGGAGTTCCTCCCATTCTGACATCAAGAAGAGACCTCATAGAGCTAAATAGAAGTGATTCCAGGCCTGATACTGAATAATAAATTATCTTCATTGCTTCACTTCCCAGGACTTTTATATCCATGGCTTCGGAGGTGGGGCTGTGGGTCATTCTGTGTCCAGGCCCCTATATCGGTAGCGACTTAGACCTTGGCAGCTTGCCCAGGTAAGTTGTAGTCTGAGGCCCTGGGCCATGACTCCATTTGGGGGCCCTAGCACATTCAAATGAAACTTAGAGTAAGGGGTTTTGCTGGTTTTCAGTGTACATTTTTAAACTACACTATTCTTTTCCAGTTAATGACATAGAAAATGAACTTTGATATATTGGGATTTATATAGTATGTATTTGTTTTATATAAATCTTCATCTCATTTCTACAGTGTAAATAAGATAGAGTACTTTTTTTATTTTAATAAAATCTAATGGCTACCACTTAAGCAGTACCTTTTTAAGTTCTAGTTTTTGTGATGGCTGTACAAATAGCAATAAATTGGGTTGATTATCTCTTTGTGGAGAGAGGTTTTCCCTTTGTTAGCATCCAATTGTTTTTTAATTGTGGTAAAATACATATAACATAAAATTTACTATTTGGAAGGATGCAGCTTTGTGGCAATTAAGTACATGAAAATGTTGAACAACCATCACCACTTTCTAGTTCTAGACTTTTTTGTCCCCCAGGAAGGGTATATATCTCATATAAATGGAATTATACAATATGTGGCCTTTTTGTAACTGGCTTCTTTGCCTAGCATAATGTTTTCAAGGTTCATCCATGTTGTAGCATGAACAGGTCTTCATTCCTTTTTATGGCCTAATAATATTCCATCAAAGAGCATTTTTTAAACACTTTGAAACAGCTTTATAAAAATCTCACTCCAGACTAGGGGTTGGTAAACCTTTTATGTAAAGGGTAAGATAATAAATATTTTCAGCTTTAAGGGCCACATACGCTGTCCGTTGTGACTATTCAATCCTGGTGTTATAGCAGGAACACAACTGTGACAGTAAGTAAACAAATGAGTGTGGTGTGTTTCAATAAAACTTTATTTACAGAAACAGATAATGGTTCTAATTTGTCCTGTGGACTGCAGCTTGACAACTCTGGTCTGGATCATTTCATCATTATACAGCTCTGATGTGTATTTTTGAGGAAAGAGGTGGTGGTGGCTAAGGTGCTGAGCTATTTGTAACTGGAACATAGATTGGTTTTTCTTAAAGATGGATTAAGATCTCATAATATATTGTTCCAGTGTCACTCTCCATGTTTTCCAGCCTCATGCTTGAACATTTCTTACTGGTATTTCCTATCTCAAGAATGATTCCCACTGGTTTAATCCTTGCTGGTTACTCCAGGATCCAAAAATGAAGCTGAGAACAACTTACAAGGGCTTCACTAAAGCAGTGAATCAGTATTTTAATGAGCTTATTCCCAAGATAGTACCACTCCAGGTAAAACCTAAATCTCCATTTCTGTGACCAAGAGAAGTAATTGCCTGAATTGATTTGCTGGGTAGGGCTAGCCTATTTTCTATCATGCAGAGACCGGAAGTGAATATAGCAGCTCCTTCTAATTCCTTATTAGAAATATTAGTTTTTTTTTTTTATCCTGCTTTTATGCATATTTCCTATCTACTGCCCAACCAGAAGCCTTTTCCCTGGCAGTACACTTGAAACTGCACTCTGTATATATTTTTTTCTCTTCCTCTTTATATCTTTTGCCCTCAGTCACCATAAATAGGAAATTAATGATAGGCTTCAAAATGTCTTAATTTAGGGGCGCCTGGGTGGCTCAGTCAATTAACCATCTGACTTTCGCTCAGGTCATGATCTCACGGTTCGTGGGTTCGAGCCCCGCTTCTGGCTCTGTATTTCCCTCTCTCTCTGACCCTCCCCTGTTCATGCTCTCTCTCTCTCTCTCTCTCTCAGAAATAAAATTTTTTTTAAAAGTCTTAATTTAACTGATAAAGATAGCCACTTGTCAGTCCTTCACACATCATAGATTAGATGGGTTACCTTAGGTCAGTGATTTTGTAGAAGTTGTAATTTATTTGCTTTTTAATATCCCTTTACCAAAATAAAACCATGGTTCTATACATACTCATCGTTTAGTGCTACTATTTTTCTAAAATGTTTGGAAAATATAAAAAGGACTATATACTAGGTGGAAAATGAACAGGAGGAAGGAACAAAAGTATAACATCTACTAGGTATCAAGCTTTCTGTGAGGCAATCAACATTTACCTAGCAGATTTTATTCTCATGGTAATCATTTGAAGGAGATAGTATTATAGTTTGAATGGAGGCAATAGCAAACGTGTACATGGCTAGGGGAGGGCTTCACAGAGTGTGAATTTGAATTTAATATGGACAGAATTGGTTTCTAACATTGGAAGTATCTCATAGTTAATCAGACTCAAGGAAACCGACCACTACATGACTGAAGAGTGTGAATCAGTCAGCCGTTTGGGAAGAGTAGAGATAGTTGTTTACAATGATTAGAGCCATTCTGTACAGTATGGTAGCCATAGTCACATGTGGCTACTTAAACTTGATTAAAATTAAATTAAAAGTTTATTTCCTCATTTACACAGACACATTTTTAGTGTTCAGTAGCCGTGTGTGGATGGTTGCTACCATATTAGATAGTACAAATACAGAGCATTTTCATCATCAGAAAGTTCTGCGGGACATCACTGAATTAGAATACTCAGCTCACCCCAAATCAGACTTCTCAGTTTTGAAACTCCTGGAAAACAAAATTAGTAATCAGAATCTTGCTTAGTGAACACAAAATCAGGGCCTGAGGAGGTTGGGAGGTCTTTGAAAACATATTTTCATAGCCAGAGCATTTGCACCTGAGTAGCCTTCTTTTAGAACTTTTAGTTGTATGAATCCAGCTCAGGGTCTATTGCTAATCTCAGGTACTGTCAACTTCTGGATCTTCCCTCTTTCCTTATATATTCTTTAATCTGTGAGATTCATAATTGGATGGATGGTAAAGGGGAAGACAAAAGCGGATTTTGAAAATGGTTTCAACGTTTGTCAGCAGAGGATAAGATTTAAAGGTTTGAGAAACATTCTTTTGGGCTTTGTGTCCTCTTTGTTTCCCCACTATCAGGATACAATAAAGTCATTTATTCCTTAATTGCAAAAAAATCTCCCATTTCAACTCTTTACACCCAGCTGTTTGTGGGCCATGATGATCACAAGTTTTAAAGAGCAAACACTTCAGTGGCACTTATACATAGTCCTGGGCACTGCCTAGATTCTACTTGCATGGTTTGTATGACTTCTTAGAAGTCAACACTATTTCTGTTTCTGCATGGAGGAGTACTTCATGGTTGCCCATGTATTTCCAAGAGTAGGTTAAGGAGATGCAGATGTTAGCAGGATGAAGCTTGACTAGGGTGTGGCCGGTGCAAGATATGGAGAGGAAATTAATTGGCTTGACTGGAGAGGGCTATAAAGATAAAGGATGACTGAGCATGTTATCATCAAAAACAGGAGTCAGTAGGGATGGGAAATGTGAAGATGTTTGTAAGGGGGCACAATTAGGAGAGTGGAAGGGGATGTGATCCAGCACAGAGTTAGGTTTAATAGAGAACCATGAGAAACACAACATTTAAGAGGTTAGTAGGGCAAGGGGAGCTCACAAAAGAGACTGAAGAGTAGTGACCAGAAGGCCGGCCAGCAACTGGGAGAGAGCAATAGGAGAGCACAGAAGAGAGGGTTTCAAGAAGGAGAAGGTAGCCAAGATGTCAAATATTGCTGAGAATGATAGTAAATTAGGATTAAAATGTATTGTTTGAATTTAGCAAAGAGAAGGTAATGTTAATGGAAAGGGAGAATGGAAAGAGTGGAAGTGAGTAAAAGAGTAAATGAAAGGATACAAAGTCAAGAGTGAATGTAGAAATATTTCAGGCTTTGTTCATGAAGGTGAAAAGGGCAAAATAGTGGGAACTGAAAGGGGAAGTGGTCCAGGCAAGTTATTTTAAATGGAGGACTATGAGTCAAGTTAATAATGATGCGGAGGGTTTAGTGAAGGAAATGAAGATACAGAAGACGTAAGAGTACTCCAGAAAAAGCAAAGTTCCTGAGAAGTGGGAAGGAGTTGAGACAACCCTTAGATAAGATGAGAGACACTTGAATCATTACTTAGTGCTAAGGTTGAAAGGATGGAACTGGAAGTTTGAAGCATCACGCTTATAATGCATTGAATTAGGAGAGAAAGGGATGGAAGTCTGTTAACAGGGCGTATTAGAAAAGAATTCTAAGAGCAATTAACATCGTAGAGGTGACTACTGACTTTGGAATGAGAGAAATTGCCTGAACTATAGTGTAGCTTGGAGTTGAGTTTAGGAATAGGTTATTTTTATGACTCTCTAATTATGTGGGTGCAACAGCAAATTGAGAAAATCCAGCCTTTCCCCACCAGTAGCTTCACTTGCAAACTCTTGTCTCCTTGACCCTCAGTACGGAAAAGGAGGCCCCATCATTGCTGTGCAGGTTGAAAATGAATATGGTTCATATCATCAGGATAAAAGATACATGACATATATTAAAAAGGTAGGTGCTCCTTTAATTTTCCTCCATATTTACATACTTCTTTTCTTACTTTGTTAGTTTATCGAGAAAATATATCCTGAGTAGCTATAGTTTGCATGATATGAAGATGAATAAGGTCCAGTATAATTTTTCCATGCATTTATATCCTAGAGAGGGGACAAGAAACTGCCTCCACAACTCATGAGTGATGTTAAAATATTTTTCTTTTCTGTGAACATCACAGCTGTCTTTTGGTTAGTGTTTGTATAATACATACTTTTCTATCCTTTTACTTTCAGTTATTCTGGGTATGTTTAAGATATAGCACAATATAATTAGAATTCATTTTTGTTAATTCATTATGAAAATTCTTATCTTTTAAATGAGATATTTGGCTTGTTTACATTTAATGTAATTAATGACAGTCGCATTTAAATCTACCATCCTGTTACTTTCTTTCTATTTGTCCTACCTGTTCTATGTTGCTTCTTCTCTTCTTTTTTTCTTCTTCTTTTGGATTGACTGAGTATTTTTTATTATTCCACTTTCTTCTCGATTAGCTTGTTAAAAATTTCTCACTTTTCTTTTCATACTGGTCATCGTGACTATGGTATTCATCCTAGAATTATTAACATCTAATATAAATTAGTATGTTTGCCAATTCCAAGGCAAAGTAAGCACCTGAGAACACTTTAATTTCATTTCTTTCCTTAGTACTATTATTATTTCTCTTAATTGTATACATATTTTGTACCCACAGATATTATTATTTTTATTATTATATGGAGTCATTTAGATTTACTCACATAATTTACTTTTTGTGTCCTTCCTCTCCTCTTTGCATCTCTGAACTTTATCTCTTACATTTCCTCTGCCTAAAGAATATCTATTTGTATTTTCTTTATGGAAGATATGCTGTTAACAAATTCTCTTACTTTTTGTTTCTTTTAAAATGTGCTTAGTGCACCCTCATTTTGAAGGATATTTTTACTGTATATAGAATTCTAGATTGGCAATTTCTTTTCTTTGATGATTCCCTGGTGTACATTGTTTCTATTAAAAAGTAAAGTATTGATAAAATTATTGTTACTTTGAAGCTAAAATGTTTTTTTCTTCCGACTTCCTTTAAGATTTATTTTTTGGTTAGGTGTGGTTTTCTTTCTATTTTTATTCTACTTATATTTGTTTTCACTCTTCAGTATGTGGCTTGAAGTCTTTAATCAGTTTTGGAAAATCTTCAGCAATTGTCAACTCCATTTTCTCTCTCCTCTCCTTTGGGACTTCATTATACACAATTATATATTTTCATCATATCCCACACAGCTATTTTGTTCTTTTTGGATAGTTTTTTCTTTTTTTTTTTTTTTTAATGTTTTATTTATTTCTAGGAGAGAGAGAGAGAGAGACAGCGTGAGCAGGGGAGGGTCAGAGAGAGAGGGAGTCACAGACTGAAACAGGCTCCAGGTTCTGAGCTGGCAGTCAGCACAGAGCCCGACGCGGGGCTCGAACCCACAAACCGCGAGATCATGACCTAAGCGAAAGTCGGACGCTTAACCGACTAAGCCACCCAGGCGCCCCTGGATAGTTTTTTTCTAAGATATCTTGTAATTTATTAATTTTCTCTTCAGCTCTGCCTACTTTGATATTAAACTTAGTTCTTAATTTCAAAGATAGTGATTTTTTTTAGTTCTAGAATTTTCATTTGATTCTTCTCTATAGTTTGCTTTATTTGCAAAAATTTTCCATTTTTAAAAATTTCTGTGAACAAATTAATTATAGTTATTTCAAAATCTATGCTTAAGGGACCTAATATCTAATTTCCTATGTATTTGTTCTGTTGTCTTTTTGGCTCACGGTTTAAGTAAAATAATATCTTGTGGTACATCTAATTTTTCAATCCAATTTATTTATGAAAACATGACTGCAATCATTTGAAGCTATTGGTAATCTTTCAGATGGAATTACTTTTGCTTCCAGAAGGTAATTGAAATGATTTGGAGCTGAGCTTCAACTCTTAGGAGAGCAAATCTAATTCTTATTGAACTTCTCTCCTAGGGGATAGCCCTTGGGTCCCAGCTTGAATCCTAGTATTGTCATGGCCCCTCTTCCACGTTGGCAGTCTATTAACTACAATTTCTTTCCCCACATCTCATAAATTGGTGGGAAATCTGCTCAGGTTTTCAACCTTTCAGCTGATGCTTTGGAAATCAGACAGCGTCTCAAGGAAAAAGCCGTAGGACATGCTAGCTTCACCTCTGTAAGCTCCCTGACTTTCTGGAAACTTGACTCCTCAAGTCTTGCCTAGATATATATCTAATATCTTCAAACAAGTTAAAAAATTTTGTCCAGTTTCATCCAGATGGCCAACAGACACATGAAACGATGCTCAGCATCCCTCCTCATCAGGGAAATACAAATCAAAACCACACTGAGATACCACCTCACGCCAGGCAGAGTGGCTAAAATGAACAAATCAGAGAACTCTAGATGCTGGCGAGGATGTGGAGAAATGGGCAGCCTCCTACACTGTTGGTGGGAATGTAAACTGGTACAGCCCCTCTGGAAAACAGTGTGGAGGTTCCTCAAAAAGTTAACAGTAGAACTCCCCTATGACCCAGCAACATCACTGCTACGAATTTATCTAAGGGATACAGGAGTGCTGATGCATATGGGCACATGTACCCCAATGTTCATAGCAGCACTCTCAACAATAGCTAAAACATGGAAAGAGTTTGTGTCCATCAACGGACGAATGGATCAAGAAGATGTGGTTTATCTATACCATGGAATACTACATGGCAATGAGAAAGAATGAAATCTGGCCATGTGTAGCAACAGGGATAGACCTTGAGGGTGTTATGCTGAGAGAAATAAGTCAGGAAGAGAAGGACAAATACCATATGTTTGCACGTACAGGAGGATTAGGAGGAACTTAACGGAGGACCAAGGGGGAGAAGAAGGGGGAAAATAGTCGGTGAGAGGGAGAGAGGCAAACCATGAGAGACTCTTGAATGCTGAAAACAAACTGAGGACTGATGGGTGGGGGGGAGGGGGGAGATGGGCATGGAGGAGGGCACTTGTTGGGATGAGCACTGGGTGTTATATGGAAACCAACTTGACAATAAACTATTTGTAAAAAAAATTTTTTTGTCCAGTTTATCTAGTTGTTATTTTTTTAAAATGTTTTATTTATTTCTGAGAGATAGACAGCATGAGCAGGGCAGAGTCAGAGAGAGAGGGAGACACAGAATCCGAAGCAGGCTCCAGGCTCTAAGCTGGCTGTCAGCACAGAGTCCAATGTGGGGCTCGAACCCACGATTCGTGAGACCTTGACTTAAGCCAAAGTCGGACACTTAACTGACTGAGCCACCCAGGTGCCCCCAGTTTATCTAGTTGTTATTAGCAGATTGGTTATTCTGAAACAAACCATCCCTAGAAGTGGAGTCTGTTGCTGTCCCTGTGATTAGTGGTCCATGAATCCTGGTTAACACCTTTTTCATTACCAAGAGTTCTAGTTTAAATGAGAAGTTATGTGGTTACCTACCAATAATCCATATTTCTCACTGGAGTGAGAACCTTGAAATGCTACATCTAACAAGATCTATGGTAGTAAAAAGTTGACTATAATTAATATATGACATGCTGTCTCCTCTCACTCATTCTGTTCATCTCTCAGCCTTCCCTGTTTTTCAGAAGAGTTTGGTAGAAGCAAACCATCTTCTCAGAGCCAACAAGTAGCCTTCGGATAATTGCAGGAATAGTTTCACCTTCAGGATATTGTGATCCACAGGCCCAGGAAGGCATAGTTTTGGCTTTTATCAGCTTTTATGGCCATAGTCTCAGTATTTTACCTTTCAAATAGGTAAGTTTATTAGCCTCTTTTCCCTCTTTTTGATTTATAATCTCCTAGATATATTTCTAGTTAAAGTAGAGATATTAAAATCTCACACAGCAACAAGTGTGACCAAAGATCAACAAAACCAGAATTTACCTGAGTTTTCCATTGACCAAAGGAAAACCAGCGTGTGTGTGTGTGTGTGTGTGTGTGTGTGTGTGTGTGTGTTCCCTAATCTGTCCTGTGAGTTGGGCCCATGGTATGTGGTTAATTTGAGCATGGGTATGGAGGAGGTGCTCTCTGATGCACTAGACAAAATGCAGGATTCAGGTCCTTAAGGGAAAGCACTGTATTAAGGTGAATGCAAACAGTCCCACTGCCTCTTCCTTTAGGTCTGACATTTTAATAGTCAGTTTCGCCTTCCTGAGTGTGGCTGAGGCAGTGATAATGTTTTTGTTTTAATTTGCTAACTTACAAGTAGCTAGATGGGAGAATTAAAATTTTCCTCCATTCCTCAGCTTCATTCTAGTATTTTTATGCCAGCATTTTTTTTTCTAGAGAGAAGCCATCCCATGAGATCAGGAACAGTTCATTTATCTTACCAAATTTCTCCACAGGCCATGGTCACAAGAGGGATCAAGGTGCTGCTTATGACTGCTGATGATGCTTAAAGAACTGAAAAGAGGCCACTTAAAGCATGGTACATTTTTCTTTACCCCCTTTCCTGTACTAGTGAAGTCTGAAACAGAACAGGAGTCCTTCTGTTGCTTTATTTTTCCCATTTCCCATGGATGAGACCTCATAGTTTCCAGGGAAAAGCGGTGGGGCTGAGTTAAGGAACTAGTCCTCACCTTGCTACCGCACCAGCCATAACCCCCGGAACATAACAATGCAGGACACTTCCTCCATCCTCTTCAGTCCTTGGTGGCAAGAGTGGGGCTGGGCTGGGACCAGAGTAAAGACTATCTTCATTGTTGTGAAATGGCTATGACTGAACAACATGAAGGAGAGGGAGTGTCAGAGAAATGGTACTGTCATGGACTCCGCTCCAGGAGCTCAGGCGGTAGAGAAGTTTGGGGAATAGACACAGTAGGGAAACATGGAATAGAATTATAAAGTGGAAGTTTGAATTGATCCTTAGGAAAATGTAAAAAAGCAGTGTGCAGACAAATGGAGCCAGAGAGCAGTGCTATTTGGAGTTCACGCCCATTCTCCTCTCCTGGCCTCCCCACTATCTTTTCGCATCCTGCATCTTGTAGGAGAGGCAGGATAGTGTTCTGAATTAGAAGTCAGGAGATCGATAGTCAAGTTTAGGTCTTAGGCTATTCACCTCTTTTGGCTCAGTTTCTTTATTTGGCTTTCATTTATTCATCAGCATGATGTGGCTTATTTTAACTGCCCTTCATATTGTCTGGGTAATTTATTGTAAATGCTAAATGAAGGGATGTTTGTGAAAGCACTTTGTATGGAGCAGGTTTAGATCCACATGCAGGATCATATCTTTGTTATTAACCATAGTTCATAAAGTGTTTATGAGAACTACTTGTGAGGTGCATGTGCCAGAGCTGAGGCTCAGCTCTTCATCCTGTGTCTGAGAGCCCATTCTCCCCGCTGCCCTACAGTGCTTGTAGTAGGACCTTATGCATAGTGTCTCCTTTTCCTCTACAGTGCTTTCCACTTTCCACATGAGAAATATAAAGAAAGAAACTTATGATACACTTCTTTCAATCCAAGTAAGGATAATTCAGAGATGGAAATGTTTTGATTCTTGCTCATGCTAGGACCTGTTGGCTCACTTTGGGTGGAAATTCTCAACAGTAATTAGTTCAGTTAAAATTTGGATCTGTTATGCCTTTGAAATGCCTTCTCTAGGTAGTTTGGGGTGTATCTAAATCAAATTCAAATGCTTACAATGCTTGGCCCATAGCCCCTTAGAAAGACACAGGATGAGAAACATAATATACTAGTAGGGCAGCATCGTTGGGAATCTTCACAGGAGTCCAAGGGCTCTACCCCTGCCCCAACTGACAGCTCAGGTTTCAAGGAATGGGAGCCATCTGGCAGAGAATCCTCAGTCTCAGGAGAGGAACCAGCCACTATCCCTTGTCACAGCTCCATAGGCATAAATTTTGGGTCTGCTTAAGGGGAACTCTTGGTTGCAGGCACACAGGAAGCTATGGCTTCAATAGGAATTTATACATCATTCATAGTTTTCCAATTTAAATAAAATTTGTTAATCAGAGGTCATTTTAACCATAATAATCTACCTGATAACATGGATAACATCTTGCCTTTATTATGTTTTCAGGTGGACCTAAAGTCAGCTTGCATGAGGCAAAGTTTTGCTAACCCTTTACTAAAGCCCCATTAATCTTTACTTATGATCCAGTGAGAAAGATAAGATATGTAAATAACACAAGATAGAAAGTGCTAGTTGCAATAGAACTATTATTGGGTAAATAGAGATTAGAAGGTGGCATAGATTTCTGCCACTAGCTGAGATCCATGGTTACATGTTTCATTTTGCACAGCATTGAGATATGTGTTACTAGGAGCAAAAGAAGCATCTTTTAATTACCATCAGTATAAAACAATGCCTGGAATTCTAAAAAATGTGAAATCCCTGTTTCTGCTCTCTTACACTCCTATAGTCTGAGACAGCACTCAGATTTAGGGAAGAGTACAAAGGGATGTGCATCCAGCTGTATAATGACTGGGCCAAATCAGGAAATGGTGCAAGTAGCTCAGAGGTGTTGGGATGAGTGCATTCCAAAAGAGTATGAAGAGGGAGTATAATTCCCAGGGCAAAGTAAACATGCAAATAGATGGTAACATCATGATGGTGGTGGAGGAAGCATTGTCAAAGGAGAATCAATAAAACCAGTGAAATCAGAAGTAAAAGTGGTATGCTATCTATCATTAGGAAAGTCTTGAAAATGAGGTCATTTGTTTATTCACTGAGTCAGTCAGTGAATGTTTTTAGCACCTACCATGTGCCAGTTAAGTACTTTTCACGGGATTGTATATAAAGCAGTGAATGAAGTCTACAAAAGCAGAACTTTTAGAGTTTATATTTCAGTGGTAAGATAGATAGATAACAAACAAATAAGGGCAGATATAGAGTATGAAGTACTAATAAGAGCTAGAAAGACATTAGATAATCTTTACATACACAGCTTTTAGTTTAAGTAATCTTCCCTGTTTTTCATGTTTATTTCTTAAATCACCATGTAAAAAACTATTAATCTTATTCCCACTTTGCATATGAGGAAACCATGACTCAGAAAGGCAAAATTACTGATTTCACTTAATTAAACTCATACCTTCTGCCTCTAAATGCCATGCTGTCTTTACTGTCTTATATCATCCACCATCTAAACGCCTTATCTGGTGAGAAAATGCTTTGATACAGTAGTGGAGCAGTGACAGGAATTAAATAGTGAAAATGAGTACCAATAGCTTTATTTATTTAAAAAAATTTTTTTAATGTCTTATTTATTTTTGAGAGAGAGAGACAGCATGAGCAGGGTAGGATCAGAGAGAGAGGGAGACACAGAATCTGAAGCAAGCTCCGGGCTCTAAGCTATCAGCATAGGGCCCAATGTGGGGCTCGAACCCACGAACCATGAGATCATGACCTGAGCCGAGGTCGGACACTTAACCGACTGAGCCACTCAGGCGCCCAAGTACCAACAGCTTTAGAAAGTTCATTGTGATTTGTCTCCAGTGCATTTCTTATATGAGAAAGTGAACATGAGAGAAACACAAGTCTTAGGGACAGATGTTGTAACTGAATATGGGGAGAAAGCAGAGCTTTTGAACCTCCAGATTGTTTTTGTGTTCTGTATCAAACAGATTTCTTTCCAAACTGGACAAGATAGGGCCTACATAGTTACGGAGGAGCTAACACTTGAACTGGAAAAGAAGTTAAATGTTTCAAATTTAGATCAGAATGAGCACATTATTTTGCGTGGGTACCTTGTGCCAGGTTTGGTGCTAAGCTCTGGGTATATACTAGTGATCTAACAGAGATCTTCTTTGTCCTTGCAGAGGCTGTATCGAGGTTTGTTCACTGAACATGGGGGCTCTGTTGTTGGCTTTCTTCTGTCTGATCTCTCCTGAGGGAAGATACAGAAGCTGTGCTTATCAAAGGTCCAGAAAAGATAGCTAGAAAAGAGTGCTCACCTATCAAATAAGGATATCTGCTGTGTCACAGTAGGCTGAACTCAACGCACAGTAATTATAAAGTCTCTGCATTAAAATTAAAAACAAAACAGCAACAAAGCTGAAATACCAAAATACAGATAAGAAGAACTCCATCCTGATAGCAGTCTGTATGAAAGAGATTTAGGACCCTATTGATGGTAGCCTTCACCTAAGTCGTGTCTGTAACATCTACTGCCAATAGTTTTGAATACTTGGGTTTTATTAATATGACAGATATTACCACATTTCTCCATTCTGGTAGGAGCACATTTGAAGTATTTGCTTTGTTTTTCTCAGGCCATGTGTCTTCCACTTAACAAAATGGAGTGCTTTCAGGAAATATAATTTAGAATTTTTCTAAAATTAAACGAGGGTTCAGTAAATTGATTTTAGCTCAGGTCATGGTCCCAAGGTTGTGGGATCAAGACCTCCTTCAGGGTCCTTGCTGGGCATGGCAAGTTCAAAAGTAATCATCATTAGTGATACTAACTGACTAGTGATACTAGGTCAGGAGTGCAATACATATGCAAAGTGAGAATTTCAACAAAGAGATAGAAAATATTAACAAAATGCCAAACAGAAATCATAGAGCTGAAGGATATAATTATTGAACTGTAAAATCCAATAGAGGGACTCAACAGGAGACTTGATGAAGTGGAAAAAATGGATCTGCAGACTCGAAGACAAGGCAGTGGAATTTATCCAGTCTTAAGAGAAAAAGAAAAAAGAATGAAAAAAGTGTGAGGATAGTTTAAGGGTTTTATGGGACAACATATGGGGCACATTAAACAGAACAATATCCACATTATAAAGATCCTGGAAAGAGAAGGAGAGAAGGGATTAGAAGGGCTTAGTCAAAAAATAATGCCTAACAACTTACCTAACTAATGGAATGAAACAGACATCCAGATCCAGGAAACCCAGAGAGTGCCATATAAAATGAATTCAAAGAGAGTTATACTGGGACACATATAATTAATCTGTGAAAAGTTAAAGACAAGGAGAAAAATCTTAAAACAGCAAGAGAAAAGCAACTTGTTACATAGACGGAAAGAACCCCCCATAAGGCTATCACAGATTTTCAGCAGAAATCTTGTATGCCAGAAGGGAGTAGGATGATATAGTCAAAGTGCTGAAAGAAAAGAACTACCAACCTAGAATACCCTACCCTGTGAAGGTCTCCCTCAGAATTGAAGGAGAAGTAGAGTTTGCCAGACAGATGAAGCCAAATGAAATCATAACAAATTGGCCTCACAAAAAAAATGTTAAAAAGAGTTCTTTAAGCTGAAAAGAAATGGAAACTAGTAACAGGAAAAGCTAGTTTGTAACAGGAACACATGAAAATATGAAGCTTCCTGGTAAAGGTAAATGTATAGTTAAATTTAGAATAATGTTGTGATGGGTAAATACCTTTAAACTCTAGTATGAAGTTTAAAAGACAAAAGAATAAAAAATCATTGTAACTACAATTTTTTAATGATACACAAGGTGAAAAGATGTAAATTGCAACATCCAAAATATATAGGGAGAGAGTTAAAAATGTAGAGCTTTAATATGTGTTTGAAGTTAACCTGTATTAGTAGAATAGACTGCTGTCAATATGAGATGTTTTTATGTAAACCTCATAATAACCACAAAACAAAATCCTGTAGTAAATATACAAAAGATAAAGAGACAGGAATCAAAGCATACCAGTACAGAAAAATAATCAAACCACAAAAGGGGAGATCAAGAGAGGAAGAAACAAACAAATTATAAAACAACCATAAAAGAATTAACATAATACCTATCAATAATTACTATAATGTAAATGGACTAAATCCTCTAATCAAACGAGATAGAGAAGCTGAATGGATTAAAAAAAAAAAAAATAAGGCCCAAGTATCTGTTGGCTACAAGAGACTCACAGCTTTGAGGACACACACAGACTGAAATTGAAGGGACGGAAAAAGATATTCCATGCAAATAGAAGCCAGAACAAAGTAGAGAGTAGCTATACTTCTATCAGACAAAATAGACTAAGACAAACTCTGTGTCAGTTGTCAAAGAAAGTCTTTAAATGATGATAAAAGGAATCAATTCATCAACAGAATATAACAATTGTAAATACTATGCACCCAACAGAGAAAATATATAAAGCAAATGTTACTAGATCTGAGTGGAGAAATAGTGATACAATAATTGCAGGGGACTTAAATACCTTAATTCCAACAATGGATAGATCATCTAGACAGATAATAAAGAGGGAAACATGGGACTTAAATTATACATTAGTCCAGATGGACCTAAAGAGTATTTACATTCTGTTGCTGTTCTAATCAACAGCAACAGAATACGCATTCTTCTCAAGTACACATGGAACATTCTCTAGAATAGACCATATGTTAGGTCGCACAACATGTCTTAATAAATTTAAGAAGATTGAAATCATGGGGCAACTGGGTGGCTCAGTCGGTTGAGTGTCCAACTTCGACTCAGGTCATGATGTCATAATTCTTGGGTTCAAGCCCCCCTGTCGGGCTTTGTACTGATGGCTCGAGCCTGGAGCCTGCTTTGGATTCTGTGTCTCCTTCTCATGCTCTGCCTTTCTCATAAATAAATAAAAGTTTAAAAAATGTAAATCTTTTTTGATTAAAATCATATTTCCTGACCACAATGGTATGAACCTACAAATCAATTACAAGGAAAAAAACTGGAAAATTCACAAATTTGAGGAGATTAAACAACATGATCCTGAATAATAATTGGTCAAATAAATCAAAAAAGAAATTTTTAAAAATCTTGAGGCAAATGAAAATGGAAACACAATATTTCAGACTTATGAGATGCAGTAAAAGCAGTTCTAAGAGGGAAGTTTATAGTGATAAACATATACATTGATAAAGAAAAGATCTTAAATCAACAACCTAACTTTATACCTCAAGGAGCAAGAAAAGAACAAACAGCTCCAAGTATTAGAAAGAAGAACATAACAAAGATGAGAGCAGAAATAAATGAAATCAAACCTAGAAAGACAATAGAAAAGATTGATGAAACCAAGTTTTTTTAAAAAGATGAAATTGATAAATTACTAAGAAAAAAAAGATCATACTCAGTAAATAAAATTTTAAGTGGAAGAGTAGAATTACAACTGATACCACAGAAATATAAAGGGTCATAGTTTCTACTAGTATGAACAATTATATGCCAACAAATTAGACCACCTGGAAGAAATAGATAAATTTCTAGAAGCATACAGACTACGGAGAATGAATCATGAAGAAGTAGAAAATCTGAACAGACCAACCAAATGTTAGTAAGAAGATTCAATCAGTAATCAAAGACCTCCCAACAAAGGAAAGTCCAAGATCAGATCACTTCCCTGGTTATTTCTACCAAACATTTAAAGCAAAACTAGCACCAATCCTTCTCAAACTCTTCTAAAACAAAGGAGGAAATACTTACAAACTCATTTTATGAGGCCAGCATTACTCTGATACCAAAGCTAGACAAGGACATTATAAAAAAAGAAAACTATAGCCCCAATATAGATGCACAGACCCTCAATAAAATATTAACAAACCAAATTCAACAATACATCAGAAGGATAATAAACTATGATCAAGTGAAATTTACTCTGGGGATATAAGGTGTTAGGAAAATTGGATATCCACATGCAAAAGAATGAAACTAAATTCTATCATATGTCATAGATAAATATCAATCCCAAATGGATTAAAGACTTGAACATAAGATTTGAAACCTTAAAACTAGAAGAAAGCACATGCATAAGCTCCTTGATACTGATCTTGGTGATAGTTTTTTGGATTTGACACCAAAAGTAGAATTAAACATCTGAGACTATATCAGACTGAAATGTTTCTGCACAGCAAAGGAAACCGTCAATAAAAGGAAAAGGCAACCTATGGAATGGGGAAAAATATTTGTAAATCACATATCTGATAATTGGTTAAAATCCAAAATATATAAAATTTTGTACAATGCAATAGTAAAACAAAAAAACCCCAAATAACCCAGTTGAAAAATGGGCAAAGGGCCTGCATATGTATTTTTCCAAAGAAGACAAAGATGTCCAATAGGTATATGACAAGCTGCTCAATATCCTTAATCATCAGGGAGGCAAATCAAAACACAATAAGATATCACCTCACTCCTATTAAGCTGCCAATTATCAAGAAGACAGGAGATAATGCTGGGGAGGAGGTAGAGAAAAAGGAGCCTTTTTATACTGTTGGTAGAGATGTAAATTGGCCCAACGACTATGGAAAACAGGATAGAAGTTCATAAAGAAATTAAAAAATAGAACTGCCACGGGGAGCCTGGGTGGCTTAGTCGGTTAAGCGTCCGACTTTCGCTTGGGTCATGATCTCGTGGTTCGTGGATTTGAGCCCCGCTTCGGGCTCTGTGCTGACTGCCAGCTCAGAGCCTGGAGCCTGTTTCAGTCTGTGACTCCCTCTCTCTCTGACCCTCCCCTGCTCACACTGTCTCTCTCTCTCCTAGAAATAAAGACATTAAAAAAAAAAATAGAACTGCCATATGATCTAGAAGTCTTATTTCTGGGTATATATGCAAAGGAAATGAAATAATTATCCTATATGGAAATGAAATAATTATCAATAGCCAAGGTATCAAAACAGCCTATGTGTGATAATGGATGAATAAAGAAAATGTGATTGTTTTATATGTATTTAAATAATGTATATGTCTACAAATGTGATTTTTTAAAAATATGCATATGTAATATTCCATGGTATGGGTGTGGAATATTACATGGCCATAAAAAAGAACGATATCTTGCCATTTGCAACAACAAGGAGAGATCTAGAGGGTATAGTTCTAAGTGAAATAAGTCAGAGAAAGACAAATGCCATACAATGTCACTCGTGGAATTTAAGAAATAATGAACAGACAAAGGAAAAAGAGACAGACATAAAACAGACTCTTAAATACAGAGAAAAAACTGGTAGCTGCTAGAGGGGAGGTTGGTGGGGGGATGGGTGAAATAGGTGAATGGAGTTAAACTTACATGATGAGCACTGAGTAATGTATAGGATTGTTGATCTTGAATTGTACACCTGAAACTAATATAACACTATATGTTAATTATACTTGAATAAAAACAAAACACAATTCTGGGATTCCACATTTTTAGCAGTCATTTGTTGAACATTTTTAGTGTTTCCCCTAGGTCAGGCACTTCTTTACTAGACCTCTAATCTGATCACTTAAGGGAATGAAGAGATTCCGTTGTTCCAGAAAAGGAAATGTGCAATAGCGGTTGATTTTACCAAAGTTCAAGGGAGAAGTCCATTGAAAATCCAGGAGGAGTAATAAGAGCAGGGGAATGATCTGCGAATGGAGAGTAAAACTCAGAGTTTGTGGGCAGTGAGGGGATGCTCTGAATTGTAAGGGATTGTGAGGACTGAACTTTACAGTTCCCTCCTAAGTGATTCAAGGCTTATAAATTGTACCAAACTTTACTAAATTGACACTTAATTTTTCTCAGGGTCGTACCCCCATACTGATGATGGTGTATACAGCAAGCTCTTTGGATGGATGGGGCACTGCCCACAATAATGTGGACTCACATCGTGAGTATTCCTTAGGTCCTTTCTCAGGAGAGTAGATGACACAGATGCCACTGGCCTGTTTTTGTTCTTTTTTTTTTTTCCTTCTGGTTAGAGTACTTGAGGTTTAGAGGACAAGACTGCTAGATCTTACAGCTTTAGAAGTATCTGTGTGATTAAGTAAACACCTTAACAGGCATCTACGCAGGTCATTGTAACTGAAGTTGAAATTTAGCAGGAACAGAATATAATCAATTATATAATTATAATAAAATCAGAGTCTGATTTTATTGAGGCTATTAAAGTAATCAGAGTTCTGATCTGTTCTGACTTGTTCTCACAGGGCAATTAAATGAGAGTGTGTTGGGTGATGTAGAATTTTCTCTGGTCTCACAGTCTCTGCCATGTGCTTCCAGGAGAGTTGGTAAAGATCATTAAAATGTAGTTTGAAGGCAAATGTTCCTGGTACCATGATTTTAGATTACTCACTGTGAGAAGTCACTAAGTGCTTAAGCAACACTGAGCTAGACATATATTTACCTAAGACTATGATGCATAAACAAATGTTTAATACATGCAGTTTGAACATTCTACAAAGCACTATTAATTCTTTCAAACTTTAATTTTCTCTCCCATTTCTTCCTACTTATGTGCAGCGTTCATGAAAGAGATACGTGATATGTTCAACTATAGTTTCTCCCTCAACTTCTATATGTTCCATGGTGGCACCAACTTCGGCTTCATGGGTGGATCTGCATCTTTGGACAACTACCTCCCTATGATCACAAGCTATGGCGAGTACTTGTCCTCCACAGCTGTCTCCAACCTAGTCACACCACCATTTGAGACTGGAGCTTCCTAGGATGAGTCTCTGGAAATAATCACTAGGACCGTTCATCTGTTTTGCCTTTAATAAGTGCTGGGGATTGAGGTTTTAATGTTAATCCTCATGATGGTATTAGAATTTATCCACCCCTAGAATATAGGCTGTCTGGGGCTTAGCAGGCAGAAGCATTGGTCACTTATCTTGTCTATTCACTGTACAGACCTTAGTTTTTAGAAGTTCACTGCAAAACCAGTTACTTTGGATCTCTTGATAACACCAGGGCATTGATTAATAGGTCTTCCCCAGGCTATAACTCCACTGAGAGACCAAGGAAAAGTCAAGAGTGAAAGAAAGACAGGAGTTTAACTAGAAATTGAATAGGAAGAGGAAACGAGTGGATTGGAGTAGTCTTGGGCTCTTATCCAGGACTTTACTAGATATCCCGGGACTGGTGTTATTTGCCTTCAGTTGAAAGCCCTGAAAGTATGGTAGATATCTCCTGGTTTGAACTCATTGGGACCTGGTATTTTCTTGTCTAATGCCAAAGTTTTTCCTTCCTTTTTTTTTTAAGTTTATTTATTTTAAGGGAGAGAGCTCGCTGCCTCTCTGGGGAGGAGCAGAAAGAAAGGGAGAAAGAGAGTTGGGGGGGGGCTAAAGAAAGGGAGAGAGACAGAGAAAGAGAGAGAAAATGAGAAGGGGAGGGGCAAAGAGAGAAGGAGAGAGAATACCTATCAGTCTCTGCACTGTCAGCACAGAGCCTGACTCAAGGCTCATTCTCATAAACTGTGAGATCATTACCTGACCCAAAACCAAGAATTGGACACTTACTTGACTGAGTCACCCAGACACCCCGAAAGATTTTCCTGCCAGAGCTTCTATATTAAGGATCATTTTGCTTAGTACTAAGTTCTAATAGCTTCCTTTGCTGAAGCTAGAGCTTTCCTGGGGAAAGTAACAAATTTCTTTGTATTTTTCAGACTATGGGGCACTGCTAACAGAGAATGGAGAATATACATCTGAGTACCTCGTATTCCAAGAGTTGTTTACCACTTCTTTTGGTACCTAGCAACAACTTCAATCTGAAGGATAACTCAGTCTCTCAGTTGGTTTCTGTCTTGTGAAGAGGGGATTGAGGGAATGGATAAAGATGTATTTTTGGGGAGATGTCCAGTTTGTTCCAGTTTATTTCATCATTAGGCACTAGAGATTCAAATATTCACAAAATACCGGGCCCACCCCCAGGTACTCAACATCTAGGACCATGTTGCTTAGTGTTGGTTGTACATTGGAGTCCTCTGTGGAACTTGTAAAAACCAGAGGTGCCAGGCCCTTCCAAGAGCTGTTAGATAAGTGTCTTTGTTGAAATGGGGAGGAAGGGGCAGATTCTGAGCATATATATTTTCCCATTGGACTTTAGGAGATTCTGATGAGTATCCAAGGGTTTAGAGCTACTGGTCCAGCAGTGGGATTAATGTGCCACTTTTCCAGGACAGCAGGGCATCCCGCCTTAGAGCCTATATAAATATGAAAGGAATCTCACTCAATTATTGCCTACCTTATGACTCTTCCTGGAATTGGCAAAGCATGCCCTTCGACTGACTGGGCCCTTCATTCTTGGTGGTTTGGGGATAGCAAGGTACGTGGTGTCTTTGCATAGGTTGGAGGAGGATCTCAGAATGGCCCTATCTCCTATTTTTCGTTGCAGGGGTTCCCATGCCTCAGCGACCAGGTTTAATACCTAAGGCAATATATAAATCACTGGTAACATCATACTACCTTTCACTGTGGGATGTCATACCCTACCTAAAGGAGGTAAGCTTTTTCTAGCATGGGATCGGCTTTGGACAGAAGAGACAGGAGGGAAAGGCTTAGCTCCAAGAATAAGAAGTAAATTACTAGGGAACCGGAAACAATCCTTAGCCATTTTAATTCCTTCTCCTAATTTTACAATTCAGAATAAGAAACCTAGAATAAGAATTCAGGAACATAACAGAAAATTTAAATTTGAATAAACAGTGTAAACATTGCAGGATATTGGGAACTTTCCTTTCAATAGTGTAGCCAAGAAGAGATCCCCTGCCTTCTGAAGTGGTTACAATAAAGGCACACTGATTGGATCTAGGGCAATGATTTTTAAACTTTTGGTTTAGTAGGGGGATTCCTTCTTCAAACTCACTGCAACGTTCTGTACATAAATCATGCACTGGATAAATCGGGTGGTGGTTCTGAGGATCTGTACTTGCATCCTATGAGTCAGCCAGCCATCCTTTCTCTAGGATGGCACATATTAGGATGGCCCATGTGCCACTTCTGACTTACCTGTAGGGTTTGAAGGAGCACAGTTTGAAAACCATTGGTCTAGAGGAAAACCTGCAGAGTTATTCACACAATACTTAGTAAACATTGGTGTTTGGAGAACTGTATTATCAACATGTTGCTTTGGGGAATTTCCAGTCTAATAGGGAGGAGAGGTGAGTAGAGTAGTGATTAGGGAGTTATGGATTGTATGGTAGAGGAATGAAGGCAGCACAACATTGTCAAGGGAACGCAGTGTTGTGTTAAAGAATGTAAGCTCTGGAGTCAGACTAGGTTTCAATATTTACCTTGGGGCACTCATTTAACCTCATTCTAAGTTTCTTTATCTGGTTGAGGCTACTAATTGCGCTGACCTCAGAGGATTGTAGTGTGGATTAAGCCACTAAAACTGAATCTGGAACACAGTAAGTGCTGAGCGAGTGCTAGTTGCTGTATTATTATTTGGAGATATGGTCAGCATGCTGGACAATCACAGGATCCAAATTATATCCAAGTTGAGGTGATTTTGAGATCCAAAGGATGAACAGGGGCTTAATGAAAGGAACAATGGGGTAGAATGGAGGAGGGAAAGAAATTTGAGGCATAGTGGACACTATTTGTAAAGATATGCAAGGATCTGCATGCTTGGGGAACTGCAAATAGGACTGGAATGAGAAGTGTTTGTGGGAGAACACCAAGTAAGGGACCAGGTAGCATGTGTCAGAGGGCCTTTGTGTTTTTGTTTTAAACACTTTCGTATGGAATTTTGAAGACATGAACAAATGGCAGAGAGAAAAGTTATGAACCCGTGTGCTCAGTGCCCAGCCTCAACTTTATTAATATGTGGCTAATACTGTTTCATTTATACACTTCCTTTCCCCTTCTTCTACTCTTTTTCACATTTTTGAGAGAGAGAGAGGAAGAGAGAGAGAATGTGAAAGGGGGAGAGGGGCAGAAGGAGAGAGAGAGAATCTCAAGCAGCCTCCACACTGAGCTCAGAGCCCAATGCAGGGCTTGATCCCACAAATCTGGGATCATGGACAAGAGCTGAAATCAAGAGGTGGATGCTCAACCGACGGAACCACCAGGCACCCAGGATTATTTTAAAGCCAATCTCAGACATCATATAATTTTAGCTGCAAATAGTTCAATATGTATCTGAAAAGATAAGAACTCTTTCAGTGAATTCCTACGAAATACTTTTAATGGTTTTATTTTTTACTTTTTAAATTTTTGTTTATTTATTTTGAGAGAGAATATGCAGGCAAAAGGGAGCAAGAGAGAATCCCAAGCAGGTTCTGCACTGTCAGCGCAGAGCCAGATGCAGGGCTTGAACTCATGAACCATGAGATCATGCATGACATGAGCCAAAACCAAGAGTCAGTTGCTTGGCTGAGCAACCCAGGCACCCCCTGGGAAATATGTTTTTTAAGATTTTATTTATTTATTTTGAGAGAGAGAGAGAGAAGAGGAGGGGCAGAGAGAATCCCAAGCAGGCTCTGTGGTGTCAGCACAGAGCCCTACTCAGGGCTTCATCTTACCAACTATGAGATCATGACCTGAGCTGAAATCAAGAGTCAGAGGCTTAACCTACTGAGCCACCCATGTGCCTCTCCTGGGAAATATTAAGTAACAGGCTCTGTCAAAACAACAACAACAACAACAACAACAACAACTCTGATTAGTAGTGTTTGCCAATTCCTATGGCCCAAGTACTCCCACTATGGCTAATTTCAAGCCTCTAGCATGACAACACCGATAGAGAGGTAAAATACAAGGTTGGGGAGAGGTGTGCACAATTGGCACTCATGGCTGATCCAGACTGGCTCTAGCAGAGCACTGGTGAAAATCATAAAATATCCAGGATTTAGATTTTCTCAATTATCTCATAATTTTTTTTAGCACTCATTTGTTAATATCAGGTCCAATTGAGGTCAGTTACACATTGCATTTAGTTGATAGTCTCTTAAATCTCTTTTATTCTAAAGGTTTTTTCCTATCTTTTTATTACATTTATTTGTTGAAGAAGCTGAATTATTTGTACTATAGATTTCCCCACCTTTGGGGAAATGTCCCAATGTATCTGAGAACATACCATTATATTCCCTGCATTTTCTGTAAACTGATCTGTATGCTTGATGAGATTTAAGTTAGGTGCTTTTTAAAAAATGTTTTATTTTTGAGGGGATGGGAGAGACAGCGAGAGAGAGGGAGAAATGGAATCCAAAACAGGCTCCAGGCTCTGAGGCGTCAGCATAGAGCCCAAAGTGGGCCTCGAACTCAGGAAGGGAGAGATCATGACCTGAACCAAAGTTGGACACTATCAGCAGATGGAGCCACCCAGGTGCCCCTATAGGAAGCTATTTTAAAGCTGGGTAATCAGATGACCAGCTTTGCTTTTCAGAAGGATTTCTTTGGTAGCGCTATGGGGGATGGAGTGGAGTACAGCCCAGTCAGAACACTGAAATTGAATGGAAATCTACAGAAGTGGAGTTTTAGATAATGGGAGTGAAGAAGGATTAGATATTTAGACTCAGACTCTAAAAGAGGTGATGACTGGTTGATGGGAGATATTGGAGAAGAGATAGAGGGGGAGACATTATTCATGTTTTTTACCTTCTTGACTGGATAGTTGGTGTTGCTCTTTGGGGAAAGGAAAAAGAGTAGGATGGGGCAGTGTGGTGAATACAGTTTGGGAGATATTGCATTAGAATCATCTAAGCATCTTCAGATGAGGAAGTCCAGGGGTGCCTGGATGGCTCAGTCAGTAAAGCATGTGACTCAATGTCGGGGTTATGAGTTTGAGCCCCATTTTGGATATAGAGATTACATTAAAAAATCAGTTACTTAAAAAAAATTATTTCCAGACAGAGAAATCCAACAGATGTGGGGTTTACCGGACATTGAGTGCTTTAGGTCAGTGTTAGATAAGCAGATTCATGAATAGAATAGTCATAGTCAGACCATGGCTTAGTATGATTTCTCTTAGGTAGGCTTCACACCCATTGTGGAGCCTAATGTGGGGTTTGAATGCGGCTGAGATCAAGACCTGAGCTGAGATCAAGAATCAGAGCCACCCAGGAGCCCCAGGATGATTTATCTTAGTGTATGAAGGTACAAGAGGAGAAGACCAAGGGTAGACAGAATTTGGACCTGGGGTGGAGTTCCTGAAACCTGGTCTAATCTCCATCACGAATTGATGAGCAAGTTCAACAGATCATTCTCTTTCCTTGATTTCGGCTTTTCCATATGAAAAATAAGAATACATTACTCTCTAGCACATGCAGAGAAATATGAAGTTGGTATAGGAAAATAAAAAGGGCATGTATATGTGATGCTTAAGCGTGATTATCATTACATATTCCTTTTTTATACTCCTATCCTTAAGACTCTTGGGGCAATTCCTTTGGAGAAGTGGGCTTTGAGTTCATGTTTCTGAAATTTTTCTCTCCAGCCTGAACATGCAGCCTGGTTTTTGTTCCTGTTTCTGCCACAGGCCATCAGCTCTGTCAAGCCCGTTTGCATGGAGAAGCTGTCTGTGAACCAGGGGAATGGTCAGTCCTCTGGGTACATACTTTATGAGGTTATGATCTCCACTGGAGGCCTCCTCACCACAAAGAATCACGTTCAAGACCGAGGTCAGGTAGGGGCCAGTGGATGGGTCCCCCCAGTGACATTTCTCTGCCGGTAAAATCCAGTGGTGTGGCTGGGGTGAATATCTAAATGATAGTCAAATCTTTTTGACCTTCAAAACATCATCAGTATTTCTTAACCTCTATCCCTTCAGTGAAATGTTTGATATGTAATCTACTACTGTCATAGGTACAAGATATGTAAACATTCCCAGGGAGGGGATACTCATTGAACCCTTATGGGAGTTGATGGAGTTCTTTAATGAGACTTGGGAGGAGTTTCAGAAGTCTGCACAGCAATCCCTACATATACACAGCACATTCCAATTGTCTCTTCTCATTTAAGTCACAAAACACTCATCTAAGATACTCATTACAAATTAGGACAACTCAGAGAAGCTCAATGGCTTTCAGGGCTATTTGACTAGAAAACAGCAGAGCTGAGGGGAAAGGCTCCAACATAACACTCCAAGTTAACAGCTGATGGAGTTTCCTCAGGTTTTGGTGAAATTCTCCTGCTCTTACCATCTCTGTGCGATTTGTGTCACCTTCTTCCAAGGTGCCGGTTCTCCTAAAGGTGATGTCAACCCTCCCCTCCTTCACCTGAGCTGCAGACCCAGATTCCTTGTTGTTTGCTGAACATTTCTCTTCACTTAGATATCATGTGCCATTGGCTTCTCAAACTCCTGACGTCCAACACCAGATTTATTATTCTCCTCATCCTGTGCTCCTTACATCAGCTCACAGATGTGCAGCTTCCCAAAATGAAAATGCTGCTTCCCTCATTCTTTCTTTACACTTTATTCTCAGCTGGCCCCTGCATAATGCAGTATTACTCAGTGGGTCTTTCTTTCTTTCTCTCTCTTCCTTCCTTCCTTCCTTCCTTCCTTCCTTCCTTCTTTCCTTCCTTCTTTTCTTTCTTTTTTCTTTCATCTGTCTTTCTGTCTTTCATCCTTCTTTCCTTCCAGTTTGTTTATTTATTCTGGGAGGAGAGGGCAGAGAGAGGGGAGAGAGGATCCCAAGTAGGCTCTGTGGAGCCCTACTTGGGGCTTGAACTCAAGAACCATGAAAATCATGACCTGAGCCAAAATCAAGAGTTGGATCCTTAACCAACTGAGCCACTCAGGCAGCCCTCAGTGGGTCTTTCAAACTCCATGCCACCATTGCCTTAGAGGCACTCTTGTATCTTTCCTATGCTACTGTTAGAGCCTTATCACTTTATTTCAGAGAGCTCACCTTTTCCTTCTTCCTTGCTAAATCCCTCCCTCACAGTGCCACCCAGTTACTTCCCAAGGTAGAATTCTCAGCATTCCACTTGCCCTGCCTACAGCCTTCCATTGGTTTTCCCAGTTACCTGCTGTATGTTTATGAATAAATTGGACTCTGCTGTGGATCAGGACTTGTTACTCCTTCCTCCATACTCATTCTGTTCACAGCTCCATGTTAGATATTGTGGAGTGTTCTAATCACTTCTTTGTGTCACTCTCCTGGTTCCTCAGTGGCTGGGGTTCTCTTATAAGCTTGGTGACTGCTTGCCCAAGTCATTCAATAAATGATTATAGAGTATACAGACCTTGTGATTAGACTTGAAATAGCTTAAAGTGTGAATTCTGTGTTCCGCATAGTATTAACATTTGTGTTTTTAATATATGTGAATTGTAATTTTTGTAGTTTCCCAGTCAAATTTCATTTGAAAATTATCACCTAAATCACATAATCTCAGGGGCAAATTACATACCCTCCTGTGGTCCTGCTTGGCTAGAGCAGATCCTTGAGGGTGACTTCATCTGACTCTGAAGCAGTATAACAGGTAATAGAAAAGAAATGGATGTACGTCCAGGTTATTCTTAAAATGAAAAATAGTGGTGACAGCAGCCTTTCTAGATAAGGATCTGGGAAACCTGAAAGACTGGATTTATTATGAGAGTGAACCAGGCTAGAAAGGTGGATGTCTGCTGTACCTGTAGCCCCTGCCTCCCCTTAGGCCACCACTTTTTCCTTTTTTTTTTTTTTTTTAAGAGAGAGGGAGAGAGGGCTAACAACAGGGAGAGACAGACAGAAAGAGAGAACCCCAAGCAGACTGCACACTGTCAGCACAGAGCCCAGCACAGGGCTCGATATCACAACCCTGAGATCATGACCTAAGCTGAAATCAAGAGTCAGACGCTTAACCAGCTGAGCCACTCAGGCAACCTTGGCCACCACTTCTTTCACAATATCCATTCATTCTCTACCTTCGTTTTCTCCTCATTCTCTGAAAGTCTTAAATTTCATTATTTCCCTCCTTGCCCTGAAGAAGGGCCCAGATATGGCATCAGGATATTCTTCCCTGGACTTTGCCTTATACATCTCATGACTGTGTATGTTTGAATATGTTGTAGGTTTGTGAACTTGTAGTCACTTGTAATATTCTGGGAGACAGAGATAATCATTCCCCTAGGACTTGCCTTCTTTGCTTTTCCAAAGATCATTTTGTCCCTTTCCTTATGAGGACCTAATAGTGCTCTTCTCTTTCTTTGGCAGGTGTTTTTGGATGAGGATTATCTAGGGGTCCTGGACCATTCCACTAACCAGCTGATTATTCCCACCAAAATGGTATATAATCCAGGGTTAATGGCATTGGTTCAATGCCTGCCCAGGCCCCAGGCTCAACTACAAGCATGACCAGGCCCAGTGATAGCCTATTTTCTCTTCCACTTTGGAATGTTCCTTGCATAAAAGCTCAATAAGGATGAGGGAGAATTGTATGTGTTTCTAAAGTATAGGTATACATGCTTTGGGTGAACAGAACTTCTCCACATTGGATATTTACTGCTCAAAAAACTCTAGGTTTGTTGCCAGCCTCAGTAGTCTCTTGTAAAATATCCAGGTGACTATTTTCTGAAAGGGTTGGCACAGGTTGGGAGTGAGAGTGGAGTGAGTATGAAGAGCAGGGGCCCAAGGATTTGCTTGACCCAGAACTGGAGGTCTGCACATTTCTGGGACCAGCTATCTGTCTGTCACCCTGCTTATGACCTCATCTGAGTTTCAGAGGAGACTTAAGAGATCTACAGAGGAGTGCCTGAGTGATACCCATTCTGGCCGGTCTGTCTTGGGCAGGGCTACAAGGATATCCCAACACTGAGAATTCTGGTGGAGAATCAAGGCCTCCTTGCCTACGGGCAGAACATCAATAAGGAGAGAAAAGGTGGGCTCTCTTCCTTCCAAAGGTGGAGAGGTTTGAGACCTTAAGGCACTGAATTCCTGTCATTCTTACCCCAGTCTGAGGACAGTCATGACTAAGTGCATGGTTTAGAAGACAGCAGGATCTCTTAGCCAATGAGACAGTTATGTGTAGAAACAATGATGAAGTCTTGCTTTGATAGGAAAGGATGATGGTGTTGCCCCTTAAGTGTGTTCTCTCATTACCAAGCCAAAGGAAGTCTTCTTTTTCAGGAAGATTTTGAAAGAAGCTTTAGAAAAATATGGTTAGAATTACTCCCTGGAACCTTTGATTTTTTCCTTCCCTGGAGCTCAGTGTCTGCATCCTGGCCTCCCCCTGGGCTCCTGGGTACAGAGTCACACACACCTTCTTTTCCCCACTCCAAGTGCTTTGAACTACCTGGGAGTTAAAGGTAGCCTGAACTGCTGTGCTGGCCAGACCTGGAAGAAGTGCAGTGACTTTTGTTCTGTTAATGTGGGAGATACAGGCACACTCTAAGAGGTGTATGTGTATAACAGAAGGAAGAATTTATGTAGGATTTTGCAGAAACCTTCCATATGATGAGGCCAGGAAAGCATCCTCCTTCAGGCAGAGCCCTGGTCACAGCCTATTCACATTCTGTGTTCACATCCCTGCTCTCCTTCTTTGTGTTTCCTTTATTCCCCTCCTACAGGATTAATTGGGGATATCTATCTGAACAATTCTCCATTAAGAAGATTTAAAATCTACAGCCTTGATATGAAAACTAAATTTCTAAAAAGGTGGGTGCCAGACCATTGACTCAAGGTGATTGATCAAAGATATTCCCCATTTAGAGATGGAAAGAAGCTCAGAGACCATCTAGACTAACCTCTTTGGTTTTATAAGAGAAGGTGCGATTCAAAGTGTTGAAGGAAATGACCTCACAGTTGTCTGGGGCAGAGTGGTGACCATCCCCTCATTCACCTAACCCCTGGTCTGGTGATTTTTGTTTTTGTTTTTTGTTTGTTTGGTTTTTGCTCCATCATGTCCCCTGACAGGCCTGTGCTTGTGCTATAAAGGGGATGCCAGGCTCAGGTAGAAAGGAGCCTTACCTCAAAAGTCACAACTGACGCATAAAGAAGGGCATGCATGGCCTTTCTACTGGTGTTTGACTCTCTCTTAGGGACCTTCCTAACATCTGGAAGCCAGTCTCATTCAAACCTCGGGGCCCTGCCTTCTTCCTTGGTATCCTGAGAATGGGTAATTATCCAAAAGACACCTTCATAAAAATGGAGGTTAGTGATATTTCTCCCTTGCCTTATGTCCCCCTACCCCCATCCCACAAGGACATTTGAGGAAAAAAACCTCCTTGGTGCATGGGCCCTGCCCTGTGAAAGGAAATGTAAGCTCCCTGAGACTTCAGCCACTCCCCAGCCATCTGGAGGCTGCTCCATCCCTGGTGTTGACAAGGGTGAGTGGTGGATACTTAACACATGTGACAGAGACATAAGTAGTATGTTCTAGTGGGAACAGTTGTAGAATCCACTGCATGAAGAATTTGGTGAGCATGATCCACCTGTCCCCAGACATAATCCAAGATGTTGAGCCCCTTAGCCCCTTCAGAACACACATCCAGTCTGTGGTGGGGATGTTGAGATTCTAGTGCACATTTACTGACATCCTAAAATTCTACAACTCAAACTATGCTATGGGCCCAACCTGTTTTGATGACTACCTGGTGGTAAATGGAAATACCCTTCTCTGACTTGGGGCAGATACAGGGAGATGTGTTAGAAATAAATGCCTTCCTTCTTGAGACTGGGTGTTGAGCTAACCCCAGGCCAAGAGCAGTAGCATAGAACTGTCCAGGTAACCTTCTATATAAGGCCAGGTGTGGTCATCCGCTCTGTGTGAGTGTGTCTGTGACTATGATCAGGTGTTTTTATGGTGTGTGTGTGTGTGTGTGTGTGTGTGTTCATCCTTGTGTTTTGAGATTTAGAACTCAGCTCTCGAATCCTCCATTCCAATATTTTGCAGGGTTGGACGAAAGGTGTAATATTCATCAATGGACAAAATCTGGGGCGCTACTGGAATGTAGGTCCCCAGGAGACCCTTTACCTTCCAGGACCCTGGCTTCATCCTGGATCAAATGAAGTAAGCTCCCCACTACACTCCTTCATCCCAGTCCACTTCATTTGCCTTTGTCTTGCAAAGAGTCAGAACTTGAATCTTACGGCCACCAAACCTCCTTCTTCTTGACAGATCATTGTGTTTGAAGAATTTAGACCTGGCCGGGAGATCCAGTTCACAAACCTTTCTCATCTAGGTATGGTATTCTAGAGGGTAAATTTGCAGCATCTGAGATCACTTTTCTGGATCTTTCTAGCTAAGCTAGAGATACAGAAAGCAGAATGTACTATCTCCCAGGAATCTGAACCCTTCCTCACTGCCTTTGCATGATAGACAGTTTTTCTCTTATACCTGGCACAGTCTGCTCATCACCTCCTGTTTCCAAATGACCTTACTAACTCACTCTTCTAACAGCCTTAACTGTTAACCCAACTCTCTGGGCCTCCCTTCCTTCCGCACATTTCCACGGTGCTTTCTGGATCCCTCCCTCATAGTAAATCAAGGTCCCAGTGTTTTCTACTTCTTACCTTTTCTGAAATATGTTTCCTACAGCTCTCTCTTGTGCTGCCATGTTCGGTCATTCCAAGGCACTTTTCCTAGTACTGCTTCTCAAGTGGCCACAGGGAGGGAACACACAGTCCAGTCCCCACAGGTGAGAAGGCTGCAGACCCTCTGTGCCTGCCCACAGTGGATGACTGGTGCCTGTGTGCCCAGGCTCCCTGATCCTTTTGTTGACAGCAGGGTCCAGATGTCCTTCTGGAGAATCAACCATGCTCCCTTCATGAGAGTCTTTGTGGGACTGATAATCAAGCTGCCCTTCCTCCCCACCTGCAACTATCCTTTCCTGCCAGGGGTGGGCATGTGATGTACAGGAGACCAATCAGACTTTCTTTTCCAGGATATTGAATCTTGAGTAGTGTGACATAAAGTTGATTGCGATGAGTCCCTTCATCAGCCGAGTGGTGAGTAACCTACCCGTCCTGACACCTCGGTTGCTGGAGCCAACCTGTCTTCTCCACTTATTCCAATTTCTGCTTTGGGCCCACCATCCACTTCCTAACTTGCCAGTACATTCCTCTTTTGGCATAGGTTAGGTAACCTTTTTCTGATGCTTATAACAAAATAAAACTACTCCGTGCACATTCTTTGTCGTGTTGCTTCAATAAAGGTTGTTTGACCACCAAATAAAATGCTGAAAAATTGAGAATATAGTCAGAATACTTGATCTCACAAATGTACATGTGAAGCAAAGGTGATCTTACAAAGAAATCAAATAAACGTGAACATTAATGATGAAATGACAGGCAGTTCATATACACTCTGTGTTTGTCAAGTTTATTAAAAAAAAAAAAAGGTAATTTCCTTTTATCCTTTGGTGCTTGTTCCATACCACAGCACTGGCTTTTTCACAGTCAGGGGAAAGCCCTGGTTCTTTGAGACTTATAACAACCAACTATGTGGTCCAGTGCCTCCTTATCACCTTATTATTCTTTACCCACGTCCTGGCTACCACCTTCAGTACCCAGTTTGCATCTCTTCTTGATTCTGTGATCACCCAGTTCTCTGTGTGCTGTAACCCTGCTGAGCCACAGCAAGGGCACAGGGAGCCATTTACGTGTTGGTGGTAAATCAGCTTCATGGCACAACCTGGGCAGACTGAGGGGAGAACTGTGGAGCTTCACTTTCTAAAGCCACTGCAAATTCCAGCATGGTATAAACCAGCCCTGGGGTTAGTTGACAGGCGTCTTGGGAGCTTGGGAGAGTGGATCACCATGGAGGTGAGCTGGCACTGCATCAAGGGTTGCTGAGGAGACTTACAAGCCAAGACCAAAAGAAATCATAACCAGACTTCAGGCCAGTTGTACAAGGGGCTGCATTCCTCCCAGAGTTAAGATCCTGAGTCCACTCTTAGCGGGTGCAAATGCCAGGGAGCAGCAGCGCCCAGGTGGACCAGGACTTCCGCAGCCCAATGAAGTCAAAAAGCATGAGTTCCCTGCTTGGGGCTTCCTTCACTGTTCCACCCCACTGCCCTGTCTCTCAGTCCAAGCCTGCCAAGGAGGCAACAGCAAGCTAGAAGCAGGACTCCTTTCCTCTATCTCTTGCTTCCCTTCCCACCATCACCCAGAGTTGGAAAGCATCGGTGGTCCCATATTGTAGCCTCTGACTTCCATAGAGCGTAAGCCTTAGTGTGGGCATTACTGGAGGGCTTGTTAAAACATGGTTTGCTGGGCTCCATCCTCAGAATTTTTGGTTCAGTAGGTCTGGGGTAGGGACTGAGGATTTTCATTTCTGCCAAGTTCCCAGGTGATATTCAATATTGCTGGTCTGAGGACCACATTTTGAGCTCCTTTTTCATAGAGCGGGATGGATCTCAACCTGTCTCAACACTATTACTCTTCGGGGCCAGATAATTCTGTGTGGTGGCGGGTGCCTGTGCATTGTAGGATGCCAAAGCATCCCTGGTCTCTATGCACTAGATGCCAGTGGCACAACCCCCCCTAGTTATGACAACCAAAATGTGTCCAGATACTGCCCAGTCTCCTCTGGGAGCAAAATCCCTCCACATGAGAAACACTGCCAAAGACCACACCTGGTTCTAGTCAGATGTGATGCTTTCCCTACCTTACAGGAAAGCACTAGGAATTGGGGCCTTGGGGATCAGTGCTTTATAAATAAAAGACAAAGGTGACAGAATTTGGGAAATCCTCTTTTAAGACAATAGTCCTATCGATGACTCGGTTTTTCTTCTGTGTAATCCTAGTTCTGAATGACAGAGACAGCGTATTCTTTCTTTTTTGCACTACTTTTGAAAGAAATTCTAATATTCCCACAGATAAATGGATTCCTAGAGTAAATTGTGGTTAAAGTCCTATGTGGACCAGGCTGAAAAGGAAATCACATTAGACTTTTACAGATATTAATCTATAAACAAATAAACACAATATGGTGTGAGGCTGTAAAAGGTACAGCTCATTACTGGTTCCTGGCCATCATGATTCCTTAGTGTCTCAGGTAATGTAGAGAACACTCAGGCCAGTCAAATACTCTCACCTAATCCATGATATCCTATTAGAAGTAGCTGTAAGGGCCATTTAATACTATTTTTTCCCCTGATAACCAGATGTTAGTGCCTTGGGTGAAATACCAGATTAACTACAGCCTAAATATAATTTCTCTACTCAAGTGAGTTGCAGTGTGAATATTTATCCTTCTTTAACTATTATGTCTTTAGAGTCAATCCGTGTTAAGCATAGAGATACTCAAGCAAAGTTTAGTCACGTTGAATATCTTCACCTAAATTCTGCCAAAAAGCTCAATAGGGGCCTAAATGTCTGTTCTTCAGGGGTAGGCTGAAGAGGTTGGGGGGCTGACAGGGAAGTCTGTCCTCTCCTATATTTTACAGAGGCCTTTGCACAACAGCAAGATTTCTGTCCATAAGCTTCCTACCTTTCTAACCATAGGAACACAAATCTGTCTGGGAAGGAAGTGGAGAACCTGAAATCATTCTGTAATCTGCTAAGAGTTTAGCTGTTTTCTCAAGGTCCTTCCCGTTTCTCCCTTTAATTTTTTTTTTTTTAATTTATTTCTGAAAGAGAGAGAGACAGCATGAGCAGGGGAGGGTCAGAGAGAGAGTTAGATACAGAATCTGAAACAGACTCCAGGCTCTGAGCTGGCTGTCACCATAGAGCCCGATTTGGGGCTCGTACCCACAAACTGTGAGATCATGACCTGAGCCGAAGTCAGATGCTTAACCAACTGAGCCACCCAGGCGCCCCTCCCTTTAATTTTTTTTTAAGCAATCTAAATTTATACAGAAAATGCAAACTCTGCTCACTTTTGACAAATGCATGGAAAGAAATTTAAACAGCATGATGGCCTGGAAGGTGTTTATGTTTGTTACCCTCTGTAACTTGATGTCCCTTAGGGGTTACCTTGGTAACTTGATGCCAGCGTAACACCATAGAGTTCCACCCAAAAACTGATTCACCATCCCTGACTTACTAACATTTGGATGAGCAAATGTTTCACTAGTTTTGACTGGCCAGGAAAAATCCTGATTGGCAGCCCGCATTTCTGAAGAGACTACAAAACCAACCCAACAGAGAACCTTATATTCTGGAGAAAGGAGTGGTAGAGTCCTAACCATCAGAGCATCATCCTCTGAAATCACTTTAGTAGCTGTTGCCCATGGACCAAGTGACAGACCCTCCAATACTGTGCAGCACAGACCAGAAGAGAGGCTCCTCTGGGAGATCGGACAGGCAGCAGGGCCCCTAGGAGCTGGGGTGCATCTCTGCTTGATTATACCACATGTAGTAAGAGTCCTTCCAGTAAAAACAGGGTATTTTCTCTTGTTATTTTGCTTACTGAAACCCATGAAGAGGAAAATTGAACCTACATCTTCTGGAAAGAAGAGATTATGTAAAATTGCAGATCCAGTAGCCAAATGGTTAAGAAAGGGGCCTGCTTGTAAGGTAGTGGTTCTTCATTCTTGGTGTGTATCAGCTCATCTGGAGAGCTGTTAAAAACTACAGTGATCCAGGCTTACTAAAGTAGCATGGGACCTACATCGCCTAGTCTTACCAAGTTCCCCAGGTGATGTTGATAAACATCAAAACTAGAGAAGATTGCTCAAGGGCACTAGGGCACCAGTCCTAAACTTGGCTGCACATTGGAGCAATATGGGCGAAATTTGTAAAAATAATATTTATTTTTCACCTCCAAGGGGTTTGATTTGATAGGTATGGAGTATAATATAGATATCAAGTTTTAAAAAAATATTTAGTTAATAATTCATTTAAAAATAATTTTACTCTATTTTATGAAAAAAAATTTAAAAAGTATACTTTAAAAAATTCAGTGAGAAATATATCATTATTTTACATTTTTGTCAAGTATCTTTAGGCAAAATAGATGATATAGCTGGATTCTCATATCTGTCTCTATATTCTTTCTGTTGTGATATGTTGTTTTAGTTGAAGTATATGAAGAAAATACAGCCTAACTCAGATATGTAACTGGAAAAAGAATGAGTTTTTTAATAGCCTTCACAGATAATTATTATGGATATTCTTCTCTGGTACTATACAAAAATTTTACAAGAAGTACTTTCACAAAGATTAGTGAAATGTGGAATCTAAAATCGCATAAACTGAGTTTTTACATAACTCAGTTATGTTGAAATGTGGAATCTAAAATCATATAAACTGAGTTTTAACATAACTCAGTTATGTTGAAATCCATTGGTCTAACTTAGCATGGATCTTTTATTCAAGTATGTTCTGGTAACATCATGCATTGGTTCACTGAACTATGACAATATTCAAAATATTGACACATGTCATCATCCAATATGAGAAAATTCAGTCATCAGTATCAACACCAACATAGGAAAAGTCAAGATTTTACAGGCTGTCAAGTTACTGGTGGTGGATACAAATCTTCCAAAATGCTAATTTTTAATCGAAAGCTTGAGGTTTTTTCATTAGCAACAAGTATTGTCAGTTGTCATCCTTCAAGTGACAGGTTCACTTCATTCTCTTTTTCTCTCTTTTTAAATGACAATTTCATTGAGATATAATTCATATAACATAAAACTAATCCTTTTAGAGTGCAAAGTATGGGGGTGCCTGGGTGGCTTAGTCGGTTAAGCATCCAACTTTCGCTTAGGTCATGACCTCGCGGTTCGTGGGTTCGAGCCCCGCGTCGGGCTCTGTGCTGACTGCCAGCTCAGAGCCTGGAGCCTGTTTCAGTCTGTGACTCCCTCTCTCTCTGACCCTCTCGGGCTCACGCTGTCTCTCTCTCTCTCTCTCTCCTAGAAATAAATAAAACATTAAAAGAAAAGAATAAAGTGCAAAGTATGGAGGTTTTTAGTATATTCAGAGTTGTGCAATGGTCACCACCACCTAACTAGAACATTTTGTAACCCCCATACCCATTAGCACTAACCCCATTTCCTCCACCTCCCAGTCACTGGCAACCACTAGTCTACTTTCTTTCACCTTGGATTTGCCTATTCTGGACATTTCATAAATAGAATGCTACAATGTGTGGTCTTTTGTGACTGGCTTTTTTTCACTTACTATGTTTTCAAGGTTCATCCATGTTGTAGCATGTATCAGAATTTTTTTCATTTTTTTGGCCGAAGAATATTCTATTGTATGGATAGACCACATGTTGTTTATCCTTTCATCATTGGTGGACATCCGAGTTGTTTCCACTTTTGGGATATTATGAATAGTGCTGCTCTGAACATTCATGTGCAACCTTTTGTGTGGACATGTGTTTTCATTTCTCCTGGGTATTCTTCTAGGAGTGGCACTGCTGGATCATATGATAACTATGTTTAACAACTCGAGAAACTGCCAAACTCTTTTAAAAGTAGCTGTACCATTTTACAATCCCACCAGGAATATATGAGAGTCCCAATATCTAAATATCCTCACTGACATTATTAGCTATCATTTTGGTTTTAGTCATCCTTTGTGTTTGTGAAGTGGTTACTTTAATGTGGTTTTGATTTGCCCTTCCCTAATGATAATACAGTATTATGATAACTAATGATAATGTGGAACATCTTCCATGAAGTTATTGGGCATTTGTTTACCTGCTTGGGAGGTTTTTATTCAAACCTTTTGACATGCCCTTTATCATTTTAAAAATTTGGGTCATTTTTTAATTGATAAGTTATAAGAGTTTGTATATTTTAGATATAAAGCCCTTATCAGATAATATGATTTGCAGATATTTCCTCTCATTCTGGGGGTTTCTTTTCATTTTCTTGATAGCATCTTCTGAAGCACCACAATTTTTTATTTTAATAAAGTTCAACTCATCTATTTATTTCTTTTGTTGCTCACGCTTGATGTCATTTATATCTAAGAAACCATTGCCTAAGTCAAGGTTATGAAGAATTTAATTCTATGTTTTCTAAGAGCCTTATAGTTTTAGCTCTTACGTTTAGGCCTGTGATATATTTTGAGTTAATTTTGAGGGTCCAACTTTATTCTTTTGTGAGAGGACATCCATGTGTCTCCTCATCATTTGTTGAAATGACTATTTTTCCTCATTGAATTGTCTTGGAACCTTTGCCAAAAATTAACTGACCATAAATGTGTGGGTTTATTTTTGGACTATCAGTTTTGTCCCAATCACTTTTATGTCTGTCTTTAGGCCAGTACCACACTGTCCTGGTCACTGTAGCTTCATGTTAAGTTTTAAAATCAGGAAATGTGAGTCTCCTGATTTTGTTCTTTTCCAAAGTTGTTTTGGATAATCTGATGAACACAGAAGTTTTTAAAAGCTTTCCATGTGATTCCATTTTGCAGCTAGGTTTGAAAATCACTGCTTCTAATGGACACAAATTGTTTGGATATCCCCGCCACCTTCTTAATCTCTCATCACTTGTAAGTTTGCCAATTATCTCTTAAATGTTTTATCCACAAATTCTGATGGTTTCTGTTTACTTTTTAACATCTTAATATTAGTTTCCTTTCCTTTGTATTATTGAATTGGCTATAACGACAACAAAATTGTTGTCTATTCAATATTCTTTCCCCTTTCTTCCTTGCTAACAAGGAAGACTGTTGGAAGGCAATGTGCCCCAGGTCATCAGAATTAACTCTCATCAGGTCGACAATCAATATTATCTACAAATCTTCTACCAAGTATCTTATTCAATGGTAGAAGTGGAAAAATATCCACATTAAATTCTGGAGAAACACGGGAGCTCTTAGGAGCTCCACTATCACCATTTATCAACATTATAGTGTCAGTCCTAGCCAACAAGACAACAACAAAAGTGACGGGCCACCTGGGTGGCTTAGTCGGTTAAGTGTCCGACTTCGGCTCAGGTCATGATCTCGTGGTTTGTGGGTTCGAGCCCCGGGTCAGGCTCTGTGCTGACAGCTAGCTCAGAGCCTGGAGCCTGCCTTAGGATTCTGTGTCTCCCTCTCTCTCTGACCCTCCCCTGCTCACATTATCTCTCTCTCTCTCTCAGAAATAAATTTAAAAACATTAAAATTTTTAAAAAAATGATACATGGAAAAAAAAAGGGTTGAAATACAAAATGCAGAATTGTAATTGTGGACAACATGATCATCTTTATACACAGCTCAAGAGAATTCATTGACAACCTGTTAGAAATTAGAAAGTTACTAGACTCAAGGTTGAAATATAGGAATCAGTCAAGAGACTACACACCAGGAAGCACCAATTATAGCATGTCACAGAAAAAAGATATTGTTCATGATAACAATAGATACTATAGACAAAGGGTGCAAGACCATAATGGAGAAAAATATAAACTTCAATTGAAATACATAAAAGAAGACTTTAATATGTGGAAAGATATACCATGTTATGGATAGAAAGACTTAATATTATTAAAATTTAATTAATGTCTACTTTAATATAATTCCAACCAAAATCCCAAGAATTCATGGCATTTATCAAAGTAATTCTAAAATTCATATGGTCCAATAAGAAACCAAGATTCACCCTGGCACTTATTAAATTATCTGGTAATAATTCCAAACATTTATACAGTGTTCTTAGACACTGTTCTAAGAGTTTTATATTTATTACATTCACTAATATGATCAGTCCTCATAAATGGGCCTATGTTGTACATGCGTTAATTGTTAACAGGACTCATGTCCACCAGCTTTGAGTGAGGCCTAGAGCCAGAGAAAGCTATCAGACAAATGCAAGGCACCTGGCAGGTCAACAATCTCCATCTGAAAAGCAGCTCTTGACTTAGTGCAGCCCTGGTGTATCAACGGACCACCACATTAAACTGCGGTTGCAAAATTCTACATTTGAAACTTTTCTCCTAAATTAATACATGAGAAACAGGGTCCCATTATTTTCTAACTCCAGGGTTTCAAAAAGGTGCCAATACACTGGAGCAGTAGGGGAAAGAAAATAAATCCAGTGCAAATGCTCTCCTCTGCCCCACCCCATCCTTAAGTCCTGATGCCTGCCTTTCTGTCACTGGGCCTCTGTTTTCTTCCACACCAGTTCAGCTAACATGGTCATTACAGGGCTTGTGCACAGCTAGTTATAGCCTCTGTACATCTTTGGGGTTGGGCTGGGAGATTTGCTAGTATAGATCTTGTCAGGATACAGAAGTCAAGGACTGCTGTGTTGTTCCTATTTTAGTTTCTTTTTTTAAATAAGAAGACAAGATGCACAAAAAGTGGAATGTTTTTTATTTCAAAGCTTAATGCATATGAAAAAGACATTGCAATAATGAGTCTGTATACAAGTGTTAAAATATTAGGAGAGATAAGAGTATGGGGTTATTGCAATTCCAAAATAAATAATTAACTGTACTTAGCTCTTAGTAGACATGCAATCAATTTTTCCTACTGCAATCTAAGACATAGCATGAGAGACTCCCAAGAAAGGGGAGGAACAGAACATTTCACAGACATGCTGATGGTGGAAACATTTATACTAGTGTTGTAATTTTTTATTATGCTAAAGGGACACTTTACTTACAAAGAAACCTAGAGAGTGAGCAAATACTGAAGAAAACCAAAACCCCACAAACACAGAGAGTTGTCACTCAGTTTATGCTCCCATTTAGATCGAAATGTCTGCTGTTCCATTACTTTAAAAAGTTGCCCTACAAAGGGCATTAAGGAATTCCTGACAATTTAAAATGTAGAAAGCGAAGGGAAAGAGAACTGATATTAGTAGTTCAGATTTTGAGTGAGTTTTTGTTATTTTTGCTCTTAAAATGGATATGCATCCATTTTGCTTTAAGAACTCTGGGCAGAGAGGCATTCAAGCCTGTGATAAGAGGTTATAAACCTGGAACAAATGCTACGCAAGAATTAAAGATTCAGAAGCAGGGTCATGCAAAATTGGTCTGAGCAGGCTCAGATAGACTTGTTTCCCCACATGCCCTGCACCCTCCTCCATTGCACTCTGGGCCTTAAAGCTACTTCATCCTGACCTAATGACTGACATCCATTGGTGGACATTTCTCAGAATAATCAGAGAGAAAAGAAAAGGAAGCTTCACAGTAGATGAGTACAGGTCAGTAAGATAAATGAATGGAGTCTTTTTCAGAGTTGCCTGTTCAGAGCAGTGGCCATTGATGGACTGGGGGAATAAAGATAGGCTTTCTACTTCTGGTCCTTAAGAAAGTATACTTCATTACAGTATTCCACAAACATTACATGGCACCCAAGCGCAGCTTGCCTAAGAAAGGATAGGCATTGAGTCAGGATAAAATCCAAGACCCACTTCCCTAAGTGCTCCTCTTAGGAAAAATCTCTGGGCTGCAGCCTTAAGAGACATTCTACAACCAACTAAAGATAAAAAGCCAATCCTTTAGCCACGAATTACAGAGAAAAAAACCTAGCATTTGGTTGGCCTCTGAAAATTCTAGACTACACCTCACACAAGGGAATTTTGCTAACACAACTATCCTTAGTCACTAGAAAGATGATAAATTTCCTGGGACTTCCTACAGCCTTCGGAGTAGTCTAGGAGAGAGAAAATCTATCCTTTCCCTAGAAGGTCCTATCTTTTCTGACCCCATAGGATTACAAGTATTTCTGGCCACCTCAGAGCCAATTGAAACCTTGGGCAATGCGGCTCTGTTGACAGTCTCTTTGCTTTTGGGACTGAAGACTTCTTCCTTTTTCTGAGAGGCTGTGAAAGACACGTTGCCTCATAAAACAGTCATGACTATCTGATCTAGCATTTTCATCTTGAAAATCGTCTTCTCCATCACAATCCCAGACTTTAGCCTCTACTACAAAGCTGTAATCATCAAGACTGTATGGTATGGGCACAAAAACAGACACATAGACCAATGGAATAGAATAGAGAACCCAGCATTGGACCTACAAATGTATGGCCAAGTTATCTTTGGCAAAGCAAGGAAGAGTATCCAATGGAAAAAAACAGTCTCTATAGCAAATGGTGCTGGGAGAACTGGACAACAACATGCAGAAGAATGAAACTAGACCACCTTCTTACACCATACACAAAAATAAACTCAAAATGGATGTAAGACCTAAATGTGAGACAGAAAACCTTCAAAACCCTAGAGGAGAGAGCAGGAAACAACCTCTTGGACGTTGGCCGCAGCAATGTCTTCCTGGACACATCTCCAAAGGTAAGGGAATTAAAAGCAAAAATGACCTATTGTTACCTCATCAAGATGAAAAGCTTCTGCACTGCAAAGGAAACAATCATCAAAACTAAAAGGCAACTGATGGAATGGGAAAAGATACTTTCAAATGACTTATCACATAAGGGGTTAGTATCTAAAATCTATAAAGAACTCACCAAACTTCACATCCGAAAAACAAATAATCCAGTAAAGAAAGGGCAAAAGACATGAATAGACAATTTCCGAAGAAGACATCCGGATGGCCAACAGACACATGAAAAGAGGCTCAACACTCATCATCAGGGAAATACAAATCAAAACCACACTGAGATACCACCTCACGCTGGTCAGAGTGGCTAAAATTAACAACTCAGGAAACAACAGATGCTGGCAAGGATGTGGAGAAATGGGAACCCTCTTGCACTGTTGGTGGGAATGCAAACTGGTGCAGCCGCTCTGGAGAACTGTGTGGAGGTTTGTTAAAAAGTTAAAAACAACTACCCTAGGACCTAGCAACAACTCTACTAAGAATTTATCCAAAGGTTACAGGAATACTGATTTATAGGGGTACATGTACCCCAATATTAATAGCAGTGCTTTCAACAATAGCCAAATTATGAAAAGAGCCTAAATGTCCATCAACTGAATGGATAAAGAAGATGTGGTTTATATATACAATGGAATACTACTTAGCAATGAGAAAGAATGAATCCTGCCATTGGTAGCAAACTGGATGGAACTGGAGAGTATTATGCTAAGTGAAATAAGTCATCAGATAAAGACAAATATCTTATGTTTTTACTCATATGTGGAACTTGAGAAACTTAATAGAAGACCATGCTGGAAGAGAAGGGGAAAAATAGTTACCAACAGGGAGGGATGGAGGCAAATCATAAGGTGGAGGACAGTGAAAATGGGTGATGGGCATTGAGGAGGACACTTATTGGATGAGCACTGGGTGTTGTATGTAAGCAATGAATCACTGGACTCTTCCCCCAAACCAAGAGCACACTTTATACACTGTACGTTAGCCAGTTTGACAATAAATCAAAATTTTAAAAAATCTTCCAATGGAAGATCCCATAATCTACACAAAGAGATTCAAACTCCTTGTTGATTATGAACTCCCTCCCCGCCCCCACACACAATGACCCTATCTACATTTCCAGTTATTTCCCACTACTTCTCTGCACATGCTGAGATTGAGTAAATTGGATTTTTCACTGCTCCTAAGTCTTCATTCATGGTGTTCTCTTGCCATTAAAAATCCACTTTTACACACACACACACGAAAAGAAAAGAAAATGGTCCTCTCATAACTAAATTTCCATCTGGTTAAAAAGAAAAACAACCACCAAAAAGCTCCACTGTGGTATGAAATGGATACATCCTATTATGAGCTACACTTGGCTCCAAAGACCAGCATCACCTTCATATACAGGTTGCCTTCTCCTTACCCCAAGTTACCCTTACCTCTTATATTACTGGGTTGGGGTCTTATCTATAAGATTTAACACCTGAAGAGACAGCCTCTTTCACAGGTGAAATAGTTTGCCCTAAAATGGAAATATCCAATAGAATCTGCAGCCATCTAACCTAGAGGTGATGAATTGCCAATGACCTCACATCATTGAATTCTTTCACAGTAGGCTAAATTTCAAATGGTGTTCATGGCTACGGAGCAAAGACTGGAATACCTTTACATAGACCAATGGACCAACAATAATGTCCTAACTGTAAAACAGGACTGGATTATGAAAGACCTCTCTATGGAAACAGATAAAACTTACTAGATACTCAGTAATGTTACATGTGCATATACCAATGCACATTTGCATGAAGAACATCATCTAAAGAAAGTTATCTGGACTAGGATTCCCCCCAAAGCAGTTCTTTTAACATGTATGGGAACTAGCATTCTCTCCAAAGAGAGCCTCCATGGAATCAGCTCACCTGGCTCTTGTCAGTCATTTATGTGTTGTGTACAACCATACCACTCTATCATTGGCTCAGCTCCCAGGTATCCAGAACTCAGGGGCTTGGGAACTAGGAGAATTTGAGTAGGCACAGAATATTTCTCTCCTTTTTTTTTTTTTAATGACACAGTACCTACCTCTTCTCTGTTTTCTCCTTTGTGACTGTTCTCTTTCAGCAGACAGGTGGACATAGATCATACATACTATGCTTTATTTGACTTCAGTGGATGGCCTACAGTTCATATTGGTCAGAACCAAGACCCACCTGGAAAAACTTGAACTTAGGCATTGACTACCTTGGGTTGTCCTATGGCCACCCTCTTTGGCCTCTTTGGTCACTTGTAATATCAGCATGCAACCGTGAAACTCATTTCTCTGGGAGGAAAAGACTGGTTTCCAAGAGGGGATGATAAACTTCAATCCGTTAGGTATATGTAAGTCAGAACTTGAAAGGTGGAATGAGACAAAGGTGGAGTGAGAAACTCTCTTTTCCTGTTACAGAAATGGAACTAATAGCCCCAAATAACCTTCACTACTGTTCAAGGCAGTCATTCATTATGCAAGTGCTTCATGATGCTGGATATGCCACTTTTATCTGTCCCAGACCAAGGTATGTTATGGATGTCTCATTCTAAGACACAGTTTTGGAAACTCCTATGCTGTGCTCAATGAGAACTAGTAGGGATAGTAATTATATTTAATGAGCCCTAAAGGACGTGGCAGTGGATTTATAGGTGATAAATCTGAATGACCCTGGAGTTTCCTGTTCTTCTAACATTCAGTTAGCTTAGCAGAAAGCTGGCTTAACAGGTCTGAGGTAGTTCAACGAAGGCTGATATGAGCTGATTATCAGCCTGAGGTTTTTCTTTCTAAGAAAGTAACTTTTTCAACCAAAGAACCTCCATTATTCTATAGACATGTGAATGTTTCCTGCCTTCTGACCTATAAATATGTAGTTCATTATAGGTTAGGGCCATGATGCATATTGATCACTTGGCTTAAGCACTGGGATGATAAAAGTTGAGAAAAGAGAGGAATTGTATAAATTCTACTACTTCACAGGTTGTAAGTTTGTCTCCAGTAAGCTTATTGTGTATATATATTGCATGGCAGTAACAGTGTGTGTTTGGAATTTCTTTATAAAACATTTCTGAATATCCATGTTTCCACTCTTATTGGTGTACAAAACTTAAGTTTTCCTGTGGAATCTATGCCTTAGTAAAGGATAACCCCAACTGTTGGCAGAGCTAAATTCTCATTGATCTAAGCCAATTATACTAATTCTATTGTGTTTGTCAGTGATTGGTTTGGAGTGGGCCTATGCTCTTATATTGAACCATGAGACATAAGGGAAGTCTGCTGGAAAACTTTCTCACTTTTAAAAAGAAATACACAGGGGCGCCTGGGTGGCTTAGTCGGTTAAGCGTCCGACTTTCGCTTAGGTCATGATCTCGCGGTTCGTGTGTTCGGGCCCCGCATCGGGCTCTGTGCTGACTGCCAGCTCAGAGCCTGGAGCCTGTTTCGGTCTGTGACTCCCTCTCTCTCTGACCCTCCCCTGCTCACGCTGTTTCTCTCTCTCTCTCCTAGAAATAAATAAAACATTTAAAAAATAAAAAAAATAAAAAAAATAAAAAGAAATACACAGACTCAGAGTAAGGATGGTAGAGGAGTATGGGGACCCTGAGCTTGTTTCGTCCCTGAAACATAGCTAGATCAGCACGAAACTATTTTGAACACCTAGGAAGTTGATCTGAGGATTAATGCAACAATCTGCATAACTTGAGCCACAGAAATTGGCAGGTATGTAGTGTAGAGAGGTGAACTGAGGGAGAGGTGGGAGACATTTTGGTGGAGAGAGGACAGAGAGAGAAAGAGAAAACGGGAGAGTGCAGCATATTGGGATTTCTCAAGAAAAGCACTCGTGCTGAAAGTAGCTGGAGAGAAAGAGTAAGAAAGAGAAACAACTTGCAGGGGATTGAACAAGAAGTCTGTTCCCCAAAACCATTAACAGAGAGAAAGGAGAAGGTTTCAATACCATCAGGATTCTATAAACAGTGGAGGACAGAGTTTGAAGGTTTGGATCTCAGTGCCTCGTGGTGCTCTGGTGAGGAAGTAGGGCGAATCCCCAGGAGCAGGCTGTGTGGTCTGAGGGATCTGTGTGCCACATGGTAAGAAGTGGTTACCCTACTTGGAACTCATTTAGTAAAGGCCATATGGCCTCCCTGCAGGCAAAGGTCTCTCCAGGAGACCCTGGAGAGCAGCTACTGTTACTGGTATTGGGACAAAGATATCAGAGTGCAGCAAAACCTGGTGCGGGTTGTATGTTGTGATTTGCCATAATCTCTGAGCCTCTGCCGCTGCATCACGGCACATTTTCGGGGGCATGCCAGCACCCTGACATTGCTCAGTGAGACCCACCCCCACAAGGTTGGAATGGGTCTAAGCCATGAGGGTCTCTTAAGTATGAGGTTTTGAAACTCAGCCCCATCTGAGATAAAACTCTGGAGGGAGGTGCCACCTGGCAGGCGGACAGCTTGGACACCAACAGGGTAGATGTGGGAGTAGACAGAGACCTGAGACAAAGGAGGAGTGCTGCATCTCAGGTTGGTGAGAGCGTGACGATCCTGTGCTAGAGACTAGGGAGTTTGGTGGAGCTTGGTGAAGCCAAGACTAGGGAGCCTGGTGAACCCGGCATGCAGATTCACCCCAGTAAGCTAAGCAGCACCACCTAGGGAGAGAACAGACCTGTTACACCAAGCCCTAACCAACTGTGCATGTCTCCCAGAAGACAAGCACAAATCCCTCCACCTGCTGGACTATGGTGTGCTTCAGAGTTTCAGTTCTAGGAGAAACTGGATATAACTTGGTTCAGGTTTCATTCTGTTTGCTGGTTCGTTTATTGCTTGTTTTCTTTACTTCTGTTGTTTTCTTTTTTCTTTCTCTTTCTTGGATAAAGAAAGAGAAAATTCTTTTTTATTTTCATTTATTGTATTTAAAAATTTTTATTCTATTTTATTTTCTTTATTTTATTCTATACATTTTTAAAAAATGTTTATTTTTGAGAGACGGAGAGTGAGTGGGGGAGGAACAGCGAAAGAGGGAGGCACAGAATCTGAAGCAGGCCCCAGGTTCTGCATTATCCGCATAGAGGCCAACGCAGGGCTCAAACTCACAAACTGTGAGATCATGACCTGAGCTGAAGACGACTGCTTAACTGACTGAGTAACCCAGGGACCCCAATACATTTCTTTAAGTTTTAAATTTTTCTTAACTTTTATTTCCCTTTTTTCTATATTCCATCAAGCTTCTTTCAACAAGCAAGCCAAAACACACCAAGGACGCTGTATTTGATTTTTTTCATTTTGTCTTTAATTTTTTAACTTTTTATTTTATCAATTTTTTCTTCCTCCAAAATGACAAAATGAAAGAATTCCACTCAAAAAGAAAGAACAGAAAGAAATGAAACAAAAGAATTTAATCAATCCAGATATAATTAAGATATCTGAACTAGAATTTAAAACCATGATTAAAACAATATTAGCTGGGGTTGAAAAAAAGCATAGAGGACACCAGAGGATCCATTTCTACTGAGATAAAAGAACTAAAATATAGTCAGGCCAAAATTTAGAATGCTATAACCAAGATGCAACATCAAAAAGATTCCGTGATGGCAAGGATGAACAAAGTAGATTAGTGAATCAGTGATATAGAAGATAAAATTATGGACAATATTGAAGCAGGAAAAAAAGAGGGAAACAAGGGAAAAAGGTCATGATATAAGACTTCCAGAACTCAGTGGCCTATTAAGAAGGAGTAACATCTGAGTCATAGGAGTCTCAGAGGGTGAAGAGAGAGAAAAGGGGGCAGAAGGTTTGTGTGAGCAAATTACAGTGGAAAACTTTTCTAATCTAGAGAAGATCACAGACATCAAAATCCAAGAAGCACAAAGAACTACCATTAGATTCAACAAAAAGTGACCATCACCAAGGCCTATCATAGTCAAGGTCACAAAATACACAGACAAAGAAAGAATTATGAAAGCAGCAAGGAGAAAAAAACAATGGGAACAAATCCTTATCTTTCAGTACTCACTCTACATGTCAATGGACTAAAGGCTCCAATCAAAAGACATAGGATATCAGAATGGGAAGAAAACAAGACCTATCTATATATTGTTTACAAAATACTCATTTTAGACCTAAAGACACCTGAAGATTGAAAGTAAGGAGATGGAGAACCATCTATTGCGCTAATGGTCATCAAAAGAAAGCTAGACTAGCCATACTTATATCAGACAATCTAGATTTTAAAGTAAAGACTGTAACAAGAGATGAAGAAGGGCGTTATACTATAATTAAGTGGTCTATCCACCAAGAAGATCTAACAATTATAAATATTTATGCCCCCAACTTGAAACACCCAAATATATAATTCAATTAATCACAAACATAAAGAAACTCATTGATAATAATACCATAATAGTAGAGGACTTCAACAGCCCACTTACAGTAATGGACAGATCATCTAAGCAGAAAACCAACAAGAAAACAATGGCTTTGAATGACACACTTGACCAGATGGATTTCACAGATATATTCAGAAAAGTTCACCCTAAAGCAGCAGAATACACATTCTTCTCTAGTGCACATGGAACATTGTCCAGAATCGATCACATACTGGGTCACAAGTCAGCCCTCAACAAGTATAAAAAGATCGAGATCAAACCATGGATAAGTTTAGATCATAATGCTATGAAACTTGAAATCAACTACAAGAAAAATCATGAATACTTGGAGATTAAAGAACATCCTACTACAGAATGAATGGGTCAACCAAGAAATTAAAGAGGAAATAAAAAAGTACATGGAAGCCAATGAAAATTAAAACATGACAGTCCAAAACCTCTGGGATGCAGCAAAGGAGGTCATAATTGGGAAGTATATAGCAGTCCAGGCCAAAGATTTCTTCCAAGGAAGAAAGTTCTCAAATACGCAACCTAACTTTACACCTAAAGGAGCTGGAAAAAGAATATAAAACCCAAAACCAGCAGAAGAAGGGAAATAATAAAGATTAGAGCAGAAATCAATGATTTCAAATTCAAAAAAAAAACCAGTAGAACAAATCAATGAAACCAGGAGCTGGTTCTTTTAAGGAATTAACAAAATTGATAACCCCTTAGCCAAACTGACCAAAAAGAAAAGGCAAAAGACCCAAATAAACAAAATCACTAAAGAAAGAGGAGACACCACAACCAACACTGAAGAAATATAAACAATAACGAGGATATCATGAGCAATTGTATGCCAACAAATTGGTCAATCTGGAAGACAAGGACAAATTCCTAGAAACATAAACTACCAAAACCTAAACAGGAATAAGTACAAAATTTGAAAGACCCCCTAACCAGTAAAGAAATTGAATCAGTAATCCAAAAATCTCCCAACAAACTAGAGTCCAGGGCCAGATGGCTTTCCAGGTGAATTCCACCAAACATTTAAAGAGAAGTTAACACCTATTCTTTTGAAGCTATTCCAAAAAATAGAAATGGAAGTAAAACTTCCAAAATCATCCTAATGAGGCTGATATTACCTTGATTACAAAACCGAACAAAAACCCTACTAAAAGGGAGAACTACAGACCAATTTCTCTGATGAACATGGAGGCAAAATTTCTCGACAAGATAGTAGCAATACATTAGAAGAATTATTCACCACAATCAAGTGGGATTACTCCTGGGATGCAAAGCTGGTTCAATATCCACAAATGAATCAGTGTGATACATCACATTAATAAAAGAAAGGATAAGAACCACATGGTCCTCTCAATAGTTGCAGAGACAGCATTTGACAAAATACAGTGTCCGTTCTTGATAAAAACCCTCCAGAAAGTAGGGAGAGAGAGACATACCTCAACATCCTAAAGGCCTTATATGTAAGGCTCACAGCTAATATCATCCTCAATAGGGAAAATTGGAGAGCTTTCCCCCTAAGGTCAGGAGTCAGGAACACAACAGGGATGTCCACTCTCACCACTGATATTTAATATAGTATTCGAAATCCTAGTTTCAGCAATCAGACACTAAAGAGAAATGAAAGATACCCAAATTGGCAAGGAGGAGGTCAAACTTTCACTCTTCATAGACATGATACTCTATGTGGAAAATCCAAAAGACTCCACCAAAAAACTGTCAGAACTGTTACATGAATTCAGCAAAGTTGCATGACATAAAAGCAATGTATGGAAATAGGTTGCATTTATATACACTAATAATGAAACAACAGAAAGAGAAATCAAGGAATCTATCCCAATTACATTTGCACCAAGAACCATAAAATATCTAAGAATAAACGAAACATCTATACACTGGAAACTATAGAAAGCTTATGAAAGTAATTGAAGAAGACACAAAGAAATAGACAATTCCATGTTCATGGATTGGAAGAGCAAATGTTAAAATGTTAATACTACCCAAAGCAATCAACACATTCAATGCAATCCCTATCAAAATAACACCAGCATTCTCTGTAGATGTAGAACAAAAAGTTAAAAATTTGTATGGAACAAGAAAAGACCCTGAATAGCCAAAGCAATCCTGAAAAAGAAAACCAAAGCGTGAGCCATTACTGGACTTCAAGCTATATTACAAAGCTGTAATCATCAAGACAGGATGGTGCTGGCTCATAGATCAGTGGAACAGAATAGAGAACCCAGAAATGGACCCAAAAATGTATGGCCAACTAATCTTTGACAATGCAAGAAAGAATATCCAATTGAAAAAGACAGTCTCTTCAGCAAATGGTGTTGGGATACCAGGACAGTGACATGCAGAAGAATGAATCTGGACGACTTTCTTACAGCATACACAAAAATAAATCCAAAATGGATGTAAGACCTAAGTATGAGATGGGAAACCATCAAAATCCTTGAGGAGAAAACAGGCAGCAACCTCTTTGACCTTGGCTGCAGCAACTTCTTACTTGACATGTCTACAGAGGCAAGAGAAACTAAACAAAAAATGAACGATTAACAACAAAACTAAAAGGCAACTAACGGAATGGGAGAAGATATTTCCAAATGACAAATCAGATAAAGGGTTAGTATCCAAAATCGATAAAGAACTTATCAAACCCAAAAAATAAATAATCCAGTGAAGAAATGGGCAGAAGCCATGAATAGACACTTTTCCAAAGAAGACATCTAGAAGGCTAACAGACATCAGTCATCATCAGGGAAATACAAATCAAAACCACAATGAAATATCACCTCACAGCTGTCAGAATGGCTAAAATCAACAACTCAGGAAACAACAGATGTTGGTGAGATGTGGAGAAAGGTGAACCCTCTTGCACTGCTGGTGAGAATGAAAACTGGTACTGCCACTCTGGAAAACAGTATAGAGGTGCCTCAAAAAGTTAAAAATATAACTACCCCATGACCCAGCAATTACAGCTCTAGGTATTTATCCAAAGGAAACAAAAATGGTGATTTGAAGGGTCACATGAACCCTAATGTTTATAGCCTCTCTATCAACAATAGCCAAATTATGGAAAGAGCCCTAAATTTCCACCAACTGACAAATGGATAAAGAAGATGTGGTGTATATATATACAATGGAACATTACTCGACAATCAAAAAGAATGATATTTGCCACTTGCAACAACTACGGTGTATTATGTTACACAAAATAGGTCAGGCAGAGAAAGACAAATATCATATGATTACACCATACGTGGAATTTAAGAAACACAACAGATGAACGTAAGGGAAGAAAGGGAAGCAGCAACATGATAAAAACAGAGACAGAGAAAAACTATAAGAGACTCCTAAAAAACTGAGAAAAAACTGATGGTTGCTGGAGGGGTGTTGGGTGGGGGAATGGGCTAAATGGGTGATGGGCACAAAGGAGAGCATTTGTTAGGATGAACACTGGGTGACATACATAAGTAATGAATCATTAAATTCTATTCTTGAAATCATTACCATACTATATTAACTAACTTGGATTTAAATAAAAAATAAAATAAGAGATACACAAATAGGTGTCAACGCTGATATTATTGAGTCTGCACTAGATATCTTTCAGCACCATATCTCTAGGAGACCAGCTTAGGAGCAATCTGGGTCTCAGGGAGCTGCAGAGAAGATGGGTATATCCCTGAAATAACTGATCCTAGAATCATTCTCATCCAGATTTCTTGTGTTGATAAATAACAAAATATTATTGTAAGGAAGCTGAATAAAAACTTTCTGTACTGATTTAGTACATTATCATGTAAAAGAATTTCTACTCTACTTCTGGTTTTCTGAAAGTATTAATTTTTTGTGTTATTAATTTTATGTGTGTTAAATGCTTTTCTGCATCTATTGAAATGATTAAATGGCATTTCCCTTTGATTTTTTAAGATTGTTTATTTATTTTTAGAGAGAGAAAGGAGAGAAGAGAGAATCCCAAGCAGACTCTGCGCCACAAGAGCAGAGCCTGACTCAATCCCACAAACTTTGAGATCATGACTTGAGCCAAAATCAAGAGTTGGAGGCTTAACTGTCTGAACCAGCCAGGCACCTCTTTTGATCTGTTAATGTGGTAAACTACATAGATTTTTCCCCCCATGTTGGAAATGAGCAGTTACTTGGCTCAGATAAACCCTACTTACTTACTATGTTTTAGTTGGGATTTGCTATATGTACTTTTACATCTACATTTATTATTCATTTAGTATTATTTCATTTCATTATTATTGTTTTATTACTACTCATTATTATTTCATGATATCATTTACTATGAGTTTCTTTCTTTCCTACCTTCCCTTTGGTTGATTTACCACATAAAATGGACTTGGTAGTTTTCCATCTTCTTCTATTGTCTGGAACAACTTGTATGAGATACAGGTCATTTATTTTTGTAAACATCTCCTGTAACCTTGTTAGGGCTTGTAGTCTTGCAGCCTCGGAAATAGACATTGGTGCACAGGGCATTTATCAGGAGTGCTTGGGATTAATACCTGACCATACTCATGCATAAGCAGCAGTGGAAAACTGCAAGACATTTGTCCTCCCCAAAGCAGGGAATATTTGCTTTCTGTGCATGGTCTGGCTCCAAAAACTCCAAATGTTGATGTGTGGCATACCCAATTTCATTCAGTTCTAAATACTTAAAAATATGTATTCTGATTTGTTTCTTAATCCATGGATTATTTTAAGGTATGATTTTCATTTCCAAATGCATGGCTTTTTAATATATTTTTAAAATATAAATAAAAATTTATTGTACAAAATTAAAGCCTTCATATTTCATAGTTCAGTAAGGTTAAAAAAAGACTAAGTATTTTTTTATATCATCCACAAAATTTTCACTTTCACTCCCCTTCAACTATTAAAATGGCCTGACCAAATGTCATAGAAACAAACACTATAAATTCCACCAAGTACTTTAAAGAGAACTATCCCACAGGTTGTGTCTTGGCATAGGCAGTCTTCATGGCATGAGATGGTATTTTTAAATTCTTGAAGGACAGGGCCACTTCAGCTTTTCTGTCATTTTCAAATTCAACAAAAGCCGTGTCATGCCTCCCAGGTACCAAACAATATCTACACATGGCCAAGCTGAGAAAACAGAGCATATATGAATCTCTTCAATTCTTCTTTTTTAATCTTGTCATTGAACTGTATGATTTAGTCCGACATCCATGCTTTAGGTTAAACTTTCAAAGAACCTGAGGACTACACTTAGTTTGTTTTTTTAATCTTTAAAAATTTTTTAATTATTTTTTTCTGAAATAGTTTATTGTCAAGTTGGTTTCCATATAACACCCAGTGCTCATCCCAACAAGTGCCCTTCCCCATACCCGTCACCCCATTTCCCTCTCCCCCACCCCATCAGCCCTCAGTTTGTTCTCAGCATTCAAGAGTCAGTATGGAGGTTCCTCAAAAAATTAATAGAACTCCCCTATGACCCAGCAGTAGCACTGCTAGGAATTTACCCAAGGGATACAGGAGTGCTGATGCATAGGGGCTCATGTACCCCAATGTTCATAGCAGCACTCTCAACAATAGCTAAAACATGGAAAGAGCCTAAGTGTCCATCAACTGATGAATGGATCAAGAAGATGTGGTATATTTAATCTTTTTTTTAAATGTTTATTTATTTTCTTGAGAAAGAGAGAGAATCTGAGCAAGGGAGGGGAGGGGGGGTGAAAGAGGATCTGAAGTGGGCTCTGCACTGACAGCAGTGAGCACAATGTGAGGCTCGAACTCAGGAACCATGAGATCATGACATGAGTTGAAGTCAGATACTCAACTGATTGAGCCACTCAGGTCCCTCTGCTTTTTCAATTCCAATTGATTTCCAATTCAGTGTTTGTGTATGGAAAATACTTCTCATAAAATGTCAGTTACTTGAGATTTTCTAACATTTCTTTGGAACCTAACATATTCAAATGTGGAAAATAATTTATATGTGTTTGTTGTGCCTTTAAGAAACTCTATAATAATCTATTGGTTTAAGCTTGTAAAAATGTTATTCAACATAGTTATTTTTGGTCTGATTGAGAGTGTTTTCAGAGAAGTATATATATTAAAGTCCCCTATATAACACCGAATTTGTCAATTTCCTTTTGTAATTATGTTACTTTATAGTTTAGGTATTTTGAGATTACATTGTTAAATTTATACATGATCAGGATTGTTAGGTTTTATTTGCAGATTTCTTTTCCTCATTTAAGTACTAGCATTCCTTAATGTTATTAAATCCTTTTGCCTTAAACACTATTGTGTTACTATACTCACCATTTTGGAGATTTTATTGGCCATCTATAGCTATAACTATAACTATTTATTTATATATTTTTTCCTGAGATCAGTGAATTCTGTCTTCTCTAACCATATATTTTTGTTCCCCTTTGCATAGCTTAACACCCTTAGATCCAAGTCCCAGACACAATCCCCAGTCTCCAGTTGAAACAAATTGGTTTCAATTTGTTTTCAATTCAAACAAAATCCTGACTCTCTTTAATCTATAGACCATTTCCTACTGGAGCAGGCCTTGCATTCTGCTAGTGGGCCATGGTGACATGGGGGATGGCTGGCTTAGGAAAGTTTGGAGGAATTTATTCTCAGCCCCATCTGACTGAGTCCACTCTCACTGCACCAGCCTCCATCAAATTCTTTCTGATAGTTTTCCTTTTTCCTGAGTTGGACATTCAAAGCCTTTAAGTTGTTTTTTCTCCACTTTTCTTGGGTGTTGTACGTGCCATACCTACTTCACAGTCTTTGTAACCACCACTGTTGCCATGGAAACCAGTGCCCAGCCTCTTGATCTCCTAGTGTCTGCCTTCCACCTGCACTCCACCCATACCTGTCATGGTGATGATTTGCATAATCATGACACTACCAACACCAACAATGTCCTATTTCCCTCCATCAAAAAGGTTATCTATGTGTTTACTAAGCATCCTTGTACCTTAGTCCCCAAACCTCATCTTAAAGGTCTATTTTCTGAGGCCACTTCTTGTATCAATTACCTATCAGTTGGGTTTCCAGCAGGGAAGAGGAGGTATACTCAGAAGGTGTGTTTGAGGTGAGTGTAGTAAGGGGTGAAGTAAAAGAAAATCAGTGAGGGATAATGAAGCACTTTGGGACTTGCATCAGCAGGAAATAGGGAAGCCACTTCCACCCCTAGACCCGAGGGCCAAAGGGAGTGAACTACTCCAGAGCTGGCAAGATCTGCATTTGGATCAAAACACTCTCTGTAGTCTGACCCTGGGCCTCCTGTAACTCCTGAATTTCACCACGCTAAGCTTGGGGCTTTCACGGGTTTCTCCCTTCTTTTGTAGGGATAGGCCCTCATCATGGCCATTCTAAGTGGCTGTGCTCTTTTATAGAATCCCATTTGCTTTTTGTTTCTATGGGATTTTTGTTTTCTCAATCTCTGAGCTTTTTTCCCCCTTGCTTTTGAATTTAGTTATTGTTCACTTATTGAAAATAAAATCTGTCTTCTTGATCATTCCACTGTTTGATCCAAGGAGGAAGACTGTAGAATATGTCCATGTAGCTAGCTTGAAACTATAATTCTATGTACATTCCAATAATAATATCAAATATTTCAAGTTTACAATCTCTTATCCATAATTTTGACATTTACAAAATTCTGTGAAACTTTTACTAACTGACTTGGCAGGAAATCTTGATCCAATGTGAGTCAATTTGTCAAAATTAACAAAATTAATTAACAAAACCTATTATGAATTGACCTGACACTTTTTAATTATCTTTATTTATCCTCCTTAATATGAATGTTCAGATGTTTCACTGGAGAAATATTAATATATTCTCCACAACTGATATATATTTACTCTGTTAAAATATTCATTTTCTGTGATTTAATCTTGGTGCAGATGAGGATGTTGAGCAGGTGCCCTTGGTACTTTGTGGATTCAGCTCTGGGCTCTCCCACTTTGGGCAAGTTGTTCAGGCAAGGCCTTCATTCTGCAGATAAAAAATGGAGGTCATATTTTCACTGGCATCAGTTGGCTACTGTGAGGCAAAAGTGAGATAACAGCATATTTTGTCTATTATTTAGCACAAGTCCTGAAACACAGTGAGCTCTCAAAACATAGAAGTTGTTGGGATGAGGACTGGGTGTTACATGGTAATCAACTTGACAATAAACTATTTAAGAAACAAAAACGTAGAAGCTGTTACAATTATGATGATCTTTGTTCCTTTTAGCAAGCAACTCACATGGTGAATGGAACTGTACTGTGCATACTGTTCTGTAATTTGTTTTTTAAATTAAACACTATGTTGTCAGCATGTTTCCATGTCATTAATTTGATTTTTGTGTTTTAATGGTTTTATAGGGTAATCTCTACTGTCTCCTACAGTGCATTCTCTCTGCCACCACCTAGTGCTTGCTGAAATATGAGTTTGAGCACATGTCTCTCTGCTCCAAACCTTAACTGACTCCTCTTTCCCTAAAGTGTCAAGTCTAAATGCCTAGCATAGTCTGAACACTCTGCTTCTGTAACCTCAGCTGCCAGTACCATCATGTTTTATGTTCCTTTTTAGGAATTCCAAGGACCTGTATTTCTTTACTTCTCGAAAATTTCTTCTAATTTCTTGGCATTGTGTTTTTACATATCTTGTTATGGCCTAAAAGTCCTTCCACAATTATACACCTGGAAAATTTCTCACTCTTCAAGAGCCTATTCAAGAGAATAAACCGTTTCCTGACTGAATGAATCCCTTTTTCCTCATAATGCCTTGTGCAGGGCTCTCTCCACTGTGGTGCTTAACACATGGCCTTGAGACTTAAACTTCTCTTTATATGATTATCACCTCCTCAAGTCTCAAATGGCCTGAGAATAGGAAACATACGATTGGTCTTTGAGTCTAGCACACAGTATCACCCAGGAGACACACACATACACATTTGTTTTTAACAAAAATCCATACCTTACATATTCTATACCTTGCACATTTTTCTCTAATTCTATATTTCAGAAAGCAAGGTGATGTTTTTGGAAACATATCTATATCCTCTGGTTAAAGTACTCTTGCAGAGGACTGTGCCAGATCTCATTTGTTACTGCTTCCTCATTGTCTTGAACACTAGCCAACAAAACAATAAACAGTGGGAAAGTGACAAATAGGAATAAATTTAGCCATAAGGAGACACATCTCAGAGAATTAAGTAAATTATCTGAAGTCATGCATTTAGCCAGTTGAGGAGCTGAGGTTAGAGTTCTGGTCTTCCCATTCTGGGGATGTATTTTTTCTTTTTTTGCAAATATCTTTCTTTAGTTCCCAGCTCTCTGCTGACCAGTTGATGTGCTTCTCCTCTGCCCCTTAGACGTATTCAGTTCTTTAGGGATCCTCACATAGCTTTTAGTATCACAGGGGACTTTGTTTCTCTTTAGTCAACATAAATTTCTCTATCAGGTAGCTTGCAGGGGTTCATTTTTTGTAGTAGTCACATCAGGAGCTTTGGTAACATCTCTGTACTCAGTAAGTAGATAAAGAAGTGCAGTTATCTTGCAACACAATCTAGAGTCTTATACTGGGTTTATTCTTACCACAGAGTCTGACTTCCACATGGTCAGGACTACTTTGCAGGTTGCCAGATTGCTTGTGATGAAAACAATAGGGAATATGAGTCTCCTTTAGTTTGCTCCTTCCTTGTTTTCTCTGAATATATTTAAACTAGGGAGTGGGGGCATGCTAGAAATAAGGGGTGGCCAGGAGACAGTCTCCTACACCTTCGTTTTCTGCCCTTTCTATGAGCCAGGAACCTTGTGCCTGGGGTCTCTTTGTCACAATCTCTGGGCATTTTCTATTCCCTCCCACTCTTTATTTTACAACCAACACACTTCCAGGATCCTTTTTTTTTTTTACTTCTATCCCTTATCTGGCCCCACCTCATCTCACTAAAACCTGAGATCAGTTTTACTTGTCTATATCCTCATCTCCTGATTTATTTTGCCTCTTGGCTGTATCATATATCACTTTTTTTTTTTTAATCAAAGGGAACTTTCTAGACCCCAGTCCTAAAGCTGTTCTACATGAAAGGGCTCTTGGAAGAAAATCAGACTTCTCTTTTTCATTTATCAGTGTTTTTAGGGTCGATTATTAAGGTCCTTCCCTGGATTAAAGTGATTTGTCTCTAGCCAGAACAGTTTCCCAATCTACCATGGATTAAGACTCTTTCTTAGAGTGACTGAAAAGGAAGCTACTTCATCAAGAATGGCCATTGGATGTTTTCTTAACTTTGGGTGTCCCTTTCCTATATTATTGGGAAGCCAGTTTATGGATCATACTTAAACAAAACCCACTCAGGAAAAAAATGCCCACTCAGCTTTTCAGTAACAGCATCTGTTCCTGAAACTGTTCCCACCTGGCCACAAACTCTCTGATGGGTTTCTCTAGGCTACAGTCTCTGCATCTCATAATATGAATGTCAGTCCCATTTGTGGGGAGAGCTTCAGGTGTGTACTGACTCCCACTGAGTTAAGGTCGGATTTTAAAATGCACTAACTTCAGATCACAGAATTAGCTATAGAGATATGTGAAATTAGCATTCTTTTTTTCATAGATATTTTTATTAATTTCATCCTCCTTCATAAAATTAGAATGCACATTCATTTTGGTGTGGAAAGATCACTGCAAAACCAAGATAACATGGAAACTCAGTTTTAACAGCATTCATATTAAGTCATGGAAGTGAAAGTGGCATAATACTCTAAAGCAGTTTCACAAAGACCAATGGCATGCTGTGTTTTTACCTCAATGGATGGCCAGTCCTGTCCTCTCTGCCTCTTGCTACCAAAACTCATTCACAAGCCTCCAGAGGCTTTCCTTCTTCTGAGCCTATACTCTTCACCTCAAGCTGGCATTTCTTTCATATTAGGAAGATCCAGCCCTCCTCCTGTAGCTGTCTAAATCATTTACATAGTCAACAAGCACTTATTGAGGGTTTGTTATATGCCAGAGAGTTTTTAGGTGTTAGGATCCAACAGTGAACTGGGCATTCATAGTCTCTGTCCTCAAAGAGCAGAAATTTTTGGTATTAAAAATGATATAATAGGTCCAAAATGGAGTCATCTGTGTTAAGCCCATGTCACCAAACCAAAACTTAATACCTAACCTAATTGCAGTTTCAACCTCTCCCAGGAATGTAATCTTAAACCAGTAAATCTGGAATTTCCTGGTCAACACTACCGAATTAATTCAGTTGACAAATCACTTCCATTTTCAGAAGAAAGATGAGATAATCTGCTCTTTCCTTGTCCCTGCCCCCTTATGTCTATAAAAGTCTCCTGTTGTGTTCACCACTTCAGAGTTCCTTTCCATCTGCTAGAAGGGATGCTGCCTTATTCATGAATAAAGCCAATTAAATTTTGAAATTTACCCAGTTGAATTTTGTTTTTTGAGGTAGATAGCATGGTTTTATTGAAATGTTTTAGTAGAATGTTGGAGGATCCTAAAATCCTGTATTCTCACCAACGTGAGCACTGTATATGACACATTCTTGAATTTAGTTGGCATCATATCTAACTAAGGAAAGTTATACTATGATTATCTAGTGGTACTAGTAAACTAATATGACTTAAATTGCTTTTAGCATTTCTTTTAGCATATTCACATTTCTCTGGCTTCCTTTATCTCTAGATATACTCCAAGTCTACCTCCATTCAGCTGAGTTGGAAAGGGCCAATATACTTGGTGATCTCACTTAAAGGTCTTCACACCACCAGTAGCAATGAATATGAAAGTTCTGGCATTAAGACACAGTCAATGTGTACCACACAATTACTTTACCAGGCTACAATGTCATTCTTTCTCAAAAGCCATTTTAAGATACAGTGGAATGCTAGTTTCTATAACAACTAAAATGATATTTTCTAACTTCAATCAAGCTCTGCATGTGATAAAATTTGAAGTTTGTTAATAACATAAATAGATTTGATTTTCCATCTGCAGAATTTATATCAGAGAATTTATTCTCTACAAATTTTAAGATTCAATAGAAGGGAGAGATTGTTCTTTGTTACCAATCCTCCTCTTTTGGGGCTGAAGAAATCAGTTGGTTGTCCACCAATGTGCATATAATAAAATTCACAGAGTCAGTGCTTGCCTTAGGTCAGATGCAATGACATACCTCACTTAGGAGAATGTCCAGAGCCATCTTATGAATAATGAATACTCAGTGAATTTCCCCCCTCCATGGTCACTTTCGGGCCACTTTTTGAACATTTTCTTATTAGAGCAACTATTGTTTACTTGTCGTACTTTTTTCACAGGCCTCTCCTACCCACACTTTTTATGTAACAAATTTAGTTAAAATAATCAGTTGCCTTGAGACTTGCTACTTCTGATTACAAAGGGCAAAAGAACACAGTCACTGAGAGATGGAGTATGCAGCAAGATAAGGGTTTATGCTAGAGGCAACCAAATGAAGAGACATGAGGCTAACTCAAATCTGGCTCTTCAAATTAGGTTAGAACAAGTTTTTAATAATCATAGGGGTTGGAGGGTGCCCTGGTGGCTCAGTCCTTTAAGGGTCTGACTCTTTATTTTGGCTCAGGTCATGAAATCATGGTTGTGAGATTGAGCATTGCCTCGGGCTCCATGCTCAGTGTGGAGCCTGCTTGGTATTTTCTCTCTCTGCCCCTCCTCCCCTCTCAAAATAAATAAGTAAACATTTAAACAAAAATAACCGTACGGCATGTGGATTGAACAAAGACATATGTAACATACTGTGTGTTTACTATGCGGTGGAGACCTAACACTAACATGAGGCAAATTCAGTCCCTGACATCAGAAGGGCATCTTTAGGACACAGAGAGGAGCTATGTGTGAGCTCCAAGAGCCTGTATAAACAGAATGGACTCCTGGGCTCTTTATCTCCAGTAGGGAATGGAGGGCTTTCCTTGTTCATAGGCTAGAACCTTATCAGTGACCTTGATTTGTATCAGCTCAGGTCTCTGTGGAGACAGCTAGTGCATTTGCTGGTGGGGTCATTTTTATATGCCCTACTTCATAAATTATGACATAGGGTGTTAAAAGATAAACTGAGTCATACTAAAACTTTTAAAGTTTATTTAAGCAAAAATCAACTCAAATTAGGCAGCTTCCAATCTTGCAGAGAAAAAGAAGCTCTGAGGAGCCATACAAAACAGCAGACTTTTAATAGCTTGAAGGGAGAAGGTTTAAGGAAGTTATACTGGCAAAAGAGTGGGTTGCTTTATGTAAACGTACTTTCCTTTAGAGGAGTGATGTGGGTGTATCAGGCAGATTACATCACTAGTGGTAATTGGGTGATTCCTAATTGACTGGTTTAAGAGTTCATTTCTGGGAGAGCTGAACCTGTAAGTCAGTCTTGGTTTGGTGAGGCTTAGCCTAAGTGACTCCATTTGGGGCCTATTGTCTTGTTTGATATCTTTTAGTTTCAAAGAACATGGAAATTTGCATTTTTCCTTTTCATTTTCTTGTCAAGTTAGGGTTATTTCCAAGAGGATAAGCAGCTTTGCTTTATCATTTAAACAATGGACATTCTTATTTTATTTGTTAATCCCATCTTTACAATAGCTCTTTTCTTTTAGCATTTAAATTGATTTAAATATTTCTCAAGTTCTTGTGGTGACTGGGTGGCTTAGTTAAGTGTCTGACTCTTGATTTTGGTTCAGGTCATCTCATGGTCTTGGGATCAAGCCCTATGTCAGGCTCTGTGCTGACTGTGGAGCCTGCTTGGGATTCTCTTTGTCCCTCTCTCTACCCCTCTCCTGCGTCTCAAAATAAATAAATTAACATTAACAAAAAGGATTTGGCAAGTTCTCGGGAAAGACCATGAAAAACCTCTTTCTGAACAATTTCATTCATAAAAATAAGCATCTTTTTAATGTTATCAGATAGGAACACTTGGATATTAAGATTTGATTTTTAACTGCAATAGGTTTTATTTTGAGTGAATTCTTCATAAGAAACTCAGATTCTGGAAGGGGGGCAGGATAAAAAGCAGATTTAAAACAGGTTTTCTGCTTCAAAAGGTTTATAATTTAATGAAGAAGTTATAAGACATTCAGCTACAATGTTAGGTCATGATTTATCCAAGTTAGAGGGAGAAAGTATTTCAGACTGGAAGGATGTGAAACCAAAGGATTCATGAAGGAGGTGTAGATTTAAGTTGAGTCTACAAATAAGTAGAAGGTCTGAGGTGAATAAGAAAGGTGGATCTCAGCCATAACAGGGGTGGGAGGAGAGTCACAATGTTTATTTGGGGAGTCTCCATATTTTTCAGCTTAAGATGGTCTTGGGGAGTATGGTGAAGAAAGTCAAAGAAAATTGAAAGTCAAAGAATTTAGAGGGTCATAAATGCCGGGCAAAGAAGTTTGAAATTTTACTTGATCAGCAAAATACACGAGATGTTTTTAAACAGGAGATAAGTTGAGGGTAATACATTTGCAGGAGAATTTGAAGGGGAAGTAACTAACAAGCAGAAGTTGATGGTAGCAATCAAATGTGTAGTAATTGGAGTCTGAATATGACTGCAGGTGAGAATGGGCAGATGTGAGGGACCAGGGGGCTGGCACTTAAAATGTCCTGCAATGTGACTGTCTTTGGGAGTTCATATGCTAGGAGGTCTTATACAGCCTTACACGGAACTAAGGGACTTATTGGATGTTATCTCTTTCATGGCTTTCCTCCTCTTTCAAGACATCTGGTGAAATTGTAGCATTTAAAAAATCATTTATTTAAATTTAAGTTAGTTAACATACAGTGTGATATTGGTTTTAGGAGTAGAATCCAGTGATTCATCACTTATATATAACACCCAGTGATCATCACAAGTGCCTTCCTTAGTACCTATCATCCATTCATCCCATCTCCCCATCTACCTGCCCTCCAGCAACCCTCAGTTTGTTCTCTGTATTTAAGAGTCTCTATGGTTTGTCTCTCTCTCTATTTTTATCTTATTTTTCTTTCCTGTCCCTTATGTTCATCTGTTTTGTTTCTTAAATTCCACATGTGAGTGAAACTGTATGATATTGCCTTTCTCTGACTGATCTTCTCAAACTGTTCCAAAAAAATAAAAATGGAAGGAGAGTGCCAAATGCATTCTATGAAGCCAGAATTACCTTGATTCCAAAACCAAAGACCCCAATAAAAAGGACAACTACAAACCAATTTTCCTGATGCCCATGGGTGCAAAAATTCCCATCAAGATACTAGCAAATCAAAGTCAACAGTACATTAAAAGAATTATTCGCCATGATTGGGGCTCCTGTGTGGCTCAGTCGGTTAAGCATCCGACTTCTGCTCAGGTCATGATATCACAGTTCATGGGTTGGGCGTCATGCGTCGCGCGTTGGGCTCTGTGTTGACAGCCACCTCAGAGTCTGGAGCCTGCTTCAGATTCTGTGTCTCCCTCTCTTTCTGACCCTCCCTTACTTGTGCTGTCTCTCTCTCTCTCTCAGAAATAAATAAAAACATCTAAAAAATTAAAAAAAAAGAATTATTCACCATGATCAAGTGGGATTTATTCCTGGGATGCAGGGCTGGTTCAATATTTACAAATCAATTAACATAATTCACAACATCAATAAAAGAAAGGATAAGAACCATATACTCCTTTCAATAGATACAGAAAAACCATTTGACGAAATACAGCACCCTTTTTTGATAAAAAACCTCAAGAAAGTAGGGATAGAAGGAACATACCTCAACATCCTAAAGCCCATATATAAAAGCCCCACAGCTAATATCATCCTCAACGGGGAAAAACTGACAGCTTTCTCCCTTAAGGTCAGGAACATGACAGGGATGTCCACTCTCACCATTGTTGTTCATCATACTGGAAGTCCTAGCCTCAGTAATCAGACAACAAAAAGAAATAAAAGACATCCAAATTGGCAAAAAAAAAGAAGTGAAACATTCACTCTTCACAGATAACATGATATTTTACGTGGAAAACCTGAAAGACACCACCTAAAACTGCTAGAACTGATACATTAATTCAGTAAAGTTGCAGGATATAAAATCAATGTACAGAAATAGGTTGCATTTCTATACACCAAAAATGAAGCAGCAGAAAGAGAAATCAAGGAATCAATCCCATTTACAATTGCACCAAAAATGATAATATATCTAAGAATAACCAAAGAGGTAAAAGATTTGTATGCTGAAAAGTATGGAAAGCTTATGAAAGAAATTGAAGACACAAAGAAATGGAAAAACATATCATGCTCATGAATTGGAAGAACAAATATTGTTAAAATGTTGATCCTACCCAAAGCAATCTACACATTCAATGCAATCCCTACCAAAATAACACCAGCATTCTTCACAGAGCTAGAACAAGCAGTTCTAAAATTTGTATGGAACCAGAAAGGACCTAGAATAGCCAAAGCAATCCTTGAAATAAAATCCGAAGCTGGAGGCATCACAATTACGAACTTCAAGCTGTATTACAAAGGTGTAATCATCAAGACAGTACGGTACTGGCACAAAAACAGACACATAGATCAATGGAACAGAATAGAGAACCCAGAAATGGACCCACAAATATATGGGCAACTAATCTTCGCCAAAGCAGGAAAGAGTATCCAATGGAAAAAAGACAGTCTCTTCAGCAAATAGTGCTGGGAAAGTTGGACAGCAACATGAAGAAGAATGAATCTGGACCACTTTCTTACAGCATACACAAAAATAAATCCAAAATGGATGAAAGACCTAAATATGAGACAGGAAACCATCAGAGTTCTAGAAGAGAAAACGGACAACAACTTCTTTTACCTTGGCTGCAGCAACTTCTTACCAGACATGCCTCTGGAGACAAAGGAAATAAAAACAAAAATGAACTATTGGGACCTCATCAAGATAAAACGTTTCTGAACAGTGAAGGAAACAATCATGAAAACTAAAAGGCAACCGACAGAATGAGAGAAAATACTTGCAAATGACACATCAAATACAGGGTTAGTATCCAAAATCTATAAAGAACTTATCAAACTCAACATCCAAAAATCAAATAATCCCGTGAGGAAATGGTTAGAAGACATGAATAGACATTTTCCCAAAGACGACATCTAGTTGGCTGAGTGAAAAGATGCTCAACATCACTCATCATTAGGGAAATACAAATTACAACTCCAATGAGATACCACTTCACCCTGGTCAGAATGGCAAAAATGAACAACTCAAGTAACAAGAGATGTTGGAGAAAAGAGAACTCTTTTGCACTGCTGGTGGGAAAGCAAACTGGGGCAACCACTCTGGAAATCAAAAGGAAGGTTCCTCAAAAAAGTAAAAATAGAATTACCCTATGACGCATTAATTGCACTACTAGGTATCTATCCAAAGGATACAAAAATGGTGACTCGAAGAGGTACATACACCCCAATGCTTATTTATAGCAGCGCTATCAACAATAGCCAAATTATGGAAAAAGCCAAATGTCCATCAACTGATTAATGGATAAAGATGTGGTGTGTGTGTGTGTGTGTGTGTGTGTATGTGTGTGTGTTTGTGTGTGTGTGTATGTGTAATGGTGATTGAAAAGAATGAAATCTTGCCATTGACAACAATGTGGATGGAACTAGAGTATATTATGCTAAGTGATATAAGTCAGAGAAGTTGTAGCATTATTAAATGGAGATTTCTCACAAATACTCTCAATTTCATTTTCTGAGAGAGTTCCAAAATGGAGTCTATAGCTGACAAGGATGTGAGGCTTACTGCAAAACACCAGAAAGCTTTGAGCTATTGTCTGGCATTTTCCAGTTATGCACAGAAACAAAAAATAAAATGCTGATCAACAAAGTTTTTTTGAAAGATGTCTTCCATGTGACTGTAGCCATACTAACTAAGTGCTGGGGGGCACACAGAGGACCAGAGGACAAACTTTATTCTTCCAGGAGCTCATTGTTCTAGGAAGTTGGACAGACACAAACACACAGTTTCAAAGTAATGGCAGAAACAAAGATAGAAATGCAGACGTTTGGGTAATACAAGAAATATTTTCCCATACACAAAAATAAACTCAAAATGGATAAAGGACCTGAATGTGAGGCAGGAAACCATCAAAACCCTAGAGGAGAAAGCAGGAAACAACCTCCTTGACCTCTACCGCAGCAATTTCTTACTTGACATATCCCCAAAAGCAAAAGAATCAAGAGCAAAAATAACTATTGGGACCTCATGAAGATTAAAAGCTTCTGCACAGCAAAGGAAACTATCCATAAAACTGATGGAATGGGAAAAGATAATTGCAAATGACATATCAGATAAACGTCAAGTATCCAAAATCTATAAGGAACTCACCAAATTCCACACCCGAAAAACAAACAATCCAGTGAAGAAATGGGCAGAAGACATGAACAGACACTTCTCCAAAGAGGACATCCAGATGGCTAACAGTCACATGAAACTATGCTCAGCATCCCTCCTCATCAGGGAAATACAAATCAAAGCCATACTGAGATATCACCTCACGCCTGTCAGAGTGGCTAAAATGAACAAGTCAGGAGACTCTAGATGCTGGCGAGGATGTGGAGAAAGGGCACCCTCCTACACTGTGGGTGGGAATGTAAACTGGTGCAGCCTCTCTGGAAAACAGTGTGGACGTTCTTCAAACAATTAACAGTAGAACTCCCCTATGACCCAGCAATAGCACTGCTAGGAATTTATCCAAGGGATACAGGAGTGCTGATGCATAGGAGCACATGTACCCCAATGTTCATAGCAGCACTCTCAACAATAGCCAAAACATGGAAAGAGCCTAAGTGTCCATCAACGGACGAATGGATCAAGATGTGGTTTATCTATACCATGGAATACTACATGGCAATGAGAAACAATGAAATCTGGCCATGTGTAGCAACATGGATGGACCTTGAGGGTGTTATGCTGAGCAAAATAAGTCAGGCAGAGAAAGACAGATACCATATGTTTGCACGTATAGGAGGATTAGGAGGAACTTAACGGAGGACCAAGGGGGAGAAGAAGGGGGGAAATAGCGGGGGAGAGGGAGAGAGGCAAACCATGAGAGACTCTTGAATGCTGAGAACAAACTGAGGACTGATGGGTGAAGGGGGGGGTGATGGGCATGGAGGAGGGCACTTGTGGGGATGAGCACTGGGTGTTATATGGAAGCCAACTTGACAATAAACTATTTGTAAAAAAAAAAAAAAAGAAAAGAAAGAAATGTTTCCAATAACTAGATAGTGACTTAAATTGGATTAAAAAAATTTTCTCCAGTAGTCAGCTCTTCAAACTGCAATCTATTTTAGTATGGCTAAACTGAGATTACTTTAATAATAAACATGAGAATTTTCAAGCCTTCTCTTGTTCTAATAAAGTTTTCTATGTCCACCATAATTTATTTTGTAGATCTGCTAGTTTAGAAGAATTTTATTATCCTTTTTACTAGTCACATAGTTATACTTTCATTTTAAATACATTCATATTTTTCCTAAAGCACTCTACTGTGGGTTATGTCACTGGGTTTTACAAGGCAGTGCTTTGCTTGTGGGTGCCAGTTCATAGGTAGTGGCTGAGCCAAATCCAGCTGATTGGCTTTGAATTGTGGGCACTAGTGCAGCATGAGACCAAACTTCACTACTAATAAGGCCATGCAAACCCCAGCTGTCACCAGCCTGCTGTGTGACTTTATACAAGTCATTGAAACCTCTGTGCTCCAGCTTCCTCATTTGATACAGCAGGGATCATGGTGGTACTTGCTTTATGAGAGTGTGAGGGTTAAAACATAATAAATGTGAAGTACTAGAATAGTGTCTGGCACATGTGAGTACTTGTTAGCTTTTCCTAGCAGAAGATAAAAAAACCAAGGTGATGAAATGAATCACTTTCAGACAAAGCTTTTAATATTCTTACAGATAATTCCCAATGGATCAGATTATCTTCAAGGAGAGCAGCCTGCTAAAGAGGTACTCCATCAGGGAAATATTAATTCTTCTTGCTCTCTTCTACTGTTTAAAGACCTGGCACTTTTCCATACTTGAACTTGTATTGGAGCAGAGCATGATGCCCTTTCCACCTCTGCCTGACCACACTGATTGACTTCAAGTCAGAGGGGAAAACACTCTTGATAGAACCTTTTAACCAGGATTCTTACCTAGAGCTTTTCATGATTTTCCATTCTTTAGCTAATGAATGCATCTAGCAGATTTAGTAATAGACACATTTGTGTGACACCAAATCAGAGATAGCAGCCAAGATGGGCTCCCTGCCACTGGACACCTTGTTTGGAGATTCCTGCATCTGATTATTAGCCTGCTGAGGGACAGTGCTGAAGTTGTCTGCTGTATTTCCCCTTTCTAGGAGCTACCCTGTATGATGGCAGCAATTCCACTTCTTTACATCTAAATTTGTTAGACGTGGTTATCAATTTACTTGAAGTTTGAATATCTATAAGGAGAAATTTTAAAACTAAAGTCTTAATAGTCTGACTAGTAAAAATACGTCTGTCATCTATTCCTCTGTCTATCTTAACTCTATCAACTATGTATCATCATAGGCCAGATTAATTACTGGGTAACTACTGAGTCCTTTATAGCTTAAATGAGTTCTTTGACTTCCTATAATAAGCGTCTTAAAACTTAAGTAAACAAATAGTTTTCTAAAGCAAGCATGGTTTATAAGGAAAAGTGGCTAAATTTTCACTCTTACAAATTTTTCTGCTTCTCATTAACTATCAGTAAACCTAGTGTCTTAGTTTCCTCAGGCTATCTTAACGAAATACCATATACCAGGTGGTTTAAGCAATAGACACATTTCTCATAGTTATGGAGGCTGGAAACCCAAGATTAGGATGCCAGCATGGTCAGACCTGATGAGGACTCTCCTCCTAACTTACAGAGAGCCACCTGCTTAATGTATCCTCACATGGCCAAGATACAGCAAGCTCTGTGGTCTCTTCTCGTAAGGGCACTAATCTCATCACGAGGACCTCACCCTCCAGACATCCTCTAAATCTAATTACCTCCCAAAGGCCCCACCTCCTAATATCATCACTTTGGGAGGTTAGGACTTTAACATATGGATTTGGAGAGGACACAATTCAGCACCTAGGAGGATAGACAACATATTTTGCATGCTTTAGTCTTAAAAATACCTTTGCCTCAACTGCCTCTTTGTTCACAGTTGTTTTCAAATCATAGAGTACATTAATAATAATCCTTCTTATTAACTTTTCACTGATAATATCAATTTCTCACCCAAATTTTTGTATTTCATAAATTTTCTTATTATAGGCATACCTTAGAGATATTGTGTGTTCATTCCAGACCACTGCTATAAAACAAATATCACCAAAAAGTCAGTCATATCAAGTTTTTGGTTCCCTAGTGTATATAAAGGTTATGTTTACACTATGCAGTGGTCTATTAAGTGTGCAATGACATTATATCTAAAAGCCAACATACAAATCTTAATTAAAAACCTTATTGCTCAGAAATGCTAAGCATCATCTGAACTTTTAGTGTGTCATAATCACTGATCACAGACCACCATAACAAACATAATGATGAAGTTTGAAATATTGCAAGAATTACCAAAAAGTGACAACAAGATATGAAGTTAGAAAATGTTGGAAAAATCACACCCATAGATTTGCTTGATGCAGGGTTGCCACAAATCTTCATTTTGTAAAAAATGCAGGGTCTATGAAGTACAATAAAGTGAAGTGCATTCAAAGGAAGTATGCCTATAAATACAGTTGTTATGACATTTCTTTGTTTTATTTTTTTATTTATTAAATAGTTTATTGTCAAGTTGGTTTCCATATAACACCCAGTGCTCATCCCAACAAGTGCCCTCCTCCATGCTCATCATCCCTTTTCCATTCTTCCCCCCCCACCATCAGCCCTCAGTTTGTTCTCAGGAATCAAGAGTCTCTCATGCTTTACCTCCCTCCCTCTCCCCAACAATTTTTCCCCTTCTTCTCCCCCATAGTCCTCCATTGAGTTCCTCCTAATCCTCCTATATGTGCAAACATATGGTATCTGTCCTTTTCTGTCTGACTTACTTCGCTCAGCATGACACCCTCAAGGTCCATCCATGTTGCTACACATGGCCAGATTTCATTGTTTCTCATTGCCATGTAGTATTCCATGGTATAGATAAACCACATCTTCTTGATCCATTCGTCCGTTGACGGACACTTAGGCTCTTTCCATGATTTGGCTATTGTGGAGAGTGCTGCTATGAACATTGGGGTACATGTGCTCCTATGCCTCAGCATTTCTGTATCCCTTGGGTAAATTGCTAGCAGTGCTATTGCTGGGTCATAGGGGAGTTCTATTGTTAGTTTCCTGAGGAACCTCCACAGTTTTCTAGAGGGGCTGCACCAGTTTACATTCCCACCAAAAGAGTAGGAGGGTGCCCGTTTCTCCACATCCTCGCCAGCATCTAGAGTCTCTGGATTTGTTCATTTTCGCCACTCTGACCAGCGTGAGGTGGTATCTCAGTGTGGTTTTGATTTGTAATTCCCTGATGATGAGGGACGCTGAGCATCGTTTCATGTGTCTGTTTGCTATCTGGATGTCCTCTTTGGAGAAGTGTCTGTTCATGTTTTCTGCCCATTTCTTCACTAGATTATTTGTTTTTCGGGTGTGGATTTTGGAGAGTTCCTTATAGATGTTGGATACTACCCCTTTATCTGATATATCATTTGCAACTATCTTTTCCCATTCCGTCAGTTGCCTATTAGTTTTATTGATTGTTTCCTTTGCTGTGCAGAAGCTTTTTATCTTGATTAGATCCCTATAGTTCATTTTTGCTCTTGATTCCCTTGTCTTTGTGGATGTGTCATGTAAGAAATTGCTGCGGCTGAGGTCAAGGAGGTTGTTTCCTGATTTCTCCTCTAGAGTTTTGATGGCTTCCTTCCTCACATTCAGGTCCTTTATCCATTTTGAGTTTATGTTTTGTGTATGGTATGAGAAAATGTTCTACTTTCATCCTTCTACCATGTTGCTGTTCAGTTCTCCCAGCACCATCTGTTATAGAGGCTGTCTTTTTTCCATGGGATACTCTTTCCCACTTTGTCAAAGATTAGTTGGCCATATACTTGTGGGTCCAATTCTGAGGTCTCTATTCTATTCCATTGGTCTATGTGTCTGTTTTTGTGCCCATACGAAACTGTCTTAATGATTCCAGCTTTGTAGTAGAGGCTAAAGTCTGGGATGGTGATGCCTCCCGTTTTGGTTTTCTTCTTCAATATTACTTTGGCTATTTGTGGTCTTTGTTGTTCCAAACGAATTTTAGGATAGTTTGTTCCAGTTTTGAGAAGAATGCTGGTGCAATTTTGATTGGGATTGCATTGAATGTGTAGATTGCTTTAGGTAGTAATGACATTTTAATAGTATTTATTCTTCTGATCCATGAGCATGGAATGTTTTTCCATTTCTTTGTGTCTTCTTCAATTTCCTTCATAAGTTTTCTATAGTTTTCATCATACTGATCTCCTATATCTTTGGTTAGGTTTACTCCTAGGTATTTTAGGTTTTTTGTGCAATTGTGAATGGGATCAGTTTCTTGATTTCTCTTTCTGTTGCTTCATTATTGGTGTATAAAAATGCAACTGATTTCTGTACGTTGATTTTGTACCCTGTGACTTTGCTGAATTCATGGATCAGTTCTAGTAGGCTTCTGATGGAGTCTGTCGGCTTTTCTATGTACAGTATCATGTGGTCTGCGAAAAGTGAAAGTTTGACTTCCTCAGTGCCAATTCTGATGCCTTTGATTTCCTTTTGTTGTCTGACTCCTGATGCTAGGACTTCTAGCACTATGTGAAACAACAGTGGTGAGAGTGGACATCCCTTTCATGTTTCCGATTTTAGGGGGAAAGCTCTCAGTTTTTCCCCGTTGAGGGTGATGTTAGCTGAGGGCTTCTCATAGATGGCTTTTATGATGTTTAAGTAAGTTCCTTCGATTCCGACTTTCTCGAAGTTCTTTATTAAAAAGGAATGCTGTATTTTGTGAAATGCTTTTTCTGCATCTATCGACAGGATCATACGGTTTTGATCTTTTCTTTTGTTACTGTGGTGTGTCACATTGATTGATTTGCAAATATTGAATCAGCCCTGTAACCCAGGAATGAATCCCACTTGATCATGGTGGATAATTCTTTTTATGTGCTTTTGAATTCGATTTGCAAGTATCTTGTTGAGGATTTTTGCATCCATATTCATCAAGGACATTGGCCTGTAGTTCTCTTTTTTTGTTGTGTCTCTGTCTGGCTTGGGAATCAAAGTGATGCTGGCTTTGTACAATGAGTCCGGAAGTTTTCCTTTGATTTCTATTTTTTGTAATAGCTTGAGAAGAATGGGTATTAATTCTGTTTTAAATGTCTGGTAGAATTCCCCAGGGAAGCCATCTGGCCCAGGGCTCTTATTTGTTGGGAGATTTTTGATAACTGATTCGATTTCTTCACTAGTTATGGGTCTGTTCAGCTTTTCTATCTCTTCCCATGTGAATTTTGGTAGTGAGTATGTGTTTAGAAATTTGTCCATTTCTTCTAAGTTGTCCAGTTTGTTGGCATATAATTTTTCATTGTATTCCTTGATAATTGCTTGTATTTCGGAGGGGTTGGTTGTAATAAGTCCATTTTAATTCATGATTTTGTCTATTTGGGTGCTCTCTCTTGTCTTTTTGAGAAGCTTGGATAAAGGTTTTTCAATTTTGGTTATTTTTTCAAGAAACAAACTCTTGTTTTCATTCATCTGTTGAATTGTGTTTTTTTTTTTATTCTATATTGTTTATTTCTGCCCTGATTGATATATGTTTTCTCTTCCCCTACTGGGTTTGCAGTGCTCTTGTTGCTCTTCTTCTAGTTCCTTTAGGTGCACTGTTAGATATCGTACTTGCACTTTTCCTAATTCTTGAAATAGGCCTGGAGTTCAATGTACTTTCCTCTTAGGACTGCCTTTGCCACATCCCATAGGGTTTGAATTGTTGAATTTCATTTTCCTTTGTTTCCATATATTTTTAAATTTATTCTCTAATTGCCTGATTGGCCCATTCATTCTTTAGTAGGGTGTTCTTTAACCTCCATGTTTTTGGAGGTTTTCCATCCTTTATCCTGTGGATGATTTCAAGTTTCATAGCATTGTTATCTGAAAGTGTGCGTGGTATGATGTCAATTCTTTTATATTTATTGAGGGCTGTCCCAGTATGTGACCTATCTTGGAGAATGTGCCATACGCACTTGAGAAGAAAGTGAATTCCATGGCCTCAGGATGTAGAGTTCTAAATATATCTGTCAAATCCATCTGGTCCAATGTGTTATTCAAGCCCATTGTTTCTTTAATAATTTTCTGTCTAGTTGATCTATCCATTGCTGTAAGTGGAGTAGTAAAGCCCTCTGCTATTAGCACATTCTTGTCCATAAGATTGCTTTTGTTTGTGATCAATTGTTTTATGTTTTTAGGTGCTTCCATATTTGGTGCATAGACATTTATAATTATTAGCTCTTACTGATGGATAGACCCTGTAATTATTATATAATGCTCTTCTTTTCCCTTGTTACTGCTTTTACTTTAAAGTCCAGTTTTTCTGATATAAGTATAGCTACTCCAGCTTTCTTTTGACTTCAGTAGCATAATAGATATTTCTCCATCCCCTTACTTTCAATCTGAAGGTGTCCTCAGGTCTAAAATGAGTCTCTTAGACAGCAAAGATGGATTTTTCCCCCCATTCTTCTACCCTATGTTTTTTGATTGGAACATATAGTCCATTTGTATTCAGTGTTATTATTGAAAAATATTGGTTTAGAGTCATTGTGTTCTTTGTAGAATTCATGCTTGTGGTGATGTCTCTAGTACCTTGCGTTCCTTGCAACATTTCCCTCATAGAGTGCCCCTCAGGATTTCTTGTAGGGCTCGTTTAGTGGTGATGAATTTTTTCAACTTTTGTTTGGGAAGACTTTTGTCTCTCCTTCTATTCTGAATGACAGGCTTGCTGGATAGAGGATTCTCAGTTGCATATTTTTTCTGTTCATCACATTGAAGATCTCCTGCCATTCCTTTCTGGCCTGCCAAGTTTCAGTAGATAGGTCTGTCACCACTCTGATAGGTTTCCTTTTGTATGTTAGGACCCTTTTATCCCTAGCTGCTTTCAGAATTCTCTCTTTGTCCTTCTATTTTGACAGTTTCACTATGACATGTCATGCAGAAGATCGATTCAAGTTATGTCTGAGGGGAGTTCCCTGTGCCTCTTGGATTTCAATGCCTGTTTTCTTTCCCAGATTGGGGAAGTTCTCTGCTATAATTTGTTCAAGGACTCCTTCAGCGCCTTTCCCTCTCTCTTCCTCTTCTGGAATTTCTATGATACAGATATTGTTCCATTTGATTGTGTCTCTCAGCTCTTGAACTCTCCTCTCATGTTCCTGGATCAGTTTGTCTCTCTTTTTCTCAACTTCCTCTTTTTCTATAATTGTGTCTTCTAATTCACCTATTCTCTCTCCCTCTTCAATCCGTGCACTGGACACCTCCATTTTATTATGTGTCTCATTCATAGCATTTTTAAATTCATCACAACTATTTTTAAGCTTCATAGTCTTCATTGCAATAGTTTCTCTGATGTCTTCTATGCCTTTTTCAAGCCCAGCGATTAATTTTATGACTATTGTTCTAAATTCTTGTTCAGTTATGTTGCTTATATCTGTTTTGAGCAGTTCTTTAGCTGTCATTTCTTCCTGGAGTTTCTTTAGGGGAGAGTTCTTCCGTTTCGTCATTTTGGTTAGCTTTCTGTCTCTTGTTAGTTTTAAAAGCTTGTTATGCACTCTTCACCTTAGAGTACTGCTATATTAAGGAGGACTCTTTGACTCTCCTGGGCCTGTCCATTCAGGAAGTGTTCTTTGAATGGTGTCTCTTCGTCTCTCTTGTTGAGACTTGGGTTATTTTATTTCCTACTCATAGTGGTATTTGGGACACTCCACCATGTGTACTTTGGCTTGTTTTTTGAGGTAGCCCTGGAAAAGAAAACAGACAGACAAACACACAGGGAACAAACACACACAAATGCACAGACAAATCCAACAAATAAGCAAACCAAAAGGGAAAAAGTAAAAGAAAAAAAAGAAGGAAAAAAGAAAAACAAGATAAAAAAGATGGAGGAAAAACAATTAAAAAATAAAAAAAAAAAAAAGAAAAAAAAGAAGGAAAAAAGAAAAACAAGATAAAAAAGATGGAGGAAAAACAATTAAAAAATAAAAATATAAAAAATAAAAAAGATGAAAAGAAAAGAAAAAACCCCAAAAGACATAAGACAGTCTGAAAGAAAAACACCAGAATTCCCAGCTACAGATAAAGAGCAGGGTGTATGCAGTGCTGATGGAAGAGCATATACAAAGAGAGAAATGGCAGGGTGGGGAGGAAGAAAAATTGGACAGTGACCAAGAAGAGAGACTAAGAGTCTTAATTCAGAGAGAAAAAGAGGAAAATATTGTAAGAGGCGAGGAGAAAGAAACGAAGATAATGAAACTCAGAGAAACTATATAGTCTGATTACTCCAGAGAGAGAGAGAGAGAGAGAGAGAAAAGTAGCGATGAGGTGTAGAATATACATCTAGAGAATGGATTAAATATTACTGTTTAAGCAAACCAGTGTGCCCAGTCCAGTAGGGGGGGGGGATACGAATGAGACAAGGGAAAATATATCTGAATAGAAAGAATTGATCTAGAATTAGTCACGGTAGTGCATCCATGTTGGTGCTGCCCCAGGCTCCTGTAAAAAAAAAAAAAAAAAAAAGGCAGCTCTCTAGTGTGGGTGGGCGTGGTTTGGTGTAGGCGGCATTTCCAGATCTTAGTCTGGGTGTGCCCCATTGATGCTACCCAAAATATAAACCCGCAGGCACAGGCGGAGTCCCGAGTCCCGGGGAGCAGTTTGAAGCTGGCCGCCTGCCCACTGGGAACGGAGCCAAGCCAGAAGAGCTGGGGAGTGGCTTCAGGTGTGCCGCTTCCCCTCTAGGTTGATCTGGCGAGAAGAGGAGCGGTTTTTCCTGGCGTTTCCTGGGACCAGTGCAACCCGCTCAAGGTCAGCTGGACAGCTGGAAACCAGATCCCCCTGTGTCCGAGCTGAGGTTTTTCTCTTCTCCAGGGACAGGGACAGTTCCTTGAGCAGTTTCAGCCGCTCTTCCTTTTCCCCTCGACTCACTGTGGCTCCCTGCAAAGGGCGCTCCCTCCCCCCTTCCGTGTCTCTGGTCCCAGCCTGTTTTTATCTTCCCCAGTTCGCACTCAGGCTATAAAGTTTTCTCAGCGGACTCTGTCTCCTTTTCCTCCCAAACTCCTGAATTCTTTAAGGGTTCCTATGGCTTCAGGCCTTCTCCGTTTGAGAGATAGGGATGAGTTAAATGTATGGAGCTCCCTACTTCTCAGCTGTCTTGCTTCCTCCAACTTATGCACGTTTCTTTAAGAAGGACAGCCTAAGAGGAAATCAGAAGTTGATGTTTCTTATTTATATGCTAATTCTTATTGCACCATTCATGAATGTGACAGAATATCCTGTCATCTTTTCTGGAAGTTGCTGTTACTATAGTAAAAGAATTTAGGAGAGGGAATTATGCTTACCATTAAAGTACCAGCAAGGAAGTTTGCATGGTCAGGTCCTCAAACCCTTTGATATTCTCCCCCTGCTTTGGGGTGTTAACTACTGCAATCATCAATTGCTGGATGGGAACTGAAGGGGAAAATATTAATTTTTTTACAAATAGTATCAGGAATTTGGGTCTCCAGCTCCACTGGCTCATTTGAATTTGGGATGTTGTGTGTTTGGTGTTTCTCTTTTAAGACTATGTCAGTTTGTTCAGCCTGCTGTAACAAAATATCACAGACTGGGTGGCTTAAACAATAGTAATTTATTTTATCACAATTTTGGAGGCTTAAAGTCCAAGATCAAGGTGTCAACATGTTTCTCCTGAGGTCTGGTTTTGCCTGAGGCCACTCTCTTTGGCTTGGATATAGCCATTGTCTTGCTGCTTCTTTACAGGTCTTTTCTGTATCCCTGGAGTCTCCATGTCTTCTTATAAGGGCACCAGTCACATTTGATAGGGCCCCATCTTTAGGATCTCATGTAATCTTAATTATCTCTTTAAAGGCTCCTCCTTGCAAATACAGTCATAATGGAGTTTGGAGTCCAACAGATGAATTTTGGGGAAACACAATTCAGTCCATTACAGTCCCTTAATCTCATGATATAAACTGACAGCTTTGTCTGATCAGATCTTGCTTCACCTTGTACTTCTTTAGAAATTCTACAGGTTTAATTGACATAGAAGTCTGGGAAACATGCAAATTCCTTCCAGGATTCATTGGTAGAGGCTCTTGAGTACCACTGACAGATGAAACCCAAAGATAGCAAAACCGCATGGAATCAATCCCTCTTTTTTTTTCCCCCTCAGATCTCTAGTATCTATTTTAATTGTACTTTAAAAGAAAAATTATTTATTTTTAATTTAATTTCTTTGTGAAATTCTCATTCCACCAAAAATCTTACTAATACATGTTTTCACATTTGGATCTCAGCCATAACTCTCAAGAGAAATGAAGATTATATCATGATTCCCTGGCCAAGAATTTCATCATGTAGGTTCATTAGCCACTAACTAGGTTGGTTAATTTATTTGATTAAAGTCTGGGGCTCATGACAACAAATCAGGAATTTATTCACATCTGAGTTAATTTGCTTTGACTTCTATTTACCTTAAAAATACTGAACAACTTATTTTTTAATTTGTATTTTATTATGAATATAATTTATTGTGAAATTGGCTTACATACAACACCCAGTGCTCACTCCAACAAGTGCCCTCCTGAGTGCCCATCATCCATTTTCCCTCTCTCCTATCCTCTCATTTACCCTTAGTTTGTTCTCTGTATTTAATAGTTTCTTGTGGTTTGCCTCTCTCCCTCTCTGTTTGTATCTTTTTTTTTCACTTCCTCCCCCATGGCCTTCTGTTCAGTTTCTCAAGATCCACATATGAATGAAAACATCTGTCCTTTTCTGACTGATTTAATTCATTCAACATAATACCATCCAGTTCTATCCACGTTGCTGCAAATGGCATGATTTTATTCCTTCTCATTGTCAAGTAGTATGCCATTGAATATATACACCCCATCTTTATCCATTCATCAGTTGATGGACATTTAGTCTCTTTCCATAATTTGGCTATGTTGAAAGCACTGCTATAAACATTGGGGTACATGTGTCCCTATGCATCAGCACTCCTGTATCACTTGGATAAATTCCTAGTATTGCTATTGCTAGGTCATAGGTAGCTCTATTTTAATTTTTTGAGGAACCTCCACATTATTTTCCAGAGCAGCTACACCAATTTGCATTACCACCAACAGTGAAAGAGGGTTCCTGTTTCTCCACATCCTCGCCAGCCATTTTAGGCACTCTGACTGATGTAAGGTGATATCTCAGTGTGTCTTTGATTTGTATTTTCTCTGATGATGAGTGACGTTGAGCATCTTTTCATATGTCTGTTGGCCATCTGGATGTCTTCTTTGGAAAAGTGTCTATTCATATTTTCTGCCCATTTCTTCACTGGGTTATTTGTTTTTCGGGTGTTGAGTTTGGTAAGTTCTTTATAGATTTTGGATACTAGCCCTTTATCTGATATGTCATTTGAAAATATCTTTTCCCATTCTGTCGATTGCCTTTTAGTTCTGTTGATTGTTTCCTTTGCCATGCAGAAGTTTTTATTCTTGATAAGGTCCCAATAGTTCATTTTTGCTTTTAATTCCCTTGCCTTTGGAGATGTGTCCAGTAAGAAATTGCTGTGGCTAAGGTCCAAGAGGTTGTTTCCTTTTTCTCTTCTGGGGTTTGGTGGTTTCTGTCTCACATTCAGGTCCTTTATCCATTTTGAGTTATTTTTGTGTAATGGTGTAAGAAGGTGGTTTAGTTTCATTCTTCTGCATGTTGCTGTCCAGTTCTCCCAGCACTATTTGCTAAAGAGACTGTCTTTTTTCCATTGGATACTCTTTCCTGCTTTGTCAGGGATTAGTTGGCCATACATTTGTGGCCCATTGCTGGGCTCTCTATCCTATGCCATTGTTTATTTGTCTGTTTTTGTGCCAGTACCATACTGTCTTGATGATTACAGCTTTGTATTAGAGGCTAAAGTCTGGGATTGTGATGCCTCCCTTTTTGGTTTTCTTCTTCAATATTACTTTGACAATTCGGGATCTTTTGTGGTTCCATACAAATTTTAGGATGGTTTGTTCTAGCTTTGAGAATGTCAGTGCAATTTTGATTGGGATTGCATTGACTGTGTAGATTGCTTTGGGTAGTATTGATATTTTAACAATATTTATTCTTTCAATCCATGAGCATGGATTTTCCCCCCCCCCATTTTTTTGTGTCTTCTTCAATTGCCTTCATACGCTTTCTATAGCTTTCAGCATACAGGTCTTTCATATCTTTGGTTAAGTTTATTCCTTAGGTATTTTATAGTTCTTAGTACAATTATAAATGGGATCTGTTTCTTTATTTCTTTTTCTGTTGCTTCATTATTGGTGGATAAAAATGCAACCGATTTCTGTACATTGATTTTGTACCCTGCAACTTTTCTGAATTCATATATCAGTTTTAGCAGTCTTTTGGTGGAGTCTTTCGGGTTTTCCAGGTAGAGTATCATGTTGTGTGGGAAAAGTGAAAAGTTTGACTTCTTTGACAATTTTGATGCCTTTATTTCTTTTTGTTGTCTGATTGCTGATGCTAGGATTTCCAACACTATGTTAAACGACAGTGATGATATTGGACATCCCTTTTGTGTTCCTGATCTCAGGGGGAAAGCTCTCAGTTTTTCCCCCTTGAGGATGATATTAGCTATGGGCTTTTCATATATGACTTTTATGATGTTTAAGTGAGTTTCTTCTATCCTGACTTTCTTCTGGGCTTTTATTAAGAAAGGATGTTGTATTTTGTCAAATGCTTTTTCTGTATCTATTGACAGGATCATATGGTTCTTATCCTTTCTTTTATTAATGTGATATATCACATTGATTGATTTGTGAATATTGAACCAGCCCTGTAACCCAGGAATGAATCCCACTTGATCATGGTGAATAATTCTTTTTATATGCTGTTGGATTCAATTGCTAGTATCTTGTTGAGAATTTTTGCATCTATGTTAACCAGAGATTTTGACCTGTAGTTGTGCTTTCTTGTGGGGTTTCTGTCTGGTTTAGGAATCAAGGTAATGCTGGCTTTCTAGAATGAGTCAGAAAGTTTTCCTTCCATTTCTATTTTTTGGTAACAGCTTAAGACGGATAGGTATTAACTCTGCTTTAAATGTCTGATAGAATTCCCTAAGGAAGCCATCTGGTCCAGGATTCTCTTATTTGTTGAGAGGTTTTTGATAATTGATTCAATTTCTTCAATAGTTATGGGTCTGTTAAAATTTTCTATTTCTTCCCATTTTAGTTTTGGTAGCATGTGGGTGTCTATGAATTTGTTCATTTCTTCCAGTTTGTCCTGTTTGCTGGCATATGATTTTTCATTGTGTTCTCTGATAATTGCTTCTATTTCTGAGGGTCCATTTTCATTCGTGATTTTATCTATTTGGGTCTTCTCTCTTTTATTTTTGAGAAATCTGGTGAGGGGTTTATCAATTTTATTTTTTCAAAAAACCAGCTCTTAGTTTCATTGATCTGTTCTGCTTTTTTTGAATTCTATATTGTTTATTTCTGCTCTAATCTTTATTATTTCTCTTCTTCTGCTGGGTTTGGGGTTTCTTTGTTGTTCTGCTTCTAGTTCCTTTAGGTGTGTTATTAGATTTTATATTTGGGATTTTTCTTGTTTCTTGAGATAGGCCTGGACTGCAATGTATTTTCCTCTTAGGACTACCTTTGCTGCATCCCAAGGGTTTGGATTGTTGTGTTTCCATTTTCATTTGTTTCCATATATTTATAAATTACTTCTTTAATTGCCTGGTTGACCATTTGTTATTTAGTAGGATGTTCTTTAACCTACATGCATTTAGAGATTTTCCAAACTTTGTCCTGTGGTTGATTTCAAGTTTCATGGCATTGTGATCTGCAAATGTGCATGGTATGATCTCAATTCTTTTGTTTTGTTTTTTGAGGGCTGTTTTGTGACCCAATATTCAGAGTGCCACTTAGGATCACTTGTAGGGTTGGTTTAGTGGTAATGAATTCCTTCAATTTTTGTTTGTTTGGGAAAACCTTTATCTCTCCTTCTATTCTGAATCACAGGCTTGCTGGATAAAGGATTCATGGCTGCATTTTTTTCCTATTCATCACCTTAAAAATTTCCTGTCACTCCCTTCTGCCCTGCCAAGTGTCAGTAGATAGGTCTGCTACTACCCTTATGTGTCTATCCTTGTAAGTTAAGGCCCATTTATCCCTGGCTGCATTTAGAATTTGCTATCTTTGTATTTTGCCAATTTCACTATGATATGTCTTGTAGAAGATCGATTCAAGTTACATCTGAAGGGAGTTCTCTGTGCCTTCTGGATTTCAATGTCTGCTTTTTTTCCCAGAACTTGGGAAAGTTCTCAGCTATGATTTGTTCAAGCACAACTTTGGCCTCTTTCTCTCTCTCTCTCCTTCTTCTGGAACTCCTATGATATGGATATTGTTCCATTTCATTGAGCCACTTAATTCTCTAATTCTCCCCTTGTGATCCAGAATTTTTTTTACCTCTCTTTTTCTCAGCTTCATCTTTTTCCATAATTTTATTTTCTATTTCACCTATTCTCCTCTCTACTCCTTCAATTCTGGTTGTCACTTTCTCTAGTTTATTTTGCACCTCATTTACAGCATTTTTAAATTTATCACAACTATTTTTTAGGTCCTTGATCTCTGCAGCAATAGATTCCCTTCTGTCTTCTATGCTTTTTTCAAGTCCAGCAATTAATCTCATGACTATTATTCTAAATTCTTGTTCAGTTATATTGGTTGTTTTTTAAACATGTTTTTAAATGTTTTATTTATTTCTGAGAGAGAGAGACAGTGTGAGCAAGGGAGGGTCAGAAAGAGAGGGAGACACAGAAGCTGAAACAGTCTCCAGGCTCTGAGCTGGCTGTCAGCACAGAGCCCAATGTGGGGCTCGAATCCACCAACCATGAGATCATGACCTGGGCTGAAGTCTGATGCTTAACCAACTGAGCCACCCAGACGCCCCTCAGTTATATTGTTTACATCTGTTTTGAGAATTCTTTAGCTTTAATTTCTTCCTGGAATTTCTTTAGAGGGGAATTCTTCCATTTCATCATTTTGGCTAGTTTTCTCTTATATGTTTTATTTTTATTATTTTTTTTAATTTTAAAAAATATTTTATTTATTTTTGAGAGTGAGAGCATGAGCAAGGGAGAGTCAGAGAGAGAGGGAGAAACAGAATCTAAAGACAGGCTCCAAGCTCGGAGCTAGCTGTCAGTACAGAGCCCAATGCAGGGCTCAAACCCACAAGCTGTGAGGTCATGACCTCAGTCAAAATTAGACGCTTAACCGGCTGAGCCACTCAGGCGCCGCGCCCCCCCACCCCTTATGTGTTTTAAAAGCTGTTTGTGTGTCCCGAGTCTGCAAGCACTACTATATATAATAGGGGTCATACACTCTCCTGGGCCTGGCACTTCAGGAGGTGTATTTTGGAGAGTGTTACTTGCTCTCTGTTGTTGTGAGTTTACTTTATCTCCCTACTCGTAGTGATGTTTTGAACCTTCCACTAGGTGTGCTTTGATTTGTTCCTTGAAGTAACCCTGGAAAGGCAAACAAACACCCAAACAAACAAAAAACCAGAAACACCAGCTACAAGTAAACAATAGGGTGGAGGCAATGCTGATGGAAGAGGTCTTATCTCATACAAAGAGAGAAGTGACAGCAGTACGGAAAAAGAAAGAATAAAAATTGACCAGAGAAGCTATAAGGCTTAATACCAAGAGAGATAAAGGAAAATAAAGAAGGATATGGGACAAAAGAAAAAGAAAATATAGTTATTCAGACATAAAAACTATATGGCGTAATCCAGAGAGAGAGAAAGGAGGATAAAGAAGGAGGTGTGGAACATATACCAAGAGAATGGGTTAAATAAGTCTGCTTAAACAAACCAACAACAGTAATCGGACTAGAGAAGGGAAGATAAGAAGGAGAGAAGGAAGGAAGAATATATCTATATAATAGAACTGTCCAAGGATTAAATCAGGCAATGAAACAGCGATAGTCTGGAGGAGGGGCTGTCTGGTTCATCAGCATCAATCCTGCTCCAGTAGATATACAGTTACCAGGTACGGAGGGGCATGGTTTAGTGTAAGCGGATCCACTGTGGGTTCCTCTGTCCCTTCGCTGAAATCCGCTTCTTGGTGATGGGGAGAAAAATGGTGACACACCAGTCTTTCCTCCATGTACCAGGTGTCCTTAAGCACTCTGTTGGAGCCATCCTTACTATGTCTCAGGCACAAACATGGTGGTTTGTCCTGCTCTGCTGACTCTCCGTGCCTTGGCGCTTGGCTAGGATTCAGACTCTGGCTCCATGCACCCCGGTGCTGGGGAAGCACCTCTCTGTGCCCCCTACTATATGGTCCCTGGCGTGCAGGCACAGGAAGGCTTTGTCCTGTCCCATAGCGCTCCAGGGAGGGGATCACTTTCTTCTACTTTGGATTGCACCCCTGACCTAGCCACCTAGCTGGGGGCTGGGTCACCCCTCCCCCAGGTGGTAATCCAGGCAGCTGGCCTTGGTCTGGAGAAGGCTCCTCAGTTAGAGATTGACTCTTTCTTCAACCTGGTCTGTGATTTTTCTCTTGTCCAGATACAGTCCTATGCTTCTCCAGCCACTCTTTCTCTTCCCTTTGTCTCTCTGCAGAAGGGGATCTCTCCCCTCTTTTCATTTTATCTCTCCCAGCTTGGAATCATGCATCTTTGGCCCATCAGGTTGTCCTGGTGGGTCCCTGGAAGTGCAATGGTCTCTTTTCCTCCCAGACTCTCAGAGTTCAGAGTCCTTTAGCTTCAACACTGCTTTGTTTGTGATATGAGGGAACTTTGGATCTCCCAATTTCTCTACCATGTTGGCCACATGGTAAGATAAGGTGGCCACAGTCAGGCACAGTGCAGCAGGCCGTGCTGGGGGCCAGCTCACAGCTCAGGGGATCAGTCTTTGTTAAAATGATCTAATAACTCAGTTTATGAGCCCTCCACTCTTGTTAAAAATCTCTCAACCTGACTTCACAGAAAATCCTGGGTGCTGGTATATTGGTTATTTTCTTTCCATAAGGCACATCAACATTACAGGTGACTGTGGACTCAGATATCAGATAAGTGGCTGATACTTAGTGATTCTCACTGTGATACTCAGTGTTCAGCTCAGGTAGAAGCCAACTTCACCAATCTTGTCTATGAAAGATACAAAAATGGAAAAGAATAGTGTAATTCTCTCTTCTTTTTTGTGTTCTAAACCTATTTATTTCACAAAATTTAAATCACATACAAAGGCATAAGAAAGAAGTAAATCATTCAAAATTCCACCATCCAGAGAAAAGCATTCTTAAAATAGTGGTAATCAGTATCCCACACATATTCCATTTTATATAATTGGATTATTGCTCTATATCTATTCTTTAATGCCTAATTTTCACAGAACAATGAGAGGTTGAGAAACTTCATGTGAATGAATATAGATCTACAATCTTTTAAACACTTGCATATTTTATTGTACGTGTTCTTATTTTTAAATTTTTAAAAAATGTTTATTTATTTTTGAGAGAGAGAGAGACAGAGTGAAAGCAGGGAAGGGCAGGGAGAGGGGGACATACAGAATCTGAAGTAGCCTCCAGGCTCTGAGCTGTCAGCACAGAGCCCAGTGCAGGGCTTGAACTCATGAGCTGTGCTGAAGTCGAACACTCAACTGACTGAGCCACCCAGGTGCCCCTGTATATAAGCATTTTTAACCATGGCCACATTGATGATCATTTGGATCGTCTCCAAAGTTGTATTATGATAAGCAATACTTTGATGATTATCCTTGGATATTAATGTCTTTTCACGTTTATGTGACTAACTTTTTAAAGTAAATTTCTATGGCAAGATGAATCAAAAAGTGTATGACAGTGACAATTAACTCGTATTCTCAAAAAACTTGTTATTGTCAGCATGTAGGAAGTTTTCATGTGAATGATATTTCATTTTTACTTTTTTGTTAATGGTGAGGCTAATGTCTTCTTCACATATTTTGAACCCTTTTATTTCTTCTTTTGTGAATTTACTATCTATCATCCTTCAGTTTTTGTTGTGTTTTTTCTTGTAATATTTCTATGGTTTTGTGTTTTTACTCATTAATCTGTGATATATGTGAAACTTATGATGTTGTAAGGAATGAGTTTGCAGTCATTTCTTGAATAGGCCATTTAATACACATTTATTTTAAAGGAAAGACATTTGAATGTTTAAGAACATGGACTTTGATGTTAGATATACTTGGGTTTGAGTCCCAAGTTGGGCCCCCTTTAGGCTGTGTGACTTAAGGTAAGTTACTTTTCCTTTCTGTGTTTCAATTTCTTCACATGAAGTTGGGATAATATTAATAGCTACCTCATATATTTGTTAGGTTAAAATTAGCAAATTCATATGAAGCACTCAACAAAATGTGCAATAACAAATGATCAATAAGTTTATTAATCAGTAATTGCTATTTTTAACATTAGTGTCTAAGTTTTCAAATATAGTTAGATCTCTGGCATAGAAATTAAGAGCATCGACTCTGGAACAGAATACCAGAGTTCAAAAACTTATCTCCAGTGTGGACCCAGGTAAAGGCCATGGACTTTCAGGGCAAAGGAGGGCAAAGGGAGGAACAGGAGGCTAGTAGGGAGTCCCCCAGAACTCTGGGACAGCCACCAGATTGCTAGGGCTTGGTAGGGCCGAAGTATGGCCTGGACATGCTGTCACTTATCACAGTGTTACTTCCTTTATTTAAAAATTTTTAAATGTTTTATTTATTTCTGAGAGAGAGAGAGAGCATGAACAGAGGAGGCTCAGAGAGAGATGGAGACACAGAATCTGAAAAGGGCTCCAGGCTCTGAGCTCGCTGTCAGCACAAAGCCCAACGCGGGGCTCGAACCCACAAACTGCAAGATCATGGCCTGAGCCGAAGTTGGACGCTTAACCGACTGAGCCACCCAGGCACCTCATCCTCCTTTCTTTATTTTAAGGCAATCACAGCAGACATTTCTTTTTGCATTTATCTGAACATATTCATATCTGATTATAGTTCCTTTTTATCTGGACATGGAATCCATTGATTTGTTGTCTGTTACTACAGTTTTGCATTTTCTAGAATTTATATGCATCAAATGATACAATATGTTTTCTTTTGCATCTGAGTTCTTTCATTTAATAAAGTGGTTTGAGATGTATTCATGATATTATATGTATCGGTAAATTTTAATCTTTTTTCTAAGTTTTTATTTAAATTTTAGCTGGTTATCATACAATGCAATATTAGTTTCAGGTGTAGAATTTAATGATTCATCACTTATACCCAGTGTACTTCACAACCAGTGTTCTCCTTAATACCCATTATCTATTTAACCCATCCCCCCAACTACCTCCCCTCTGGTAACCATCAATTTGTTCTCCATAGTTAACATAGTTTCTTGGTCTGCCTCTCTTTTCCCCCCCTGTTCATTTGTTTTATTTCTAACATCCATATAGAAGTGAAATCATATTGTATTTGTTTTTTTCTGAGTTATTTTGCTTTGCATAATTTTCTATAGCTCCTTCCACATCATTGCAAATGGCAAGATTTCATTCTTTTTTATGGGTGAATAATATTCTATTGTCTATCTATCTGTCTATCTATCTATCTATCTATCTATCCCAAGTAATTTTAAAAATTTTATTGCTACATAGAATTCTATTATCTGAAACTAGCAGTTTATTTATACAATTTATTGATCCATTCATAGCTAATAGATTTTCAGTTTTTTTCCCTGTTATTTGGCTATTATTTATTAAAATGCTGTCAACAGGGGCATCTGGATGGCTCAGTTAAGCATTGGACTTGATTTTGGCTCTGGTCATGATCTCACAGTTGTGAGATTGAGCCCTGCACTGGGCTCTGCACTGATAGTTCAGACAGGCTTGGGATTCTCTCTCTCTCCCTCTCTCTCTGCCCCTAACCCGATCATGCTTCCCTCCCTCTCTCTTAAAACAAGCAAACAAACAAACTGCTCTGAACAAACGAGTACAAATTTTTATCAGTGATTTAGGCGATCTGATCTTTTTTTTAATGTTTATTTTTGAGAGAGAGAGAGTACAGGGGAGGGGCAGAGAGAGAGAGAGAGAGAGAGAGAGAGGATCTGAAGCAGGCTTTATGATGACAGAAGAGAGCCTAATGCAGGGCTCAAACTGACAGAACATGAGATCATGACCTTGGCTGAAGGTGGAGTCTTAACTGACTGAGCCACCCAGGTGCCCCTAGGCAATTTGATCTTGATGCAGTTTTATTTATGATTTTTTTTCTTAGACATTATTAAACATCTTGGATCTGAGGTAAACACCTTTACACCAAATATGAAATACTTTGGCCATTGTTTCTTCAAGTAAAATATTTTTCTGTGTCCCTTCTTCTGGGACTCCCAATTACACATATGCTAGGCTACTTGATATTGTCCCAAAGGATACTGATGCTTTGTTCAGTTTTTTTTTCTGTGTCCTTCATTTTGGATAATTTCCCTAGCTATTCAGGCTCACTGATATATTATTTAGTGTTGTTGATCTACCCAGTGTATTTTTAATTCATATATTGTATTTTTGATTGCTGGATGTTACATTTAGATCTATTCAAAAATTTCATTTTATCTCTGTCATGCTCATGTTTCCCTCAACCATACTGACTGCATGGAGTATAATGTATTAAGTATTTTAACATTCTTTTCTGCTAGTTCCTTTACCTATGTCACATGTGAGTATGTTTCTACTGATTAGATTTCTCTTGGTTATGCATCATACTTTCCTGAATCTTGTATGGCTGGTAAATTTTTATTATATACTGGACATTGTCAATTTCATGTTGTTTGCTGGATTTACTGTAATTCTTTATATATTTTTAGACCTTGTCCTGGGATACCACTGTGTTACTTGGAATTAATTTGATCCTTCTGAAGATTGTCTATAAGCTTTGTTAGAGGGAGTATATATTGCAGTATCCTTATTAGGACTCTACTGGGTTCTCCAGGCATTAAGAGACTGTCTTCCCACTCTGGTTGGTGAGATGTGACCTATTCCTAATCCTAGGCAAACCTGAGGATTTTTTTCCATGCTTAATCCTTTTTAGTGGTTCTTTCCCTGGCCTTGGTAGTTTTTGCATATATATTCTCAGTTCAGAATTCAGCCAAAGACTCATGGGATTCTTTCTGTAGAGCTCTGGAACTCCCTGTGCAGATTTCTCTTGGGTACTTTGTTCTACAAAGTAGCTGCCTTGGTACAATTTAGCTTCCATCATCCTCCTGCGTTTGGATCTCTATCTCTTCAATTTAGCAAGAATACTGGGCTCTATTTGGATTGCTCTCACTGTGATATACCCTGCAAGCTGACTTTAGGCACTAAGCTCATGCAATCATAAAGCTTATCTTCTTGGCTTCCCTTATTTCAAGGATCAAAGTCCTGTGCTGCTTACTGTCCAAATCTGAAAAACACTGTTTTTAATATTTTTGTTTGGTTTGTTTTTCTAGCTGTTTAAGGCAAGAGGGTAAATCTGTTCCATTATATGTTACATCTTGTGGGATAAAGTCCTCTTTCTAGACTTTAAGATTATGGAAACTGCCTTTATTTTTATTTTATTTAAATGCCTAAATTTACTGAAGGATAAGTATGAAAAAGTGAAAAGTATACAGTTTGCTATAGTAGAGACAATTAATTAAGAGTGTTGGATTAATTTATAAGGGGTTTTCAGAAATTGTAAGAAAATATATATAAACATAAGAACCAGGCAAGAAGACTGAATTTTTCTAGAATGTTAAGTAATAACTGTTAAATAAGAGTTGTATGATCAACATAGTCAATATAACATATATAATTTTTTTAATGTTTTATTTATTTCTGAGAGAGAGAGAGACAGACAGACAATGTGAGCAGAGGAGGGTCAGAGAGAGAGGGAGACACAGAATCTGAAGTAGGCTCCAGGTTCTGAGCTAGCTGTCAGCACAGAGCCCGATGTGGGGCTTGAATCCACAAATTGTGAGATCATGACCTGAGCCAAATTTGGACGCTTAACCGACTGAGCCACCTGGGCGCCCCTAACATATATAATGTAATACAATAGAATTTCTTAGTTATAATTTTGATGCTTCAGGTATTAATGTATTTTTATCCAGAAAAGCAAATACCATGATTATTTAAAATTTTTCTTGGAGATATTAGTAGCATAGTGAGAGAAACTTTGTCCTAGATTCATTCTAGGTATTCTACTCTAATATTTTCCCACTAATATAAAGGCATCTGGTACATTTTCTATTACAGATTATTTCCATTTCTTATTTCATAAGATGATTATAGCATTTTATTCCTTCTATCCAACAACTTTTCCTCCTGAATACAACCTGAATAAATTAAAAATCTTTCTTTTCTGCAACCAAATACATGAGTTTCAATTTTGAGACATCATCAGGTGATATAATTTGTTCTAGCAGTTATGGCTTTAAATATTTTTATTATTCTTGCTTATATCTTGATGTAACTACTTTTTAATTTCTTTTTTTATAATGTTTATTTTTGAGAAGGAGAGAGAAAGAGAGACAGATAAACAGGGTGTGATGAGGGGAGGGGCAGAGAGAGAGGGAGACACAGAATCTAAAGCAGGCTATGTGGGGCTTGAACTTACAGACCATGAGATCATGACCTGATCCAAAGTTAGATGGTTAACCAGGAGCCCCATTACTTTTTAATTTCTATGTGAAGGACAGTTCTTTCAAAATTGAAAGATGTGTACACATCTCTTTTAGGTTGAGGTTTCAATACTAATACTCCAAATAAAATACCAAGCTGTCATTTAGAATATGGACTCCCTTTCTTCACCCAGTAACTCCAAGGCAGGCACAATAGGAAGAGCTTCCAACAGTAAGGGCCACTTTGGGGAGTCCCTCTCTCTCTTTGCAGTCCTGAGACACTCCTCTTCTGTTCAAGGACACCAGAGACACCAGGGCAGGCAGGGATATAATCACACCAACGGATAGAGGGAAAGATCCAAGAACTTGAGAATAACATAATTCACCGAATCTGAACAGCAGGGAGAAAATACGTTAAATAACAATAACAGAAACAAAACACAGGAACTCAGGGGCCTGTGGGAAACAAATAATAATAATAAAAAAAAAACTAACATTTATAATTGGAGTCCCAGAAGGAGAGGAAAAAGAAAGTTGGATTGTTGGGGGACCTGGGTGGCTCAGTGAGATAATTGTCTGACTCTTGGTTTTGGCTCAGGTCATGATCTCATGGTTTATGAGATCCAGCTCTACATAGGGTTCTGTGATGAGCCTGCTTGGGATACTCTCTCCCCCTCTCCCTGCCTCTCCCCTGCTACTCTCTCTACTCTCTCTCTCTCAAAATAAATAAATAGACTTAAGAAAAAAAGAAAATTGGGTTGTAAGAGTTTTTGAAACAATAATGGTTATCCACTCCAAGGAATATACTCCACAAGTTAAGGGCTCAGTCTTGCATGATTGTCCCATTTCAGATGCCAGTCCCAGGATGTCACTTGTTCTTCTGATTGGCTATAAATCAGAATTTTTCGTGACTTTCTCCTTATGCTTGTTAATTTGCTAGAACTGCTCACAGAACTCCAGGAAACAGGTTTACCAGTTTATTATAAAGGATACAACTGAAAAACAGCCAGATGGGAGAGATGCACAGGGCTACATATGGGGAAGGAGGGTCAAACTTCCGTGCTTTTTCTGAGGCTACCACCTTGCCAGCACCTCAAGGTGTTTGTCAGTGTGGAAGCTCTCAGAACCCCTTCAGTTAGGGTTTTTATGCAGACTTCATTATATGGCTGTAATTGATTAAATCATTGGCCATTGGTAATTAACTCAACCTCTGCCCCTCTCCCTCCCCAGAGGTTAGAGTTTGGTGGCAGGATGCTGAAATTACCAACTGTCTAATCACATGCTTTGGTCCTCTGGTAACCAGATCCTTATCCTTAGGGGTTTTCCAAAAGTTGCCTCATTAACATAAATTCAGACATGTTTGAAAAAGGCTTACTATGAGTAACAAAAAAGGCTCTTATCTTTTTCACTCAGGAAATTTCAAGCGTTTAGGAGCTCTGTGGCAGGAACTGGGAATGAAGATCAAATATATTTCTCATTATATCACATAATATCACACATCTGCAAATTCTATTTCTGGCAAAAGTATGTTTCAGGAGGAAAATTAAGATAGTAATGTTATAGAAAATGAAGACAGAATCCAAGTAATTGACAAAATCTAGCGTCATTCATAATAAAAACTCTCAGCAAATTAGGAATAGAGAGTGCTACTTCAACTTGATGAACAACATGTACACAAACCCCACATCTAACATCATATTTAATGGTGGAAGACTGAACATTTTTTGCCCAAGTCTAGGAACAAAGTAAGGATGTCAACTCTTACCACGCTTATTCAACACAGTACTAGAAATTCTAGCTGCCACAGTAAGATAAGAAAAGGAAACAAAAGACACACAGATTGGAAAGAAAGAAAGCTTTCTGTATTTGCAGATGGATTGTGTCTGCAGAAGATCGTAAGGAACTGGATTTTCAATTCCTCAAACTACCTCTTAGAATTAGTAAGTGAGGTAACCAAGGTCACAGAATCCAACATCAATACAAGATATGTAATAGAATGTCTAAATGCTAAGAATTAACACGCTGAAACCAAACTTAAAAATATAATACCGTTTAAAATCACTCAAAATAAATTGCAACATTGAGGTATAAGCCTGACAAACCATGCATAGGATCTGTGTCCAAAAAAAAAAAAAAAAAATTACAAAATTCTGATTTTAAAAAGTGGAAGAAGACCAAAAGAAATGGAAGACACAGCACATTCATGGATTTGAAGGCTAAATAAACATTGTAAAGATGTCAAATCTCCACAATTGGATCTCTAGGTTGATTGCAATTCCTAGCCATGTTTTAGCGTGGTTTTCTGTAGAAATAGACAAGCTTTTCCTACATTTTATATGGAAAGGCACAAGCCATAGAATAGTTATGTAAGTAATGAATCACGGGGATCTACTCGTGAAGCCCAAAACCACACTGTATACACTGTATGTTAGCTAACTCGTCAATAAATGATATAAAAAAATAAATTATTGTAGCTTAAAAAAATCTTGGCAAAGAAGAATAAAGATTTGTAGCTGTTAAAACCAAATTTACAAAACAGGATATATTCATTCAAAGAAGTTAAATATAATACTTCTGTGTAAGATATAGAAAGTCCCAAAATTCCATTGCTTCCGACCTAAGAGTGAGAACAAGACGTATAGTCTACAACATTGCTGACAAAAGTATACCTGTAAAGAGTGAGACTAGAGAGGAAAAGCCATGATAGTCTCTGAAAACTATAGACTGATTTCAACCTAATGCCACAGGCTTTGTTTTTCAAATGGGAGAGAAAAACCAAAGGCTTCAAAGAGAAAAGTCAGAAGACTTCTCTTCACGGGGACTTCAAACCTGGCAGATTTCAAACTGGGTTCATCCATTCAAACCTCTGCCACTTCCTGTGTTTCTCATCGCAATAAATGTCACCATCACCTACCCCAGTCACTTAGGCTGACGCACAGGGTCATTCAGACTCCTCTCTGTATCATCTGCCTCATTCAATCACTAATAAGACCTACCAGCTTTACCTCCCCACATTTTCCTAAGTCAACTCCATCCTCTTAGCACCACGAGAACAACTCCCGCTCTTACCCTGGGACCACCAGGTCTACGGGGGTGACTTGTCTGTTTCCCATCTAGTCTACACCTTGCAGTCATCGAATTTCAGGAAAATTAATATCTGACTTAGTTTCTGGGAAGAGATTAGCATTTGCCTTCACTGCCCTCCCCGACCTGCCTCCTCCTAACCTGATCTCCCCGGCCCTGTCTCCTGCTGGTTTGTAACCAAAGAATTCCAAACTGTAGTTCTCGCATATTCTATGTAGATACTTTCAATCTGACCCACTGGTAGTAACAGCATTCCCTTCTTTGCTCTGATAATGCTCTCATTTTACATATTCGGTTTGGTTAAACTATGCTCCAGGGTAACCGGTGCCCCTCACCTATACCTCCATCGCACCCTCTGGAACCTGTATTTTGGCATTTGAAACTCTTCCGCGGTGCGCACACCCCATCCATTAGCCTGAGCGCGCTGTCTGCAGCCACAGGGGCCCTCACCAGGCCCTGAGCCCGCGGAACACGCGTAGGCTAATTTCTTCTCGTTCCCTCCCACTTATCCCTCTCATTCCGTTCCGTCAGGCTGGTGACACACAGTATAAAAACCAAGGTCGTGGAGACAACCCAGGACCCTCCCACCTTACTTGCACTGGCTGAAAGGCGTCTGCGCACACAGGCAGTTAGGACTCCCTGGGTCAGATGCGGGGCTTTGCCCTTCCCGCCGCCCAGAGCCTGAGACTTGGGCACTGCCCGCAGGCTCCCAGGCTCGGGTGCGCAGAGTCTGGGTCCGCGGAGATGCCGCGCGAGCAGCGCGGGACCTCGGCTCTCCGGCTGCGCGCAATGAGCTCCCTGCGGCGCTTCAGGTGACCGTGGGCACGCTTGTTCCTGCCCAGCCTGCCGCTCCAGGCGCCGCGGCTCTCGCACCCAGCCTGCCTGCCGGACCGCCCTGGGCGCGCAGCCTGGGAGGCCTCCTAGACCTCCCTCTGGCTTCTGTTAGTCAGCCAGTCATCCACAGGGGTTTATTTCGCTGGGCGCTCGGGACTTCAGACGTGGAGCAAGGGCCCGTTTGGACAGGGACACCCCCGTGGGTCCTCCTCTCTGCCCGAGTCTCTCCTCATCGACTCCCCTTTCAAGCTTTCTCCCCTCGAGATCTTTCTTCTGCTCACACTTGAGATAAGCCAGCCTTGCTGAGAGTCCATCCATCACCCCAGAAAGAAGAGAATCGGCGTGTTGATGCTGACAGAGTGCTCCCGTGATGGGGCCCTGCAGCCTTTCTGAACTTGGTGGATGGAGTGCTTCCACCTCTCCCTGAGCTTTCCCTTACCCTTCCTCCCGTACCCTTCCTGCGGCTTTCCCCAGAATCCCCTCTCGCAGTTCCCACGTCTGTCCTGTTCTGTTCCTGGCTGCGGGCTTCCAGGGTTGAGTCTGTCGCCAGCTTTCTAGGCGCACTGCGGTGGGCTCTGGGGCAGTCCCGGCGGTGCAGGGGCCTCAGCGGGCTCCGGGAAAACCCCAGCTTCCCTGCGCATCAACCTCAGAGACCTGCCTTGACGTGAGCCTCTGTGGCGTCTGCCTCTAGGCAGCAAGCATTTTGGCCCTTACAGCTTGACCAGTCCAGTGCTTTCTCCTTGTCATTGTTATTTCTTCTCTTTCAGCCTGTCTGTCTCCTGGAAAAGAATCCTGTGCATCATTTTCCTGCCACCTATCTTACCAGGTTTTGCTCCTCGAGTGAAAGATCAAGAGGATCTTATATTTGCAGATGCACAGCTACAACTAGCCCAGTACAGGTTGGCCTGAGTGGTGAGGGAAGGGTGCCTCTTCTCTCTTCGTAGAGAAAATTGTATCAGAAGCACGGCCAGAGCGAGTCCTGCTATAAGAACTTCCTTCTCTGGCAAGGCTACGACAGCGTCTCCTCTTTCTCTCTCTCTCAGCATGTTTAATTGGTCTTACCTGACCCCCCTCAAGCTGATGGACCGATCTGTGGGACTTCAGACTGAAAGCAGAGTTGGAAGTAAGCCGTACTTCACTCTCGGGGGTCACAAGTTTCTGATTTTCGGGGGCTCCATCCACTATTTCCGGGTGCCTAGGGAGTACTGGAGGGACCGCTTGCTGAAGCTGAAGGCCTGTGGCTTCAACACCCTTACCACGTGAGTGCTGGCCCCTAGCTCTCTGTGAACTTACTATCCCGCGGGGACTCCTAACATCTGCGTCCAGGCTCAGAACCTCTGGTTTTGGGACCCCCTGTCTGAGGGTTTACCTTCCGAATAGTCATTTCTAGCATGTGCCCTTCATGTTTCAGTGTCACACGTCACACTTGGTTTGCTGTGGTCACAGACTTGGATAAGGGTTAATGAGAGAAAAGCAGGAGGAGTAAGTGATTTCCACAGGAATCTCTCTAATAGGAGAGTCATTAGGTCCCTTAGGAGCCCTCAGCTTAATGACAAAGACTTAAAGTATATTTACAGATAAATACATGGTGTTTTAAAAATGCTTTTTACGTAAATGAAGGTGAGCTTGTAAAGGAATAATAGCATTAATAAAATGAACACGTAAGGAAATACCAGTATCACTCAAGGGCAGTTTAATGGCATTAATAATTAAGAGCATAGAGATTCAGACAGACCTGTCTTCAGTCCCGACTCTGCCTCAAACCATTACCTCGCAGGGCCCTGATGTTTTCATCTAGAAGTAAAAAAAAATAAAAATAAAAATTGCTTCAAAAGTTTGTCTTGATGATTAAATGAGATAAAGTGCTTAGCTTACGTATGTGAAATATGCCTATCACAATGCCTGTACTCATTATGATGGCAAAAAGAAATGCAAACGTAGTTTAGTCCATCATAAGAATTTAACTATAAGTGTAAAATGATTAAATATACACTTAACATGATAAATCTAGCATGGTCTTTAACACGATTAAGTGTACAGTGACAAAAGGTAACATATATTTAGGGTGTACTTATGGCTGGGCATTTTGTAATCATTTTCACATAATCACTTAATCTTCCAACTAGTTGTCCTGTGGGCTGGAGGGTGTCATTCTCATTGTGTGGGGGACAATAACAAGCATAGAAGGCTTAACTAGCTTGCTCAGGGTGAGCCTCCTCCCACAATCTCCTCAAGGTGTGACCAGGCAGTTGTGAATGAGGGTGTCACCTCAGTCACACCTAGACATAGACTCCTGCCTGTGCCCAGATGGCCAGTCACATAAAAACTAGCCCAGAATAAAAATCACGTTTGAATTAGGAACAGTGTAGATCCTTTCATAACAGACCTATTTCCAGAACAGTCTTGAGACAAAAAATTGGGAGTCAAGAAAGGTGTGTTGAAGAGTAAGTGCAAAGAAACAATTCTGTGAAGGCAACACTGTGATAGATACAGGAGAATGGTGTTTCTGAAGTCAGAAGAAAAGGCAGGGACGCCCACCCTTAGTATAAAGATCCCTTGTTTGACAGAGGATGGAAATTCTGATTTAAATATATCTACACTAGAAAGTGAGACGGCCAGTTTTAGTTATTCAGTGAACATGTACATAGTATTTACACTCAGCTGGGCATGTTCTAAGCCCTGGAAAATATTAATTCACTTCATCACTATAGCAGTACTATGTGGTGAATAGTGTTATCACTGTCTTTGGCAGGTGAGAAAACTCCAGCAGAGAGAGGTTAAGGCACTTTCTCAAAGACACACAGTTAGTGAGTGAGAGTGGAGCTGTGCTTTGAGTTTAGCCCGGCCCCTGGTTTCAGCTGCTAAGCAGCTGAACTGTCTTCCATAATTACGGACTTCACTTAGAGATTGAGGAGGACATTCACAGAGCTTTGCGACCCTGCTTGTACAGTCTTCTAAAGTCTAAGTCCCCTTTGCAGGGTATTTTGTCATTTTACGACGCAGAATGTATTTTTCGGTTTCTTGATGAGTTGTTTGGTTTGTCATCAGTGATTAAAAGTGTCTGTTGTCTTCATGGTCAAGCTGTGGGATTTTACTAGTTAACATCAGAAAAAAGTAAAGGCAGTGCTGAGAGGCTTAAACTTACATTATAGAAGGGGAAAGAGCAGAAAAGTGTTAGCAAAAACACTATGGACTATGTAACGTAATGTTTTACATCTGTAGCTATATTAATTACGTTAATTCCGAAAGAGTTGAGTTCCCTTCCCTTTTTGGGTTGATTCTACATTGGTTGTTACAGAGTATAGTTAGGATGCATTGACTTTTTTGAGAAGAAAGAACCACCAGATGTCCGCACACCTACACCACTGGCCAGGTATATAGCAGGACCCTAGAACTCCAAAAACTGCACTGGAACTCAGAAGAGAAGCCCTCTTCCTCTTGAATGTCCCTCCACCGCCCTCTTGTGGCAAAGCTAAAGGTGGTACTCCCTATAAAGGAGAAAATGCTTCAAGGGCTGGCTCCATTATTGAAGAGCTGATACTAAAGCGTGAATTTGAAGCTAGGAGGCAGTAAATTTATAATTGGCTCATCTACTATATAAATAATTTAATAGTAAATAATAATTGAGTTTTATTGAGAATTTTTTTCTGCATCTGTTGAAGAAATTATATAATTTTTCTTCACTCGTCTATTGAAGTAGTAAATTATATGGACAATTTTTTCTGATATTCAATCAATGCACGGCTCTGGGATAAGTTCTATTTGATTAGGAGACATGAACATGTGAATGTGCAAACACACACACACACACACACACACAGATTGCTAGACTTGATTTACTAGTGTTTTATTTCAGATATGTATGTTTATTATTGTAACTGAAAAGGATTTAAAATTGTTATTTCTGTTAGTATCTTGTGCAGTTTTTATATCAATCTTATAATAAACTCATCAAGTGACTGTATATGTATATTTTTCTCTTCTCTGAAAATATCTTGCAAGAGAATTATCTTAACCCTGAATGTTTCTTAAAATTCACCTGTAAAACCTCTGTGACTACCGTCTTTTGTGGTTGTGAGCTGATGATTTTTGGGGTGGTATAACTTTCTTGAGTGGTTATTGGTTTTTCTCCTAGAGTGTGTAACATTTGTATTCTATAGATCTTTTTTCCTCTTCTTTCTTCTTCTTTTGGATTGACTGGGACTTTTAAAAATTCTCCTTTCTTTCTTGGAAGTTGTACATCATATTGTGTATTTAGGCCTTCTTTCCCTTAATCTTCTTTAAATGTTTAGTCTTTTCAAAGAAGTAACTTGTAACTTTATTAATATTCTCTGTATCTTTCTGTTTTCTACTTGATAGCTCCTGAGTTATGTATAATTTCTTTCCTTCTACCTTATTTGGTTTACCATTTTCTTTCCTCTCCTCTTCTCTTCTTTTTCCACCTCCTCTCTTCCTCCTCCTTCTTCTCTTTCCTCTTCTTTTCTTCTTGTCTCCCGAGTTGAATAGTTGAGCTCGTTTTCTTTCCAGGATTTTGTGTTTTCCAATATATTTACTCAGGGATATGAGTGTGTCTCTAATTATTGCTTTGGTTACATATCCCATAAATTTTGCTGTGTAATACTTTGAATGTCATTTGTTCTCAAACATTTCAGCTATTGGGGAATATGCTTTCTGTTTTATTTTTTTAACTTTTTATAATTTTCAAACATAATTTTCTTTTTTTAAATGTTTTATTTATTTTTTAGGAGAGAGAGAGAGAGACAGCATGAGCAGGGGAGGGTCAGAGAGAGAGGGAGTCACAGACTGAAACAGGCTCCAGGCTCTGAGCTGGCAGTCAGCACAGAGCCCGACGCGGGGCTCGAACCCACGAACCGCGAGATCATGATCTAAGCTTAACCGACTAAGCCACCCAGGCGCCCCTCAAGCATAATTTTCTAATATAGTTGCATTTGCCTTGGAATCACGGACTATGTGATGTATATTTTTGAAATTTGTTGAGATTTATTTTGTATTTTACAACTGTTGATTGTGTTTTTTAAGAATGTATATACTCCACCTATTGGCTACTGAGTTCTCTACATATTTCTTAGATCTGGCCTTTCATTTGTGTTATTTGAATCTATATCCATAGAAATTTTTTCTATTATTTTCTTTGTTTCTTAGGGAAGGGTTTAAAATCTTCCCACTATGACTGTGGATTGATCCCCTTCTCTGAGTCAGTAAACTCCTCTTTTACTTGAAGCCATGTTTATGGAGCATGTGAGGCCATAATTATTATATTTTCTTGATGGATCATTTCCTTTATTACTTTTTGATGCCTCTCAACATCATTTGTGAGGGATTTTCTTTTTGCCTTAAAATCTAGAATAATTTTGTCTCCTATATATCTTTTTCCATCTTTTTGTTTTCAACTTTTTCCAGCAATATTTTTTGAAGTAAGTCACTTGTGAGCATCAGTTAGCAAAATGTTTATATTCTGTCCTCTCAGTGTATAGCTATAAACTTTATCATGCGTATTTAAGTTTTTAGCGAACCAACTATTCATTCCTCTTCACAGCAGGAAATCTTGAAATACAGTCAGTTCTGCAGTAATGCAACATATGCATTCTTACAAATCTGCATTGTGCAAAATTGTGTAACAAGAACTATAGGGCTAATGACAAACATGAGGTTATGGGCACAACACTCAAGAGTTTTGTTGGTGACATACACACAAAAGATAGTCACCTAATAAAAATAGCACCTAACAAAAATTTTACACATGTCACTTTGGCCCTGCAGACTCAGCCCTGTAGGGGAGAGCCTGGGCACTGTCCTTCTTGGTAAATCTAAAGGTGCTACTTTTCTTTATTCTATCTTCATTTTCCTCGTAGAATGTCCTCCTCTATTCTTATTTTGATTAATTCTTAGCAAAAACTTATTGGGCGTATATAGACATTTGTGGGTTTTATCCTTTTCTTTATTTTCTTAATGGGTAGTACAGAGAATGGGATGGTGAGTAGGATAATTTACATATATAAATCCATAGAATCTAGAATCATAGGATTATTGGCAGCCTGGATCAAAGCTGGCTAATAAAGAAAAGAACTATTGACAGTAGTCATTGTTCATGTAATACAGATTTAATTGCTATTGGAAATTCAACTGATTCCCACATAGAGCTATCCCAGGTGTTAACATGGATTTGGGACTGACCTAGGAATTTAGAAGAAAGAAATCAAAAGATGCTTATTGTACTTCCCCCTTCCCTATTACAGCTATGTTCCATGGAACCTCCATGAGCCACAAAGAGGCAAATTTGACTTCTCTGGGAACCTGGACCTGGAGTAAGTGCTATTGCTGCTTCTGTGGCCTGGCCTGGGGTGGGAAGGCAGAGAAGTGACCCCTTGGGTTTGATTAGGAACCATGGGGCCATCTTGGTTCTGCACTGAGAACTAGAGACAGGCTGGGGTCTGGAATCTTGTTCTCAGGACCCAAATGCTCTCCAACCATGAACTTGTTACTCTCAGGGGTCTGGATTTGCCTCCTCTGAGCTCAGACCATTTCACTGTAGCTCAGAGGTGCCCAATCCCCAGTGTCTGCTTGCTCTGCAGACACTGGGCTGGGACAGGGCTTGCCCCTCTAGGGTAGTAAGGCCATTGGGTTCAGGTTCACTATTTAGGACCCCCTTCCACCTCCCCATATCCTGTCGGATGCCCTTGCCCCTCAGTGAGTTGTGCAGAAGGTCCTGGGCTGGGAGCAGGTGAGAACCCAGCTCCCAGGGTCTCTGAAGGTAGTGAGGGGATGAGCCAGGTAGATCCATTACCTTGTGATGTGTGCCAGGCTCTTCCCCACCCTTCCTCCTGATGTTTTGAGAGCTGCTGACACTGACCTCCCTAGGGCCTTTGTGCTGATGGCTGCGGAGATCGGGTTGTGGGTGATTCTGCGTCCAGGCCCCTACATCTGCAGTGAGATCGACCTTGGGGGCTTGCCAAGGTGAGCGGGGCTGTGAGTCCAAAGTTATGGGTGTAGTAAAGTTGTTGGCTTTACTAAACATAAAACTTCAGTCTAATAACAAATGAGGACATTTGTTATTATGATGTCTTGCACTGTTATGTGCTTTACACACATTGTCTAAGACAATGGTTGCAGTAATAGGCTGAGATATAGGTGATCTTGTAATCCTCATTTTACAGATGACACATCGTCCTAGTGCTCTAGGCATGTGGCCAAGGGTGTGCAGGGGGAGAGGAAGCATCAGGGTGATCATAGTCTTCTTGCCCCACTGGAGCTACGCACAACTCTGTCCAGTAGTGGGAAGAATGGGAAGGGAAACTTTAGATCGTGATGGGTGGGCTTCTGATAATGTTTGATTTTGCTTTTATTTTGTCAGTGGATGACCAGGTTCTCTCTACTAAACGTCCTCAGATCCCCTCCCTTCCCTCTCCTTTTTCTTTGCCTTTTTCTCTCGTCTGTAATGCATGCTCTTAATCCAAAACAAAGGTTTAGGATAAGAATTTAAGAATGCTCCTCTGTTATCTCCACAAACTGACAGGACCCGGCATTTAGTTTGTGGCTCTGCCCCCAGGTGAGCACTTTTACTCCCCTTTGTCATGTAAAGGAATTGCTTTCTTCAAGGTGAGCTTGTTTTCCCATTCCAGCTTGAAAGAAGAGGGGGCTTTAGAGAATTCATGGTGTAGGTTAGTTCGAAGCCTTGCCCAGTACATTACAAGTTCAGCTGCGGCCTTGATCAGTAAGTTGTAAAGTGTCATGTTGATGGAGGTGGTATCTTCCAAATCTGTGAGAATGGCCCCAAAAGCTGACACGGACACGTCCTTTGGGGATCCCTGAGTGTTCCAGGACCACGGACATGAGATCAGAGGATGTAAAACTGCCCAAGAAAGCTCTGGAAAGGGGCAGGCTGTTAGGTCCGGCCCCTCCCCCACACCTCTGCCTTCCCACCTCAGACACTGATCTTGTCCTCTTTCACCCCCAGCTGGTTGCTGCAAGACCCCGAGATGATATTGAGAACAACCTACAAGGGCTTTGTTGAAGCAGTTAATAAGTATTTTGACCACCTGATTTCCAGAATCGTTCCTCTCCAGGTAAAGCAAATTTCCTGTTCCTTTTTTCTTATCTTTGCTTTAGGAAAATAATTTTTCTGGCTTCTTCACAGAATAGGCCATGCCTAGGCTTTTTGAGAATTGAGGCTGATATTCTTGCAATTTTCAGTTCTAGACTTTCTTCTTAGGTTCAGCCTTTCCCCCAACATTTCTAGAAAGACATATCTTACAAGAGACTGACAAAGGGTGTTCATGTGGTTGTCATTTTTCTGAATGTATTTGATATTCATTAAAGTCACTGATATTCATACTGCTTATTTTTACCCTTATATTATCTTTGTTGTTTCAAATAGTTAATACAAGCCCATGGTGATAAAGCTCATTGGGGATTAAAGTGAATTAAGTCTCCCCTCTTCACCTGAACCAAAGCCATTCAACTGATTTTTCAGAAGACAATTTTTTCAGATTATTGTGCATCTTTCCTGAGGTTTTCTACACATACAGAAGCAAATTATTTATACACACACTAACACCTGTGTATCTGTATGTATGCATACTTTTAAAAAAGTTTTTTTTAATGTTTATTTTCAGAGAGAGAGAGAAAGAAATACAGACAGAGACAGAGAACGTGAGCAGGGGAGGGTCAGAGAGAGAGGGAGGCACAGAATCCAAAGCAGGCTCCAGGCTCTGAGGTGTCAGCAGAGTCCAATGTGGGGCCCAAACCCATGAACTGTGAGATCCTGACCTGAGCTGAAGTCGGTTGCTTAACTGACTGAGCCACCCAGGCACCCCTGATACTTTTAAATAAAAAATATGCAATTCCCACTGAACATTTTTTTGTCATTTAAAAATATATAAAAATATATTTTTGAAACCCATTCTTTATAATGGCTGCATAGCATTCCACAAATGGGTATATCATAATTTATTTAACTAGTACCTTTTCATGGACATTTGGTTTTTTAAATTTGTGCAGGGCGCCTGGGTGGCTCGGTCGGTTGAGTGTCCGTCTTTGGCTCAGGTCATGATCTCGCGGTTCGTGGGTTCGAGCCCCGCATCGGGTTCTGTGCTGACAGCTCAGAGCCTGAAGCCTGTTTCAGATTCTGTGTCTCCCTCTCTCTCCCCTTCCCCTACTTGTATTCTGTCTTTCTCTGTCTCAAAAATAAATTAAAAACTATTAAAATAAATAAATAAATTTATGCTATACTGCATAACTTGGTTCACATATCACTTTGTACCTGTGAGTGTATTTGCTCTTGCTCATATTCCAGTTTGTTTAAGTTTCATAAATGCAAAGAACACAGACAGGATGCATTTTCCTTTCTTCATGGAGTCTCCAGATCTTATGCAAGATACCCACAGCCCACAGACCAGTATATGATAAAAAAAGAACAAACATTATACCCTGCAGTCTACAAGGCAAGAATTATTTGGTCATTATGTTTGATTTTTAAAATACAACGTTCTTACAAACAAGAGGAGACACATGGTTATTATTCAAATAAAAATAAATCTTATTTTAAGAGCATATCTCTTGATACATCTTGAGTGGAGATAAAAACCAGTTATTGTATAGTAGACCAATAAAGACCTTATTAGGCTCTTCTTTTTGGGGGCAAATAGGATGCAGATCTAGCCATTTATAACTAATTCTCAATTGTGAATTGTGAGTTACTCTTAGAATAATTGTAAAGAAACATGAGATTAGGAATGGAAATAAAGGGAAAGACAGATTAGGAATAATGGTGGTACATTATGACCCAGCAATAGCACTGCTAGGAATTTACCCAAGGGATACAGAAATGCTGAGGCATAGGAGCACATGTACCCCAATGTTCATAGCAGCACTCTCCACAATAGCTAAAACATGGAAAGAGCCTAAGTGTCCATCAACAGATGAATGGATCAAGAAGATGTGGTTTATCTATACCATGGAATACTACATGGCAATGAGAAACAATGAAATCTGGCCATGTGTAGCAACATGGATGGACCTTGAGGGTGTTATGCTGAGCGAAATAAGTCAGGCAGAGAAGGACAAATATCATATGTTTGCACGTATAGGAGGATTAGGAGGAACTTGACGGAGGAACAAGGGGGAGAAGAAGGGCGGAAATGGTGGGGGAAAGGGAGAGAGGCAAACCATGAGAGACTCTTGAATGCTGACAAAAACTGAGGACTGATGGATGTGGGGGGGAGGGGGGGAGGGGCATGGAGGAGGGCACTTTGGGGATGAGCACTGAGTGTTATGTGGAAACTAATTTGACAATAAACTATTTGTAAAAAAAAAAAAGGAATAATGGTGGTACAGCTTTAGGAGAGATGAACAATGCTGTGGGGAAGAAGGCATCACCTTTAGAATTAAACTTTGGGTCTGTTATGAAGAATCAAGGTACATCTTTTTATAAGAAGGGCTGAAAGCCATATGTTTCTGGCATTTAGATGGGCCCAGATGCAGGAACAAAAATCTCTGAGCCTTAAAATTAGAAGGACTTTGAATGCTTAGAAGTTCAAGCACAAGTACAAATGCCATGTAGCATTAGTACAGATGCAGCAAGCAAAGCAAATTTATAAATATCCCGCTGAAATCATGAGGTGGGAGATCTTGGGAAACTTTTAAGAAGCAAGGAATTATAAGTGCAAAGGATATTTAAAAGGTCTATTATTACCAATACTTGGGATTTCATTTTCAACCTGTTGTTTTTTAAGGTCAACTGTGAATTCTCCTATGATAGGGATTTTAGGAATCTCACCCTTCATGTTGGTGAGAAGATATGGTTCAACAATACAAACAATTGTTCTCAATTCATCAATGTGTAATACTTAGGTTCATCCAATAAGTAATTATCGAGCCCCTGGTATGTGCCAGTTGCTGTGTAGGAGCTAAGCTTTCAATGGGAAGAAGGACATACATTGTCCCTGTTTCATGGAGGCAAATAACCACTTACAAAGTGAGGAATAGTTGCTGCAGTGGAATAAGTGCGGGACACCCCTCATAGGGGTAAGCAGCAAGGGAGAAATGACATGCTTTCCAGAAAAAGTAACAAACAGTGACCTGAAGGGTGGGCAGGCATTAGGTATGGTCAGGAGTCTCCAACATGGGTGAATACCAGAGGACAAGAGATGGAATGAGGAGTCTGAAGAGCTGGAAGAAGTGCAGCTGGTGTGGAGCATAGAATATGAGGTGGGAAAGAGGCAAAAGGTGAAGCTGTAGAGGAAAACCCACTACACATACTCATTCTCTTCTGCTCCAACTCAGGGGCTGGGATCCCATTGTCCAAAAGGGAATATCACTCTAAGATTGGCATTTACTCCGTAAGCAGTAGGAGCCATGTGGGGAGTGAAGTGGTCAGGCTGTCAAGAGCTCACTCTGCCTTCAGTATCGAGAGAGGCTTCTGCACTTGAGTGTGGAAGGATATTGAAAGATTAAGTTAAACATTGCAAACTCGTAATTTCAGTACCACTAGGTCACTGTTGATGACAGGTGGCAAGATGGCATTGGAAGTCTTACCGTTGTGGTTTGAGGGGTGGGGTCAAAGTGAGAAAGCAGAGAAAGTGAGTGTAGACTACTAGTAACTCTTTGAAGAAACAAGGCTCCACAAGAGGACAAAGCAAGAGAACTGTAGGTGGGGGAACAAGATTTGGGTCCATGTATACTCTCCCTCTCTCTAGTGTGAGGCTTCTGAATAAATTTCCATGATGATGGAGGGCATTTGGTTTGGAAGGAAAGGTTGGTAGTAGAGAAGGTAGAGGGGACAGGGCAGAGAGCCAAGTTCCCACGCAGGTGGCAGGAGGCAGGGGGACCCCATGCATGAGTGGTGGCAGTATCCTAAACAGGAGGAAGGAGGGATGCCTCTTTCATTTGTTGGGGAAAGTGGATAGGGTGGGCGTGGAAGCAGGGGAGTTTGTAGGTTTGAAATTCATATTTAAGCATCTAATTAGCATGAGAAATAGAGGGGAAACTGTAGGAGTTGCTTATCTTCAAAGACTAGGGAAGGTAGGACTCTGTGCAACAGCTAAGGTGCCTGGAGGTGACTGACTCCAGGCCTTGGGGGAGGAGAGGGAGCACTGAGGGACCATGAGGTAACTACTAAGTTTACTGCACCAAGTGTGTGATCTTAGTAGCAAACCCAGAGATTCCAGGCTTTTTCTACCACTAGCTTCACACTCCTCCTTGATCTGCTTGTCTCTCAGTATTGCAAGAGAGGCCCCATCATTGCAGTGCAGGTGGAAAATGAATATGGTTCATTTGCCGAGGATAAAGATTACATGCCTTATATTCAGAAGGTAAGAGACATTTGATTTGTCCCCATATTTACATGCTTTCTCCCTTACTCTGACACTTTTACAAGCATGCATTTCCAAGGCCCTGCTGCATGGCTGATCCCATGGTAGGTGTTGTGCGTGATGAGAATATGTGAGATCAAGTTCAGTGTCTCTTCAGAATCTTCAATATTTTGAGGGCTGTCAAGGTGCACTCAAATAACATTATTAAGAGATAAAACTTGATGTGGAAAGATGATTCCTTTCTGTTGCTATCTCTGTGACCCACAATTCTCAAATCTGGGGTTGATGAATTTACATCCATACTAAGTAAGTAATGCTTCATGAACTTAATGACTGACAATGGCTCTCAACCTGCAGCTTTCTGATCTATAGTGTTAACATTCTTTCTTCTATTGCCCTTGCTTCTCCATGGAGGGAATGTCTCAGGCCAGAGAATAACTGTAGTCCTGTCTGGTTGCCTTTCTGATGGGCCAGACCCCTTCCTGTCCCTGACTTCCCACAGTGAAGAAGCTGATGAGTCCTAGTGTAAACTGGACATTCTCCCCAGGTTGCTGAGCAGAACGTGGGATCGCGTGTTGGCTGTGTCCACATAGAGATCCCTGGGTGGGATGGCCTGGAAATCAGTGGGGAAGAGTTGCCAGCTGGGTAAGGAAGAATGAGAAGGTGACATGAGAGGAAGGAAGGCAGGGTTGGGCTCCCTGTACGTCCTGGTTTTGGCCCTGCAGCTGTGGCCTCTGGGGCTGGACAAGGTCTGTGGGGGATTCCTATCCATAACTTTTCTCAAGGACATCATATCAGATCCCCCCAAATCAATCTCATTCAGCTAGTGTTGTTTTTTTCTTGATTTTCAAAATTTACCACTAGACTCTTCTCCCAGACCCCAACGTGAAGTGAACAAATAAGACACAAAGATAGTCTTCTTGACCTCTGGCCATCTGTCTGCTTCTCTGTCATTAGTAGATACAATTTGCAAATTAGATTCCCCCCTTCTTTGAAGCCATGGCAGGCTTCCTTGCTTCCTTCGAGTGTCTAGGTAGGACCCAAATTTTACAAAGTTTATCTGTGATCCCCACAGCCTTGGCCTATCCCCTTCAAGAGAAAGCCTTCTCTCTTTCTCTTAGATTTAGAGCCTTCCTCAAGTGTTTCCTCATTAAGCTCAGCCTTGTGCTTTTCCACTTGAGGCAGTGGCTATGACTGTCAGCACCCATACTCAGCTGCTCTTGTGGTTCCCTGTGATCAACACAGGCTGGGGCAGAGACCAAGGTTCCCCTGTAATTTACTGAATTGCAGATGGTCAGACTCTAAACTCAAACCTTTCTCCCTAGCTCACATGCTGCACAAGTGAACCCAAACTGTATCCCCCACCCCCCTCAATTTCCTTATGTTTTCTTTTTCCCATGGGAGCAAAGGAAGTGCATTCATTTTGTCCAGTTTTCCCAACAGGCCCTGCTGGAAAGAGGGATTGTGGAATTGCTCATGACCTCAGATGATGCAAAACATGTGCTACAAGGATGCATAGAAGGAGGTACAAATATAGACTTATTCTGAGTAAGAATTGAAGCTCTTTGCCAGCCAGTCTGAATATTGAACAAGCCTCATAAAGGACCAGGTATATCTCTGAGATCTCTCTTTCCCATGTTCATTGATGTGGACTCCAGAAATTTGGTATTGCAATGAATGAGGACTCAATGTCCAAGTGAAGAGTTCACTTACCAACCCCATCTCTCTCCCTCACTCCTGTTGTCTTTAAACAGATCTATGACCAAACTCTTCTGGCCTCAGTACACTTTTCCATCTTTCATAATTTTTCTGTGGGCTAAGAATTTGGATTGGTGTTGGGTGTGGCTTAGAATCCAGGTCTTCTCCACTAACATGGAGAGCCACATGGAGAAGTAGAAGATAGATGTATGGCAGGAAGCCTGCCTAGGCCAAGCACCAGTCTGGGATCTTGCAGCCAGAAAGTCACTGTGGACTCTGAGTTCATCCTAGAGAGTTAAGTAACAGAACAGTTCAGACCAGAATCATAAGGTGATGATAGTGAGGGAAATGACCGAGGTATTATGAACAACTGGATGAGCCCAGGCAAATATCTGTAGGTATCCTTAGTTCAAGACAGCCTACTTCTATATACCACTATTCTCCCCTCCTTTTTGGTGGCTCTTCCTCACATTATTTTTTTTAATATTTTTTTTAAGTTTATATAAAACTTTTTTTAAGTTTTATTTTTAGAGACACACAGAGAGTGCAAGCAGGAGAAGGGGAGAGAGAGAGGGAGAATCCCAAGCAAGCTCTGTGCTGTCAGTACAGAACCTGATGTGAGGCTCCATCTCATAAAGCTGTGAGATCATGACCTGAGCCCAAATCAAGAGTCAGACACTTAGCCCACTGAGCCTCTCTTCCCCACATTATTACAGTACAGTGGGAAGTGTGCTGAACTTGGGTCAGAAAACCTGTGTTTAGTTCCTAGGTCTAATCAAGTTGTATGATCTTGGCCTGTTCTAGTTTTATACACAAAATGTGGTTAATTTTAGCTGCCTTTAAAAAAAATTTTTTTTGAGGGTATTTATTTTGAGAGAGAAAGTGCAAGTCGGGGAGGGGCAGAGAGAGACTCCTGTGCGGGTCCTGCACTGTCAGCACAGAGCCCAACATGGGGCTCAAACCCATGAACTGCGAGATTGTGACCTGAACTGAAGTTGGACACTTAACTGAACGAGCCACCCAGTTGCCTCTTAACTACCCTTCTTATCTTGCATTGTCCTTACAAGTGTCCAGTGATGTGAAGACTATGTGGCCGCCTTTTGTACTCTGCAAAGTGGGAAACAAGTAGTGTCTCCTCATTACTACTTAGCACACGTTCTTTCTGTGTACAAGGTGTGGGCCACCAACCCATCCCCTGGGGGCACCGTTACGGTATCTCAGGCAGCACCTGTCTCTTCTCTCTATAGTTCTGGCCACCATCAATATGAACACATTTCAGATGGATGATTTCAAGGAGCTTTCTCAGGTGCAGGTAAGGACATCTTAGAGATGAAGAATCTTTGCTCCTTTGCCTACCAAAACCTCCTTAGCCAGTGCAGCTGGTATTGAATGAAAACGGCAGGCTTGGCAAGAAGACTGATGCTTCCCGCCCCCTCCCCCCACCCAGCTTCAGCTGGATTCCAAAGCACTTTGGGGAGTTTATGCTTTTTGTCATGGGGAATGAGGAGGAAATCCTGCTTCCATCAAGACTGTTAGTGAAACACCTCATGGAGATGATCAGAGGGGGGAAGAAGGGTTATGGGAGGTAAGTCAGAGGGAGATAATGTTCTTTTTCCTCTCCAAAGACAGAGCTCAGATATGGGCTATATACATTGCTGACAGAGGGCTCATACCTAGCTTTGTTGGAGTCCGCCTTTTTCAGCCAGACTTTGCAAATTAGGGGGGTGAATGTTGCACATGAATTGATTAACAACCATGGATTGAGTAGCTCCAGTTTTCTCTTAGTGGATGGTCCCCTGTGATATTTCAAAGATGGGCAAACCACAGTCCATGCCTTTGAGGATTATATCCTTTCTTCACAGAACAACTGTATTCAGCTCTTACAGACCAAACATGATTATAGTTTCTTCTGCTTAACACAGAGGAAACTTTCCTGGGTCTCCTTTGTGCCCAGGATAATCCAAAACCCATGCCATGGCTTGCAAAGCCTGGTGTCACCTGATGCAATCATCCTTTGCAGGCTCTTGTCGCTTATATAGGAAAGCCTTCTTCAGTCTTGCAAAGTATGGCAATGACTTGGCAGAGTCTCTCACGGTGCTTCCTCCAGTGCCCTATACCCTCCTACACAAGTTTTAATTAAAAAACAAATTGATCTTATTTCCTCTTCTTACTAATTTCTACAGAGCTTTTGACCCAGACCCAGCAAAATGAAGGGACTCTGCTGGGGCTGGCTGTATGGCTATCTAGTTTTTAATGACTGTAATAAGTCTCTTTTTTGTTGTTTTTGGTTCTTTTTCTTGTCACTTTTTTTAAAGCAGCTGTTTGAAATGTTTGGTAAAATTCACCAGTGAAACCACCTGGACCTGAAATTTCCTTAAAAAAATTTTTTTTTAATGTTTATTTTTGAGAGAGAGAGAGAAAGAGAGAGAGAGAGAGAGAGAGAGAGAGAGAGAGAGAGAGAGAGAGAGAGAAGGAGGGAGAGAATGAGCAGGGGAGGGGCAGAGAGAGAGGGAGACACAGAATCTAAAGGAGGCTCCAGGCTCTGAGCTGTTAGTATAGAGCTAGATGCAGAGCTTGAACCCACGAAACAGTGAGATCATGACCTAAGCCAAAGTTAGATGCTTAACCGACTGAGCCACCCAGGCATCCTGAATTTTTCTTTTTTAAAAGACTTTTAACTAGAAATTTATTTTCTCTAATAGATGTAGCAATATTTAGATTATTTCCTCTTGAGTCGGTTTTGGTAGTTTATGTCTTTTAAGGATTTATTCCATTCTATTTCATCTAAGTTTGTGAATTCATGGGCACACAATTGTTTGTAATATTCTGTTCATATCCTTGTATGTCTTTGTTGCTGGTAGTGGTGGCCTTTCTTTCATTCCCCATATTACCAATATGTCTTCCCTCTTTTTATCTTTTTGTCCTGGTCAATGTAACTAGAAGTTTATCAGTATTATTGATCTCTTCAGAGAACTAGCTTTTGGCTTTTGTTTTGTTTTGTTTCTTGCTTCATTTTTTCCCTGTTTTCTAGTTCATTAATTTTTTCCATTTTCTGTTTTGCATCCTTTGGACTGAATTGGCTCTACTGTCTCTAGTTTTGTTTTGTTTTGTTTTGTGTGTGTATGTGTGTGTGCGTGTGTTTAGTGAAAGCTTACTGATTTAGTTGAAGCTTACTGATTACTGATTTGAGATTTTTTTCTTTTCCAATATGAGCATTTATGGCTATAAATTTCCTTGAATGCACTACTTTTGCTATATCTCACCAAATTTGATATGTTGTGTTTTCATTTTCATTTTTTAAATAGTTTATTGTCAAGTTGGTTTCCATATAACACCCAGTGCTCATCCTAACAAGTGCCTTCCTCCGTGCCCATCTCCCCCCTGCCCCCACCCCCGGCAGCCCTCAGTTTGTTCTCAGGATTCAAGAGTCTCTCATGATTTGTCTCCCTCCCTCTCCCCAACTGTTTTTCTGCTTCTTCTCCCCTATGGTCTTCCATTGAGTTCTTCCTAATCCACCTATACGTGCAGACATATGGTATCTGTCCTTCTCTGCCTGATTTATTTCACTCAGCATAACACCTCAAATTCCATCCATGTTGGTACACATGGCCAGATTTCATTCTTTCTCATTGCCATGTAGTATTCCATCCTATAGATAAACCACATCTTCTTGATCCATTGTCAGTTGATGGACATTTAGGCTCTTTCCATGTTTTGGCTATTGTTGAGAGTGCTGCCATCAACACTGGGGTACATGTGCTCCTATGCATCAGCACTCCTGTATCCCTTGGGTAAATTCCTAGCAGTGCTATTGCTGGGTCATAGGGGAGTTCTGTTGTTAATTTTTTGAGGAGCCACCACACTGTTTTCCAGAGGGGCTGTACCAGTTACATTCCCACCAACAGTGTAGGAGGGTGCCCATATCTCCACATCCTCACCAGCATCTAGAGTCCTCCGATTTGCTCATTTTAGCCACTCTGACCGGCGTGAGGTGGTATCTCAGTGTGGTTTTGATTTGTAATTCCCTAATGATGAGTGACGCTGAGCATCATTTCATGTGTCTTTTGGCCATCTGGATGTCCTCTTTGGAGAAGTGTCTGTTCATGCCCATTTCTTCACTGGATTGTTTGTTTTTTGGGTATGGAGTTCGGTGAGTTCTTTATAGATTTTGGATACTAGCCCTTATCTGATATGTCATTTGCAACTATCTTTTCCTATTCTGTCGGTTGCCTGTTAGTTTTATTGATTACTTCCTTTGCCGTGCAGAAGCTTTTTATCTTGATGAGGTCCCAATAGTTCATTATTGCTCTTGATTCCCTTGCCTTTCTGGATGTGTCAAGTAAGAAATTGCTGCGGTTGAGGTCAAGGAGGTTGTTTCCTTATTTCTCCTCTAGGGTTTTGATGGTTTCCTGTCTCACTTACAGGCCCTTTATCCAGTTTGAGTTTATTTTCACGTATGGTGTGAGAAAATGATCTAGTTTCATTCTTCTGCATGTTGTTGTCCAGTTCTCCCAGCACCATCTGTTAAAAAGGCTGTCTTTTTTCCATTGGATACTCTTTCCCATTTTGTCAAAGATTAGTTGGCCATACATGTGTGAGTCCAGTTCTGAGTTCTCTCTTCTATTCCATTGGTCTGTGTGTCTGTTTTTGTGCCAATACCATACTGTCTTGCTGATTCCTGCTTTGTAGTAGAGGCTAAAGTCTGAGATTGTGATGCCTCCCCTTTTGGTCTTCTTTTTCAATATTACTTTGGCTATTCAGGGTCTTTTGTGGTTCCATACAAATGTTAGGATAGTTTGTTCTATTGTTGAGAAGAATGCCGGTGCAATTTTGATTGGGATTGCATTGAATGTGTAGATTGCTTTGAGTAGTAATGACATTTTTTTTTTTTAGTAGTAATGACATTTTAACAGTATTTATTCTTCTGATCCATGAGCATGGAATGTTTTTCCATTTCTTTGTGTCTTCTTCAATTTCCTTCATAAGTTTTGT